>NC_139007.1:83477743-84677743 GCF_964374135.1 Grampus griseus
AACATATCCACACTACCCAAAGCAATCCCTCCCAAAATTCCAGTGGCATTTTCCATAGAAATAGGAAAATAATCCTCAAATTTGTATGGAACCACAGAAGACCCCAAATAGCCAAAGCAGTCTTGAGAAAGAAGAACAAAGCTGGAGGCATCATGCTCCCTGATTTCAAACTATATTGCAAAGCTATAGTAATTAATACAGTATGCTTGGCAGAAAAAACAGACACATAGCTCAGCGGAAGAGAATAGAGAGCCCAGAAATAAACCCACACACATATTTTATATATATATATATTCGTACATATACACAAATATAAATGTGTGTGTGTGTGTGTATATATATATATACACACACAAAATTCAGCCATAAGAAATAATGAAATCCTGCCATTTGTGACAACATGCATGGACCTCAAGGACACTGTGCTCAGTGAAATAAGTCAGACAGAGAAAGACAAATACCACATGATCTCTCTTGCATGTGGAATCTAAAAACCAGAAAAACAAACAAACAAGAAAAAAAACCAAGCTCATAGATATAAAGAGCCAGAGTTGGGGCGTGGGGTGGGAGAAATGGGTAAAGGGGGTCACAAGGTAAAAAGACAAACAAAAGGTCAACTATCGCTACCATCACCACACTGCTACACCACCACCATCACTAAACCCTGCCAGCACCACTATGGAGGCCTTTGGGACTGGTTTAATATCTACAATAACAATTATGAGACTTTTAAAACGACATTGTTTTACTAGCATGAAAATAGGAATGGCCTGCTTTTTCTAACTGTCATCTCTACCCTGGGTTTGTCTTTACTTCTCCCAAATAATTTCTGATTAACTAAAAGAGAAAGGAGAATGTTCCCAGGTTTCGGAACTCTGAGTGAGACACTGGCTTCTTTCACCTGCTACATATTTACCTTGAAACTCCCTTCCTAAGGTATCCAAGGGAACGCAACGATGCCAAGTGGGAAACATCAAGCACTGGTGTAGGAAGCAAGGGTTTTTGTCTGTCTGTCCGTCTGTCTATCACTGTGTTCAATTTCTTGAAGACACCGTCCAGGGGGCGAGTTAGCCCAGGGAAGAAATAGAGGCTCTGGATGTGAGGGTGGATCACAGGAGGGTCTGGGTCGGAGCACTGAGCCTGTTACTCGAGAGCTTCCTCACTGGAACAGTCCCTGCTTCCCAGGGCGGCTGCAAGGACCGCGTGACGGATGTTGGAGGACACAGCAGCTGGAGCGCAGGAGTGGGAAGCTGGCAGAACTGGGGTGAAGTCTCCTTCCACTGAGCGGTGGCCTTGTGAGCTCGGGCAAGTTATCAGAACTCTCTCGGCCTCAAATCCCGCATCGCAAAAACGGGCTCAGGAATGTGGGCCTTGCAGGTTTGCTGCAAGCATCGCACGACAAACGCCTGTGAGTGGAGGGCTCAGCAGGGAGCCTTGCGGGACAGATGGGAGCCTGGGAGGGGTCCCCTGGGCGAACAACTAGCCTGGCGCCAGGAGCAGTGGAAGTGCTTGATCCATGTGGGCTGCAAGGGCAGGCCTAGTCCTGTGGGTCCTGCTTATCCCACTGGACCTGATGAGAAAGATATGAGTTCTCACAAGCCCAACTGTGCCCCTGGAAGTCGCCTCGGTGGGCACACCCTCATCTTCGAGAGAGGCCTCTCCCCTCCGCCCCCTGGTACTGCAAGAGCAGCACATAATTTTTATGGCCGAACTACATCTGGAAACATCAGACAGGGTACAAAGTTCGAAAATTCTGTGAAAAGGTGGCATACTTGGAGAATATGATCTTCCAACTTGAAGCTTTTTTACACAAACAAGACTTAAGTCCTTTCAGGGTTTACTTACATGCGATCTAGAAGTGAGAGACGTTTGGTACAGGTGGTGGGACATCTAGAACAGTCATTTAGAGAGGCTGAAACAAAGTAATTATTTTTCAAGACACACTGCGTCTCTTACTTGTTTGGGCTATTCTGAGAATGTTCATCACTAGCCCTTTGTAAGCAGAGGCTGGGAAGCTTGAAGACTGATTTTAAAGAAGTAATATTCCTGGGAAAATATTCCATGAACATTTTTCTAATCATAAATTTTTACTCTCTGATGGGATTTAAAATGGAGTCAGAAAACCTCAAATGCTTTTTAAACAATTCTACCCATGAAGGCTTCCCTTTTCTACAAATGTACCAGTTGACCAAAATGTTTCCAAAGTGGGACACTTCCAGATCTAAACTAAAAATGACCAGGCTCCCAGTCACACCAAGACAATCCGTGTCCCTGATTTGAATATTCAGGGCCTAGAAGGCCGTCGGCCCTCACACGGCCTGCAGGCCAGCAGTGCCGCAGCCAGACAGAGCCACTCAGGCGGTGACAGACCCTAGGCCACTCCTTCCCCGCTCGGTCTCCCACGGGCCCTGCGGGAAACTCACACACCACCATCCCCTTTGTAAGACCCAGGAAGGAGGGCTTTCCCAAGTCCACCAACCTCATTTCTTTTCAAATAAGATATTGGAGGTGAATTAAACGTTCTGGTTACTCTGTGCACTGGACTCAGCCTCTCTTTGCTCTGATAATGAGCAGGGAAGGAAAGCCCATTTTGAAATGGGCACTGCCACCCACTCTACTAAGACTATTTGTAATCAGGCCGTTTTAATGCAAAAGAAACTCTGTGTCCTCTCTGCTCTGCAGTGAGAAAAAAGAAAGTAACAGTACTTAGCTTAATCAAGAACACTTTCCAGCAGGAAAATATGTATTGGTGTTGAATCTGATTCTAAAAATATCTCCAGTCGTCTTTGTCTCTTTTGCCATCTTCAAAGCGTGAGTGCGTCGAAGCTGGATGGAGATCCAAAACACAAGTGGGCCTTTGTTTCTGGGAAACCCTAACTAGCAATAGTTTGTGCTGACGATGACATTAAAGGAGAACATAGGAGCCATAAGGGCCGTAGGACGGCTCGGCGTGGCCTCCTCAGGAAGGAATGAGTCTATCACTTTTGATCACACAGTGCTGTCCAAGTTTGGATGTCACCGCTGGTGTAGTTTGCTTCTTCCGACGCATTCTTTGGCAATTAGCCGATTCTCCCGTCACTGGATACGGATGTAGACAGATGTGTGGTGGAAGGGGAGCTTTGCACGTTGGTTCACTAGCATTTCTCTGTTTCAGGAGTTGACCTTTGCCTCCCTCGGTGGGAATATTTTTAAGGTCCTTGGATACTTTATTCGTTTTTACTGTGCCAAATTTCTGTAAGTTTCAATCTGGGTAAAAGGATTTGTTCTCTTCCTGTGCTTGATAAGCCTAAAACTTTATTACTTCAGTTTCTTTTTTATTTAGAAAGCATTGAGAACCATCCCCTAGTCTTGCCTTCAGAATCTGTTGCAAGCTCTGCGCCCTCCACTCAGGTAAACGCGTGCTGCCCACAGCGTTCTGACGGCTGTTTCAGGGCAGCTTCAGGTGTTCTGATCCCCATCGATGCACCAGGGACACTGGCTTAGGCACTGCCACCAGCTTCACCCACTAAGAAATGGCAGCGCCCCCATTAAGAGAAGGAGAAGCGGGTGTGTGCTCTGCACCTGCCGAGCGGCAGTGGCCCTGGGGAGACCGAGGCTAGTTCCTTTCGAGGCTGGGAGGCTTGTAGACGCTCAGACCCTCGGCTTGCCGTCATCGCCCGTGCCTCTCCTTCCTCTCTTCCTAACCTGCGGCTGTAGGAGGGCCCCGGGCTCGGGCCTCAGTCTCCTCCAGCCCCAGGGCTTCGGCTGCCGTCTGTACAGCCCGATTCTCCAATTTAGTCTCGACTTCCCTAAATTCCCTTGGAGCATTCCACTCGGATGTCTAGAGGCTTCTGAAAGCAAACGTGTGAAAGCAACCCCGGATTCCCTGCCCTCTCCAGTCTGCCTCTTCCCGCCCCCGCCGCATGCCCCAGCTCAGCTGGCAGGAACTCACTTCACGCCTCCCTCAGCTCGAACCCCAGAGTCGTTCCTGACTGCTTGATCCCACGTCCCAGCCCTCACAGATCCTGTCTGCGAGATAGCCCCCGAGTCTGCACGGCCTGAGCCCTCCTCCTGCCCCAGCCCACGCTTCCCTCATGCCCGGCTGACCCCTCCCCAGGGGACACGCTGCCTGGAGCTAGCTCCTTCAGGCACAAATGCCATCAGATCACTGAGCTGCCCCCAACCCTACGACTTCCTGCCTCCCCTGCTGAGGGCAATTTACTTCCAAATCCCACTGTGGCCGCGTGCACCTCATGGCCTCTGGCTCCCCTGCCTTGTCTCCTGCACTCCCTCCCTTCCCCCCCGCGTTCCAGAACCCCTACATCAGCCCTACTGACCTCAGCCGTGGCTCACAAATGGCCAAGAACATTCTGGCCCCAGAGCTTGGCAGGCACGTCCCCTCAGCCCGACACGCCTTCCCAAGTACCCACTTCCCAGGTCTGAGCACCTTCCTGGCTCCATCCCGGTCCCTGCTAAGACTGCTTCCTCAGAAAGCCCTGCTCAGCCCTGTCTCACGCTCTCTAGACCCCAGTTTTCTTTACTTGCCTCCAAACACTCCGAGTATCTGACACGATGGTACATGTCTGCTTGCCTGCCTGTGCAACGTGGTCTCCGTGAGAAGAGGGCGTTTGCTCTGTCGCCCCCGTGTCCCCCTTGCCGGGGGCCTGCCTGGGGCAGGGGCAGAACCCAGTGACCGCTGCTGGAATCAGTGACCGCTCCACGGTCCTGCCAGCGCATCAGAGACGTGGGCCTCCCCCCCACCGCCCCTGGCAGACAGGACACCGAACTCCTCAGGTGTCAGCCACGCTGCACCTGGGGAAGGAGAATCTTAGCAATCCAGTGTAAGACTCACTGCAGACGCTCAGACTCTGGAAAATGCAAGAAGACTCTGCTGTCGTGGGGAGAGGCATTCATTATTCGGTTTAAACCAAGTCAGAGGAAAGTATTTTAAATATCCTCCAAAGCTCCCGGAAACACGGCCCATCTGGCTGTTCGAAGACAGACAAATGGCCTCAGTGTGGCTGTCACGTCAGCACCGCTCGGGCTCCGCAGCGGCCTCGTCTTGGGCTCACTGGCTTTCCTCCCTCGCCTCCCACTGGGTCCCCCCAGGGCAGCCATACGCGTCACTGCCAAACACCCCAGTCACACGGATGTTCCCTCCAGGGGACACTGAGCACAAACAGACCCAGATGTCTGCTTAAATCTATGTCCGCCAGGAGGCTATATAGAAGCAGCCCAAGGTTCCCGACCCCGTTGACCCCCAAAGTTACCCACCACACCCTAGCACGGTGGGTCTCAAAGTGGGCTCCCTGGCCCAGCAACAGTGGCATCGCCTGGAGGCTCAAGAGGAATTTACATCCTCAGGCCCCTGCGCAGACCTGCTGACTCGAACCTCCAGGGTGGCGCCCAGCTCGTGTGTTTGAACAAGGCCTGCAGGGGACCCGAAGTTTGGGAACCAGTGTTCCAAACCGAGGTTTCTGCTGGAACTTTGATTCCCGCCCTCCCGAAGGCTAAGCTGAAAGTCTGGTCCGTGAACAGGGTTTCCATGGCCCTGCTTTCAAGCCCGGCCACTCTTGCTGTTTTACACCGAGCAATAGGACTCTTCAGGGAAATTAACTTAAGGTAACCTTTAAGAGTAATAGGAAAGCGTCAACTTCCCTAGTCAGGAAGATGACTAAATTGTCCTCAGTCTAGAGAATGAATAATAGGTGTACCTTAGAAAAGTATGGCTTAAATCCATCAGTAAAAAGCCAATAGTAAAAACCTATCATTTTGCTTCAAGTATCATCAGGCAAAACCATAAATAAATAAAAGCTTACAAGTCTCACTGTTCAAAAAAGCGTTTCCAAATAGTCAATGTAGTGTCATCTTTATACTTGAGACTTGAAAAAAATGGAATCATTTATACTAATACAGAAAAGGAGCTTTCTAATGAACGGCTCAAAATTCAAAGAATTAGGATCAGCTGTTATAAAACAGCACACATACAATTTTCCTTACCAGACGCCCTTACTGAAGTAAGCTATCTGAATTAACATTTTCTCCATTGCCCCAGGTCTAAGTCTCTGTGGGTCGGTGACGGCCACCTACAACTAAAACTCTGTCCACACACAGTATGGCCCCCGTGTGTCCCTTGATTCAATTAACTGCACACCAGGAGCATTCTAGAGCCAGAGCTTTAAATGGCCTTTTTGTCTCCTCCCTCATCCATCTGGGCCGTGAACTTTCCATTAAAATGCAGCAAGAAAAATGTCCCTTAAAGAACTTTATTGACAAAAAGGTAAATTTTTAATAACTCTTCAGCAGGGTCCATTCAAGACGGGGAAATACGTCATGTGAGTAGGATTTTTACAGTCCTCAGAGGAATTCTCCATATTAAAAGAATGTTTTCAGTTTAGAAAGAACCCGACTGCAAAACATTCCTGAACGGTGACAATCTCTGCCTTAAATGTATTATATTTGGTGGGTGTTTGTTTGCTGAGCGGGGAGTAAACCACATGCTGCTGAAGCGATTTTCCCCTTCATTCAGGGCACAACAAAAATGACCCAAACAATAAAATTGATCAAGAGGTTTTACTGGGAGGGCGCAGAGGCTTGTGGACTGGCTGGAATAGCTAATAACGTCACCACCGAGCAAAGGCCACATAGCTGACAGATACCACAGCGTCTCACGAGAGGTCAGAGTCCCGGCTGAATAAAACCTTTCTCTGGAAAATCTATCAGGATCTACAAAGCGGCTACAAGGCAGAGAGGGCTTCCTTCTCAGCAGCGAGAGGGGCCCCCGTAAGGCTCTCCCTGCCTCGAGGGGGTGTCGTGGGCCTGTGAAAACGGGGGGATTACACGCCCCGCTCTCACGAGAGATTAACTATTGCTCTTTTCCCAAAAGGAGATAAAATCTGAACCCCAGCAAGCAGGCCAGGATCTCGGGGGTTCTGCGATACCTCTAGGCTATGGTTAAAAAAGGAAGGTGTCATGTGTGGATGTACAGCCGTTCTAGACTGGCTTGAAAAGAAAGAGATCTAATTCCAACCTGACAGGTAACACCAAGTCCAGGGAGGGGGTGTGGGGTGGGAGAGGGTGAGACATGGTGAGTTTGGATTCGATTGGGATTCAGGTCAAGGCCAAGGTTTAATTTGCTGGTCCGCCACCTCCCTCTAGATGGTGTTGACCTTCCAATACAATCTTCTGAGCCTCAGTTTCCCCACTTGAAAGACTGTTTCAGAGGGCGCTAGGAGGATTAAATGAGGTATCTTGCGACAGTCACTTAAAACGGTGCCTGAGACTTAATCTTTCAATAGACGACTTCCGGAACATATGAGGATAAATATCATATAAATATAGAGCAAATAACATGCGTACAAATCTATGCACTGAAATCCCAGACACACTCATGTCAGAGTAAGTGTCCACTCAGAGCACGACGATCGGCCGTGTGCTCCTGGGACATCGTGTCGTTTTCAACGTTATTTGGGAATCGCATCCCTGACCACAGAGGACGCCGCTCAGGGAGAAGCCGGTTTGCTTCTGGCTGAAAAGACGGAGGCGTAAAACTCATTTCCCGCCATGTTTCACACCTGTGAAATGATTTTTGGTGTTACTACAGGATCCAGGAAGCATTTATCTCCAGCCACAGTGAACATGGACTCTAGGGCACTAAAGCATTTCCTCGGCATTTTATTAGTGAAAATGTCAGCTCTGCTCGGCTCACCCCGCAAAGACGCATGGCCTCCTTTTACACACACACACACACACACACACACACACACACACACACACACGCGCCTCTCCACCCTCCTCCCTGCCACGTCACGTCGCCTTCTTCCGCGTCTCCACGTCCTGAAATCACGCGCTTCTCCAGGGAACTTCCAGTCTCTCTGGTCTTCGAGACCCGATGGACAGTCAGTGGCTGGACCAACGCTTTTCAATTTCCCAAGAACCACAGACGTCGGGCAGGGCCAGGGGTGGCTGCACTTAATCACAGCAGAGATTTACTTTGTGTATTTGGATCCTCGTGTGAGAGCTGTCATCTTCCTTCAGAGCCACACGATTGATGCTGCTGCCTTACTCAAGCGTTCTGGGAGCGGTGTCTGTCCTTGGATGAAGGGGCCCGGAGGTTCCTTCACTTTCCCCCCGCCAGACTCAGGACGGGGCCCACAGCCCAGCCTGACGTCCCCGCCCCCTCCTCCGGAAGGGAGAGTTCCAGGTGTGGAGGATTCACACACACACACACACACACACACACACACACACACACACACCTGGCCCCTTGCGGGGGTGGGGCACTGGCGGCCGGGCTTGCACGTGGCCACGGCCATGACGGCTCTCCATCACTCCCGGCTCCCTGCACCTCGGCGCCCTCCTGTTTCTGCTGTGGCTGAGTTTGTGTCCCTGCGGCTCCCGGTGCTTCCGCCCAGTACAGGGGGAAGAGGGAGGAGACATGGGTGACCTCAGATGTGGGGCGGGGCAAGGCGACTGGAGGACCAGGTGAGGCGGGGTCACCGAGCAGCGCACAGCCTGCAGAGGTTGCAGCTAATCCACGGCCCCCCTGTCCTGGGTGCTGCCTCTTCTCACAGATGAGAAAACACATTCAGAGTAGTTAGTTGGTCCAAGTCACACAGCCGGTAACTGTGAAGCCCAGAGAGGGGCCCCAGGCTGTGTGACCGCAGCGGCCCGTTCCTTCCCCAAACACGCCACCTGAGCACAGCTGAGGGGAGCGTGTGGGGAGGCCAGGTCTGCTCTGCACAGCTGGCGCGAGAGAACAAGATCCAGCCCTCCAAACAAAGGTTAGGGTCAACATGCATGGTCCCTGTATAGTTAAACCAGAGCTGACTCTGCCCCAGGAGCTAGAAACTTCCTTCCTCTTTGGAACCTCTGAGAATAGCCAAGATTTGGAAACAACCTAAGTGTCCATGGATCAATGAATGGATCAAGAAGATGTGGTTTATACACACAATGGAATATTACTCAGCCATCAAAAAGAATGAAACCTTATCGTTTGTGGCAACGTGGATGGACCTTGAGGGTATTACACTAAGTGAAAAAAAATCAGCCAGAGAAAAACAAATACCACATGATTTCACGTATATGTAGAATCTAAAAAGGAAAACAAACAAACGAAACAAAACAGAAAGACTTGTAAATACAGAGTACAACCAGGTGGTCGCCAGAGGGAGGAGGAGAGGGGACAGACTAAATAGGTGTACAAACTTCCAGCTATAAAATAAATAAGTCACCCAGAGGTAAAGTACGGCATAGGGAATAGAGTCAATAATCTTGTAACAACTTTGTGTGGTGATGGATGGTAACTGGTCTTGTTGTAGTGATCATTTCACAACGTATAAAAATATCAAATCACTATGTTGCATGCCTGAAACTAATACACTATTGTATGCTAATTATAACTCAATTAAAGTGAAAAAAAGAAGGATCAGTGACTACAAGGGCCGGTCCAGAGGGGGTTCCCACACTGGGCAGGAAGTTGGCCCACAGAAACCCCCAAGTCCCTGGCAACCCTAACATTCTATGAGTCCATACAATAAAATTACAAGCTTTGAGAAGCTGGGAAAACTGTAAAGAGCAGTTTATCCGAAGGTCAAAGCACAAAGGTGGAAGGATGTCTCCACGGCCCCAATGCTGGCATTTTGCATCAGGTCCTAGCACCTTCTCTCCCTGTTCCCAGATGCCAGTCTATCCAGGACTCCCTGTGGGGCTCAGACCAGGACCCACCCCTAACTGGTTCAGAAACTTCCCTCCGTTCCCATCTCTGTGTCGTTCCCCTTCCAGGTGGCACACGGGCCTGCGCTGAGCCCGGATCCAGGAGGCCAGAGTTTCAGACTGGTCTCCGCCACGACAGCCTAGAACTCTCAGCCACGAAACTGAAGCCCCCTGCGCCCCAGTTTCCTCTTCTGTGAAGTGAGGTGATAGGGCTTGATATTGACCTTAAAGTTCCTTCCAAATGCCAGACTCTGGGATTCTAACCCCTGATAACGGGCTAGTGAACGACGTGCCCCAAGCCACTCCCCACAGCCCAGTGTGCCCCATCTGGGCCACCCTACAAGGGGGGGGGGAGCTTGTCCCCCAGTGATGCCGCGGTCCCTGCCCCCCTCCCTCAAGCTCTTCCCGGGGAGAAAATGGGACTCGGCCCAAGGTTGCGTGCTGGGGCCTGGGAACGCACTGCCCGCACAGCGCGCCGAGGCCGACGCATCCCTGCCAGCCCCCGGCGACTCAGCCCCGGCAGCGCTGCCAAGGCTGCTTTCACTGCGGCTGAAAGGGGCCGGGGCTCCCACACTTTCTCACAGTGTCTCTCTGCTGGAGGGGAGCTTGCCATGGCAGGAGCGCAAAGAGGCTTTGTCTCCGCCGGGCGCCGCTTTCTTATCCCTCAGCCTTCCTCCTCGCCCCTCTAATCCTTTTTGGCCCAAGGCGGGCATACCCCAGGGCAGTGCCCATCCAGCCATCTCTCGGGAAGCCCCCCCCCCAGGCTCGTCCACCCAGAGGCCTTCCATCCTCCTCGTTGTGGTCCCTGGATTTTCTGACCTATTTTCTCTCATAAATCTTAGAAGATTGGAACTCCTGCTTTTGGGGGGCAGCTTCTAGTCAGGTGAGTTGGGATGACAGCACCTTGCTCTAAAGGGAAAAGGAGAACAGCCTGACCCCATCACGGGAAGGGGGAACATATTTTTATAACATGGATCCCCACCATTTAAGACAAGGCTTTGTTGCAGGAGAAATCTCTGCATTATAATTTCTTATTTTCATGGTACCTGTCCATTCATTGATCATTTACTTCTCACCAGTTGTGTTTTAAACCTGAACTTAGAGGTAAAGTGGAGTCTCCAGAGGATGGAGGGTCTTCGGTCTCCCTTTTCTCACGACCCTCAAGGAGCTTCTCTCTGGAGGCAAGAGCAGGCAGCTCAGGGCTGCGGCAGCTGTCAGCTCCTTCCCCTCCCTTCCCCCGACCCCTTTCCCATCCCAGCTTCTTTTTCTCTTTTTTCCCTCCTTTTCCTTCCCCGTGGCCTATTCTAAGGTCTTCCGGTGACATTCCTGGGTGGCTCGGTAAAGTCCTCCCACAATGAGTCACTGTAAATGAAGGGGCAGTGGCAGCGCCTGCAGAAGGACGAGAAGAAGGTGATGCAGTGAGAATGAGATTGGTTTGCATCCCCATCACCAGCTGGGCAGGGAGGACACGGGCCCTGCTCTGCTGGACCAGGGCATGAGCTGGTTCATGGTGGTTCCCTGGGGACTCTGAGCAGTTCTCTGGCTCCCAGGAACCTCTGCCGAGGAGGGTAGCAAATGGTGCTCTCCACTTAAAGCACAAGATTCTACCTGAAACTCAAAGAAAGCTCTTTGGCGCCATGATCCTCCGATGGGCAAGAATGCAAGCCTAGAGGCTGCATGTCATTTCCTTCCTCTTCTCAGCTGCAATCTCTGTACTTTCATTCCCTTCGCCAACACACCCCATAAGGTGAACTCTTTAGGGCAAAGGGGTCTTCTCTGTCCTTTTCTCGTCTCCAACCCTGCCTCCCCGGATGCGTCAGAAGCCTCTTCGAGAACACCAAACACACAGCGCTGGTCAGCCAGCCAACCTCCAATACCTGCTAATGACGGACTCACCAGAGACCCAGAGAATGGGAGTTAGGAATAACTAGCTGAAAGCACATGACTTTGCTTCTTCTCAAAGATCACTTCTTATCCACCTACCTTTGATAATATCCACTGAAGGGTGAGCAAGAAATTCAATTCAGGCATTGAATGCCTACTTGAATAAGTTTAACAAGTTAGAGTGCTTATTAAGGAAGAAAAATAAATATTAATGTTTAAAAGAGTTACAGTCAAAAAAGAATACATACGAATGGCCAATAAGCACGCAAAAAAAAAAGTTCTCATAATCATAAATCATTGGGGAAACACAAATTAGATCCACATCGAGATACCGCTACATAGCCACCAGGATGGCAAAAAATAAAGAGGCGGCTGACAATCCCAGAATGCCCTTCCACCACTGAGAGGAGGGTAAACGCTACAACCACTTGAACGATGACCCATTGATTTCACTCCTGGATATTTACCCAAGAGAAATGAAAACACATGTGCACACTATTACTTGTACATGAATGTTCACGGAGCTTTATTTATAATAACAGAGAACTGGAAACATCCACAGGAGAACGAATGAACACACTGCAGTATGTGCAACACAGCACTGCTCAGGAGGAGGGAGGGCAGGGCTGACAGCTGCACCGCTGTGGATGAAGCCAACGCGGTGCTGACCAGAACACGCTGTCAATTCCATGTACATGAAGGTCTAGGGCAGGCAAAGTAATCTACAGTGGGGAAAGCTGAAACAGTGGTTCCCGCTGCCTGGACTAGTATTAACTGGGAAGGGGCACACGGGAGCTTCATGGGTGATGGGAATGCCCTATATCCTGACAGAGGTGTGGCTTACACAAGTGTACGAGACTAGTCAAAAGATGAGCAAATATACACATAAAATCAGTGTTTCATTGTAAATTGCTTCTCTTTAAAAAACAAAAATAAAAACACTGTAAAATGCTGGAGAGAAAGGGCTAAGGTCCTTCCTGGAAACAGTCTCGGACGGGGGGCAGACGGGGATCCAGCCAGGCCCCACCTCACCACAGTGTGGGGTGAGGAAGGACCATCACGAGGTCCAGGTCCGGTGGGGAAGCACACCCCCATCACCCCACGTTAGTGGGCTCGGTGTCGGAATCCAAGGGCAGGACTTCTTAGAACTGGAAGTCTTAAGACTGGTGAGGTTCCCCAAAGGGCAGCGATGACTGTGGCTCAGCGGGCCCTGCCACACTTCCTCTCCCAGGGCCAGCTGCCACCAGAAAGGGAGGGCTCCTGTCTCAACTATCAGAAGCTTTCAAGGTGCAAAAACCTCACTGTTGCAAGGAGGACTCAAGGTCATAAGGTGTCACCTCCCACCCAAGGCAGGAACCCCCAGGCACCATCCCCATGCCTGGCAAGGCCTGACCTGGGTCAACAGATGTTCTGTGTCTTCTGATGGGAGGCGTGCCTGTAATGCTTTCCAGCCAAACACGCTTGGCTTGAGTCCATCAGAGGTCTAATAGCCCCAGTTTATATGCAACAGGAGACAGAGGAATGAGCTAAGCAACGTCACAGGGAAGCAACCGAACAAATCCAGGAGGCGAGGTATTATGCAGCATAATTGGCCCCCAATAAGTTGACGTCATAAAAAAAGGGACAGTTATGGATTAAAGAGACTTAAGGAACATAACAACCAGTGAAAACAAATGCAATGGATTGGTTATTGGTTTGAACAAAATTACTGTTCACGATTTGAACACAGGCTAGGTATCAGATGAGAAGAAATTCAGTGAACTAGAAAGGAAGAGATCATTGACTAAAGATACAGAAGAGTATATTCATTTTGTCTAACTTTAAGATTTTTTTCAGAAGGATATGCTCTGAGATATTCACAGCAGTGATCTCTGAGTGGTTGAAACGGGACGGTTTTACTTCTTTCTTTTTATCTCTATTTTCTAAATTTCCACAATGCGTATGTACCACATCAGTTGTAGGTTGAATTGTGCTCCCCCCAAAATTCATAAGCTGAAGTCCTGGCCTTTGGTATCTCAGAACGTGACCTTACTGGGAAATAGGGTAGCTGCCGATGTAATTAGTTAGGTTAGGATGAGGTTATGCTGGGGCAGGAATCACAGGTGTCCTTATAAAAGGGGGAAAGTTGGACGCAGAGACACACACAGGGAGAATGCCATGTGAAGATGCAGGCAGAAATCGGAGTCGTGCTGCCACAAGCCCAGGGAGGCCATAGATCGCCAGTGAACCACGGAAGACGCAGGAGCGGCCTCAGCAGGAGCCGGCCCTGCCCACACCTGGATCTCAGCCTGCTGGCCCCCAGCCCCCGGAGAAAGTGAAATGTGTTGTTTAAGCCCCGGTTTTTGGCAGGTGCTTTGGTGCTGCAGCCAGTGATGCAACCTCTCAAATAAGAAGAAATTACAGAAAAGTTAAAATAGAAAACCCGGGGCCCGGGGCATGGTCGCCAGCCCTCACCGTGTCAGGAGCTTCTGTTTCGAGGGCAACAGGTTCCATTTTATAAATGACAAGAACATTCTTCCTTACGTTGAGCTGAAAGCTGCCTGCCGGGCTCTGCCGCCCATGGACCTCATGAGTCAGTCTCCCTGTGCGTGAGTCACTTCTGCTCCCCAGGGCAGCGCAGAGGAAGAGGCTGCGCTCACGGGGGCCACCCGGAGCCGCCCAGCTCTGCGCTCTCCCCGCCCACCCACGCTCCCGCACCCCCAGGCCCGGCGCCCACCCCAGGGGCACCGAGAGGGATGCTGAGCCAGCGTGGTCCCAAGCCCTCAAAGAGCCGCCTGCCTGGTGAGCTCGGAGTCTATTATTATAATGAACTGCCTCATCCTCCCATCACGTGGCCCTGAGGCCCGGCCAGAAAGCTGAGCCGACGGCCCAGCCGCTGGAAATAACTCCCAAGAATAACCGGCCTGCGCTGCTCCCCGGGCGCCCTGCGGAAGCCCAGGCCGCCCGCTTCCTCCCTGGGCTCCCCAGGACTGAGGCTATCATGTCTCACACACTGAAATACAATAAACCGGAACAATCGGAGGAAGTGTGGAGCTTTCTCCACACTCGGAGCGAAAGGGGACCCTGCTTATCAAAGTGACAAGATTGATTCAGTTGCTACAGACTTCCAAAGACTTCCTTTCCCAAAAGAAAGGCCGGGAGGAAGGTCATGTCCTTCGGCCACCTCCACTGAGCCAGGAGCACCATCTGCTTCACGTCAAGCAGGTCCGTCAGCTCGTCCATCCGGGCCCTGGAGACTGCGATACAGCACCCGAGGGGGCGGACAGAGGGAGGCGCAGGTCCCCTAACGCCAGCACGTCCCTGTCAGCTACCCCCCAGGAAAGGGCAGGGGAGGAAGGGCCAGGAAGGGGGAGGGTAGGAGAAGAGAGGGGGAGGGTAGGAGAAGAGAGGAAGAGGGGAGAAGAGAGGGGGGAAGGGAGAAGAGAGGGGGGAGGGGAGGAGAAGAGGGGGAGGGGAAGAGAAGAGAGGGGGAGGGGAAGAGAAGAGAGGGGGAGGGTAGGAGAAGAGGGGGGAGGGTAGGAGAAGAGGGGAGGGTAGGAGAAGAGGGGGGAGGGTAGGAGAAGAGGGGGAGGGTAGGAGAAGAGGGGGAGGGTAGGAGAAGGGGGGAGGGTAGGAGAAGGGGGAGGGGAAGAGAAGGGGAGGGGAGGAGAAGAGGGGGGAGGGGAGGAGAAGAGGGAAGGGGAGGAGAAGGGGGGGAGGGGAGGAGAAGAAGGGGGAGGGGCAAGGGCTCCCACCAGCGCCGGGGGCGCCACCTCTGCAGGGACCGGCCCTCCAGCCCAAGCCCCACACTTTCCGATGGCTCCGCACTCCATCCTCCCAGCCCGCAGCGGCCAGAGAGGTCTCCCACAGCCTCACTTCTGTCATGTCCTTTCCCTACTCGAAAGCCTTCCCTTTTGCTACCTCGCCCGGAGTGTAGAGCACATCCCGAGCGGGGTGGCGAGGCTCTTGGTCCCCTGGACCAAGCAGGCCCCACGTCCTGTCCGGGTCCTTGTCCAGGATGCCCCCGCGTGGAACGCCCTGTCCTGTCCTTCCCCACGTGGCTGGGCGGAGCCTCCCAGCGACCCCGCTGAGCCCAGGCTGAGCCCCCCGGACCCTGCGCCCCTCCCCTTGGATGCGGCTAAAGCTCGCGTCCCAGGCGCTTCCGACGGCGTCCTGGTGAGCAAAGGGCGTGCCCCAGCGGGCTGGGCCTGAGGGGGCCGCAGCCCACGCAGAACCACGGATTGTGACAACATTAGAGCAGGCGTCCCTTCATCCTGCAACAGGGCGACAGGGCCCCGCTGGAGACTTACCAGGGGCCCCAGACAGCCGGGCGCCGCCGGAATGAAAGCCGGGGTCTCCCCGCACCAGTCTGAGCAAAGGCGTATGAACCGGGGGTCTCTCTCTTCTCCACGGGCTCTGAAAAGAGGGGACCCGTCTAAGTTTGACCGCCATCATCTGGGGAGGAGCTGCTCCCGGGACAGAGGGATGTGTAGAAACCGGAGGCCAATTTATTGGTTTCGCCTGGAGGTGGCTTAAAACAGCACCTCCAACTGCTGTTTGCAGAGCACGGGGCCTCAGAGTCCAGTTGTTTTTGAACAAAGAAGTATATCAGAGGGACGAGGGCATTTGTCAAGAGCTATGCGAACCTACCCTTGAGAGCCCTGCTCTGGGGGGACTCCCTGAGTTTCCTGATCCAAAAAGCCAAGAACCAGACGGAAGACAGGGAAGATTAACTGCCGGAAGGCACTGACTGCCTACGTTTATGTCCTTGGGAGACTTAAGGGACAATCAACGCTAAATTTAGACACAGCTTCGGAATCCTTCTCAACACTACCCATCAACCAGGCCTGTAAGTTGAAGCCGATTTGCCCTACACGCTTAGTGAGGAGGGCCCTATGGTGTCCACCTCCCAGTGACGCAGTGCCCGAGCCAGCAGCCGGCTGGGTCCTCCCTGGGCGTTTCTCAGTGCCACACCCAGGCCCCTGCTTGCCCCAGCTCTAGGGCCTCCCACAATCTCTCTCCACGGCCTAGAGGCGCTGAGCCGCGGGCTTGCCCATGGGAACTGCACACACTGGTTATTAATGCAACTTCCTACAGACTGGCCCTGGAGAATTTCCATGGCACCAGGGCTACTCAGAGGAATTTCAGTCTGTCAGTCAATGAATCAGTCAACACCTACTGAACACCTTCTACAGAGACCCTGGACCTTGGGAGAGGAAGGGACGCGGATCCTTTTCTTCATCTGATGAAAACTGCTGCATCCTGGCAGGTGTATCAGCTACAAAAATAGAGAAAATTCAGTTAAAAGCGCCTCAAGAAATAGGACATGTATCACATAACAAGTTCAGAGTCAACTACTCAGGGCTGGGGAAGGCCGTGCTCGGTCACAACTGAGGGCGCCAGGCACCCCCGACTCCCTGCTCTGCCTCTGTCACATCAGCGGCCTGTGGTCCCCAAAGGACTGGATCCGTTCCGGACGCCGTGTGGGTCCCGGGACTGGATGAAGAGGCAGTGCGGTTGCCTATTGCCTCCCCTCATGAGAGAGAAAGCTCTTTCCCAGACATTCCCAGCCAGCTTCCCCTCGGACCCCATCGGTCTGAGAGGTCACCTGCTGGAGCCTAAACCAATGACCACCAAGGGGAAAGGGGCCTCCAGGACTGGCTCAAACCCCAGGGGCCTTAGAAGGACAAAAAGCGAGGGACCCCTATTGCGAGGCTTCCACCTGTCTGCCCCTGACGTGCACACGGGCTGCCCACGATTTCAGGGACCTCCTAGACACCCCCAATTCTCTCTGTAGACCTCACATTAAGATCCCCCGAGGGCCTGTGGGCCAGACACCATGTCACTGTGAGGAAGACACAGTTCTCCACTGGAGAAGCACGAATTCAGTTAAGAGGGGACACACAGGACCTGGCCACACGAAGATCACCATAGTAAGTGTAAAAACAGCTGCAACGGAGGCCACAGGGAGGGGGGCGGTCAGGGACCATGTGGGGAACAAAGAGGATGGTGAGAATGGACGGGATTCCAGGGGCAGGACAGGCAGGCAGAAGGCGTGGCCAGCAGGCGTTCCAGACCCAGAAAAAGCCCGGAGTTCTCACATGACGAAGAGTTTGCAGCTGTGGTTACAGCTCAGCCACTGCAGACCTACTGCTGTATTTGTATTGAGTCCTTTTGATGACAGCATGAGTTCTGAGAACAAAGCTTCCAGCTAGGCCTGTGTAACTGGAGTCCAGAGCCAAAAATAGCTGCTCTTCGCATGCACACATAGGGCCTGATCTGAAGCTTTGACCGCGTGTTTTTGTCATTTGTAAAACTCAGAGGGGTCCTCCAAAACCACAGAACAGATGAATGACCAAACACTTCTATTTGGCTAGTTCCGTCGTGTATAATATTCTTCTAGTTATTTGCTGCTTTCCTAAGTGACTTTTGAAGCGTTTTGAGGTATAATAGAGAGTGATTTAGCAGTTTAAGAGGTTGGAGTTCTTATAATAACATGAAAGAGAGTGTCAGGGAACCACATGCCAACCTTGAGTAAAGTTGTCTTTAGAGAGACGTATACACGTGCTCAGCCGGTATTTCTCAATTGAGTCAGGAGATGCCCCAGAGAGCACGTAGCTTGCTTGTCTCTCAACTGAATCCCTGAATTGGATTTTTATACCCTAATACTGGTCAATACAAAATGAATCATGAGGCGTTAACAGGTAACATGGAGAAATTAAGACAGTTATATATATTTCAGTATATATTTATTAATAAAACAATACACAAATAATTATATCCAAATCCCTTTACCAGCATAAAATGAACTGCATTTCTTTATAGCTTCCTTTCATCTGTATCCACATATATTGATGTTATTTTTTTAATATTTTCAGTTACTTCAATATATTGCATCCTACTTGACATAATTTTATATGCCCTCTCTTTTGTAGACCCTCTGTCATTTTTTAATCACCACATAATATGTTATGGAGTTACTATTCTATGACAAAGTAACCGTTGCTGTATTATTGGATTTTTTAATTTTTATAATTTACCTACATGTCTCATTATAACTTCCTCTTAATTTGAATAATTTCATTCTCGGGAACAGAATTATGGGATCAAACTGTAGAATATTATGGCTCTTGATAACAATTACTAAATTGTCTTCCTAAATAATAAACAAATTTGTACTTAGAAATTTCTGGATATTCCTAGTTAACTGTAGTTTCACCAGCATCTCTGTTATTATAATGGTATTTGATATTTGCATTACTTTCTTCTTATTTACTAGTGAGTTTAATGTGTAAAGGTTTTTTTTTATCTCTAGTATTCATTGAATTCATTCATTAACTTTTATTTCCACTTCCGTAAACTGTGAACTCTTTTGACCATTTTTTAAGGATCCATATGTGCTTGGAGATTTAAGGGCCCTTTATGTATCTGTCACCTTGAATCTCTGCATTTATTACAAGTAGACTTACTGTGACCACATTATTATTATTCACCATCATTGTTATTACTCTGTGCCGAGCTCCATGCTGGATGACTTCATTACCACAACCTTATAAGGTAGTATTACACCCATTTTATAGTTGGGAAAATAGTGCCTCTAACACTCACGTATTTTAGCCAACCTCACAAAGCTAGAAAATGCCAGCCCTGACTTCAGACAGTCCCCACTGCCCCGCAATCCTCCCGAAATTGTTTGTACAACTTCTTTCTATCTTGTGTATTCTGGTTACTTGGGTTTTACAACATTGTGGTTTTTAATTCCATATAATCATATACGTCCATATTGTCTTAAAAGTTTTGTTTCCCTGTTGTCATAATTACCACTAAGTACACATGTATTGATTTTACTTGATACAGGGATTTAATAAACGCCAGTGAAATGTTCTCATTCTTATTTTATAGAGGGATTTTGACATCCCAGGAATCACTTGAAATAGATCTTTTTGTTACTGGAAAGTTTTGATGTAGAGGGATTTTTTCCGTAACTCAAATTTATCCATCTTCATTTTAAATTCATATGTAATAATACCATTTTCCAAATGAGAGAAGGAAAATGAAGGCTTCACCAGTTGTACTTTGGTCAAAGAGTGGAAGTGAGATAAATTTGAAGACTCGGGGATGATTCTCCCTTTGTATCCTGCTAAGTTGCCGTTGCCAAAGCCAGACTTAAAAAGCCGTGCCCTTGAGATGGTGGTGAGTCTCTGCTCCCAGGGCAGACCCTCCAATCACTGATGTTCAGAGGACCCTCCTGGGCTGCTGAGTGTTGTCTGCTATTTACCTTTCGTCAAGTTCCGACACAAACCCTGAGACATGGGAACGGTCTCATCTGATCCTCTCGGGCCACGGGCTCCATGCAGCCACGTGAACTGTCCTGGTGTGCTGCCAACGTGTCAGCCGCCAGCCTAGCTCTCCTTTTAGCTCTCCTGCAGCCCCAGAGCCGGCAGCTCACGCCAACCCCAAGTTATGAGAACCACGGCTCCACTGCCATGTCTCCGAGGTGACAGAGGGATTCCTGAGCCACACATACTGTTGCTTTGGGATACAGACCCTTTGATTTCCAAATTTCCTGCTGCTGCTGTTGCTGTCATTCTGAGCAATTCTGAAGAATCAGTTCCTACAATTGTCCTAAACCCAGACGCCGAATTCCTGACAGGTGGTTCATTCTGTCCTTGCTGCTGGAGCACGCGACAGGGGACCCCGACATTTCCCTCAGGTCTGCCCGGTCCCACAGCTCTTCCTCTGCCATGTGTGGTCAAGCTTTGATTTCAGCTGTAACTTCTTGGAACACAGACTGGAGCCTGCTTTTTATTTCCGCCTCGCCCGCTTTTCCAGAGCTCTCGCATCTGCTGAGTTACAGGCCTCACACACGCGTCTCTTTTCTTTTATTGCTGCTGCGTCTCCCTGGCCATCCAGGCCAGTTGTTTCCACACAAGTCTGGTCCTTTCTCGGTGGTGCTGACCTCCAGGCAGCTCGGCTCTGGCCCCCATCTGGTCCCTCAGGACCTGCGCGCACAGCTAGCCCCTGCTGCGGATGGACCGCAGGCCAACGTTCTTTTTTTCTGGCCCATAGTTTATTCTGTGGCTGAGAAAACCGTACCTCCCATATATGATCATGGTAATCTCTGGGATTTATCATAATGATGAATCAGTTTTTAGGAATGGGTGAAACAGGCTGTATCAACTTCCCAGGGCCACCGTTACAAAGTACCCTAAACTGGGGGTCTGAAACCAACAGAAATCTATTCTCCCACAGTTCTGGAGGCCACAAGTCTGCAGTCAAGGTGTTGACAGGGCCATGCTCTGTCCGAAGCCTCTGGGGAGGATCCTTCCTTGCCTTTCCAGTTTCTGGTGGCCCCAGGTGTCCTTGGCTTGTGGCAACACCACTGCAGCCTCTGCCTCTGTGGTCACATGGCGTTCTGTGTGTTTCTGTCTTCTCTTCTTATAAGGACCCTACTCATATTGGGTTAGGGCCACCCTAATGACCTCATCTTTACTTGATGACAACTGCAAAGATCCTAGTCTGAAATAAAGTCACATTCACAATACTGGTGGTTAGGACTTCAACCTAACTTTTGGGGATACAACTGAACCCCTGACCAGCAAAGTCTGCCTTTGGCCCCTTCCCCATCATCCCCTTCTGCATTTCCATCCCCAGCCTCACCGGAACCCTCCTTTTCCTATCTCCATTCCCTGCTCCCCAGCCCCGGTCAAAATCGACACCAGCGTGAGGTAGGAGGGAAGATCAGTCCATGTTGGGTGGACAAGCGATGACACACTCATCTTGGAGCTTTCTGCATCCGTGAAGGAAGACTGGGGGTGTGGTGGATGTTTGGGGCCTTCGAAGTCGTTTCAGAAGCCGTTCACCTGGTTTGCTGACACTGAAGCCACCACTTGCACTTGGACCCCGATGTCCCCTGGGTTCTGAGCAAGTCCACCTCTCCCCACCCTGCTCAGCATTTCACGGTGGGATGAATCATCTGGAATTGCAGATCTGTGAACACAAAATGCACAAGCTCGTGAAGACAGAGAGGGTGACTGTAAAGAAGCAGGGTGAGTCCCATGGGGATTGCTCGACTTTCCCACTTGAGTGGAGGAACTTCTGTGCAGACAGGAAACCAGCGATGCCTGCCAGGAAGACAGATACAAGAGACACGTGTTCTTGGGCTGCGTTCCCGCACCCGCAGCTGGCACGATCAATCAGTTAGAGGGGGCTGGTCCCTACAGGCCTGGAGGTGTCCTTGAAGTCCCCTCCGTCAGCACCGCAGGCAGCACCTGGGGTCATCAGGTGTTGACACAGAAATGAAATCTGTCTGCCATGCTTGGTCTGGATCTGGAAGATTAAGCATCCTTCACGTTCTGAACTAAGCTGCCTTTGACCACTGCTGCCCATCTGCCCATCTGACTGACAGATCCGCCCTCCTTCCCAGCTTCTAGTGAGTAGGGCAGGGAATGAGGAGGGGAGAGGAGCCCACGGAGAGCCCGGAGGCCACACTCCTCAAGGGAATAGGGACCACTTCCCTGTGCCCACCTGTAGACGGTGACACTGAAGGCAGGGCCAGGCCACCTGAACTGCATTGTTCCTTAACCTTTGTCACCTGCTCGGGGTTCAGGTCAAACCTGCTAGTTCTAGCTCTTGGCTTGAAAGGCTGGTGGTTCAAGGGGAAGCTGGGCTCTCGCTCACAAATACACTATTTGGAAAGTATTTACAGTTGGAGGATGTAATATCTGGGATATTTCAGAGTCGGCCATCTCTTCTAAAATTACGTCTCTGAAAAAATAAAATAAAAAAAGAAAAGAAAATTATGTCTCTGCTGTTCTTATCGATAGAAATATGCTGCATCCAAGTTTAAATTCCAACAATAGATAAAGCAGCTACTCATTTAACCGGTAGGTTTTCGGTGCCTTCTTCAGAAGTTTCCTTTCTAAAATGATCCATCATATACCTTTTATTTATTTAAAAAATTTTTTTATTGGGGTATAATTGATTTACAATGTTGTGTTAATTTCAGGTGTACAGCAAAGTGAATCTGTTATACAAATACATATATACACTCTTTTTTAGATTATTTTCCCATGTAGGCCATTACAGAGTATTGAGTAGAGTTCCCTGTGCTCTACAGTAGGTCCTTATTAGTAATCTCTTTTTTACATAGCAGTGTGTATATGTCAATCCCAGTCTCCCCTGCACCCTCCCCCAACTTCGGTTTTGTAGATAAGTTCATTTGTAGCCTTTTTTAAGATTCCACATATAAGCAATATCATATGATTTTGTCTTTCTCTGTCTGACTTACTTCACTCAGTACAAGAATCTCTAGGTCCATCCATCATATATTCTTTAAGTCCCAACTCTTCTGGCGCATCTTTAAAGCTATTTTATTCATAACAACTCATGATGACACAAGCTACACAGAGTGAGTGACACCCGTACATGAGGCTCTCAGGTATAAATTGAAATACACTGGTTTGCCATGTAGAAGAAATTCTCCACTTTCTTTATTAATCACCCACCGTCTATCGGACATAGAAAGAAACATCAGATTCCTAAAAGCACATCTGTCCCCTGTCATTAAACTCTCTGTGCGACCTCCTGGTCCTGCCACCAACCAGCCCCACCCACTTGGGAGAGGGGGGCGAACTGTCCCTCGGGGCCCCTCCTCCAGGGCCAAGCTCCCAGCAAACTGCCCAGGTGCAGATGTCAACCGACTTCCCCAGGCCGATCGGGAAGCTCCCCGGTGTGTGTTCAGATCCCGACCCGAGCACTGCAGGATGGAAACAGGAGGAGAGGGGCCCCACCCAGGCCCGAGCTCCCAGTCAGCCGTTCCTTCCAGGCTCACTCATCCTTCCTTGCCTGGTCTCCCCCTCCGTGACCTCAGGTGCTCCTCTGCAGGCCTGTCTCTTCTGCATCCCCACCTCGTCCTTTTTTTCAGTCTTGCAGCCCCCCTCCCTCCCTGAGGCCATGCTTGGGGTCCCGTAAAGAATTCAGATGACTTTTAATCTGCAGTACATCGGGGGCTGGGAACGACTTTGCTCGGTTCCGACTTCCAAACCCATTCCCACCTGGGCTCCTGGTCGGGAGGGTCCTTTAGCCTCCAGAGAAGGGGGAGCAAGAGGTTTACTGGGGGTTAGGCTTGTAAGAGAGGAGAGGGAAGGAAGCGGGACTGGGCCAGGAGAGCTCAGATTGCAGATGCGGCAGAGCCTCGGCCAGCTCCAGCAGCGCCACCATTAGAGGGTGGGAAGCTGAGCGAAGCGCCCAGGCCTCAGACCTCCCGCCGGCACCGCGCCGGTCACCGATCGGGGGCGCTCAGGAGAAAGAACCATTTCTTCTCTTCCCTGCCCCTGACCGTTAACGGGGGCCCCCAGCAGCCCAGGTCACTCTGCTGCTTGGTGTCCATTTACAGGGCATGCGTGACAGCACTGCAGGTAACGTCCAGGCAGAGCCACTTCCGACTCACGAGCACACAGGCTCTCAACAAGCTTGAGTACTAAGCTCGAGGTGCCGCAAACATGCCTTTCGGACCTTTCCTCGGACTGTTTTTAAAGTGCAGATGTGGCCAGCGGCACGCTGGGACCCTCCACGTGACGCAGGCGTGCAGGGCCCGGGGGGTCGGGGGGTGGGGGGGTGGGGGGCGGGCAGCCAAGCCTTGGCCGCCGGGGCACCCGCGAGGCCTGGCCCCTGCAGGCGGGGCGGGGGCCGGGGCACTGGGTCGGCCTCAGGCCCACCCCGCCCCTTCCCCATCCTCCAGGAGTCCAGCAGCTGCGGCCCAGGCCTCCCGGTGTCCCGCCCCAGGAGACGGGGAGAGGACAGGTGAGTCAGCCCGAGCGCCCCGCAGGCGGGGCGTGCTGCATATGTCACATCAAAACCTCCCTAAAACTAAGAGCTGATGTTGTGAAGCTGGCGGGTGGGAAGCTCGAGGTGGAAGCGCAGAAAGAAAGAGCAAAGCCCTGTGAGAGGTCTTCACCCCTAACCGCTCGGGGAGGCATGGAAGAACCAAGTCCACGGCAACGGTGCCCTTCAACTTTAGGGATACCCTGAAATGCCTACTTTCCAGTGACAATTATCCAGCAGGAGACTTGTTCAAACTACGTTTCTTCCAGCTTGAAGTCCAGCATAAGCAGGTCCCTTCTCCCGGCCACACACCTTCCCTCCTCCTGCTGGGGCTCCCCCCTCCCCCACCCCCGCCCCCAGGGCTTTGGACTTCGGGACAGTCGGACAGTCAGTCACCAGAGCTGCTCCCGAGCCCCCTTCCTCCTGGCGAGCCAGCTGGGCTGTCATCATCCACACGGTCCTCACAGACGCTGCCCAGTGAGGACAGAGGAAAGGGCCCCAAGTGACGGTGACGGAGGCCTGTCCCCCCGTGGGATCAGCGCCCAGGTGGGCAAAGGGCCGGAACGCCAGCACTCGGAATATTTTCATTTTCTGAAAGTTAACACGCCGGCAGCTCGTAACATGGCCAAGTGGTTATGAGCTCAAAAGCTTTGTGAGAGCTTTCTGCTTGAGGGCTGGTTAATGCGGTCTTTTAGCGGAGCTCTCCCGAAGCTGAATCCCTAACTGGGGCTATAAATAGGTCTGATGAGTACCTGAGAGTAAAGCAGCCCCAGCTACAGGGCCCTCCTTGCCCAGGGGCTCCGCCTGCAAAGCCCACCGAAGGGGGTGGGGCGGGGAGGAGGGGGACAATAGGACAGTTTTGGGAAATGCGTTCCTCCGCAGGGGCGCAGGGCAGGGATGGTGCCATATCCCGAGGGAGCCCCGCGGAGTGGTTCCAAGCTCGTTCCAATTAACAGGCACCACGGAGCTGCCTCCCGCGCAGCTCACACCACCGCCACCCAAACCCAAGGCCCGAGGCTCTCAGGCGCGCTTGCCTGGTGACTCACGGTGGCCTCGCTGGCCTCCGCCCTCCTGCCTATAGCCCTGCTTTGGGCGGCCTTCCTGAATGAAATATATATAGTTGAGGCAACTTGTAGGGATATTTTGGGGAGACAGCTGTTGGTGATTCTGGCCGAGAGTTATGGGTGGCACTGGCGGAGAGGGCTGGCCCGGGCAGCTGGAGCTGGGGAGTGTGGGCTGGGGAGCGGGAGATGCGGCGTCCCCAGCAGGATGCTGCCTAGAAGCCACTGAGGGAAGGGATGCATGAGCAAGTGAAGGATGGAGTCCCTACTGCCTTGGAGGGTGGAGCTGAGGTCAAGCGGATCCTAGTCAGATATTTCCTAGAGGAAATTTCAGACGCTAAATGAGGCATTCCTCTTCCCAGTGTTCAGTTATTCGCAAAGCAGCACGTGGGAGCTGCAGAGAGCGTGCCCAATGCAGGAACCACTGTTCTCACCCGTAAGATCTTGAAGCAACACCTGGAACCTTTGTCAGACGTGAACCTTCTTCCCAGTTTGGCTAAAGCATGTTTCCCACTTTATCCTGAAATGTTCATCAGTTTTACACACACACACACACACACACACACACACACACACAAACCCCAATGGGTAGAATCTTTGGTCAAACAAGGTTGGGAAATACTACGTACTAAATTTCTCTCTTGGGCTCTATAATGTACGTTAGGACATTAAAAACTCCAAAAATCCTGCAATAAAGAAACCTATTTAACTTTACTTAACCCAACATTTCCCAAATTTATTTGTTAAGAAAGAACATTTTTCATAGTGTAGACAGAACAATACCCTCTCAAGGATGTCCACATCCTAATTCCCAGAACCTGTGAATATGTAACCTCATGTGGAAAAAGGGATTTTGCTGAGACGATAAAGTTAAGGGTCTTGAGATGGGAAGATTTTCCTGGACTCTCTTGGTGGGCCTAATCTGATCACAAGGGTTTTTATGAGAGAGAGGAAGAAGGTCAAAGTCGAAAGGAGAAGGACTCTGGAAGCAGAAGCTGGGGGGATGCATTTGGAGATGGAGGAAGGGTACAAGTCAAGGAGTGTGGGCACCTCTGGAGGCTGGAAAAATCAGGCAAATGAATCTCCCCAGAACCTCCAGAGAGGACACAGCCCTGCCCATACTTTGAGTTTAGGACCCACGTTAGGGTTCTGACCTCCAGAACTGCAAGCAAATAAATTCGTGTTAAGCCACTGATTCTGTGGCAACTTGTTACAGCAGCAATAGGAAACCGATACACGGAGTATTAGTATCTCACGGTCGACTCGCAGAATTCGGGAAGCTGAGGACATCAGCTTGATTGTCGAGCACATCAGACCTCCCACCACATGCCCCCCAGGCCCTCCCTCCATCTGCCACTTGGCTTCAGGTCCTCCTCAGTCTCGGTCTTGCGATGTGGTAGCAGCTATTGAAGGATCACATCCTCTGGTAAATCAGTACATGGGATTATCCATTTTTTTCAAACACTGACGATAGAACAGGTCCGAAGGGGTTGAGGTCTTGTTTCAGGGACTGGTCCAACACTGAGCTGCGAGAGGTCTGTCCGCCGGGAGCACATGCAAACGTTCTGCACACGAGCGATGACTCTTCGCAGCCAAGGATGCTGACATCCTTGCACTTCTTTCTGTTTCTCCAGCAGATCTCATTAAAGAGACTCTGTTCAACTTCTCAGGCTCCTCCATGAATACTCTGGGAAAGGGCCCGGTCAAGAAACCTTCAAAGTTTCCTTCCAGAACCAGTTCTAAGTCAGTGTTTGTTCGGGGCTAAGAGTCCAAATGCCTGAGATGCTGTGTAACGCGGCGCTACCGGATGTTTTGGTGTAAAGCCAGGTCAGAGGGCTGGAAACAAAGTAAAAAAGCGTAAAACCACCCGGCTGAAAGTTTTGTGAAGGAGAACCAGATCAAAAATGAAATTACTGAAAGAGAAGAAGGCCTCCAATGCTTTGTTTTTCATACGGTGGGGCTTCAGGGCAGGAATTCAGTAGCGTGGCTGAAGCCTGGAGTTCAGTCACCGCCCCTCCCACCACAATGCGTCGCTGTTCCCGGGGGCCGTCCCGCCCCGGCAGCCAAGTGAAAGCGTCTGCAGTCCGGCTGCACACGGGCCCCAGGTGCGCCCACCGCCAAGGCCCCCGCACTCCCGGTTCCTCTGGAAGGCTCTCCCCGGCTCCGTGCAGACAAGTCCTAGTCTTCAAGGCGCCTCCATCCGGCCTGCCCCGACTCACCAGCCAGAAACAACCGTTCAGTCCCTGGGACAAGCAGTGTCACTGCCTACCTGCAGCTTTCTGATGGCCCTCCACCTCGTCCCGTGCCAGACGCGCATGCACGTCTCCTTCATGGGACCACAAGTTAGTTCATTGAGGGTCTGTCCTCGCCAGGGCTCCTTGCATGGAGGAAGGAGGAAGCAGAGGGGGAAGCCGCACCCCCTGGCTTGGTCAGTAAAGGAAATGAATTGTGAGAATGTTGCTGTATCTCGTGGAACGTGTCATCTGCCCCGTGTCCCTCAGCCTTATCTTGCTGGGGGATTAGTGCCCTAGGGCTGCTGTAGCAACGTGCACAGACGGGGCGAGGGGGGAGATCGAGGCATCGGCAGGGCTGCTTCCCGCTGAAAGCGTGGCGGAGCATGTGTTCCAGGCCCTCACCGGGCTCCGGTGGTGTGCCGGCCATCTTTGTGCTGGTGCATAGCACCGTCACCGGGGTCCCTGCCTCTGTCTTCATGTGGCTTCTCCCCAAGCGTGCCTGTGTCCAAACATCCTTTTTTATTTTTTTTTTAAGATTTTTATGATGTGGACCATTTTTAAAGTCATTATTGAATTTGTTACAATATTGCTTCTGTTTTATGTTTTGGTTTTATGGCTACGAGGCATGTGGGATCTTAGCTCCCCCACCAGGGATCGAACCCACACCCCCTGTGTTGGAAGGCGAAGTCTTAACCACTGGACCGCCAGGGAAGTCCCCAAACGTCCTTTTTTATAAGGACACTGGCTATATCACATTAAGGGCCCACCCAAGGACCTCATTTTAGCTGAGTACACCTGCAACGGCTCTATTTCCAATAAGGTCACATTGGGAGGGGCTAGGGGTTAGGGCTTAGCATATGAACTGGAACTGGGGCGACTCAACTCAACCCCTAACACTTAGCGACAGAATCCTTGTTTTGACTGACATGGCAACGTGGCCAGTGAAAAATACTTCTCTCTCCACAAGTCCCTTTATCTGGAGGTGGCCACAACGCGACACCCAGCTCTGGCCAATGTAATGCAAATACAATTCTTTGGGGAGGGTTTCTGCAAAAGCCAGAGCAGTTCTTGTCCCTGTCCCCTCCTTCCTTCCTGAGCATGAGGTGACACAGCCATCCTGCTGCAGCCACGATAAAAGCCACGTACGGAAACGGTGGGCAAGGCTCAGAAAGAGCTGGGGTCCATGGTGGCTTTCCTGAGCCTCCACGCTCTCTCTGGATGCACTACTTGTCACATGAGAAGATAACTTTTCCTTGTTTAAGTAAGTCAGTGGTTCTCAACCAGGAGCAGTCTCCCTCCATCCGGGAGACGTATGGAGACATTTCTGGCTATCGTAGCTGGGAGAGTCCTACTAGCACCAGGGATGCTGCCGAACAGCCTGCAGTGCACAGGGCAGCCCCTGCCCCGCAGGAGGGCATTACCTGCCCCAGATGTCCCAGGGCGGAGATTTGAGAAAGCCTCGTTTAGGACACGGTAGGAGAGACAGGAAGAAGTTTCCCTAAAAAAAAAAGAAACGGGGCCACTGATTGGGAAGACTCGTCGGGTGTCCTCTTGGAAGGGGGGGACACATCTTTCTCAGTTTTGCATCTTTCCTACCACGCAGCACAGTGCCTGCTTGCAGAAAATGCTCGATGGTCACGTAAGGAATGCTTCCCATTACCCAGAAACAGCAAGATGCTCTGTGACTAAGGACCCTTGTCACTATACTGTGTATGTAGGAGTCTCAGCACACAACTGGGTGTTTAGGAAAGAACCTCTTCCCATTGATACACAAAAGATTAAAAGTAATGCCCTCCATCCACACTACCCCAGATATATTTACAAAACTTTTTTTTCCGGGTTTCCAGAATCCTTTGACACCGATAGTATGTATAGTGTACTTTTTTCAGGTTAACATTTGGACCCATCGCTTTAAATTTAAAGGTTCTTCACCTGGAGAAGTATCAAGGTTTGAATAACAATATAGTGATCATATCATCTGAAAACAACTAATATACTGTTTAAAAATAAAGGCGTCCTAACTAAGCCTCACAACCATTTGGACACTTCGTAATTCGTTCTTTAGGCCCCTCCCCCAGCCGCCATCGTCCAACTCAGCTCCTTTCTTCCTTCCCATACCCTGAACCATTGGCTCAGCTGTCCCCCTCCAGGGTCAGGACTCTTCCCTCGTTCCCTAAGGCCATTCTCACGCCACCCCTCCAAACTGGTCTGCCATTTGTCCAACTGTCAGGGCCCTGCTCATTAACTGACTGGTTAACCTAATGATCTCAGTTCAAACAAAGGTGTTTCCAGCTGGGAATGGGTTCCTTTCCCAGCCCCCTCCCCCCAGCCCCTGGAGTACGGTTTGTGTTTAAACAGGAGCCTTCAAAGGACACAGTCTCTCCCTGCAGTGGTGGCAGGAGTTTCATTCAGTGACACAGGTCAGTGAGGAAGATGATTCTGATTGAGGGGCCTTTTCCAGGACCCACCAAACCTTAATGACACCCCCATGTGTTAAGCACCTCAAAGTGCCAGACCCCAGGCCAGGCATTAACATGCAGTATCGCCTCCTCACACAGACCAGGAAGGGAGGACGTGAGTGTCTGCATTTTGCAAATTTGGGGAAGAAGGTCACAGCGATTGACGCATTTTCTTTCGCAACAAACCCAGGTCTGTCTTTTACCCCATGTGACCACTCCAGCCTGCCTTGTGTACAGCTGGCTTCTTGGTGGGTTCTACAACAGCCCCTTTAGAAGTAAACAGGTATGTCCCCGTCCAGCCATCCAGCTGTCCAGCCGTCCAGCCCAGGCGGGGGTCACAGCATCTACTTCCGAGTTACAGAGGAGGCCTTGCTCAGCGGTGAGTCTTCTGTGGCGTCTCCCTGCTTGTGCCCCTCTGACCTGACCTCCGCTGCCGTCCTTCCCAGCTCTGCAGCTACTACATGAAGACTTGTGAGATATTCAGGGGAGAAAGGAACAGATTCACCAGGGCCACGTCTCTTCTCCTAGGTCTACATCCTCATGTCCAAATATGAACCTGCTTCTGAGCTCAGCAGCCCAGAAAATACTCCACAAAGCTGGGGGCCACTGGGCCTGCAGGTTCCTGTTCTGTCACCACCACTCAGCCCTTCTAAGGAATTCCACACAGAGGGCATCCTCCAGCAATTGCATCAGCTAGCCTTGCCCCCAGGGGGACCGTCAGAATCAAAACCCATGGTCAGGCTGAAATACCGCACTTCACCTTCTCCAGAAATACCTACCTTGAAAGAACTTTTACAAATCAAATCATAAGCGCATTAGAGTTAATTATAGACTATTAAATTCACTGCTGTGGCAAAGCCTTGGAAAATGAAGACTCTTTTTCTAATTAAACAAATGTCAGTTCACCTCTTTGCTTTACTTTTCTGTAACACCTTCTGAGTGAAAATGAGGCATGTTCACATACCAAAACATGTTGCCAAACAAAAGTAATAAATCTACGAAACATTTGGAAAGCCAGAACTCCTGACCCCTTTTAAACATCTTCAGTAATGAATTTCAGCCTGTACTTTTCCTATGGAAGAGCACAGGGTTTGGGGAGCAGGGGGCGGGGAGGACACAGAAAAGAGCTCACAACACACTCTCAGTCCTGGGGTTGGAACCATGGCAATAGTCGGAATATCTGAAGCGAGAGTGAACCGAAGTCTTCACCGAGTCCAGTGGTGACAGGCTTGATGATAAAGCCTGCCCATTCAATTCTGCAACCGCGCATGCTTTTTATGCAATTTGCATAGGAATTTCGAGAATGTGAGGGTGTGAACTGTTAGCAACTCTGTCTATAATTATTGAGGGATTTTTTCTTTCAGAGTAAAAAATTGTTATGGAGCTTAAATACAAGCTGAGAGGAACACTGCATTAGTTTTTCTTTAAATTTCTTTCAGACCAGTGGGAATCAAAATTGATAATGATGGAGCTCCTCTTTGGTAAAGAATGATAAGGCTGAGGTTTCTGATTACAGCTGCAAATGCTTTAAATAGCTATCAAAATTAATTATTAAGAGAAGTAACGCTCTTTTACTCATAGAAGACTAAACCTGTGAGAAAGGGGAAACTAGGAGATGTCAGTACAGGATCTTTTAGGGCAGCAGGAACTTTAAACGAGATTCACATCTGTCAGCATTTCAGGACTGGAGATGTTACTTATGAGGAAGTGTCTCCAGGAGACATTTTGGGCCTCAGAAAGTCGTGAGAAAGAAAATGCTGTTCTTTCTTTCAACTGGGGCTGTTCAGCTCTGGAGGACAGGAGGGAAATCAGACCCTCGCTCTTGTGTTTCCTCCCTGTGGTTCTGAGACAACGATCTGCCTTACAGAAAACACATGCCAGACACAGGACCACTTGTCTGTCAGCCACATGGAAGGGTCTAGACGGTGCCCGGGGAGGGGGGTGGCACTCCAATGTGTGAAGGGGAGAAGAAAGCAACACAGCTAGCTAGATTCATTTCCTTTTTTGATTCTTGGAGGCCAGCTTTCATTTCCCCAAAGTACACGCCGAGTTGGCATGGAGCTCCCAGCCTGGCCACCCCTGGCAGAAGCTGTGGACAAAACCCCAAGATTTGGGACTAAGCCTTCAGAAGCACAAAATTCTGCAGACTCCTGCAGACGCGATGGCATTGCTGCCTTGTGGCCACACTTCCAGAAACGTGGCCGGACAGCGGAATCTGGGTGGGGCAGAGCTAGGGAAGCAGGTGTCCCAGGGCTTGGGTGTGTGCACGCACGTGTGCTGCTCTGCACATCCGTGTATGGCACGTGTGGTCTGGGCTTTGTTAGCAAGAATAAAAATCATGAAGGTATTCAGGGTCCCTTGGGCTTGAAGTGCAGCTCTTTTTTTTTTTTCCTGCTTGGCTACAGATGTGCAGAGGAAGTGAATGTCCACTACCAATGACCTCATTTCCACTGTTTCTCAACGAGGCGCTGGGCTGTCAGGAGGATGCTTACTCAGCCGGTCACTGGGCCAAGGGGAGTGGAGGGGCTGCAGGCACAGACGGTGGTGATGCTGCCCTGCGCTCTGCTGACCCCGGCCCGGCAGGCCCCTCCCCCCATGAGGGCAGTTGGCGGTCATTCCTGAGATGAAGAGTTGAAGGCCTAGCCGTTGCCAAATATCAAGAGCCCAGGTGGACAGGATCCAGCAGCCGGGGACGGAGCATTAGTTCTATGCAGAGAGACCAGAGCTGTGACGGTAACAGAGGTTTCCTGTGATTATGCCATGGAAATTAATCACCCAACAGAACCAGCCAAACATCCATTATTGATGACGTTGGCCAAACTGGAGATAAACTGAGTGCTTTATCCCGACCCAGTGACAAGGATAAATGACTTTTATTAAATCAATAGATCAATTCAAAGCCAATAAATCAAGACATCCAGAGGTCGATCAAAGCAAGGTTCTAGCGCAGGGAGCCCAGAGGTCAGCTCCGCACGAAACTGGAACTTTCCAACACACCAGGACAGCCTACAGGCGAGCAGAGAGTTAAAAACAACACCCTCCTAAATCAACTATATTTCAATAAAAATTTTTTAAATCAACTATATTTCAATAAAATTTTTTTTAAAAAAGCACTTTTTGCTTCTCTGCTTATTTCTTCAATTTTGAATTAAAATAGAAACAGGCACTATTTGCAGTTAGAGACGTTGTACACGCGATGCAAAGAGGTGATGTACACCGCAGAGCCCCAGGGAGAGAAATTCCCCGTGATGTTTCAGTGCTTTCCGCCAGCAAAGCCCCTTCCCTCACGCTCTGCATCTCCTCCAGTCCTCACTTAGCTTGTGCTCAGTTTGCAGTTGGTATTGTTGCCACTTCACATGTGAGAAAGTCACGGGTACTGGTGGGGTTAGGAGGCCCTGCCAGAGACGGGAGGGAGGGGGCGAGGCTCAGAATGTTGGATGTGGAGGCCAGATTCCCAGGCGGAAGGCCTCCGAGTGCAGAGCTGCCCCTGCTGCAGCCCAAGTCGGAGGAGGTCTGGACTCAGGACCGCAACCCCTCCCTTGGCCACGCCCCTGCCACGTGCCTCTGGGGCCTCCACAAAGCCGGTGGATGAGTCTCTACACACCCACACACACACGGCCTCACACACATACACACACACAGACAGGCACGCACACACTCACACGTCCTCACACACATATACACACACACGAACAGGCACGCACACACTCACACGTCCTCACACACGGACAGGCACGCACACACTCACATGGTCTCACACACATATGTACACCCAGACAGGCACACACACACACTCACACACATATATACACACATGGACAGGCACACAGACGCACACACACTCACACGGTCTCACACACACACAGGCACACACACACGCACTCACACACACACGCACTCACACGGTCTCATACACACACACATGCACACACACACATACACTCACACGGTCTCACACACATGCCCACATACTTACAAATGTGGACACACACACACACAAGCACATGTACACCATTAAAACACACACTGTCACACCCCACATACACAAACACGTCCACGCTCTGTCACACAAACCAGGACACCAGGGCCGTCCAGTGAGGCCGGGAGGTGCTTTTCCCTTTTCTTCCCTCTCCCCCAACACTGACCTGCATTGTAGGCTCAGATGACAGGCAGAAGATTGAGAAATACCATTACTTTCTCACACAAACACTCAGAAAGAAAGAGATAATGCTGGCAGAGGCTCTACAGGGGCGATATTGAAATAAGAAGAAGGGACTGGATCCTGAGAAGAGCCCTTCGGTAAATTAAAGGGAGACAGATGTGTGCTGCAGGTTGGTGGAGCTTGGAGAGCTTGGTGATGGGCTGATCAAGAAAATGCTATGACAATTTCCTTTAAAGCTTACATCTGAGAAGAGCAGGTGTTTGAAGTACGGGTTGGGTTTTCCAAGTACAAACTGTGCTTGGGAAACTTAAAAGCTTTTTGGAGAATGTTAAGGAGCTCACATATCAGGCAGCAGTGTCTATGCGATGCTGTATTTTATATAGCAAAGCCTCTCACGAGGGGCTTTCTGGATCTCTATTTGCACACTTGATTCAAACCCTCCTGGGTAAGCCTCAGGCTGATGGATTAGGCCTTGGACGAGGCAGTGAGACGGAAGCCACGCGGTAAAGGAGAAGCCTCAACAAAGATTAGAGCAAAGGGGTCCTGTTGCAGGGAAAGGGCGGCGGGGGAGGCTTGAAACTGTTACCCATGTAAAGTTAAACTGCAGAAACTAACGTTGTTCTTTATTGGACACTCATATGTTCAATCAATACTTCACCAAGCTACACATACAGGGAAAAAGTTGCCCAAATACACTTTACCAAACCCATGTATGTAAGTAAATAAGAAGTCCTCAAAGGACACAGAGCCTGAACCCAAAAAGCTTACACTCAAATAAAGTCCAGAAAACAAGAATTACAGAGACAGAAGAATACATATGTTCTTTATAGCTGTTCATAAATGTCAAGGACTCGCTGAAATAGCTGGAGTGTCTTGGAGTCCTGAGTCCCCTGAAGGGAATTTGGTTCCAAAGCTTCTTCAGGGAGTGTGATGAGATGTGGGATGAATGTGGGGGTTGGTGTCAGGGCGAGGCGGAAGGGCAGGCGTGCCCAGGAGAACACGCAGCACAGCATGAAGCAAGCCGGGAGGGAAAAGCGGCCGAATCCCAGGGATGGGCGAACCTGGGGAGGATCTAGAAGAGCTGGGTGGAGCCTCCTCTGTACCTTAGGTACAAGGGAACACCTGGGAAGATCATAATTAAGGAAAAAATAATGGCTGGTCTTGGGCTGGATAAACAGTGTGGAATGCAACAACCTTGGAAGTATAAGGTTCTGGGACTAGATACACCCAAATACTGTGGGGGAAAAGACCCAGCTTCAGGGACTGGAGGAAGTCCAGTTGGGCAACCATCAAACCCACGAGGAGGGAGCTTTGTGGCCATCCTGATGCAGTAGAAGAATGCTGATTACCAAACCGGTACCAACCAGCAAGAGGTCACTGATGGAATATCCCAGACTCCTTGTTCTTCCTACTGAACATTATTTTAAAGTTCTGTATTTTCCTTTATTTTTATTTTAATAATTTGGAGGAGAAACCTTTTTAGACACAGAAAAGTTGCGTAGATGGTACATTTTGTTGTCGTATTTCCTTAGCCTCCTCTGCTCTGTGACAATTTCCCAGTCTTTCCTTGTTCTTGATGGCCTGACAATTTTGAAGTCATCTATTTTGTAGACTGTCCCTCAATTTTGTTTTTTTCTGATGTTTTCCTCATGGATAGACTGCAGTTAATGGATCTGGGGGAGAAGACCGCAGAGGTGAAGAGCCATTGTCATCACATCATGTCAGGAGTGCGCGCTACCTACCTCACGTATAAATGATGACAGTAACGCGGTCACCTAACCACGGGAGCATTTGTCAGGCTTGTCCAGTGGGGAGTTACTTCGCCCCCTCTTGCAGACTCTGTTCTTTGGACGTCCTGCCATATTCAGGGGCAGAGAGCTGGGGAGGGGGGCATCTGCATAAATTATTTGGAGTTCTTCCGTAAGGATATGTGTCCCTTCCCTCCCATTTGCATATGTATTCAGTCATTTATTTGTGTCAGCACAGACTCGTGTAGATTTCTTTCGGACTTGGAGTTATAATACAGTACCATGTTATTTACTTTTGCGCCAATCATGACAGCTTTGGCCATTCGAATGTCTTCAGGTTGGCGCTTGTATCCCTTTGGCATGCCCCCACCTTGGGGTTATTTGAGCACTTCCTCACTTTTTTGCTACGACAGGACGCTCAGGCTCATCTTATGTTTTCCCTGATCCAGTCTTGGAATGTGCCGTGTCTCCAAGAAGCCCTGGTGCCTTTTATTGGAGAACTGCGTTTAGAAACCAAGACACGGACCCTGCACTTGCTTCACGCTCCTGGAATGTTCCTGCGTCTAGGCCCCCTCAGCTGACAGAGCTAGGAAACGTGTGTACGGATGGTAATTCGCGTGTACACACAAATCTATCGTTACTCTGGTATCCGTCCGCCTGCATCTATACGACGCTAAACCTGAGTGCTCCCGGATGTCTCTGACCCTAGTCTAGCCTATCGCCTTGTGCATCCAAAACCTCCCCCTCCAGCAGGGGAAACATGCCTCCGTCATCCACCACCCATTACTTACTTGCTTGATACAAGTGCACATGTGAAACTGCGTCAGAGCTGTGAACCTGCACCCCTACTGAACACTTTCATCTATGCTTTTGAAGCAAAGAATGTTCACATTTTAAGCTCGCGCACAATGAAAGCTTGGAAATGCAAAAGCACATGAGAGAATCGGGATTCACAAAGACATCAGGCAGCTAGAAGAAGGAATCCAAGTCAAATATGAATTAACAGAACGCACAAGAGTCTGAAAATAGATAAGCGAGGTAAGTGGAGAATAACAGGGACCAAGCTCACTGGCAGTTCGGATGAGACGGGAAGGGGTGGAAGTATCTGGCTGACTGCAAGCTCAGGGTGTGACGGTGCAGCTAAACAAAAGTCATGGCAAGAGTCGGCACTCGATGAAACAGCCTGTTCCAGCCAAGGCAGGAAAGCGCCCCTGGTCTGAGCTCAGGTCAGACACCATCTCTACACATGCAGGCGTTTATATCCACCCTTTAAAGAGTGCACAGGAGAGCGAGCAGAGCCACGCAAGGGGGGATGGGATCATGCTCCTAAAATACTAGCAGGGATTAGATGTACCCGGTGCCACTCCAGAGGACAGAACTGAGACCCGCGGGCCTGAGGATCGCTCCCAAACCGATGGCGCCCAACAGTGGTGGGGGGAGCCATCCACCGCATGCGCTCCTGACCTGGAGGGCAGCAAACTCAGCACCCTCGAGATCCAGGAGGCTGGGGGGCAAGGCTAGAGGACGTGTGCTAGAGAAAGGGTCCAGAAAAAGCTAGAAGGACAGTCCAACTGGGTTGTTGGCGACAAAGCTTCAGTGAAAAATGAAAATGGAACGAGGAATCACAGTGAGGGAGGTCGGGGGACAGGACAGCCAAGATCAAGGAGCAGGGGGAAGAGGGGCTGCGAAAGACTCCCAAGGGTCAGATCCCACCTTTGGTTCAGTCGCAGCCTACTGCCAGCTAGCAAAGTCTGCTCGGAGGCTACGGAGGAAGGTGGACCCAGTGAGGACAGTAGGAGGAAGACAGAGCTTGTGCGATTAGACAGAAACCTTTCCAACAATTAGAGTTGTCCAAAAATAAAACATAGTCCCCATCAAGAGAGTGATCCAAACAGACTCAGTCAGGCAGCATTAGCGAGCACGGCTGCCAATGAGAAACCACTGCAGACGCACCGTAATCGCGAGAGCTTAACAGATGCTGGGAAGAGAGACCCGGGTTCTACCGGGCTTGGAGGGCAGCTGAACCAGGGTGAGCTGGTGGGCTCCCCAGGAATCAAGCAATGCTCCTCAGAGGTTCAAGGTGCCTGGGATGAACAGCACATTAGGGGCCGCAGGGCACTGGAAATGCGTTTGAGTTGTGTGGTCTTGGGAGTGGCTTCTGTTCCTCCTTTTACATATATATCTTTGATTTTAAAAAGACAGTATTTAAAAGGGAACCCCGCACACACGGAAATGAGTCAGGAGGCCAGGATTCTAATCCTGACTCAGCACACACTCCCCAACGATGCTTGGGATTGGATGCGGTTTCTCAGGTCTCACCCAGCTCTAAATTTTTTACAAAAGAGATTCTGTCATTTAAGACAAGACTATCTAAATTGTTACTTCCCTAGAATGTAATTGAGCCTCTTTTCCAAGCCTGGGTATTGTTTCTTTAACATCTTTGTTAGGAGAAGGAAAATGGATTGAAAAACAAGCATCTGACTTCCTACCAGGGAAAAAATTCAAATCGTGGTGAGGAGAAAACATGTGAATGGATTCAAAGCTTACACATAAAGAAGCCAAAAAAATCAAACTTAGATCTATAACAGCACCTCACGATGTGTGCCAGAAAGTGACCAAAATGTGCAAGAGGCGAGACCAGACAGTATGTCAGGACAAGTTTAGAAAGGAATACAGCCGCACAAGAGCCAGTGCTATTTCGGTTTGCATATGGAGAGACCTCCTGTCATGGGGTATTATATTCTCTGTGGGCATCTCAGAGCGCAGTAACAAGAAGGACTCCCGAGAGATGAAAAGGAAGATGGAAAGCTGGGAATCAGCACACGCGCTAAGAGGCCTGTGGGGTTTAGCCCAGAGCCTGGCGCCTTGGAGGAGCTCGGCACATGTTAGTTGAATGAATAACTCACAACTCATGGTAGAATGGAGGGGTGGGCACGGGAGGAGATATTTTCTTTGTAAATGTGAATAAATAAGCACATGTCCAGGGTGAGACTAACCCAATCGGATATTGATATTTATATCCATATGTGTTTGCAAGTCACTTGGGCAAAGGTCAGCACCTGAACCATGATCCTGAGCAAAAAAATGTGGATAAAAGTTAATGTAGGCAGAATCACAAACAGGAAATACACACTGGTTCCCAGAGAACAGAGAAGCTATTTCCCGAAAAGATTAGGGGCAGCCCAGAGCACACCGGAAAACCATCCTGGGGAATCAGCAGACCCACACGGTGGGCATCTGTCCTCACAGGAGGGTGCCCACAAGTCGGGCAGAGCGACTTCCTGGGTCATGCCTGCATCTCCATCAGTCGACATTTTCCTCTAGCCTTGATCATCCCTGTGGCCCTCCCAGACCTCGGAGGTCTCACCTGACCCTGCAATGCTGGGGTTTGGGGAAGACAGTGTGAGTAATTGAAGATGAAAGAGAAAGCTTGGATTTGGGATGTTCTGATCATTCTGTTAGTCTGTCAGCAAGCTTCCTGAGCTTCTAAGGTAGATGAAATATGGAACTGATAAGAGAGCTTGAAAAAGAAATACATGTCCTTTGGAAACTCAAATCACAATATAAGGGAAAAAAAAACAATACAAACAGAAAATTGATTACAAAAATTGGCAGCTTTAATAATTGTTTAAATAACAAGACAAAACAATAAAATGTTAAGAGAAAACAATAGAGAGATACACAAAATGTTTTGTGAATAAGACAAATGATTATTGGGCATTTGGGGATGACCAAGGTGAGATCAAACACAACTTGGGAGGAAGTTTGGAAGGCTGAGCGTGGAGGTGGCCTTGGGTGAACACCTCCCAGGACCCAACGCTCTGGGCTTGATCACCTCTAACCGCGATCTCCTGGGATCTGAGGCGGAGAGGCCACCTCTAGGGTTGCCCATGAGGAAACTGAGCCTCACATAAATGAGGTCACTCGCCCAAGTTCCCATGGCTACTAAGTGGAGGAGAGAGATTCAGCCCTGCGTTGCCCTCACAGTGCACACCCTTCCCTCTCATCTCCAGGGCCATGTGACGGGCGAAATGATGGGGTAGGACAGAAATCATTTTTAACAGGTGTCAGCTTTGGTAACAACAAACGAGAGTGTGGGAGAGCCAGCCTTTGAGAGCTCTCCAGGGGAGATTACAAAGGCCATGCTTCCTCTGGGAATTCTGTTCATAGAGCCTGGATCCCTGTCAGTTCAGGGCCGATTTTTATTTTTAGTATTTATTTATTTATTTTTGAAGTAGTTGATTTACAATGTTGCGTTAGTTTCTGGTGTAGTGATTCAGTTATACATACACACATATATATTCTTTTTCATATTCTTTTCCATTAGGGTTTATTACAAGACGTTGAATATAGTTCCCCATGTTATACAGTAGGTCCTTGTTTTTTTATCTATTTTATGTCAGGGTGTGTATCTGTTAATCCCCAACCCCTCATTTATCCCCCCCACTCCCTTCCACCTTTGGTAACCATAAATTTGTTTTCTATGCCTACGTGTCTGTTTCTGTTTTGTAAATAAGTTCAGTTTTTAGATTCCACATATAAGTGATATCATATATTTGTCTTTGTCTTTGTCTTTGTCTTTGTCTGACTTACTTAGTATAATCTCTAGGTCCATCCATGTTCCTGCAAATGGCATCTGTCATTCTTCTTTATGGCTGAGTAATAGTCCGCTGTATATATGTACCACATCTTCTTTATCCATTCATCTGAGGATGGACATTTAGGTTGCTTCCATGTCTTGGGCATTGTAAATAGTGCTACTATGAACACTGGGGAGCATGTATCTCTTTTTTTTTTAATTTTCAATAATTTTATTTTTTGTTTTTTCTCTTAAGTTTTTATTTACAAATGTTAACATTTTACCATGTGTGTTTTATCATATTCTGTTTGAGAGCAAGTTTTATACAAGATGTCCCTTTGTCCCTAAATTCTTTACTGCATATTTCCTAAAAAACAAAGGCATTCTCTTACATAATCACAGAATATCAAAACTCAGGCATTAGCTTTTTCTTAAATATTTATTTTGGCTGTGCCGGGTCTTAGTTGCGGCATGCAGACTCTTAGTTGTGGCATGCATGTGGGATCTAGTTCCCTGATCAGGGATCGAACCCATTTCCCCTGCATTGGGAGCTTGGGGTCTTACCTGCTGGACCACCAGGGAAGTCCTGAGGCATTAGTACTGATACAACACTGTTATCTGATTTATAGACCTTAGATAATTTTGCCAATTTTTTTTTCTTTGCCACACTGTGGGGCATGCAGGATCTTAGTTCCCCGACCAGGGATCGAACCCAGGGCCCCTGCAGTGGAAGCGTGGAGTCTTAACCACTGGACCACCAGGGAAGTCCCACATGTATCTTTTTGAACTAGAGTCTTCTGCAGATATATATCAAGGCTAATTTTTAAAGAGCTTGCCTCTATCTTTCACACACTTCTCTTTCACTGCAACGTCATGCTTAAGCAAGATCAGCCTTAGGATTCAGGGAAAGCCTAGTGTGAAATACCATAGGTGCTTCTGTCAGGCTGTGAATCAGTACATGGTGGACAGCATGCCTGTCACCCTAGATTCTACCTGCTGTGCTTTCCAAAGATTTGGCCTATAAATCAGAGACTGGGAGCCCGTGAGTAAAAATTTAAGAAAGGATTGTTTTTGTAAATTGTATGTAAATTGCTTTTTCTTTGTTGATTTAGGACGAAAAATGTCATCAGACCCCATGGACTACTTGAGCAGTATTCCCACTCACAGAGAGAGAAAAAGCGGGGCTGCTGGTAGGAGCTGTTTCCTCTCTCAGACTCCGTTGCCTTTCCTCTGTTCCCCATGGAGAACAGGGCCGCAGGGATGATTAATCCTAAAGATGGAAATTTTATCTTCTCCAAGTGGGAATTTGCTGCACGCCTAGGGTTGAGCTGAAGTCAGTTCTGAATGGGAATATCACGCTGAAGAGCCTCTCTGGTTCTGATAATACTATATACAATTTCTCCCTTGAAATACCAAGTTCTGAAAGTCAAAAGTAGGTCAAAATGCAGGTCTCCGTTACCACGGTTCCCAGGGTGATTCTACGCTTTAGGCCCTCAAACCTTCCAGACTCACTGGTCAGAGGCCTGGCCTGGGGAGTCAGATCCTATTTCCAGTCTTGACCACAGGAGGCAGTGTCCCGGGGGACAAGTCACAGCTTCTCTCTGCCTCAGTTTCAGCTCTAAAACCTAGAAATTCCATGACTCAACCTCCAGGGGACTGACTACAGTACTCTAAATATCGCCCTTCTGCAGGAAACTTGGACACCGGCAATTAACTATCACCTGAAATATCTGTCAAATGAATGAATGATTGGACAAAACGAGTGCCACTCAGGGCTCTGAAACCATTTTCTTGAAAACTTTGAAGGAACCATCAAAGGCAAAGTTCAGCAACCAAAACCTGGAGACTGATTTATTGTCACCAAACAAGTTGAAAAATCTTAGTAAGAGACACTTGAACCTTTTAAGTATCATCTTATGGTAATAATGACCTCTCATGCATATTTATGCACTTAGCTCTATAATAACCACTTCAAAGTCTAGGTTGTTTTTTCCCCCTGGGGAATGAAGCTATGCGAAACGTGACAAAATATTCCAAGTTCAAAGGTCCAAATATGTAACATACAAAAATGTTGGAATTTCTCCCACAGGTAGAAAACACCTGAGTGTTTATTGACTCAGGGAGCATTTGAACACTCAGCCCATCCTTGAAAATCCTCAGAAGCTTGCCTCTCCCTGCTCAGCATTCTTCCTGAGAACACAGGCTGACATCATTGAAGTGTAGGTAGGTTAGTCTGGGTCGAGACAGGTAAAGTTTGGAGATGGAGAAAACTGGTCAGCCGTCAGGTATTGAACAAAAATTCCAAAAGATCCCCACAGCCAGAGTTGCTTTGCAAAACCTTATTACCGTTACTCAATGTCATTCATTACCCTCGGAAAGTAAAATCATATGATGCCGTTTCCTCAGTAAGTTAATTATTCTGTTTCTTTGTATGAAGCAAAACACTACTTTTACTGTTAATTAATATGCTAAAATTAGGTTATACCATTCTGGACATGCGAAATTGAATTTAGTACTTTCAAACATGTTTTTTTAAAAGCCGGTCCAAAATAAATGCCTTCAACGTCTTTTCTTTTTCCAACTGAGCATAAATTTCCTTCCTATGAAATTTCATTTCTTCCTGCTATTCTAAATGACATAATGCCACTTATTTTCCAAAGGGAGGGAAAAAGAATAATAATGAGACATTCAGTTAGCATTTCGAAATTCAGATATTTAATAATAGAGCAAAAAAAAAAAAAGAAAAAGAAAGAGAAGAAAAGCAAAAATACAACAAAAGAGATACAATCATCCATGAGTTTCGGGACCAAAATAATTAAATGGAAAAATGAGAAGCATTATTTATTTTTGGACTAATTTTGGGCACTTAAGATTTTTCTTTTCCCCATTGATTAAAGTGAAGATAGGAAATTCAGAAATTTCTTTTCTTGCAGAGGAGCAGAAGTAACACGCCCACCCCAGAGAAAGGCAGCCTGAAAGTTCCATCGGATGCTGGGACACAAAGTGACTTGGTTACCTCCGTTCTTCTGCTTTAATGAAATTCCCTCTGATATATCTGCCATCACGCACTGTTAATTACTTTTCTATTTATTTAGTAGACTTACAAGTGGAAAGCAATCTATTGCCAGGGAATTGTTTGACTCCTATTCTAAGTAGACAGCATTCCGATCCAGTGAGGTTGACAGCAGCCACAGCAGACTTTTATCTCATCGCCACATTAAATTAGCACCCAGCAGGCCCTAGATACAAGAAGAGGTTTTTTTTTTTTTTTTTTTTCCTTCTCTGCAAAAGGTTAATAGTTCTTAGAAGTCAATAAACGGATCCTGGGCATTCTCTGTGGTCAGACCCTGCTTCCTTTTCCCTGGAAATGATAGGAAGGATTAAACGAAGAGTTTACATGGCTGGGGGTGGGGTGTTGTGGAGGATTCATGGGAAGGGTCTAACGGAGCACGTAGCCCTTTACATGCATCAGGTGAAATGACTCCGAGAGATGCACGGAAGAGCGGGTTCACGTCTAAAGAACAGGGATGCTCACAAGTCCACGATGTGGCTTTGTTCCTTTGCACCAGGTTTCACCAAGCAGATGTGTGAATTATGGGCGCATTAACATGGGCCTGACCTTCCTTCTTCACACCGTGGTCATCTGGTGGTCAGTTAAGGGGAAACAGAGGCAGAGATAAGACTAAGAGAGGAGCACAAACCCCATGAACAAATGGTGCATCCCGACTTCTCTCCAACAGCCGAGAGGTCCTCCCCATGCACGAGCAGGACATGAAGCCTCTCTCCAATTCAGTCTCCTCTCACTGCGTGCTCTGCTTGGCTTGTTTTGCTTCGTTTTGTTCTGTTTCAGTAAGACCGCAAGGGGCATGGCCTCCTTCTGGAACATTAAAATAGTCAAAGGAGAGGCACAGTGAGGGAGAGCAGAAGTAGGATGAGCTAGCAATTAGAATTCCACTTCCTGTTTCCATCTTTTAGTGAGACTTCCTTCCTTCATTCAAGTCACCACTAAGTGGCTGACTGTTCTATTCCAATGACCGCCTATGCTTGAGGGACTGCATCACTTGGAGTCTAGACCTTGGAGTGTGTGACCTGAGAGGCTGACCCCATCCTGGCTGCTCCCAGGCTGCCTGGTGCAGGCGCGTCAGCTCTCCAGCCCCTGAGGCTGGCTCCAGCCTCCCCTCCGTGTCACGGCAGCTTCCTCCCCCGCCGCTCACCCAAGACCTTCATTTCCTTCGACCTTCAACTCCAAGAAGCACTTCCTGACTCTGCGGGGCCCACACTGGTGACATCCTGGCTCTGAGACTTGGGAAGACTTGCCTTGTCATCCTCACCAACTTGTAGTTGCCTTGAAAGCGGGATTCCCGTGTCCTACAGGAAGGGTCCTTTCTACAGGTCCTGGGACCCCAGAAAGGAGCAAGAAGCTGCAGACATCCTTCTCCCTTAGGGCTCCACTGGCACCAGACTGGAAGCCCCAGGCGGTCCCCTGTGGATAGGCTGCCCTTTCCTTCCACTGCCTTCCTTGTTGGGACCCATCCTCCCTGGTGCCGCCTCCCAGCCCAGGCTGGGCCCCCTGCGGCAGCGCTGGCTCCGTTCCACGGGCTCTGCGATGAAGGCTATTTTCCACGATGTCCAATCAAGCCTCTATGAACAGGGAGCACCTGTGGACTCTTCCAGACCACCCTCCCCAGAGCAACCCCGCCCACCGGCATCCTTCCCCAGCCCCGGCCGACGTGGGTACAGACACCACCTCCTGATGGGAGGGCTACTTTCGTGAGGGTAGGATTGGATGCTCTCTCTTTTCTTCTCTGGTGGGAAAGTCAATTATGCATCAGAGTCTATTAATCTTATAAAGAGTTATGGAGCTGAAGAGGCTGAATCGAACAGCTGAGGTTTTAAAGAAGTTGGAGCACCGTAGCCATTATTATAATGAAGTTCTGTGATGTATAATCATGTCTCTGAGTGACCAGGCACAATTCTTTAAGTCTAAGAAATTGTAAGTGATGTGTAAGGGGTTTTTTATGTATACCAAGCAGCCTCCCAAAAGCTTGTGCTCACAGCCAACCGTCTTCAGGTCTTCCGTCTGGGGGGGACACCTACTCTTAGCCTGATCATCGGATCTTCAGCACCTTCTTTCCAAAGCTGGCAAGAAGGGACCTCCTCCTCCTGTCGTCTGTGCACAGGCAAGAAGGGACCTCCTCCTCCTGTCGTCTGTGCACAGGCAAGAAGGGACCTCTTCCTCCTGTCGTCTGTGCACGGGCAAGAAGGGACCTCCTCCTCCTGTCGTCTGTGCACGGGGCCCAGGGAAGTGGACAGCTGGAAAGAGGAAGAGGGATGTGCAGCTGCCCCCTTCTATCAAGACCTGTTTGTTTGTCTGTCTCTTACATTTGGTTCAGTGGCATAAAAAAAAATTAAAAAAAGGAATTTATCTTTCTCCCCAGATGAAACAAACAGTTGCTGGGGACCAGAGACCTTGCAGAGTCAATAAAAGATAAGTTATAAAATCCATAAAAGTGCTAAAAGGAATCAGAATTGCAGCAAATTCCAGGGTTTTTTTTCAGACTGCTCTGTTTGATCAGCTATGGGGAGAGGGGGAAAAGCCAGCCGTGCATAAATTCCATCTGTTATCTCGCATGGGATACCTGTGGCTGGAAAAGGAGCAGAGGAGAGAGTGATACTGGAGCTGTGAAACTGACCAAGTGGGAATGGAGAATGGTGCTAGTGATAAAGACAAAGCTGTCCTAATCAATTAGCATTTAACTTTTGTAAAGATCTTGGAGGAGATGGATTCTTTAGATTTTAATGTGCGTCTTCAAAGTAATTTTGTAAGCTATTTAAATGATGCTTCCTTTTTTTTTTTTTTTTACACGGGCCTCTCACTGCTGTGGCCTCTCCCGTTGCGGAGCACAGGCTCCGGACGCGCAGGCTCAGCAGCCATGGATCACGGGCCCAGCCGCTCCGCAGCATGTGGGATCTTCCCGGACCGGGGCACGAACCCATGTCCCCTGCACCAACAGGCGAACTCTCAACCACTGCGCCACCAGGGAAGCCCGATGCTCCCTTTCTACAACTCTACATAATTTGATTATACAAACCATCCTCCAATCCTTGGATATGCAAATGCAACATCAAAATGATTTTTTCCATATTTTGATAGAATTTGATGCTGGTTGCAGTGATAAGAAGCGACATAGGTTGCAGCAGGGCATGGGTAAGCTGCTCACCGGGCACACTGAGGCCGTTCAGATTTTAAGCAACCACTTCTTGAGAATCAGCCTTAAGAATAAAACTTTGAAAACCAAGCACAGGACAGTGATTGGGGTTTGGAGTCAAACTGCCTTATATCTAATCCCAGAGCCACCAGGATGCTGAATTTGTTAATTCAACTCTCAGACCCTCAGTTTTCCCACCTATAACTTGGGGATAATAAGATGTAGCTCACAGAAATGTTATAAGGATTAGCAATTAGAGTGAAAACACCTAGCAGAACACAGAGAAGACACTCATGACACAGCTGCTGTCATTACTCTATTATTACTATGACTAGGAATATGGGTTATTCCTTCAGCAAAGTTAGTTTTCAAGCAGGCATCAAGTGATATAGTGATGCTGAGATTATGTCCATGGCTGGGCTATGCGGTGATCCTAGATGAGAGGATAATTGTGCTTCTTGGAGGGGTCCTCACCAAGGAGCACTAGCCTGGAATGGCAGATCACCCGTTCACTCAGCATTTCTTCAATTCCTTCTGTGGATCAGATTGTGCTAAATGTTGAGGATTGAAGCATATAGATTTGGAGCCATAATCCTCCTAAGCCATAAGCCAGCTAAGGATGCTGCTGCACTGTAGGGACAGCCCCCTGCAGCAAAGAATCATCTAGCCCCAAACATCAAGAGTGCCCAGGGTGAGACACCCGGAGCTGAGAGCCCCACGTGAGCAAGCATTTGGGGCTGCAAGAGACACAGAGCATCTGGGGAGGCCAAGCGATTCAGCGTAGCCGCCCTTGGGGTGGAGGGAGGGCAGTCGGGATGTGCAGACAGGGGTCCAGTCAGGAAGGACCTGGCAGCCATCGTGAGCTAAGGTTTGCTCCTGTTTCTGTGCTCCTTGAACTTACCCTGAAGTAGCTCCCGCATTAGAGGAAAGTAAACTCAGTCCACCATATTGGAAAGCAACGGCCCAAAAGAGCCAGACTTCCTGTATTGTCCTGCAAAGTCGAAGAAACTTTGCTTCTTTTCACCATTAACATAAAAATGAATGACATAGTCTTTTTCTCTTACAAGTTTAACATCAGTGCTTCAGGAAGCCCAGCGCTGATGTGTAATCCAGGATGAGAAGTTTGAATGGGCAGGACAGGCCCTGGAGAATTTTGAACAAGGGAGTGACATGAGCAGATGCGTGGGTTAGGGTCCTTTCCTCACACAGGGCTGCACCAGAGCAGGCCAATTCAGCAGTGCTGACAAAACCCACCTCCCCAAAGGACCGATTCATGATCTCATGCCACTGAGATCTGAGGCCACAGCTTGTTTTGAGCTGCCAGCAGCAGTGGGATGAGTGTCACAGGGTCCATTAACAGAAAGAACACTGCGCTGAGACCCTAAGAGCACCTGAAGGCTCTGGCTCTGCCACTCATTAGCTGTGTGACCTGAAGAAAACCACTTCCCCTCTCTGGCCGCAGGTGACAAGAGTAACCCGGGTGAGAAGAGCTTGCAGGCTCCCAGCCCTCACATCCCGGGCCTCTTAGCTGTGAGATGCGCCTTTCTGCCAGGTGCCCCCAGCATGGTGTGGTCTGGGAGGTCAGCTGAGACCTGGCTGACCCTTGCACGCCGGCAGCACCGTTACAGGCTTGGGGAAGGCCCCGTGGCATTTAGCAGCAGTGAGTTTAATTTTCCACTTTCATAACTTCATTCCTTTGAGTCTTGAGAACTCTTTGGCCTTCAAGAGTCCCTTATTATTATACAAATCTCCCGAATCCCTTATCAGCTGACTTCTTAGGCTGAAGAGAACCCTTCAGCAAGTATTAACAGGTACGAAACTTAGGAGAATGGGAGGGAGAAGCCAGCTTGCGTTACAAGAGTATAAATACCGTTAATGTTTTTTCAAACGCATTTCCTTCCCTGTTCATTTAGGTAAGGGTCTTTCTCTCTGGAGTTGCAAAGCAATTCACAAAACCAGAGATGGATGCTTTCCACCTGTCCAGCGGGCCATATTTGGACCGAAGGCATGTGGAGAGAGAGAGGAGAGTTGTGGAACCAGGGACCTTTGTCCGCACGTCCAGGCAGGTGGTCACGGGCTCGGAATACATCCTTAACTTCTCCAGTGCATCGCCTCATCTGTAAAATGAGTTGAAAGAGATGTCTCTGCAACTCTGGCAAGCTCTGCTCTCTTATGGCCGTGAGCGGGGAGCCCGTAGCTCCAAGCTGGCTCTATGGGGCAAACTGGAAATGTAACCCTGCTGACAAAGAATGGCCCGGAGAGGCAGGGACGTGAAAGTGGGGGCTGCTCCGTGGGCACCTCTGGGTTGAAGTCGCTGCTTCTGCTCAATAAATATCGATAAGGAAGAAGAATGGCCCCCAATTAAAAGTTTCCCCATTGAAGGGAGGAAACCAGAGAGTGGGAGTGGGCATGACAGGGTCCCAGGAAGGGAGGAGGGGAGGAGGGGGCTGAAATGGGGGGTGGGGTGGCACTGGGACCCCAGGCAGTGCATCCCCGTGTGGTTTGGGAAAACAAACTAATAACGGAGGGATTGCCCCTGGACTCACAAGCTCGAGCGAAACGCGTTCGTCCCTCTCATCCTCACTCTAAAAGTAAAGATCACACGGTCACAGTGCCAGGCAGTTTCCAAGGACAGTCCAGGAGCCTGAGCCCGCAGCTTTCGTGCCATCTGTGTGTGTGTCTCCTCCCGGCATCACCTCCTAGCCCCCTTCTTCCATCGGATCCATTCCCTGGTTTGTCCTGCATCCCCCTCCCAGAGTCACTCTCAATGGATGGTCCAGGAGCCTGGTTCTCGCTGGAAAGAAGCTGGAGTCCTGTATCCAGGGTGAGCAGGTCTGGAGGTGATGCAGGCACAGCCCATGGCAGAAGCCGCCTCCGAGGCCGGGCTCCAGCTGAGCTGACACCCTGAGAAGGACTCGGGAGGTCGGAGGCGTACTGACAGACTTTTTATCATTTTGAGGATTAAAACCCTAGGTTTGTTATATATAAAATATTCATAAATGGGCCCAATTTCACATTTTATTGATTGACGCAGAGAAATGCGGGTCTCAGCAACACAAGTCATGGAAACCATAAGAAAGAGATTTTTTGAGACTTGCCTTTGCTGGGGTATCAGGACACACCCAGCCAGGGCTGAGCCTCCTCTCGGGGTGGGAGCCTGGCACCAGAACCCCTCACAGAGCAGGCGCCCCAAGACCAGTCCTCAGACCTGAGATCTGCTGCCCCATCAGAGCCACTGGCTGAGCCCACGTGCTGGCGCTGTGGACGCTCCCGGGAGCACTGGGCGGGAGGCCCTGTGGTTCCCCAGCTTCAGAAGCGGACATGGAGCCCTGAGTGGGTGAGAAACTTGCCGAATCAGCCACAGCAGAGCCAAGATCCAAACTCGGGCAGGCTTGCTCTGGGACCCACATCCTGAACCACTAGGCCAGCCGTTCCCCAAGTGTGGAGGGGACTGAGCAGACTCCGGGGCCCTTTCAGAGCATCCCTGAGGTCAGAGCATCCCTGAGGTCAGAGCATCCCTGAGGTCAGAGCCAATTTCATAATGACACTAGGATGTCACTGACCGTCCTCCCTCTTACTCTCAGGAGTAGATAGTCAAGGCTTTCAGAGGCTGCCTGAGACGTGGTGATATCATCACTCTGACAAGTAACGTCCCGCGAGATTTTGTCCTTGTGTCTGAAAAACGTTTAATTTCTAATAAGGCCAATGTTGATAGATATTATAGCCCACCTATGTCTCTTTGGGATTCTCAATGATTTTTAAGACTGTAAAGTGGTCCTGAGACAACTCCTAAAGGGCACCTGCTCCAGGCCCCACCCAACCCACCCAGGCCCTGTACCCTGTGGCCATCGGCTGCCCACCTGTCCCAGACCCCAGCTGCGGTGACCTCCCCAGCCCACAGCCACCATGCTTACACCATGGCTGGTTGTTCTCACACTTCCTTGGGGCCACATTCTCCTTGGCGAAACTGAAACTTGAAAGTGGAGCGATCCTGGACGTTATCAGAGGAGCAGCAGCAATGACAGATTCTAGAAAATGGCAGCTCGATGATACCACCTGCGCTGGATTCCGTGTAAGTTCCTGAAGTGGACTGTTAGGCTGCTGTGTTCATTCCCCAAGCTACCCCAGGAGCTGTCAAATATCTTTTTCTCACTTAAGGTTGCTTGAAAAAAACAGAAGATTAACTAATAGGAAAAATTTACTATACCCTTCCTGGACTCCCCAGTCCCCCTGCTTATTATAATGTGCTAGTTTCCCTTTGGGCTCAGTCAACTGGCAGGTCTCTCACCTGCTGCCTGAAACTGCAGTGGGCCTTCCTTGCTGCGGACCACCCCCAGCCAGCCTCAGCACCACGTTCCTTGTCTGCCTCACAGCCCCTTGAAGGAAACACCATGCCTCCAGCTTCTGCGTTCAGATGGGACAAATGAGACCTGGGGTCTGACTGGCCTAGGCACCCTTTACGAGAATAAGACAAGAAGACCACATCTTATTCTCTGGGCTCAAAGCCCCACTGAGAAACTGGGTACCTTTTTCCCCTGAGCAACCCAATTGATGGGCGTAAAATCTTCCCCTAAATATAAACTGGCCAGTAGGTAGCAAGAGAAAATTCAACTAAAAGAAAATTAACAAACATTAACTATGATCTAACAGGAAAGATCTGTGAATTCCCTGTTCCACAGTGAGTTTTCCTTCTCTGCTCTTCACCATCGGTGGTTTGTTGAATAGCTCCCCCCCAAAAGACATGTCCACGCCCTAATCCCAGGAACCTGTGCATGTGACCTTATTGGGAAAAAGCGTCTTTCCAGATGCAATTAAATTAAGGATCTTGAGATGAGATCATCCTGGAATACACAGGTGGGCCCTAAATCCAATGACAAGTGTTCTTATAAGAGACACACAGAGGGGAGACAGAGAGAAGAGGGAAAGGCCATGTAAAGACGGAGGCAGAGATTGGAGTGATGTGGCCATAAGCCAACGACTGCCTGCAGCCCCCAGAAGCTGGAAGAGGCAAGGGACAGAATCTCTTTAGAGCCTCTGGAGGGAGTACAGCCCCATCGATGCCTTGACTTTGGACTTCTGCCCTCCAGATCTGTGAGAGACTAGATTCCTGTTGTTTTAAGCCACGAAGATGTGGTAATTTGTTACAGCAGCCCCAGAAAATGAATCCATCACCTTAGATGAAAAGCCTCGTGATTTCAGGGACTCCCACCTCTGATTCTAGGAGGTGCCCCCGAGTGCTCCCGGCAGCCCTGGCTGTTCCACCCTTGTATTCGTTCTCACCCTGTTCCCTACCTTCCCCCCAGCTTCTAGGTAGAGAAATGTCCTATGTGGTTGAGTCATCTTGTGTTGATGAACTTACATTCTGGAGTTGCCAGTGATGTCCACAGCTCTCCTTGGTTATTATGACTAGTAAACGTGTTTTATTGGTACATAGATCTTGACCCATATGAGTTTCAGCATAAAACAAAGAGGAGTTTCTTCTTTAGATAAACAGTGCCCAAGGGCCAGAAGCATAGTCAAGCCTTGCAAAGACCAAGAGCAGATGCTGATATGCCTTGAGACCCCAGGCAGTCACTGGATCACTTAAGTTTTTCCATCCTCTTCATTTTTCTCCCAGTAACCCAGCTCTCCTTGCCTTGGTCAGCTAACGATGGCCACCCACCCGAGTAACATCCATTCCAACTTCCTGATTTCCCTCACCTGAGTCCAAGTAAGCAGCAGAGAGATGACGCCACTAAATGCCAATTCCAAACGCTTGGGAGAAAGAAGCTGAATGGGAGAGACCCCTGGCTGAGACCAAGTGGGCAGAATCACGTAGTATAAGCACGGCTACAATTTGCCATTGCGGGGAGAGATGGGTTCTCGGAGAAGGGGCCCATAGGTTTGTTCAACATAGCAAAGAAGCCCAAAAGGGACTGGCCAGCGATGGCCGCTCCTGGCAGAAGGCACAGCCCTTGAAATAAGGGGCCGTCTCAAGGGGGCAGCCTTGTCCGGCCCCTCTGCCCACACAGAAGGTTATCGTGCGGCTCTGCAACTTTCTTCCTACCTGTCCCCTAAATGGATTTATACGTTAGAACGTATTGTTAAAGGAACGACCTTGGCTTACTCAGCTCCCTCCGTCCCTGTGTGCTTCCAGCACCCCCGGCTGGATAGAGCATCTTTTAGGAAGAGTCTCCACTTGGTATTTGCCACACACCCTCCCTCCTGCCCCACTACCTTCTTCCCCATCTGTGTCCCATCAGACACAGGGACAAATGGGCACAATGCAAGTTGCTGCGCCTACCCCCGCACGCCTCTCTCATTGGGGTGCGGGGGTCATTCTAGGGTGAAGTCCAGGTATACATGCGTGGACGCTCACTTTCATATTTCCTCCATGTGCCACGAAGGAGGTCAGAACTCAGGTCTGTGCCCTAGCTGACCAGACGGGACATTCCGTGATGCCTGGGGACCCTTAAGAGAAACCATATCCGGTTTTGTGTATGGGCATATGTTTGTGGCTAAACATGAAGCACGAAGATGAAATTCCAAGTTTCCAAGGAAATGAGCGAAGCAAAAATAGTAAATGGGGAAAATGGGGAATATTGTGGCCGTGGCAGCTCAGGTGGGTCTTTGATTTCCTCTCTGCCCCCCGCTGGCTTCATGGTTGGTTGCCCCTGGATAATAGAATTTGAAAGTGCCTCCCAAGCAAAGGGCAGAGGACCCTGTTAGGTCTGAAAATGAATGATGAACCCCAGGCTTAGTCGTGGTTGGATAAGGATAAATAAAATTTAAAATTGGAAATTTGTCTTAAATGGGTTGTTAATTGCCATTGAGCTTCAAATATTTGAGTTTATTAATTTCTCCCTCACCCCCTGAATTGTATTTCAGCAATATTCCCCTGTTATTAGGCTATTAAATCAGACATATCAAAAAGGAAGCATTTATTTATATCTTCAGAGACATGTACATCTAATAGTGTTACTGTACATATTTTATATTAGGCAAATGCCGCCTGTGATTTGTCTCATCAGCTCTGAAGGGCCTTATTTTAATAAGTGTTTGGAAGATTTGACTTGAGCCAAAAGAGGAAGATGCCCTATATCTGTTTGAGCAGTGATTTCTTAAGAACCTTCACCCTGAAAGAACTAGCTGTTTTTAGACGTTGTAAAATCCTTTCTTAAAGAACCCAAAATGGATAAATTAGGAGCTTGGAATTAACATAAACACGGACCTTGGGCTTCCCTGGTGGCGCAGCGGTTGAGAGTCACCTGCCAATGCAGGGGACGCGGGTTCGTGCCCCGGTCCGGGAAGATCCCACATGCTGCGGAGCGGCTGGGCCCGTGATCCATGGCCGCTGAGCCTGCGCGTCCGGAGCCTGTGCTCCGCAACGCGAGAGGCCACGGCAGTGAGAAGTCCGCGTACCGCAAAAAAACCCCAAACAAACAAACAAACAAAAAAAACCACGGACCTACTGTACAGCACAGGGAACTATACTCAATGTCTTGTAATAACCTATAATGGAAAAGAATCTGGAAAAGAATATATATATGTATACATATATGTATATATATACATATAACTGAATCACTTTGCTGTACACCTGAAGCTTACACAACATTGTAAATTAACTAAACTTCAATTTTTAAAAAATGGTTATTGAAAATAAAAAAAAAGAATCCAAAATGGTAACCTCTAGAAAACAAGAGATTTGAAAATTGGCTGCAATGCCAGAATATCTCCACGTTAATAAATGTAATGAAACCAGTCAGCATCTGGAGAGCACCTAGTGCATGCCACAAGCTCTTTATGAATGCTCATCACCTCATGAAATCCTCACAACGACCCGGAGGGATGGAATATTTTTATCCCCATTTTACAGATGAGCAAAACAGAGGCTTAATGAGATGAAGTAATTTGCCCAAGAGGCAGAGCCAGGACTAAAACTAAAGCCTACCTGACTGGAGCCCATGCCTTTTCCACTTCGCCTCTCTTTGTTGCCAAGAAGAGTTAGTCCACTCTAGAACATCCTCAACCAAGGTGATATCACCCCTTCCCCCTACAAGATGATGGAAATTGACTCTTGGGGTGCAAGAAACCACATTCTTTTTACAGAAAAGCACAGATATCCATACAGCACATCATCAGGTAAACAGTACACCTGTGGAACTAAAACTTCACGGGAGAGGGCAAATAGGAAAAGAGATCTGAAAAGGCACCTTGGAGAGATGAAGATGAAAAAGGTAGAGAAAAGGCTGTTTTCAAGCATCTGCAGTAATTCACTGCCCCACTTGTCGTCCTTGTGCACAGCGATGGCTTGTCACTGTCCTGCATTCTGATTACTCCTGCTGTTTTGTTTTCACAGCTCAGATAAACCGGACATAAGCTAACTGTTAGCTCACTGTAATAGGAGGGCCCAAGCGCCAGTGTTGCACTGCAAATTCCCTTTGGCTGTGATAACTTTCTTATCTGATGAACTTTTGTTAAAAGACCACGAATTCCCATTTCTAAAGGAGGATCAAGTTTTCACGTGAAGCCCTCCCAAATCGCAGGAACGATACTTTGATGTCCCCATTTGTTTATGTTTTGGGGCTTCTTTAGCCCAAGATTCCTGATTCTTTTTTCTATAATGTACAGGAAGGTGGTGGAGAAAATATGAGTTTGGACTATATCAGAAAAACTCAGAATTGAATCATGGTCTACTCCTTGCAATTCATGAGTCCTTGGGCAAGATATTTAATCTCAAAGAGTCTCCCTTTTCTCATTAGTCATGTGTGGCCATTTAAAATTAAATTCATTAAAATTAAATAAAATGTAATATTTGGCTCTTCAGCCACACTGGCCACATTTCAAGGGCTCAGTAGCCACAGGTGGTTTACCAACTGGACAATGCAGATAAAGAACATTTCTATCCAACAGAAAGTTCTGTGGGACAGCCCTGCCCTAAAGACAGGAAACAGGTCGTTTCAGGCAACAAATTTTCATTGAGAACCAACTTTGTGCTGGCCCTTTTCTAATCACAAGAGATGATCAACCCAAAGCCCCTACACTTAAAGAAGTGTTGCTATTATTCTTACTACAGGCTTTTGTGGTTTCCTAAGGGGTGGGCAGTGGAGGTGTTTAAGAATACTAGTATAGCAGGGCAACATGGCCTTGAGTCTGAGCCGAGCGATATGGATACATTTACTAATTCTCTCAGTTTCATCATCCATAAAATGGGTCTACTAGTAACTCACAGGATTGTTGTGAAGATTAAATGAGGAAATGGATGTCTGGCACAGCCGGTGCTCACTACGTTACTGCTCCCCTAATTAAGATAAAAATCAGTCGGTTCCCCTAATGGCTAACTGGTTCATATAATAGGATATTTCTCCTGCTGTCTGGGATTTATTGGTTTGTTATGAAGGCCCTATCTCAGTATATTCCTAGAGGTTACTTGAGAAAATAATACTACAGTCATGCTTAAGTTGCCACAGGAATCCATCCTTTGATTCACATTCGAGAATTCATTACTTACATAATAATCTCAACAACGTTCTTGCTGGTATTGGTTGCTGTAATTACAGAAGGTTGGAACTTGAAGAGATATCAGAAAAAATAGCACGGAATTCACCTGTTGTAAAGGCAAGTGAAACCCAGGGGAAGGAGTGAGGTGCCCAAAGTCACAGCTATTTAGCGGGAAAACAAGGACAAGAAGGTAGGCGTCTAATCTTCCAAGACAGTGTGCTTAGCATTTCAGCACATTTCCTTCGCTCCCTATCGTTTTGGCAGGGCTCCACTCCCCAAAGAAAATTACAATAACCTCTTGATCATCTGTCAGGCGAATAAGTCCTCCTCAGCTCTGGACACAGAAGTGGGTGTCCGGCCTTCAAAGCTGAGAGTACCGGGGTGTCCGTGGTGATCGGGGTAGCACGGCCCATGACAGCCAGGGTGGCCAGTGGCCGAGGGACCATTTGCCTCCCCTGTGTTAGGCGTCACCTCTCCACCACCTCTCCTGCAGACGACCAGCCTGGGAGGGGACTTGCTTTTCCCCCTTGATGTTTATTTTGTCCAGAGAGTGCTAGTTATCATCTAAAAGAAGACGTGCCGTTGTTACTCTTCTTTGCTGGTCACTGGATAGAAAAGAATCCTGTGCTTTTGAGCATTTTTTGTGACACACTCAAATTTTGATAGAAAGAGAATTAAATGTTAAGAGAAACTGCACATGTAAATCGTTAGGCACAAAGAAGGGGCTATAACCCTCAGCCAGGTTTGCACTTTCCTACCAGAAAATGAAATGTTTTACAAAAGTGATCAATGTCACTCCATGGGCAGTGAGGTTGTGAATAAAGAAGGCTTTTTTTTTTTTTAAATAAAAATGGCTTTTTCTTGTTTTCTTGTCCTCCAGAGTTCAGAACTTTTTTATATTCCCATCAGAAAGCCCCGAGGATGAACACTTCAGTCGACTCTGGATCATTCATGGGCCACCTGGATTGTTTCCATCTCCTACCACTGAGGTGGGTCTCCATCCAATTACACAGTCCAGGCAGTGAGGGAGGTGGGCTCCCCCTTCTCTTTCCTTCCTTCCCCTCCGGCAGTGAGAGAAAAGGAGGAAGAAAGAGCAGGGTAGAGAGACACACTTTCCCCTCAACTGGTGGAGAAGGGGATGCATCAGCATTTCAAAGCAGAATAACATAGGAAGAATAATTCAATCACCAAACAATTGGAATTGCTAATGCCTGCAAACTTCAGATAGCTATATGTATTGTTTGATTTTTTTTTTTTGTCGTCAGAAATGTTTTTTAAAGAATTCAGCAATTTAATGTCTAAATAACAGGGACCAACATAGTTTTGCCTTTGTATGAGAAAAGTATGTAGTTATAACTCAATAGCAATGTAGAAGCAATTAGATTAGTCTTGGGGTTTGAAAAGCTTTCTTTTTTTAAGGCCTGTGGTTAGTTTTTATGATATGATTGAATTTGTAACAGAAAGCCTGGCCTTGCAATTGGACTCTGATTTAGACTATCATAAAGGGCTTGTATTTCCTTTGGAATCTTATGGCATTGGGCATGTATGAAAATGTCCCAACAGGAAGAGGAGGGAAGAGGAGGAAGTGTATGGATAGTTAGATAAAGTGTGGAAACTGTCACAAAACAGCGTCCATCCTGTCCCCTCCATACAGGCATGGAGCAAGCTAGCAATCACAGACTCATCTGTACAATGAGGTGCATTGGCTGTATAGCTGCCCCAGCTCCTTTGCACTAAAGGCCCCAGTATTCTGGATGCTCTGCAGGGCTACACAACAATGGGGATTGATTTCTATTTGGATGAAGGTAACGTGATTAAACCTGAAATTGGCTCTGCGTGTATCACGGCTTGTTTGGGATTAGAATAACAGGGAGAGTAGAATTTCCCACCCATCTGTGAAGAGCTTTAAATTAGAGATCAGAATTAACTTGGGGTCCCCGGGAGCACACGGAATGATCCAGTAACTGAGTAAGCAGGCCCTTGCCTGCCACGTCTGGGGGCCTGGAACCCTCCTGGACCCAGTGGGCCAGGGCAGAGACCCCTAACTGACCTTCCCCAGGGGGGCATGTCACCTTCTTCCCTCTCTTCATTCCTGGCTGCTCTGTGGCTCCGCACCACTCATTTTGGCTCCGTTAATTCAGCACCAGTTTTCCAACAGTTAGTTTAATTTATGATATGGTCTGGACATACTCGCTGGTCCTGACCTTGGCCCTCACCCCAGAATATTATTTTCAGCATTCGCCCTCTGGCTCTCCCACTGCAGCCATGGGCAGGAGGTGATCCATCCTGTCTGGTCCCACATCCCAGGCCCAGAGGGACAAAGGCCCAGGCAAAGGAGTCCAGTTCCCACCCTCAGCTCCCAGTCAGGTGGGGGGCCCACGCAGGGATGGGGCAGAGAGATGAAGTTGGCTATGCTTGTCTGCTGTGCTCCTACTTTGAGGACGACACGCAGAACACTTTTTTTCTGGCAGCACCAACGGTCGTTGCACTCCTCCTACGAACCTGGCATTCACTCGGGTCCCACCTTTGGAGGGACAAAACCCGCACACGAAGCTCTGCCTGAGAAGTCCCAATGGATACGCTCAGATCACACATTCACCCAAAGTAAAGCAGAGCTCCTAAAGAGAGAGGGTCAACAGAACAGGTGTCCATCCTGGAGTATGAAGTTTGCCCCAATCTTAAAGGATATGGTGGACATAGCCCATGACGGGCAGTGGGAAATAAACAGATGTACAACCCAGGTAGACAGTACCTACGTGACCCAACGCGGAGAAGCTGGGTCCAGCTGACACACCAGGTAACTGAGTATGGGATGGAAGTCCCCCAGGACAGGGCCACAAATAACTTCATACAATGGGCACAACTATTGCCAATCAGAACAGATTCCAGGGAATTCCCTGGTGGTCCAGTGGTTAGGGCTCTGCGCTTCCACTGCAGGGGGCTCGGGTTTGATCCCTGGTTGGGGAACTATTGATAAAATCCCTTGTGCCATGCATCGCGGCCAAAAAATAAAGAGAGAGAACAGCTTCCACGGTAGACAAGAGTCACCAGAGAAAAACTGCTCAGGAATGGAAAAGCTCTACCGATAGATGTAAAAGGAACAGGAAGATCATTTAAGCCAGTGTGATATCAAAGAATCTATATTTGTGTTGTCATCCTACTGCTGTTTTCTCAGGTGATTCTCTAAAACATAGTCAACTACGTATAACATCATAAATAATGTATTTGTAATGTACATTTTTCTAATTGAAAAAATTTCAGCCATAGCCCCAAGTTACATGCATGATTTAACAGGAGATGAATAACATTTTAACTATGAAAAAAACCTCTGAAATAGTGCTGTTTCCTAACAAAATAGTGGTTTTAATCCTTGGTCCTGTACTTTCATAAGATTACAAACTGGAATGGTTTAGGTTACAGGCACCAGAATAAGTTAGTTGACTTTTTATTGCTATAGCACTTTCAACTTGGAAGGCACCTTTCAATCTATCCTGGCATTTGTTCCTCACGTCAGCCACAGAAGGCAGGCGTGGGTTTGACCGAGAGCTTCATCCTTTAGCCTAAGGTCCCCCTCACTGGGGAGCTGAGAAAGAAGGCTGACCCTCCGTGCTTTGACTGCCTCTGACCCTTACTCATATCTGGGGACACCCCTCTCTTCTTGGAGAAAACTGCTTCTCTCTCACTGCAACCATCTTCTTCCAGTAGGGACGAGACAATCAAGGACTTGCCCCCATCCAGGCCCCCTCACCCAACCTGAGCGCACGAGAGGCTTTTCCTGGGACTTTTCAACTGGCGTCAGGCTTGGGGCGAGGAGGTGGGCGACTTTAGTCACGTTTTGTTTTTCTTCTTGTAGCAAAATTGTGAGATGCGGGGCGCAGGAGTTGCTGGTGGCAGTGTGTCCAACCACGTGTAGGAAGTCTGTCTGAGAATAGAAAAACAATATTCAGTGAGAAAAGAGAGAGTCTTGCTAGCATTCAGATTTCTGGTTCCAGTGGCTTTTGAGGCTCAGTTGCTTCTTTTCCATGGTTACTTGAGACTGTCAGTAAACACTTTTTTTTTTTGCTTAAACTATTTCCAGTTGAATTTATGTTCCTTAAAAGACCAAAGGAGTCATAACTAATGTATCTGCCCACAACATTACACTGCATGAGTTTATCATAATCCACTCTCATATCTGAAGGAAAAGGACTCAGTGAAGTTAAATAACTTATCCCAAATCTTACATTGAGGTGTTGATATAATTATGTCACTCCCCAGTATATGCTATTAGGACCCTATACGTGTAATTAATAAAGGTTCACATACACCATCTCTCTTGTCTTCTATGACAAGCCCTTGAAATGGATTGGACTTGGATAAGCATTGTTAGCCTTAATTTTGGATGAGAAAACTGAGGTTCAGAGACAGTAGGTGATTTCTCTCCTGTCAAACAATCAGCAAGCGACGGACCCACGTCTTCTGACCTGATGTCCAATGGTCCCTCCAACCACACCTCATGGTACATCTGCACATGCATACAAAACACACATAGACAGGCATGCACACCCAGGTTCATTTCAATCAAAAATGAAAATCGAATTCAGCAAAATAACTGTTCTTCTTAGGAATATTTTAAAGTGTTTTAAGATATTGCTGCTCAAAATTATTTGTACTTTTATTTCCTGCCGAAACGTTGGTTTAGGAACCACCTAACTCTTCTGCAGATCTAACTGTGATAAAATATTTTCCATTATCTTGAGTCTTGATAACATATAAATAGCTTGTACTTTGTCTCTTTTGGTTTTGATACCTAATGAAATGTGAAAAAGCAAGATGACACATAAAAGAAAAGCAGGGACTTCCCTGGTGGCGCAGTGGTTAAGAATCCGCCTGCCAATGCAGGGGACACGGGTTTGATCCCTGGTCCGGGAGGATCCCACATGCCACGGAGCAACTAAGCCCATGCGCCACAACTTCTGAGCCTGTGCTCTAGAGCTCGCAAGCCACAGCTACGGAAGCCTGTGCACCACAACTACTGATGCCTTTGTGCCTAGAGCCCATACTCCGCAACAAGAGAAGCCACCACAGTGAGAAGCCAACGGACCGCAACGTAGAGTGGCTCCCGCTCGCCACAACTAGAGAAAGCCCGCACGCAGCAATGAAGACCCATGGCAGCCAAAAAATAAATAAATATAAATAAATAAATTTATAAAAAAAAAAAGAAAAGCAAAAGATAACTAATTCAGAGATTAACTTTGGAAAAGCTCCAAAATTGGATCATGTAATTAGTTCACAGCCTTTGGTGGAATTAGATTTATTCAAACAAATTCCATTCACATAGTTTAGGAAGACTGAATGATTTGGTAGGTGAATTCTGCTTAAAATTAAGGATTCATAAGTCTTATTCCTCATTTTCTCTATATATCAACTGGTTTTAACAATCAAGAAAACCCAAGAACTGGCACTAAATTATTCACTGGAAAAACTGATGGTGGACACAAAAATGGTGGAAAAAAGGCCACAACAAAGCTAAATCACAGCCACTCTTCAAAAGACATGAACATTCCACGAAGGCAAGTAGCCAAGGATGGTAGGCTCCAAACTTGATCGCTTTGGTTGTCGTATCTTTGTGCAACACTGTACAGGGGTGAAATGAGCAAAAGGCTAGATAGGACCACTGGTTTTTACATTGTATTTTTTTGTTGTTGCAGGAAATCTAACATACAGAACCATCGAAGGTGAGATTGCTGTCATTGTAGGGGCGCGGGAAGGAGGCACAGAAGCCCAGGGCTCTGTCAGCCATTGGGCAAGGCAAACTCTATGGGGCTTTCCCACTTGAAGCATTTATTCCTCAATATCAGCTGCATTTAACCATATGTTTAAACATTGATTACAGTAATTTGACCATATCTTAAGACATTACTCAATGGAAATTCTTCCTTAGATGATGAAAATTCAGACCTAAGATTCAACAATGTAGATAACAACTAATCAATATAAACAAACCATCCAGTTGGGTAAGTCACCTAATCAAATGTTAAAAAGAAAATGTTTGGGTTTTTTTTTTTCACTGAATTGACTGGTTGTCTGTCTATATGGACAAAATAAAATGATTGTTTCATTGTGCAAATATTTCTCGGACAGTTTCCCCCCTGTTTACAAACCAGCTATTTTCAGACTCGTCAGTACATGTACACACTTTCAGAGAACAGAGGGAGACAGGTCAGGGAAGTTTTGAATTTGGCATTTAGCCAGAACACTTTTAAATTCAATTTGGATTTAGGCTCAGCTGTGAAGTGTGTGCCTCCGTGTAGGGCAGTAACAGTTTTAGATTGGAAAAATATCATGATGTGTAACAGCTGCCACTCCCAGCGCTTCCATGAAAACAGACTGGGCTGGTCTGCCAGTTCACATAATGTTTGAGAACTGTGTGCAAACATTCTGAAACAGGCAGTGTCATTAAACTTTGCAATGAGTTGGGTGAAGGTTTCAAGGATCAAATATTTGAGAAACAAAAATCATACCATGAGATAAACCCTTGTGAAAAATGAGACTGAATGCAAAATTGTTGTTTTTAATATTTCAGCTCTGAGTTAAGACTTCATAGAGATATTTTCATTTATTCCTTGCTGTTTTAATACAAATTCAGATCAGTTCTGGTTTGAGAAAAGATGATGTTCTGCTATGCTTTTCTATTTGCATGAAACTCCATGGTAATGAAGCTGAACTAGAGAAAAACAGAGGTTGGATGAAAGAGGAGGTCTCCAAGGTTTTGAGAGTGTAATTGCTGAGTTGCCTATATTTTGTGCGTATTTAGTTGTGTTTCAAAAAAGCAAATTAAAAATTATAAACTGTTTTCAAAATATATATACATATATATTTGAATTAATAAAAAATTCAAATGTTGTCTATATTTCTCCAAACATGACCATTTCTCTGACATTTTGCATGTTTTACTCTGATGTCAGGAGAGGTAGTGTCTCAAGACGATTTGCACACAGGTTTTCCATCCTTCCTTGGGCCTGAGCATTTCTGTGACCTTGGAGTAGTTTCCATGAAGTTCCTGTCAATCAGTAGACACCAAAGGACCTCCCTGACCAGGGACAAACTATTTTTCTTAACAGATTTTATTGCTGATTTCTTATTACATAATTAATTAATTTTATCATAGAAAATATAGCTCAGCAAAAATAATAAAGAAATAAATAATAACAAATAAAAATTCTTTCTTCTTAATCTTCCACACTAGAAATAATATTACTTTATCTTTGCCCATTTACGATTATTTATACAAAATAAATTCCCAGAAATTATAGCCCAAAGGCAAACAAAATTCTAAATCTCTCGAATATCTATTATTAAATGGCCTTGCAGAAATCTTCTATCAATTTATAGTATTATCATTAGATTATGAGACTGTTTCCTCGCTTTGATAACAGTGGCTTATATCATTAAGACATAGTTTTCAATTTTATAGCCAAAAAATAGTTTTTCTTTTCCTGGACAAACTTCTACACTGTACAGAGTTTGTCTTTGGCTTTCTCTACCCTGTTAGATGTTTCCTTTATGTGTTAGTGTCCTCTGCCACTGCAAAAATGTATCTCTGTTTCCCAGGGAACCCTGTTCTAGAACATTCTAGTGTATTCTAGTGTGTTCCTCTACAGGACACTGTTGCAAGGGCCTGAACAATAATTTCAGTCAGGACTTAACAACTGATAGCATCCTGCCATAATACATACATGTTTTTTAAAGGCTATAACCAATAGGAATTTTAAGAAGTAAAGTAGACTTGTGAGGAATGTATTTTTAGTCAAGGGAATCTTTCTTGGAGACCCTCAACTTACTGCAAGCAGCACATGGCCTTCTATGGTGGTTATATAAATGGCTGGCTCTCCTGTTTCCTGTTAAAGTGTTACTTAGATGTCAGTCTCAGCCTAGACCAGGTGCTGAGTGCCGGCCGGCTCCTTACACAAGGTCTCCCCAGAGCCTCTAGCAGCTTGAAGTATGGGCATTAGTTGGGCTTGAACCACATGCCATCAATAGGGGTAATAGTTCTGTATTTATTTATGCATAAATTGATGATGAAATTGATGTGTGTGTTTAACTTTTTTGATCAAAGCCATGCAGCATTCATTTTAAAACACTTACTGAATACTTACACTGCTTTCCTGAGCTTTATACAAAATGTCCTTCTGAAACACTTTCCAAGCAATGCTTTTTTCCCCCAGGGGGAATTTGGAACAATTTTGTGAACCTTTCACTAAATTTTTCTTTAAAACCTAGATACAGTTTCTTTAAACTTAGATATAGCCAAGTGCCTATTCATTCAGACAAGTAAGTAATAAATGACTATGAAATAATGCTGAGCTAATGCAATTCCCTGTCTTTGCATCAGGTGAAAGACAGTTAACAATTCCTGTGTGAACATTTTGTCTTCGTTTTTATTGATGAAACTGATTTAAAGACACTCTGGTTGTAAGCTAAGAATATGTAATGCTTAGATCATAACAATAGTTACATAAATAGACTACAGTCAATTATTATCTCGGCTTCTAATAACTAAGAATCAAGTAACTGGAGTTTTTTTTTTTTTGGTATGGGAAATAGGAGACTATGTTCTGTAATTTACTCTAATGTGAAATAAACAGATAAATATTAACAATTAACAACTTGTTTTCAGTGTCAAAAAAAGGTGTAGGGAAGTCTCCTCTGTGTCGAAAGGGGAGCTGGAGATCCACACTCTGCTCTCTGTCCCTTTGGCTAGAGCCGCAGCGAGGGCTGTGAGGGGCCTGAGGTGGGATTTCTCAACCTTTTTTATACCCTATGAAGATAGGTGACAAGAGCCAGGCCGAGTATTTCTTGAATTTATCAAGAATTTTCAAAAATGGCAAACATGATCTTAATCTTTTTGTATATTATGACTTACAAATGAAAATAAATACCAGGTGAGGGGTAATATTCTTTAAAAAAGAAAAAAGAACACTTTTAAGCCTAATACCCTGATGTCATTAGCAGGGCTTTGACCCACTGCTCTGGCATCCTGTGTTCACAGGAGAACAGAACAGAAGAGGAGTAAAAATTGGAAAGATGACCGTTTCTGGCAGTGTGATATTAAGGCCATTAATATGTCTGCATTTCAGTTCCAGTGTGCCCATATATTTATCTATTAAAATATCATAAGGATTACCTATAATTAAAGACGATTTAGAGTCTAAGCCATAACTAGATATAATTTCATGCAAACACATTTAGTGTGAATTCCCTTTAAAGTGGACTTAGCTAGCCTAATGAAAATATTATCTACCAGGCACTGAAAAGACAAGGAAAAAAAAAAAAGACGCTATATATGGGCAATACAATAAAAACGGTGACAATCTTCTCATGGATTCATACCCAGATAATCTGTATTGAAGGAATAGGTATAGAGCACTGCCTAAAAGAAAATGTTGGCCAGTTCTTTGTTTTCTAATAAACGGTTTATTTCCAATATTGAAACTCTGTCCTTAATTTTCTTCATCGCTGGGAAGAGCCGGGCGAGACCGTTCTCATTTTTCAATCATGTTTGATTTCACATTTGTACCGACATGACACATAGCTACATTTGCAACTCCAGACAGCAAAGATGAAACTTTGTTCCTGCTTTTGTGTTGAGCTGTACAATTTATTTCTCTGGCAACAGATCTTAAATCTCTCTTCCTCCCCCTCTCTCTTTTCTTCCTTTTCATGGGAACTGTTTGGTGAGCGCCGACAAAGCGCTGTGTGTGTTTTTTTCCCCTTTGCCTGGTTTCTGTGTCGGTGTGTGCAGGCACGCATTCATTAACGTAATGCCTCAACATCCAACAAGAGCGCATCATAAACCCGGGAGAAAAAGCCTCATAAATATTTAGATGCTCCTTCTACCTTCCAAACGAGAGTGAAAAAGAGTATTTCGTGAGGAGTTGGTCTGGGTTAATCTGCATGTGAATCAAGAAGAGGGACAAAAGGATGAAAAGGTGATGGAAACTCGAATACAAACCCTCTGGTCTCCAGGGGGTCATTCATCTTGTTCGTGTCAATACCACGGCGGGGCTTGGCTTTTTTCTGCGCATGAGCAAACAGAGCAGTTTCCAAAGACAGCGGGCAACGGCTGTGTGTGCTTTGTTCTACCTTGTAGTTTTCTAAGGAACGAAGTTGCTTTACACTTTATATTTGACTGATTTCTTCATTCTTCTTAGTTGCTGCTATACATAGGAACGATGCATCTCTATTTAGTGATGTATACAAATATACAAGACAGGAAGTCTGGACAAGATTTTTTTGTGTGGCAAAATATACATAAAGCTTACCATTGTAACCATTTTTAAGTGTGCAAGCCAATGGCATTAACCACAATCACAGTGTTGTGTAACCGCCACCACTGTCTACTTCTAGAACTTTTTCAACACCCCAAACAGAAGTTCTGTACGCATTAAACAACTCCAGACTCTCCCCTCCCCCAACATGAACAAGATTTTTTTTTCTTTTTAAATCCATCCCTAAAGTCCCACCGTGGCGTTAGAACTCCTGCCACTTGATTTTGGAAGGACTGGGGTGTGCACAGCAAGGGAGAGTGAAGGAAGGTAAAGATAAAGAAGTGAGATAAAGCTGGAAAAGTCTTTTCTTTTAAGTGAGATTTCACTGAGCCAATGAACTCAAAGCCTGGGAATGAAATGGGGAAAGAAAACTTGGTTGCCAAATGGCTAGTCTGGTTTTCACCAGAATGAAAGAAAATGACAGGGAAAAGTTTAGCAGCTTTTGAAAACTCTCCATTTTTATAAGGAATTGGTTTAAGTAAAATTTTCAAAATAAAATTTAAAGATAAAACCTCGTACTACCTGATATTATTCAAGACAAAAAAGTGGATTTTATATTTTATAGAACTATTCCACCAAATATTGGGGAATATACTGTATGTGACCAAAAAACTGAAGTGAAGGCCGGGAGGATAACCAAAAATTAATTTATATTGTTATTTCTCATTTTGCAAATCTCTGGGGTTGCAACTATGTTTTTTTAAATGAAAAACATATTTAGGTATTATTGGTCAAATTCCACTACAAGGCAACATATTATGCAGGAAATTTGCAATCCCAACCCCCAAATTCTCCACTTTAAGAAATTTTTAATATAACTTCAGTGCAATTTAAAAAATACAGTATCTTGTAATAACATATAATGGAAAAGAATCTGAAAAAGAATCTGTGTGTGTGTGTGTGTGTGTGTGTAAACTGAATCACTTTGCTCTACACCTGAAACTAACACAACATTGTAAGTCAACTATACGTCACTTAAAAAAAAAAAAATTGGGCAGTCCTGTTGAGACCATATGTGAGTGACTAATATTCTTTCCTCAGTGGGCTCATGCCTGCTACTTTCACTGATTATTTAAGGAATTTTAATATTTGATATAATGTGAAGATAGGATTATCAAGAGGACTTCAAGGCAGGTGTTGGGGGAGGGGAGAAAGCCTGTAGAGCCAGCGGCCCAAGGGAACTGGGGGAAGGGGCAAAGCTGGTAAACTGGGAACTCTCAGTCATTCTTACTATTTAATGGCAAAACGGTTTCTAATTAGCCTAACCAAAAAGGAGGTTCACTGACCAAGGTGACTGGGAAATATAAATCAGACATTAGCGAATGCAGGAGCTCAAACGATGTAGTAAGGAGGCATGCTGCCGTACTGGCTCTGCTCTCCTCTGTGCGGGCATCTTTCTTCTGCGAGCTCTCTCCATGTAGCAATTACCACCATGACCACTGCATCCCTAAAATATCTTCACCAACAACCCACCAAGAAGAGAGATCCTGTTTTCCTGAAGTTTCGGTGGGCATGGTGGCAATGATTGATTAGCCTGCCTAGGGTCAGGTGGGTCTGTGGGAAGGGCGGGGAGTCCGGTGTGTCCTGCCCATGATGGCGGAGGTATTAAGCCACACCAAAATCACACTACATTTCCCACATAGTGAGAGGTTCTTTAGGGAAAAGAGGAGGGGGGAAGGGGAAATATGCTGAGTAGACAACTATAGCTCCAAGTGTTCACTACAAAATCGATCCTTCACTGAGCTCACTGTATCTGAGTTGTATTGGTAAGGACTAGTTAGGCTGCCAGCCAAATGCATATTAATTTAAATACAATAAAACTGTTTTGTTTTTTTTTTTGCGGTACACGGGCCTCTCATTGTCGTGGCCTCTCCCGTTGCGGAGCACAGGCTCGGGACGCGCAGGCTCAGCGGTCAAGGCTCACGGGCCCAGCCGCTCCGCTGCATGCGGGATCTTCCCGGACCGGGGCACGAACCCGTGTCCCCTTCATTGGCAGGCGGACTCTCAACCATCGCGCCACCAGGGAAGCCCTGTTTCTTTTTTAGGTAACAGAATTGTGCAGGTGAAGAGGACCGTGACACGGCCTTTCTCCAGGCAGTGCTTTTGGGACCCACATCTTCAAGTCTCCATTCCTGCAGGCCCCAATGGGACAGATGATGGTGCAGGACATCCCTCAGCTCACATTCCAGCCACTAGAACTCAGTCATGGGGCCACACCTAACTTCAACAGTGGTGGGAAGTGTAGATTATCTGTGTGCCCAGGAAGAAGAGGAAATCATTTTAATGAACCACTACTGATCTTTGCCTCATCAGTCACCACCATCCTGCAAATGGGGTGCAAACCAGAGGCACTTGTAACGGCCTCATAATAGCAGTTATTTAGTTCTTACTACGTGCTCGGGGTTGTGTCAAGGGCTTTGCATATATCAACTCACACAGTCCCTCTCATCAACCTGAGAGTTGGGATGAGAATCCTGTTTGGAAGATGAAGAAGCAGAGGCACAGAGAGGTTGCAAAACTAGAAAGTGCTGGAGCCAAGATGTGATACAAACAGGTTAACGACCCAGGGGTGTTGGGGAGACTAACTAAGATGATGTTTGTAAAAGTCACACCCCGCACACAGGAAACAATCAGTGGAAGTCGTGAGGCTCCAGAAGGCTCTTTCCTACTGAGTCCACAGGACCTCTGCGGGGGCCTGGATCCCTTCATTAAATCAGAGCAATTGTTGAACCAACCAGGCTCGTGCCAGGGTGGGACCAGCCATCAAGGCTGCCTGCACACATCATCTTCCCAGCGGGACAGCCTCTCCCCAGTATCTGCACACCCTGCCCCTGTCCTTGGCCTCAGGCTGAGTTAGTAGCTCCCGGCTCCACATCCTGAAGGACTTCAAGCATAATCCCACTAAAAGCCCGTTACTTTGTAATTTTTAGTTTACTTGATCATTTTGCTACGGTGCAAACTTCTTGAATGCAGAGACAATCGCTCACTTTGTCTCAGAGACAATGCCTCACATCAATGCATGAAACAGAGTAAGGTGCCTACAAGTGGTAACTGGATATTGACAGTAATTCTAACTGCCAATGTGTATTGAGAAACTGCTATCTTCCCAGCATATTTTAAGGGCTTTATAATCATTGCCTCATTTTATCCTCACAGTAACACTCTAAAGTGCGTATTGTCAGGATCCCCGTTTCGCAGCCGAGGAGACTAAGCATTGCTTAGTCATGGTGTCTGCCCAGCTTCACAGCAGAGCTGGAGCATTCTATCACTGTATCACCTCACTGGGCCAGCTTTAATTTGGTGACGAAGAGACCCACAGCCTGCTCTATGCCAGAGTCGTGGAGACACCTGGGAGAAGCAGAGAAGCAATTGAAGAAGGTCGGGCAGGGAGTCCGGGGTGTGAGGGACAGTAAGGACAGACCCCAGGGCCTCAACCATGAGATGCTCCATTAGGGACTGTGGTGGCAAGTTGAAGGTCAGAACGAGCAGCCTCCAGCCTGGGAGAGAAGCTTTGGAGGGGAAGGAAGACAGGGCACCTTTGTCAGGGGGTCAGAGATCGGGCCTGGCCTCCCCAAGCGCTAGGGTAGCACCTCCACAACAGAGAAGGAGTCCCAGGGACCTGCACTTACCGGAGAGATTGATAAGAATGTTCGGGAAATATTCCAAATGGCTGACCCAGGTCTCCAGTGAAATGTAAATGAGGTCAGGCTCTGAATCCCTGCTGGATTTTTCTGAGATTCTCTGGCAACCTGTTAATTTTCAAAAATGACCTTTTGATAACGAAAACTCCTTTGTCCTTTTCCTAATTTGTGTTTGTTTTGGACGCAGCGGGTTTGAGAAGAGGTTGAGGGCTGCGCCATGCTGTGTGGCCCATGGGGGACAGGGTTGGTGGAGAACCACGGGAGGAGCTGGAAAGGAGAAGTGAGCAGCCTTAGTTCAGGGGCTTCCAAGGGGGAGGAAGGCAGGGGCTGGGGCTGAGGGGCTGCGGCCGGGCCGCTGGCTTGGGTTGCAGGGGGACGGAGGGAGCTGACAGTTCTTTGGCTACTTCTAGAACTTAACTCTCAGACCCAAGAAGCATCTGTGTGTCACACCCAACTTCACTTTGGCATTAGGGGAAACCAGTGCACACAACCTCTTTAGTACAAGTGCAGTTTACATTAAATCAGGAAGGAAAGACTATAAGCTTTGCAAATCTCCTTTGTGAGGATTTCGGGATCAGAGACACCCAACAGCTGGAATCACCTGAGGCTTAGCATCGCAAAGGGGGAGCACTGGCCCCTGGACTATTTGGTCAGAACTGTTGGGCCTTGGAAGCTTCTGGTTGCTGTGCAGATGAGGCACAGGTAGAATAAGGTGTGAGGTTTAATTAGCACGAAGATCTTCTCCCCAGATCCGGGGCTTCCTTTTGACTCTCAGGAGGGAAAACAGATAGTGAATGACAGACTTTTTTAGTCTTGTGAGGTTGGCCACGAATTTAATTAGATTCCCATAAGAAATGACAGGTCTGAGGATCCTTTTATTTTTTCTTCTCTGAAATGCTTTCTAGTATTTTCCTATGGTTAACGTTACATGGAAACCAGGACCTTTTCTTCAACAATGTAGATTTTGCAAACAGTTGCAATAACAGCACAAAATCTGAAAGCCCTCTTGAGCCACCTCCAACCAGCCTGAACTTGAGGGCACAGGGGAAGAGCAGAGCCACGTAAGCACTCTGGGGTTGAGAGAGAGCTGAGCTAAAGGCTGAGCTAGCAGGCGAGGAGTGGTACTTTTGTGTTTAGAACTTGAAAAATAGTGAGCTATTAAACTCACTTCCTAGGAAACTTGCCTTTTGGAAATTGTTTCCTTGTACTCTTTTCTTTCTTGTGCAATTCCCCTTTACTGCTTATAGAATGACATCGTTAATGAATGCTGTGCAAGCAAAGCTGAGACGACTGAAGACTGTCAAATGAAGGATAAATGACAATGACAAGTCTTATGTTAAGTATTTTTTTAAAAAGCTATATTTGCTGGAAACCCAGCAAAGTTTCCCATCCAGAAAGTGCAATGATAGACATTAAGGACAAAGTTATGGGATATGTGCATCATGGTGCTAATATGCATACATTATGTTATGAATAAAAAATTCTGTCACTTCGAACAAGCAAGTTTCAAGATTAAAGTAACTCATGGCACCTCCTAGACTCTGTGTGGAGAGGCTGTTGGGGGCATAGGAAGTGACCCTCTGACCAAGATGACAGAGAAAATGGGAGAAGGCAGAGGCAGAGAGGCAAGCTATTGAACTGGAGACTGAATGGGGGAGGGGAAACACCAGAGAGAGCGCCAAGCCCTGAGCCCAGATTTGTGTCATTTGCACGACAGCTCAGTGATATGGCCAAGGTTTTGCTTTGGGAGAATCTGGCCTGAATATAGGTGACTTAAGTTTTTTGCTGTGGTCTACAGCATGACCCTCACTTAGTGCATAATTGTTGTATACAAGTTACAACAAGCCAGTTTTGTAAAAATAGATATCCAGAGGAAAATTCTTATCAAGCCCTTATAACGTCAGGGATCCAGTTATAGTTCAGGTTGAATCACACCCCCTAGGAATCTATTGATAACTCTGGCCCTCTTGGTAACAAGAAAACATATGATGCAAATGTAAATTGTGTTCAACATTAGTATTACAACGGGTATGTGATTCACTGTGAAGCTAGACTCATAAAACTGTTTATTTGAAAGATTCTTTTTTCCTTTCAGCTGCCTTGATTTAATTGTGTGTCCTGGCCTTCACTCTGAAATGAGGTACTGAAAATCATTTGGCTACCTTGAAAACCTCTAAGAGAAAGTGTTGGCTCCATTGGTAAATTTTCTGGAGGCTATACACACAGCCTGGGGCTGGGTGGTGGTGACAGATCCCAGGGCAGTGGTCTCAGAGATCTAGGCTTGCTGAAGCTGAGGCTTCTGGGGGTTCCCTTGGAGAGATCAAGTTCACCTCAGGGAAGGCCCTGGGAAGCCAGAGCTGTCACTGTCTTCTAGTTGCTTCATATGTGACCTAATAAACTGACTTGCAGGAGCCACTTGTGAGTATCCGAACACTGGACTCCTCCCACCCCACTTGGTGATTTTAAGTTCCTCAAAACATGAGCTATTTTTTCCCATGGTATCTGACTTTAAAAAAAAAAAAAAAAAAAGGTGGGGGGATGTTCATTGCTTTTCTTACCAATGTCTGCTGGGACATAAGAAAGCATGGTTTTAGAAGAAGATATAACAATTATAAATATATATGCACCCAACATAGGAGCACCTCAATACATAAGGCAACTGCTAACAGCTCTAAAAGAGGAAATCGACAGTAACACAATAATAGTGGGGGACTTTAACACCTCACTTACACTAATGGACAGATCATCCAAAATGAAAATAAATAAACAGAAGCTTTAAATGACACAACAGACCAGATAGATTTAATTGATATTTATAACACATTCCATCCAAAAACAGCAGATTACACTTTCTTCTCAAGGGCACATGGAACATTCTCCATGATAGATCACATCTTGGGTCACAAATCAAGCCTCAGTAAATTTAAGAAAACTGAAATCATATCAAGCATCTTTTCTGACCACAACGCTATGAGATTAGAAATCAATTACAGGGAAAAAAACGTAAAAAACACAAACACATGGAGGCTAAACAATACATTACTAAATAACCAAGAGATCACTGAAGAAATCAAAGAGGAAATCAAAAAATACCTAGAGACAAATGACAATGAAAACATGACGATCCGAAACCTATGGGATGCAGCAAAAGCAGTTCTAAGAGGGAAGTTTATAGCTATACAAACCTACCTCAAGAAACAAGAAAAATCTCAAATAAACAATCTAACCTTACACCTAAAGGAACCAGAGAAAGAAGAACAAACAAAACTCAAAGTAAGCAGACGGAAAGAAATCATAAAGATCAGAGCAGAAATAAATGAAATAGAAACAAAGAAAACAATAGCAAAGATCAATAAAACTAAAAGCTGGTTCTTTGAGAAGATAAACAAAATTGATAAAGCTTTAGCCAGACTCATCAAGAAAAAGAGGGAGAGGACTCAAATCAATAAAATTAGAAATGAAAAAGGAGAAGTTACAACAGACACCACAGAAATACAAAGCATCATAAGACTCTACTACAAGCAACTCTATGCCAATAAAATGGACAACCTGGAAGAAATGGACAAATTCTTAGAAAGGTATAACCTTCCAAGAAGGAACCAGGAAGAAATAGAAAATATGAACAGACCAATCACAAGTAATGAAATTGAAACTGTGATTAAAAATATTCCAACAGGGGCTTCCCGGGTGGCACAGTGGTTGAGAGTCCACCTGCCGATGCAGGGGACACGGGTTCGTGCCCCGGTCCGGGAGGATCCCACATGCTGCGGAGTGGCTGGGCCCGTGAGCCATGGCCGCTGGGACTGTGCGTACGGAGCCTGTGCTCCGCAACGGGAGAGGCCACAGCAGTGAGAGGCCCGCATGCTGCAAAAAACAAAACAAAACAAACAAACAAACAAAAATATTCCAACAAACAAAAGTCCAGGACCAGATGGCTTCACAGGTGAATTCTATCAAACATTTAGAGAAGAGCTAACACCCATCTTTCTCAAACTCTTCCAAAAAATGGCAGAAGAAGGAACACTCTCAAACTCATTCTATGAGGCCACCGTCACCCTGATACCAAACCAGACAAAGATACTACAAAAAAAGAAAATTACATACCAATATCACTGATGACTATAGATGCAAAAATCCTCAACAAAATACTAGCAAACAGAATCCAACAACACATGAAAAGGATCATACACCATGATCAAGTGGGATTTATCCCAGGGATGCAAGGATTCTTCAATATACGCAAATCAATCAATGTGATACACCATATTAAGAAATTGAAGAATAAAAACCATATGATCATCTCAATAGATGCAGAGAAAGATTTTGACAAAATTCAACACTGGTTTATGATAAAAACTCTCCAGAAAGTGGGCATAGAGGGAACCTACCTCAACATAATAAAGGCCATATACGACAAACCCACAGCAAACATCATTCTCAATGGTGAAAAACTGAAAGCATTTCCTCTAAGATCAGGAACAAGACAAGGATGTCCACTCTCACCACTATTATTCAACATAGTTTTGGAAGTCCTAGCCACAGCAATCAGAGAAGAAAAAGAAATAAAAGGAATACAAATTGGAAAAGAAGAAGTAAAACTGTCACTGTTTGCAGATGACATGATACTATATATAGAGAATCCTAAAAATGTCACCAGAAAACTACTAGAGCTAATCAATGAATTTGGTAAAGTTGCAGGATACAAAATTAATGCACAGAAATCTCTAGCATTCCTATACACTAATGATGGAAAATCTGAAAGAGAAATTAAGGAAACACTCCCATTTACCACTGCAACAAAAAGAATAAAATACCTAGAAATAAACCTACCTAGGGAGACAAAAGACTTGTATGCAGAAAACTATAAGACACTGATGGAAGAAATTAAAGATGATACCAACAGATGGAGAGATATACCATGTTCTTGGATTGGAAGAATCAATACTGTGAAAATGACTATACTACCCAAAGCAATGTACAGATTCAATGCAATCTCTATCAAATTACCAACGGCTATTTTTACGGAACCAGAACAAAAAATCTTAAAATTTGTATGGAGACACAAAAGACCCCGAATAGCCAAAGCAATCTTGAGGGAAAAAAATGGAGCTGGAGGAATCAGACTCCCTGACTTCAGACTATACTACAAAGCCACAGTATAATCGAGACAATATGGTACTGGCACAAAAACAGAAACATAGATCAATGGAACAAGATAGAAAGCCCAGAGATAAACCTACACACCTATGGTCAACTAATCTATGACAAAGGAGTCAAGGATATACAATGGAGAAAAGACAGTCTCTTCAATAAGTGGTGCTGGGAAAACTGGACAGCTACATGTAAAAGAATGAAATTAGAACACTCCCTAACACCGTATACAAAAATAAACTCAAAATGGATTAGAGACCTAAATATAAGACTGGACACTATAAAACTCTTAGAGGAAAACATAGGAAGAACACTCTTTGACATAAATCACAGCAAGATCTTTTTTGACCCACCTCCTAGAGTAATGGAAATAAAAACAAAAATGAACAACTGGGACCTAACGAAACTTAAAAGCTTTTGCACAGCAAAGGAAACCATAAACAAGATGAAAAGACAACCCTCAGAATGGGAGAAAATAGTTGCAAACGAATCAACGGACAAAGGGTTAATCTCCAAAATATATAAACAGTTCATGTAGCTCAGTATTAAAGAAACAAACAACCCAATCCAAAAATGGGCAGAAGACCTAAATAGACATTTCTCCCAAGAAGACATACAGATGGCCAAGAGGCACATGGAAAGCTGCTCAACATCACTAATTATTAGAGAAATGCAAATCAAAACTACAGTGAGGTATCACCTCACACCAGTTATCATGGGCATCACCATAAAATCTACAAAAAACAAATGCTGGAGAGGGTGTGGAGAATAGGGAACCCTCTGGCACTGTTGGTGGGAATGTAAACTGATTACAGCCACTATGGAGAACAGTATGGAGGTTCCTTAAAAAACTAAAAATAGAATTACCATATGATCCAGCAATCCCACTACTGGGTATATACCCAGAGAAAACCATAATTCAAAAAGACATATGCACCCCAATGTTCATTGCAGCACTATTTACAATAGCCAGGTCATGGAAGCAACCTAAATGCCTGTCGACAGACAAATGGATAAAGAAGTTGTGGTACATATATACAATGGACTATTACTCAGCCATAGAAAAGAACGAAATTGAGTCATTTGTTGAGATGGATCTAGAGACTGTCATACAGAGTGAAGTAAGTCAGAAAGAGAAAAACAAATACTGTATATTAACGCATGTATGTGGAACCTAGAAAAATGGTACAGATGAACCGGTTTGCAGGGCAGAAGTTGAGACACAGATGTAGAGAACCAACATATGGACACCAAGGGGGGAAAGCCGCGGTGGGGTGGGGATGGTGGTGTGCTGAATTGGGCAATTGGTATTGACATGTGTACACTGATGTGTATAAAACTGATGACTAATAAGAACTGCTGTATAAAAAAATAAATAAAATAAAATTCAAAAATTTTTTAAAAAATTAATAAACTGGCAAAAAAAACCAAGCATGGTTTTGCTGAGCAGGCAGGTGGGGCAGACGCCCCTGTCCCTTCACTCAGCTGTGCCTGCTGGTTGAGCCTCCCATGCTGGGGGCTGGAGAAAGCCCCTTACCTGGCATACCGCAGCCCAACAGCTGCCCAGACCTCACGTTTTAAACCCTGGGTCAGCCCTTAACTGTCAGTGTGAGAACGACGCAGGGAATCGTGGGAGCTCCTGCAGGTCTGGGAAGGCGGTGCCTGTCTGCCCCAGGCCTGGCCCCTCCAGAAGGCAGGATCTTCCCAGCTCCCTCCACTAACTGCTAGCTCAGGTGTTTATGAGACAGGGATGGGAGGGAGGCCGCCTCTCCTTTTCCACATTTGCCCCACTACTACAGAGCTGTTTCTACCGTCCGGCCGCTGAAAACTGGGTCTTGGAGAGCATGGAGGCCCCGCGCCAGCTTTGGATCAGCCGTTGCAGCTGACACCCCAGCCAGCCTGGGATCAAGGCTCCTTTTCATCAAGTTATTTGTCCTTTTACTTCCTAGTGTCAGCAGTCCTGGGAACAGGAAATGGTTTTGTGCAATAGGAAGTGGCAGGAAACTGATGACTAACTACTTTTGAGCATTGTGGATACAATTTCAACGTAAAGAGAGATATTTACACACATTCCAAGACACACGTGCATTGAAATGAGAGCTATATCCAGGCCTTACTCTTTTCAGTTTTTAAAATGATACTGTTTACTGACAGCTTACTGTGCTCCAGGGATTTTGCTAGGCACTTCATATTCATTCAGTCACATAATCGTGACCACATCCTTAGGTTGCATTGTCCCATTTTATAGCGGAGAAGAGAGAGTCAGAGGTAGTTGAAGTAGTTTCTGGTAACTGCCAGGTCTAGACTCTTGTGCTCAGCTGCCTCCTCTAAGGACCAGCAAACTCTTCAGGGTGAATATTTTAGGGCTTGTTTCATTGCTTGGGGTTTAAAGATAATTCATCTATGTCACCCGTGAGAAAAGCATTCCTATGGCTTGGCAGGTCGTAACGTAGCTGGGCAAGGTATTATGATTTCATATCTTCACTGTGCAGAGGGAAATACTTCTCAGACCCCCGTTGTCTGAGCCTAGAGATGAAAGGCCTCCTTCCCCCACTAGGCTCAGCGCTAGCATCCCTGACAGCGACATGGCCAGCCCCTCCCATCCCACTTGGTATCCGCTCTGTGCTCTAGACTGGTTGATTAAGTGAAAGTGTGCCTTCATGAAATCAGGCACCGGACCAGCTGAAATGCTGAAACCTGAGGGAGAGGAGAAAGTCAGGTCTGGCTATTAGTCCCTAGAGGTAAAGGAACCTGGAGCAGAGAAGGGCCTGTTGCTTCTGCCCACCAGCAGCCAGGCCGCTGGAGAGGAAGCTGGTACTGGAGGGGGAGGTGGATTATTGCTGGCATGTCAGCTGATGGGACGGCTTACAAGACCACCTCTGAACTCCGTGAGCCCAAGTCTTTCTTCTCTTTCCTCATTTCACAATTTAACAGTTTAGTGTTCTTGATTCCCTCCTTATATTCTTTCTTCTCTTTTAATAGCTTTACCTGGACAGAGAGATGACACTAGCAGGAGAAAACCCCATCCCACTGTCTGCCACAGTGCCAGCATGCAACTTCCCACTACTACTTAATTCCAGGCTCACACTATAAATACAGGGCACCCGTTTTAGAACCACTGAACAAAAAGTGTTACTCATTTCACTACGCTACATTTTACTTCCACCTAAAAATGATGCTTACTGCCAACGGATATGGAGAAAATGTCAGTGTAATTAATGCTAGTTAATCAAGTTGGTGGCCCTTGAAGATCTATAAAAGGTAACTGTAACACATTTTTACAGATGGGCTTGGACAGAGTATTTAGGAAATAGTAAATGCTGGCATCATCAGTATGACCTGGACAGTTCAGCCAGGGAACGTGAATGGCTATATAGGACTGGGGAGAAAGCTGAGCGGGGTACTTCTTCGATGTGAAATATAAAGAGTTTACCATAGAGAGGATGATTAATTATTTTTCAGTTCTGGCAACAACCTGTTTATTAAAACATTATTTGGTGGAAAATAGAAAGTAAAACTGAAGACTTTAGTATTTCATTGTAATCTGGTAAACATGATTTTCATAAAGCTTCCTTCTAAATTTGGATATGTGCTCAAAGAACTTATACATACTTTAGACAAAAAATTATCCACTTTAGCTGCAGTTAGTAAAAACTAGTAAACTCAAGTTTAAAATATGAAATAACCAACCTCCTAATACATAACTAAGCTGACACAAATAGAGGTAATATTGAAAATGTTAACAACTGGTATGGCAGATGCACAAATGACCCGAGAGCGTGCTGGCCGGGTGGGAACAGGATGCCAGGTGCCATGCCTTTGGTTGCTGGGTCAGGGGATTCTTGGGGGCTCTGGAGAAAGGGCTGGGAGGTGTGGCTAAGAGCTAACAGCGGTAACTATGCCCTAAGGGGTGTTGAGTATCAGTGCTGTGAATAAATTGCTTCTTTTTTAGTGTACTTAGAAAATTTTTTTTACTAATAATTGCTTTTACTCTTATGTCTAAATAAATAATAAAGTTAAAGTGATTCTGATCAAATATCATTGCTATACAAGCCCCTTCAATAGTAAATTAAGAGGTACTCATTTTCTGACCTGTTATAGATGCAGGGGACTACGGACGCTCTGGACCCATTGCCCCAAATAGTATGTTTCCTGCAGAGTAAGACCTATCTCACACTCCAGGAACCACTGCGTCACACTGCAAAAGCTCTTCACACAGGGACAGACACTGAGGCCCCTCCCTCCACTCCTGTTTTCCTGGTCACTGAGGGCAAGGATTTTCAGATGCTACTATTTACTCAGGTTAGTATTCCAGGCTGTGAGGCGCTTACACAGCTGCCTGCCATGTCTAGAACCCAAATATGTCTGTGTTTCTTTTTTCTTTCATTCATTCAAACAAGTAATTATTGAAAGTAGATCACTTGTAAAGCATTTAAAGAGCAGAAAGAACAACAGGCCTGGATTCTACCCTCCAGGAATTTTTATGTTCTCCTAGTATAAGTTTTTCCACTGGGAACTCTAGATGCAATTTTTTAGTGCTCCACTTTTATTAAATTGTAATATGTTTTAAAAAAGGGACAAGATTTGGTTTTAACACTTTAGAAATTATGAAAATAAGATTTTCAGTCAAATGTATTATATTGTCTACAGGAAACAAAAATTCATATACAATTTTTTTTATTTTAATAAGGAGTGCAAAATTGGACACCTACGATTTTAGAATACATTTCTTATTGCCATTGCATGACCACCCATCTGTACACAGGGTTATCCTAAGCACAGAAATTAAATTCCAACAAAGTATTTGCAGATGTGGATGAAAACATTTTATTCAGAGTCACGGAATTTTAGAACTTCTAAAGACTTCCAAGATCACTCGGTTCAAATCTCAGAGACTGAGCTCCTTACTCAGTGTCACACAGCTCCTTAGGCTACAACTAATAAAGCTTTTCTATACCCAGCACAGCATTCTTTTCTCTACATGACACCAGCAGTGTTTCAATTAGATATGAGAGCTTAATGTTTGAAAAGATTCAACAACATCACTGGTTAGAAAAAGACAGACTTACAGATGACAGTATTTTAGCCATGAAAGGACACAGATCTCAGAGCACCCAAATTTAACTTACAGAGGGGCCAGCAGGGCTCCGTAAGTCACCCAGGACTTGGAAGGACTGGTCTGAACGTTGTTCCCAGCATTTACTAGCTGTGTGATGAGTCATGTCATTCTGTTAACTCTCTGAGCCTTCGGTTCTTCGCTGTGAAACGGGAATAAAAATGAACTCAGAGCTGCAGTGTACTCAGTGAGATAGTAACTGAAGTGCTTGACAGTTCCTAGGGGCTCGGTAAGTGTCAGTCCTCTGTCCCCCTGGTCCCACTGGGAACTTGGTTTAGAAAGCGTGAATAGAGAGAAAATGCTGGAAAAACAGAACATTTAGGCTATCAGTTGAATTTCAATAAAGGATAATGGCATTTGACTAAATGGCTGGGACATGGGTAGGCACTTCTCTTGCTCATAAATTGTTTACTCACATTAGTTATTTAAAAATAACGCATAGATTATGAATCAAACAGTATCTGTTTAATATGTCAAAAAAATCTAATCACAGACTCATCCTGAAGGAACCAGATCCTAAAGGAAAACAAACAAACAACAAATGAATCCAATCCAGGGAAACACTATGGAAACTGTTTTGCAATCCTAAAACCATGAATGTCTGCAAGGTGATCAAAACAAAATGCATATTTACTTGTCTCATATTCCTATAATTAACAGACAATTTTTTTAAGTTAAAGTTTCTGTTTAAATAAGGAATGAAGATTGGATTACATGGCACAGGGGCCTGCATCCTGGCTGAGAATGTTTTTGCCTCTAAAGGTTCATTTAGGGTCAAATGAGTAGAAACCTGACACCCTCGGTTAACATTTCACCCCAAGCAGTGGTTTAAACTCAATGTTAGTATTACATCTGCAACCATCATGTTAGTGGTTTAAAAAGGCAGCACAGTTACCATTAGATGCGAGCAGTGCCTTTCATTTTACAAATGCTGTATTTACACTAAGAGACATAGATATAGCCTCACGGAGGGGAATCCATGGTACTATTTTATTGATGCATTTCTTTGTATTAAAAACAATTCCCAAGGCTCTTCTCTATGAACACGTTAGCTTGACATTCAAGGCCAACCACAATCTGGCACCTCCTACTCTTTATGGAAACTCCTACCCTAAAGCCTATACTTTCCCACTTTCCAAGCTTTCCTTGGTGTCCTCCCTCAGCTCTGTTGCTCTTCCTCAAGCAGCAGAGCCGACCCAGCTCTCCGTGCGGTCTTGCTTTGCTTTCCAGGCCTGGAAGCTAGTGCTCATTTCCATTCTTAAGGTCTTTTGTCTTAAGCATCTACTTTTATTAGTTAACTTTTCATATGTATGTGATATTAACTCCCAGCTTAGTCTGTATGTGCGTTAGGGTTAATGACAGGTATTTAGATATAACAGGGACTCAAGTATTTGTTGATTAAAATAGTCACACTTAAAATGTGTCATTTTCAACCTTTTAAACAGTACCTGATAAGCCATCTCACCAATTCAAAAGGGTACTCAAGAAATCTTTTCAGACAATAAACAAACATTTACTTCACAAGGATAACGGGAAAGGCCCATTCCCTTTCAGGAAAATCTAAGGATTAAGACTTTTAAAAAGAACATTTGGGACAAAAAGCCATCAAAGACTGATGCTTAAGTCCAAGAAATATTTTAGTTCCCGTAAGAACTCCATGGTGCTGAAGAAAAACATGTTTGGAATACTATAATTTTCTATTTTTAAATGTCAAGAATGGCAATAAACAAATGAAGCCAATCAAATTTAAGAGAACAGAAAGTGTATTTCCACTCGTGGTTAATTACTGATATTCGACGAGGAACCATTTTTAGTGTAATATATTAGATGACAATTTCTCACAGTGAAAAAAGTTCTAAGGATCTTCAAATGGGAGCTAACCCATACATATATTGTAAGTCACTATGTAACTTATGAATACATTGTAACTTATGAATATCATAAAAATGACTTTTTTGTAATAATGTAAAGTCTTTCCACATTAATTTTTAGGTTTTTAAGCTCCTGGAAGGCAAGTGATGTATCCCAAGAATTTCTGTGTTCCTCACTGCACTTGTCATTTGTTGGGTAATTAATGGTGTGATATATGCCTAAAATGACCAAGGTAGGAGTTTGAGAGAGAAAAGGGAGAGATATTGTGGATACCTGCAGACAGGTGAGAAGCCTCGCCCTGTGCGGATCCAGTTCTGCCCTGTATAGGACCAGCTACTTACTATTCTCAAGCATCAGCCATCTCTCTTCTGAAATCTGGCTATTCATGCCCACCTCAAATGTTTGCTGTACAGATTAGAAGAAATAATGTAGGTAAGGGTTTTGCACAGTTCAAGTACTTAATACTTTTTTTGGAACATTTTTTTAACGTGCCTATATGTACCACGCACTCTTCTAGGTGTTGGGAATTCTAGATAGAACAAATTAAAGTATTTCCTCTCATGGAGCTTACAGTGTAGGGGGAGGGGACAGACAAATTTACCCATAGGTAGAACATGTCAGGTGGAAATACAAGCTATGAAAAAAAATTAAAAGGGGGGGTGGGTAAGCAGATAGAATATGGAAGGTGTGTGTTTCTACATACATGCATATGCTATTTTATACAGACGGTGGTTAGGGAAGCCTTCTCTGATTAAGACCTGAGAAAGAGTGGGAGGGGGCTTGCAGATGTGTGGGAAAAACTCAGCAAGGAGAGGCATCACCAAGGCAAAGTCCTGGAATAGAAGGCCTGCTTGGCCTGTCTAAGGGAAGGGAAGGGGGCGGGACGGGGGGGGGGCAGGGTGGGAAGAGCCCAGGCTAAGGTCATCCAGGCAGCATGGGCCAGAGCACCTGGGACCCACAGGCCTCTGTAGGGGTAAACCACTGAAGAACTGTGAGCAGAGAAGTTATCTATGTATATTTGAAAAGGCAAAAGATAGTAGCTATCATCAAATGCTATAACTGTAAGTGATTTAATACATGGGAAATGAATACTGTCTATCACTGTTCTTTATCTTTTACTTGGTTCACCTAGATTTTAAGAACCGGTGAGCCATATGAAACTGCAGTTTCTATGGGTCAAAAATGGTGGAACATCATCATAAGTTCCAACCTTACAGGATACGGTTAGTAAAGGGGCACAGAACATGGATTTTAGAATAAAATATAAGTGGATTTGAATCCCAGATCCAGGCCTCATGAGCTACAGTCTTGGGCAAGTTACTTAACCTCCTTCTCCTTGGGTTTCCCCTTATGTAAAATGGGAATAAAAGCATAAGGTTAAAGCCACAAGGTTGAACTAACAATTAAATGAGATATACATGTAAAGCACTTAGCACAGGGCTTAGGAGCTTAATAAACAAGTGAGCAGATTAAGAAGGGAAACTGAATATTTTAAACTAGAGTCAAAAGAATCACTTAGTACCAAACCCCTTTACAACTACCTATCATTTAGCCAGGTAGGGAGGTAGGATACCTTACACTAGTTTTCGAAATGACAACAGCTTTTTGGTCAAATTACTATTCCCTGCATTTACAAAATTCACCCTTTAACAGATAATTAGGTGAATACTCTATACCTCTGCTAACAGTGATGGATTTTGGTGAACTTAAAATATTTGAGTTAAATGTTTTTAACTTTGTCTAACAAAGCAATTCCATTTCCTCTATCAAAGCAGCTTAATTTTAAAAGCGAACTCACTTTCTGCTTTTTAAACGGACAGGCCAGTAGTTACTTGCCAGAGTTTTTGTTTGAAATTCATTTCGTAGTTTCAATACAACTCAAACTTAGAAGTGTTCTTCAGAATTTGTTTGAAGCAAAATTTCCGCCCCCCGCAAAAAACCCACTAAGTTCTCACTTAAGTTAAAACACAGTTGACATGATTATAGACATGAAATAGATATTTCAGCCACGTGTCACGCTTACAAGGGTCAGTTTGATGTTAAATAATTTTGTCTACATTAATTGAACATGTCATAAAGGGCTTGCAATAAAATACAGATACAGACTTGGTGGTTGACATTACATAACCCAAATTTTCTGAACTGCAACTGCATTGTTGCAGTTCAGAAAATTTCCCCAAGCAAACCTAAATGTTTGAAATCGATTGTATTGCATGAAAAACCTCGTGCCCAACGTATGATTACTTCTGCAAGTTTGCAAATATGAGTGTTGACTTTCGCTTTTCCAACTAGGTACATGCTCGGTGTTTCGTCTCTTTATCGCGGCTTCATTTTGTTACTGGATACTGATGCCGTCACGAAGCGCTACATCACAAACAGCGTGCACGTTCCGCTCCCGACTTGGTACCGCCGGTGCTCACTCCTCACCGCAGCCTGGAAGAGCTGGATGCCGCAACAGAGCGGACCCGGGCCCGGAGCGCGCCCCCCAGCCCGGACCCACGACGCACGGCCACCGCCACAGCCACGCAGTCGGGGCGGCAAGGGGCGCCCACGCGAACCCGCTGCTCCTCCGGTTCCTTCCCGCCGCGTGGCTCTCGAAGCAGGACGAGACCGCTGGGACAGCGGGGGTCGTCGTGCGGGCCCACCAACGACACAGCGGCAGTCGGAGCCCATCGTGAACACGTCCTGCGCAGGAGGACCCAGGGCCGCAGACACGTTACAGCGCAGTGCCGAGAGCCAAGACCCCGCTACTTCCCGCCCCCCGGGGTTCGATGGCCCGGCCACCTCGCGCGGGGGTCCCCGCACCAGGACCCCTGCGCTCGGAACGCCCCTCCCCGTCCCCCGCCCGGGGCCGCGCCCCCTCCCCGGCCCCGCCCCACGCAGGCGCGCGCAAGCCCCGCACCTCCCCCTCTGCTCCCGGGGCCCCGGCGGGGGCGGAGCGACCCTCGGAAGGGGCGTGGCCTCCGGCCCCCACGCACGCACGCGCTCTCAGGCCTAAGGCTACGTGTCGGGCCACGTGACGCCCAGCCCGAAAGTCCCCCGTGAAGCAACAGGACGATAAAAAAATTTGTTTGGGTGGGGGCGGCGGGGAGGGTGGTGGAGAGGCTTTTAAATAACTATAGTAACGGGGGTGAGGATAGGGCTGTGCGGCGGCGAGCGCAGCCCTGGCGCGCAGTAGCTCGTCCCGCTGGGAATCCCTCTCCCGTAACACTACAGCCAGACCGCGCCCGCCACATGAGCCGGCCCGGCGGCGGGGAGCGAGAGGCGGCGCCCCCCGCGCCCCCGCCCCAGTGGAAAGCACAGCCACCCAGCCCCCTCCCTCGTCTTTCGGCCCAGCACCGGCCCCTCCCTCCGCTCTCGCTCGCCCGGGGCGGCGACCCCGGCCCGGCGCCCAGGCCGGGCTCCTCGTGCTCCGCCTCCGTCACGCCGTGCGCCGCCGACCCTTCAGGCCGCCCACCCCGCCGGAGGGAGACGGCGCGGCGGCGACGGCGGCGGCGCCTGGGCCGGGGGGCTGCGGGGGTCGGCGGCGGCGGCGGCGGCGGCGGCGGCGGCGGCGGGAGGGGGAGGAGCGCGCCGGCCGGGCCCAGCTAACGGCCGCCCTGCTTGGCCCCGCCTGCCGCCCGCCCCCCGCCCCCGGCCCTCCCCGCGTCGCCGCCCCTCCCCCCGCGCCGCCGCCGCCGCCGCCGCCGCCGTTGGCAGCGCCGCCTGAACTGAGGCGAACTCCGCCGCCAAGTGAGTGAGGAGGAGGAGGAGGCGGCGAGGAGGAGGAGGAAGAGGAGGAGCGGAGTCAGAGCGCGGCGGCAGCGGCAGAGGCGGCCGCGGCGGAGACCAGCCCAGAGAGACCCCGAGCCCGCGGCAGAGGCGGCGGCTGAACGGGCGCGACCAGCCGAGCGAGAGGCGGCGGCCCGGCTCCTCTTCGTCCGGCGCCGAGCGGCCCGCGCCCGCACTCGGCCCGCGGAGACCCGCCTCCCGCCCGCCGGCCTCGTGAGCGACGCGCCGAGCCGGCGGCCGAGGAGCGGCGGCGGGTCGGGAGCGCGTCGGGCCGCGGGCGGAAAGTGCCTGCGGGGGCGGGGAGAGCGCGGTGAGCGCGCGGTCCGGCCGCCCCGGCGCCCGGCGCGGGAGCGGAGCGGAGCGGGACGCCGAGTCCGGAGCGGCCGGCTGCCGGGGCTCCCCGCCCCTCCCTCCTCTCCGGCGGCGGCGGCGGCGGGCGGAGTGAGCTGAGGAGCCTGGAATATGGTCGGGGAAATGGAAACGAAGGAGAAGCCGAAGCCCACCCCAGATTACCTGATGCAGCTGATGAACGACAAGAAGCTCATGAGCAGCCTGCCCAACTTCTGCGGGATCTTCAACCACCTCGAGCGGCTGCTGGACGAAGGTGAGTCGCCTCGCCGGCCCCTCGCGGCCCGCGCCGGGGCGGCGGCCCCTCTTCCCGGGACCCGACGCCCGCCGGAGTATGGGGAGGGCGGGAAGGTGGCCGGTGGGGACCGTGCGCCTGGGGACGGCGAGGCCCGGGCGGGGCGCGAGGAGGCGGCGCCGAGCTGGGCTCGCGGGGTGCGGCGGGCGGGCCCCGCCGGCGGGACGCCCCCCCGGACGCGGGGCCCCGGCTCCGGGACCCCTCACCGCCGGCGCCCAAGCGGGTGCGCTGGGGGAGGCTGCAGGGCCCCCGGCTCCCGGCCCGGCCTCTAGCACCGCGACGGCCCCGAGCTGCGCGGGCCTCCCGGGGAGCAGCCCGGCCTCGCCCGCCCTGCGCCCCGGGGGCGCCTGAAGGACACCGGCCTCGGGGTCGCTCCCTGAGGGGGCCCTCCCAGAGGTCGCCGGCGGCTCCCGGAGTGGGAAGTCCAGTGTGGCTTGTGGTTTTTTTTGAAGTTTGTGTAGCTTGGAGTACTCGAGGGGAGTAGTGTGGGGCTGGTTAATTTAAAGGAATTTCAGAGCATACCGAAAGTACTGCTGATGCAGCCGAAGGCGAGGACAAAATGACAGCGGAAAGCACTTTTTATCCTTTTGTTTGGGGAAGCGAGAAGTGTTCGGGAGTTGAACTTCACTTTTGGGGGTGGGGGTGTGAACGCGAAATACCGCGAGGACACATGTAAACGTAATCCCGCGTCCGAAAGAACTTCGGCGGAGAGCCTTCTCCCGAGGGCGCCGCCGCCTCGGCTGCTAGGACGGGAAGCCAAGACGTTTGAAAGGGCCAAGATAAAAACGAGTAGAAGTTCGCAGCAAAGCTTTGTTGGCGGAGAGCTGTGGCGAGCGAAGAATGACGAGAAGATTAATTTTGGCCAACTCTGGGATTACTTTAACAAGGTCTTAAGCAGTGACCGGGACGATTCGCGTCTGGTGGCTGTGCATTTCTGGGGACGCCTAGGAAAAAACATGACGAACAAAAATGTTTATTTTGAAAATCAAGTAGCGAGGAGTTTCTTCTGCTTAGAAGCATCACCGGAGGACTGCTTAAAGAAAACGGAAAACTGTCCTTTATAGCGATGAGCAGGGGATTTTAGATTTTTTCGTAAGAATTTTGAGAGAGTTTTTACAATAGAGCTGGGGGAAAGGAATCTGCAGGTTAGAGTTGGAATGTCAGGAAAGAACAAAAGACCGGAAATGTCTCCGTGTTAAAAGGTGGTTCAAGAAGAATCCCAGAAGCTTTTGTTGTCAAGAAAGTCATAGAAACAACTTTAAAAGTACAAAACTGTTAGCTATTACTGCGTACTTGTTTTTTTGCCTACATATGTTAGAACATACAGCAGTAGCCCATATTGAAATGGACTTTTTCTGTAGTTGAAACAGCAAATCTGCTAACACGAAATTGTTCCGGAGAAAATCTGAGCTGTCCCTTTAAGGGGTTCTGCTTTTCCTATTTGTGTTGGCATTTGAAAGATTGTGGAGGCAGAAAACTTTCTGGAATGTCAAAAAAAAAAAATTGCTGGAACTCTTAAATTGAGTATTTCCAAATGTGGGCGCTAAGGGGCGCCAGTTATTTTTTTTAAACATGAGAAATGTTTGGAGCAAAGTATGTAACATACTCAATTACCTGACCTATATTAAATTTAGTTGAAACTTAAATCATAGGTCATTTGTCGTTTTGTGTCCATATACGTATTTGAAAACTTTGAAAACACTTCCTTTCAAATTATTGGAACAATTTTATTACATTGCAGAAGTAATACGCTATATTTTCTTCTTGGCATATTTTGGTGCAGTTAAAGTTTTGGTAGTATTAGCAAAAATTTTTGTTTTTTCTTTAAGCACAGTTGTACAGAAGGAATCCTTTATAACCATTAAAATGAAAACAGGTTTTGACAATATTAGGGTTGAAGTTAAATTGCATTCTTTGAATTAAAATGTTGAATTCAAACAGCGTAGGAGATTATTAAAAAGTTTGGAAATATTTTCTCATTTGCACTATTTGAAGTAAATAATTTGAGTTTCTCTGATTAGTTCTGAAAGGGTTCTCATTTGTACTTTTATGTTGGTCTGAAATCTCTCAATGATAATTTGGAGTTGGTTCTGTTAAAAAGTTTCTAACCTTTGATTTGGTAATTTTTAATCTTCTGAATTTAGAATTCCAGTTATGTCATTATTTCTAACAAAGGTTTGTTCGTTTCTCTTCGCCTGGAAATAGTAACCATTTGAGTTTTAAATGTTGGAGACCACTGGTTGAGGATGATATATTCTAAATAACATCTATTTTTTCCCTTTCATTATGGTTTACTCCATCTCTTGTCTCAGTTCTGTCTTGAGTTTTAGCCTTTTCAACTCCCCAGCGTAAAGATTGCTTCTGTATAATAGCTAGGATGTTTAAAAAGGGGCAGCATAATGACTAGGAAGTTTGATTGTTTTTTATCAGACCAGTACAAACACACAGGAAAAGGGGTTATTCCTTAGTGTGGAATAAGCTGCTTCCTGTAATTGTTAGCCTTATTATAAACGTATTTTGACTTAAGAAGAATATTGGTTTCTGAAGTGCATCACGTTTTATCCATGCTGGGTGACTTAATTCTGAAATTTGGCAAGTTGTGCTTTACCTCTTTGTGGCCTGTCATTGTCCCAAATAAATTAATCATGACTTCTGTTTGTGGTTAGGAATTCTAATTTCCTTTGTCCATATGATTGGCTGAAAAATTGTTTTTAAATTTAGTTAAAACTGTAAATTTTACTTTAGTGATTAGTTTAATCGAGTTAAGATACTGTACTTGGATACAGTAGATGCGTCTTCTGATAATTAGAAGTTTTGAATGAGTAGCAATTTTGAAATATTTTTCAAAAGTAAGCTTTTGAAAAATTTCCTTGTCAGTTTGAGAGTTTTTATTTGGCTGGTTACCCATTTGGGATTTCTGTGCTCTGGATTTTTTTGGTTGATTAAAACTTGAATGCTTTAGACTGAACATTTTAATTTTATGCCAAGTTAACCTTTAGCCTATATTTTAACTATGGACTGTGAACAATCTTTCTTTGTTTTCTGTTTTTTTGCGGGGTGGGGGAGGGGTTGTCAGCTTTTCTCCCAAGTAGCCTCAACCTGGTTGATTTTTTAGGTTGTGAATGCATTCTAGGTTGGGCCAGTCATATGAATGACATAAATTCAGTTTATAATTCCGATACTTAATCCTTCGTTGACAATAGAGACGATTACAGATAAAACCAAGGTTTAAAAGTGTTAAACTGCTCTGCCTTTAAAGAGGAGTTTTCCACTGAACCCTGGGACCATCCATCCATGGGAAAGAATAGCTATTACTAGGGTTTTTTTTTTTTTTGGAAACCTTTCTTTGTCGTGAAAATGAAACTTAAGCAGGAACACAGGAACAGTATTTGAATGCAAATTGTTTAAATAAAGTATTGCAGTTTAGAATTGAGATGGTGTAAAAGTAAAAATAAAATCAGTTTGACTTAAAAATCCCAAATAGGGGGAAATGGAGATCTAGGGATATTAAAATTAGATTCTGATTTTTCAGTCTTAGATACGAAAATTAACGAATATATAGTGTGGTTTATGAGGAAGGCTAGCCTAAATCTTTTTATTGTGAATAACTGAAAAATCAGTGTGTGGCTCAGAAAAAGTGAGCAAACGTGTTAGATTAGAGTCTGCATTACTGATTTGAAAAATTCACTTTTTCATGGTCTTTTTTGGAGTGAGGGAGGATGTAAGTTTTCTTTTTGACCTCAATTTATTTTCTCTCCCTGTTCCCTCTCCCTTGAAAATGAGGGCAAAAAGTATTTTAAATTAAAATTTGCTTTACTAGTGAACATTTTTCCATGTTAATTTCCATTTGTTATGCATTCATTATTGAATGTATCATTCTCAGTTTTCTTGCACTTCAATTTTCTTTCTTTTCTTTTTTTTCTTTAGAAATGTTGATCAGTCTAAAAATTATATGGTTATTTCTTGGTATTGAGAGGAATTTTGCTGTATAAGTTTACTATAGTTTTGGGTCCCCCCCCCCCGAAGAAGCCTTGTTGACAGTAACCAATATCTGTGACAAACAGATTTTATTTAAGTTGAAGTAATTAATCTGTTGTTTAGGAGCAAAAGGTTGTGTTTTTGTACACACAGTGCTTTGACTTATTAGTGATAAGAAGGAAGCCAGTATTTGTAATCAGTTCTTTACATTTTCCTTTTTGCTCCTCACCCAGGAGGTGTCAGCAGCTATAGTAAGGTAATAATGGAAATGAGAATTTGTATCACGGGTCATTTATTCAACATTTATTCTGAATTTTCGAAACTCTACTCCTGTGGGCCGACTGTGTATTCAAAACGCATGTACATACTATGATGTAGGTGACTTCTCTTTCTTAACTTTATCTAGTTTACATGCTTTGTAGTAAATCTGTACTACCAAGGATATAACGTAATTGATTTAATGGAAATAGGTCTCTGCTAATCACATTTGCTACTGTGCTTGGTATGAGCACCTTTTCTTAAATGGCTTTGAGAAAATCAAGTGAAAACAAGTTAATTTTGCCTTTTCAGTGCTTTGTACGTATCTTATTTCTGTGATTATCCCCCTAGTAGTCACAGTCCTGAAGCTGATTGAAGTGCATCAGTTTTCCATAAGAACAAATGGCTTTTGGTTTACTTCTTAAGAGAAATAGATTCCTGCAACAAAAGACATGAAGTGGATCCCTCCTTGCCTTTCCTGAGCATGATTCAGATGCTCGTTTTTTGAGGCCAGTGTAAGGTTTTTAATTTGTTTTTTGACTCTTTTGGTATTAAGAGAATTACACCAGTGTGATTATAAGGGCAGCTTTTTATAATCTGACTGGAACTACGTTTAAATTTACTTGAGAATTCAGTGCTGTTAATACACTGTTTGATTTATAGTGGTGCAGTTATTAAGTAAGACTTGCTTTATTCAGTTGGAGATGTTGGAAGTGCTATGCCATTGTTAGGATTTATTTTTTGATTAAGGAGCCTACTGAGCGATTTTCTGTTACTTATATGTCAGCTGTTGTGAAGATATGCAAGGATCTATTTTAGGGTCAAGGGAAGGGGATAGTGCATGGGCCCATGCCAAGAAGTCATAATTAGAATTAGGTACCAATTTTTTATTTACATGATTGACAGGACTTAGTCATTTTCTCCAGCCCCTCCTTTTTTGACATTAAGACAGTTCAGTGTGAATTTTAAGTGCAATAATGTATTTTTTTTCTTAATGAGAACTTTTAGGAAATGCTTATATCCCTTTTATTTGAATTAGCATTTCAGTTTTAGGACTCAAAATAGCTAGATTGTTTGATGTCCAAGTAAGATTTTTACAGCTTTATTTTCATTTAACAGAAAGCAAAAATAGCATTAAACTTTTCATAGTGAGTACAGTTTGTTTTGTTAGTGTGGTTGTGTTACAAAATTTGACTATAAATATAGCCCCGGCCTGTGTTAGGTACTACTCTTTATGTAGTTACCATCATACTTAACATTGTAATATTATTATCTCATTTTGTGTCTGTCTTCCCTGTTAGAATTAGTTCATTGAAGGTGGCCACCTTATAGCCTGGCACATGTATGATCTCAGATGTTTGTTGAATTAATAAATAGGTTCACACTTTAAATCCTTTTCTCATTTCTAATTTCTCTAAAACGTGGGATTAAGCAGATAGTTTTGGCAATTAGAAAAAAGGTACGTGTATTTTTTTCTTAAAGGTGGTATTTTTTAGAAATCTTACAATATTTTTTGCAGTACTTGCCCTCAAGGAGCCTAATCTTAATTTTACTTGACTACCATCGATATGACTGAGAATTAGAAAGATAAAATTGCTTTACTTACGCAGTAGTTTCTAGCCAGTCCTTATACAAAGTATATCAGTCCATAAGTATATCAGTGCTCGTCTCAGCTCTTGAAAGTTTTGGCATTTATGGAATTATATAGGTGAACCTTCCCCTAGTCAATTACCTATAAAAGTCAACATTCAATGGATACGTAGTTCTTGTACTCTGCAAAAAGCACAATAAATATGAAAGATTCCTTGTCCCTTAAGTGCTGCTTTGATGTGCTCAGGATAAATAAGGACTGTTTGAATTGTTTTCATTTAGAGGAAAGCTGAGTATAAACATAGGTGGCTGTTACAGTAATTTAACACAAATAGCAATTTTTAAACACAGGTGTTTCTTAAAGCTAATTTGAAACTGTGCCTTTACTTAGAAGACTGAAAAATTGACATTTTCAGTTAACTGAAATTTAATGCTCTTAAAAGTTTACTTTTCTGTTTTAGCCTTAACAGCCTTAACAGTGTTTTAAAATAAATCTGTCAAGAGTTTTTAACAAATATATAGCTTGTCGAAGTTAAGTGATTTATCCAGAATTCTTGTAATTAACGAGGCAGTGACTGTATTTAATGTATTCAACATTTCCTCAGTTTTCTAAAGCAGAAACTCTTAGTTTGAAAACCCAGCAATCCTATCAAGTCTAATAAAATAAACAAAATTGTGTTTATGTTCATAATGTTGCTTTATGTATTGATTCTAACCTACATATTTTATTAAACTAAATATTGAGTCTGGTGAATCAGTTTACTGTAACATTTCTATCACATTACCTGTAAAACAGAATTTGTCAATTTGGATGCTTTTCAAGGGTGTTGAAGTCTCAGAAAAACATCAAAATGCCATTAAATCCATGAAGTGGTCCTATGCTGTATGGCCATGGTAATAAGGAAAGAGTGTGTGTGATCACATGTGTGCAAGCATGCATGTGTATAAAGGGAGCCATGCAGTGAATGTGAGCTGGCCTTGAAATCCTTGGGGGTTGGGTGCTAGGGATGGTGAAGTTCAGAGCAAGGAAGGTTTTCAAAGTAACATCTGCCTGGCCTCAGGATTGAAATGATTATATATCAACAGTGGAAAATGGAGTGGGTCTTAAATAAAACCCTGGCTTTTGGCTTTTGTGAAGGATGAGTTGTAAAGATTGGGCATGATCACCTGGTCAGTTGCAGATTATTGGAGGAACCCGTGGCTTTTAAGCTCATTTAATAGTTTAAAATATATAGGAGAAATTAAAAATGTATAACATACATATATTTATTACATTAAAGAGAAAGGAAAGCACTGGTAAAAAGCAAACTTTTAGGCAGATTTTATTTGGAACCTTGTTTTCGTTACTTCAGTGTCATACTATTTTACAGGGTCTCAAAATTCTTTTACAGAGAGTGTTTGAAGAGGTGTGTATGTGAAAAGAACTAGAAGAAATACAAAACATTTCTTCTTAGATGCAGTTGAGTATAAGGCATATTAAAGTAATACCAGAAGTTCATGGACTTTCAGAGCTACCCAGGGACCTGAGAGTTTGGGGGATGAGGTCTTCATTTTATAGGTGCAGAGACTGAGGTATGGAGAGGTTGTGACTTGTCCAGATCACAAAGCAAGGTGATCTGTTTGGTAAATGTGCCACTCCCTGAGCGGTACTAGAGAAGAAAAACGCAGCCAAGTACTAGAAAACTGCTGCTGTTGCCTCAGGTTGTGAACATGAAGGGGGAAAAAAAACAAATGGGGGTTTTGCTAATTCTGTGATATGTTGGAGTTGAACAAAATGCTGGTCAAATTTTTGGAGCTAATATAAATATATATATACACACACATTTTTTACTGGTAAATCTTTATGATAGTTAAAGGGCTAAAAATAAGAAAGTAAAGGCGTTTTAAGAGACTTTCAACTCATTCACTTAAACTTCTTAGTAACCAAAAGATAGAGCTTTAGCTCTTAAAATAACATGGTACAAATAAATCTAGTGAATATTTAGTATTGTTGGTGTTCTTTTTATTACTATTTTTAATAACTACTCAAGAGGAAAAATCATTTCTGACTGGAAGGTTTTATTTAGAGGTTTAATATTGCTAGGTGATTGGAGTCAGGAATGTATACACTTGTATCAGTTTTAGATTAGCATAGGGTGGTTAAAAGCATAGGTAGGCAACTAAATAAAGCCAGCCAAGAGGTGGATGATGATGAATTGAATGGAAATAGTGCTGCACTGGGTAGCTCCTACATCCCATTCCCGATGCCCACATCTGGAGCATCCACTGTTTCTTTCAAGTATGTGCAAAAGAATTAAGTATAAACCACAGTTAACTTGTTTGCTGGGTTACAGTAATTGTATCATTCTGATAGAATTGATTAGAAGAAATAAAAAATTTCAAACCAAGGCCAAATATAAATTACTCTGAAATTAACTGCCCCTAATTCTTTATTAGTGTTGCTGCTGTCACCACTGTTGCAGTGATGCTTCCATTGTTATGACGTATTCAAGTGTTGACTCTGTGTGTGTGCATGTGTACACAAGTGAGCCAGCATAAAGATGAAAATTAATTCCAGTTTCTGTCCATATGCTAATGAGACTGTGTTGCAAAGTAGTAACAGTTCATTGACAAATAGGCATGGGATTTAATCATGACTTGCAGTTAACTGATTAGTGGTCTTGGACATATAGGTAACCTTTCTGAACCTCAGCTTCTTCATCTGTAAATTGAGTTATCAACTGCCCTGCCAAACTTTAAATCAAAATACTCAGAGGCTGGAGAATATTATATGCAAAAGAGCTTCGTAGACTCTAAGGCTGCATCATCTAAATTCTGTCAACATTTTAAGGTTGTTTTTGATAGGATGGACAAGCAGATAAGCAAAGCAGTTTGTAGAGTATGAGAGAAGAAGAGAAAAACGGAGAAAGGTAATTTATCCACATGTGCATCACCTAATTTTTGTGTGCAGGAGAATCATTCACTAGTAACATTCTGAAAGTTCAGAAGAAGTCACTTTGAGCTGAAGTGTCTAGTAAGGTTGTTTTGAGAAGTGGAACCTGGGTTGGTATTCATAGGTGAATGGTATTATTAATCGGTATTTAATGAGGTGAATGAGGGGGTGAAGGATGTTCCAGCAGAAGAGAAAAGTGCAGTGGTGTCAGAACAGTAGTGATGGGAGATTGAAAGACTTTCACAAAGTGTGTTTAGATGAAGTTACTTGGAATGGCAAATGCATATAGAGAACTAGTGAGAATTAGAAGAGCAGAGCCAGAAGACTAATTCAGGGCTATATTGTGATGGACCTTGAATGCCAGGGTGAATAGTTCAGCTTGTTTGGTAAGGAACCATCGATGGCTTGGGTTATATCAGGTTGCCATAATGAAATCTTTGGGGGTAAACTAAGAAGAGTGTATAGAATATATGGATTTAAGGAAGTAGAATTTGGATATAATGTGGAGAGTTAAGAGTTTAGGGAATTTTAAGAAATTGTTATATTTTCTCGAAATATTTAACAAAAATATATTTTGATCTTTCTGCATTTTAGATTTAAACTCTAGAGTTTTAAAAAAAAATGGTGTTTATCTAAAAATAAACATGCATACAAATTATTTTTTCTTTACCCATAAGGCCCTAGGTATCTCTTTAAAAACTAGCAGTATTCTACATAGTGACTTCACACTGAACAAAATGGATTAATCCTACAACTAATATAATAACCAGTCCACATTCAGATCTCTGTAGTTGTCCCCCAGATATTCTCTGTGACCGAACTGGCTTGTGCAAATCAGAATCTGACTCAGGACCATTCATTGAATCTGGTTGTTAGGACTTGAAGTCTTTTAAATCTAGAACCATCCCTTTTTTTTTTTATGACATTAATGTAACTTTCTTGTCACTGGGCTTGTTCCTTTATGTCATCTGTATCTATTACTTTGGCAGTTAGATCTAAAGAATTGGACAGGTTCCAGTATAATGTCATAGGGGATACTGTGTATTTAATGTTGCATTGCTCTGGGGGCACAGTTCTGGTTCTACTGTTAGTGAACCTAAAATTGATAATCTGGGTTAGAGTGGAGATAGACTGATCCTTCCACTGTAAAGTTAGGTGTTCTTTAAAAGGTAAAGCTTTCTTTCATCAGCAGGGAATATGACTATTATAAAATAAGTTCCTAATGGAAAAGTCAGATCGGTGATTATTCTTATTAATTATTGGTTGGTTGTCAAAGTAAAGTGTTGGTTTCCTAGCTGGCTCAAATGGTGACTAATGAATTTTTTCTGTGTTTCATGATAATCATTATGGGCTCATGGATCTTCATAGACTCACTGCAATTAATATTCTTTTTGATATTCAGGTTTTCACAATTTTGGCCTGTGATAATCTAACTGGCTCTTGTGTCTTTTGAAATCTTCCTTGCTTTTTGGGACAGTTTGATGCCCCAAGCTCACCTGCCCCACAGCTAGAATTAACCCTTTCTCCAAGGTCCTTTTTAATGGAAATGGTATTAGAGATGTGAATTCAGGCATTAAACATGTTGATTGCTGTCAGGGTGAGGTTACTTCCAGGCCATTGGCCATTTTCTGAGCTAGACAGTATCGTTTTTAAATTAATGAATTCATGTTTGTATTTTCAATTCTATTTTAACATTATATTTACTTTTATAATGATATCTTTCTTTTTCTGCCAACACCAAAATATCATGGTTTCTGACAATGACAGAATTACTTATTTACTTTATCCTACAATGTAGAGAACATACTTTCAAAATAATATTACTAATAATAGTAAAACTACTGAACATGTTTAAATGTTTTTTATACATTTTAGACATGTTACAGATGATAGGTAGAACCAGTAACCTCTTGTTCTTCTGATTGTGATTTTCTTCCTTCTTTCTTTGGCTTTATTCTATCTATAGGGTTTTTCTTTTTCCTACCAAATCTTGTTTTTGACCTTTTGATGATGTCATTTATTAGCTAAGTTCTTTTGTTGTTATACTGACTGTTTCTATTAGCTTTTACCCCATGTCTAGCAGAAATCAGAGGAGAATATATTTTATAATCAGGGGTTAGTGAGTATGTATATTTATGGAGGTAAGATCCAGAGAGATAGTTAACTTAAAAGGAGAAGGTTGTGCTGTTCAGGCTAGTGATTTGTATCTTAAGCCTGAAGGGCAGGAAGAGAAGAGAACATAGCAGGCAAAGTGTTTTAATTTAGTAAATTCTTCTGAATAATATCAGTAAAAGAATAAGGATAGCTCTTTAGGCTTTAAAGTTCCTGTGAGTTAGAGAAAACCCCTAGGTAGAACTTAAGTATTAAAATTCTATTTCTAAGTAGTTGCAAAATCTCTACTGTAAAGTTTTTGTCCTTAAGAACTTTTGGTAGTAAGGAAGTTATGTTCCAGCAGATGGAGATACTAGTACACAAAAGACAGTGTTTAGTGATTAAAATGTGTTGAGAAATAACCCTCTTGCCAGAATAGGAAATTTTTCTCCTTTAAATTGTAAGAGAAGAGTTGCTGAGGAATGTAACAAATATTGGTTATTGACTTTAATATTTGGGGTGGTATGTAAATCAGTTGTGGTATTTCTTTAAAGAATTTGTCTTTTTAAGAGACCGTGTGTTAGCTATAGAAAATATATAAAATATGACTGGTGTAGGACATTGGATTGATTACAGCAATTTTCTGAAATACAGTTTTTACCTTTACAGCTTCGTTGTTTGAAGAGTTTTTGTTTGTTTTGGAAGGGGACTAAGTCTGTTTAAAGGTATTCTGTTTGTATACTATCTTTGCAATTCTAAAATCTTTAACCAGGTAATTGATTCCTGTTTATTAATCTAAGTAAGAAAAAAAAAGTGTGCCATAGTTTACCATTGCATGATAAAGTTCTTTTGGAGATTATAGTTTTACTATAGTAATAAAAAATTATCAGCAGTAAAAAGGTAATCTTATCTCAGTTTATTATAGTTTATAGCATTCCTTGTCAGGTTTTTTTTTTTTTTTTTTTTGGTTAGGTAAATATTATATAATTTTGCTTTAAAAATGCCTTGCAATTGTTAAATAAATATTGCTTATTCAAGTTCCTTCTTATGAACTTTCTGATTTGTGGAAGTATGTGTTTCATTAATAATTAATGCATTTAAATTATATTTTTCTAGTTGCTATACTGAGGTATTTTTAAATTGCCAAGTCAATCGTAAAATACCATTTTTCCTTCCATCACTTGAAGTTGAAGTCAGACATGAGAGAAGAATAGATAATTATCTTTGTTTATATGTAGAGGACCAGGGAAGAAGAGATCTACTGTGGTACCTTTGTAGAACTGTTAATAACTTGCATTTTCCCCAGACTGTTCTTTCTCTCCATTTTGTTATTCTTGAAATGTAGAGAATTGAAGATGCAGACTTTTTTTTTTTTTGGCCACGCTACATGGCTTGCAGGATCTTAGTTCCCTGACCAGGGATCGAACCCGGCAGTGAAAGCGCCTGGTCCTAACCACTGGGCGGCCGGGGATTCCCTGAAGATGCAAACATTCTAAATTTACCTTTCACAACAGGGTGGTTTGTGGTCTCTGAATCCTGGGAAACGTGGTGGTGTGAGGGCAGAGAGTTATCATAGCATACTGTCTTTGAATCTTAATGTGAATTTTTATTTTTCAGGGGAAGATTTTGTGCATACATTTTTCAGACAGTTTCTTATAGTCATTTGAGAGTTTATGAGAATCTTAAATATCTTCCTCCTAGTAATCATTAAAAATGTATTGTTATAAGGAATTAGACACATGTATTCTTATCATAACAAATAATCTTCATCTCATGGAAAAAAACCTAAAATGTATCAATGAAAAAATGAAAATCACCCATAAATCAGTGATAGTGACTCTTAACATTTTTGGTGAATTTCCTTCCATTCTTTTATTCCCCCCCCCCCATTTATGGATATGACAACATTGGGATCCTATTTTAGTAGTATCACTGAGTGTGTTTTTTTAAAAATAAATTACATCATGAGCATTTTCCCCTGCCATTTTATATCCTTTAACAATATAATTTTTATGGTAACATAGTCCGTCTTATAGAGGTCTGTTAAATTTATTAACTCTTCTCTATTGGACATATCATTTTGCTTTCAGGAAGTTGTGTGGTGATAATATCAGTGGTTTCAGAAGTTTATTACTTACTGTTTAAAAAGTCTTAAGTTACTGAGTGTTGTAACTGGGCCCTGTGAATACCTATTTCTGTAATGTGGTAATTGGAAATCAGCATTTGATGCTGCATTCCAGTAAAGTGATTGCTCTTATGTGACATGCAATTTTTGAGTAATGTCAGAGTTGCATATTTCACATATTAGCTTTTAATGACAACATATTTATTTGAAATTTTTTATTCTATTTGCAAATATTTGAATGCATACTATGTGTGGGATGTTAGGAGGAATACAACAGGGCTTCAGATTCATTCCATACCTTCAAGTTGTCTGAGTAGGGTAGATAGCATGAAATAAAAGTAATATAAACTAGAGGGGACTAAAGACTTGCTAAAGAGGTCACTTTAGGGTAGGGAGATTATGGAATGTTGCAGGAAAAGAGGTAAAAAACTTCACCTGGCTCTTGAAAGATAAGATTGAAGTGGTGAAAAGGTAAGGGAGTAGTGCTGTAGACAAAGGGAACGCTATCCTTGAATGTGAGAACATTTCGTAGGAGAAAGAAAGTAATTCTCTACTGTAGAAAAGCTTAAATGCCTGGATTTTAGATTCTGTCCTTTTGATAATGGGAGACCCATTTAAGGTTTTTCCTTTTATATCTTTCTCTTAGTTGTTTTTTTCATTTATCTGCCTCCATATTTATGTTTAGTGTATATTAATGTGATGGATTGCTATGCTTGCTACAGATTTTCAGATTTTCGTGACTTATTTACCCCCCCCCCCCCCCCCCCCAGTATTTTGCCACTTCAGTACTTCTTCTAATCTACACATACCTACTTTGGCTGGCTTTCTGTTCTGTTTTACTCGTACATTTGGATTTACTTAGCCCTTTATTACGATGCCTTTTGTTTTATTTTTTTTCTGTATTGTCTGTTGGTGATTGTGTTGGGTTTAGGTGCATGGGGGAAGAGGTACATCTGGATTAGTGAGTGTGATTTCTGGAATGGTGAGTCTAAGCTGTGTACTAAAGGTGAGTTGCTGGCATATCTTGGTCTGTATGTGTGGTATGGGTCTTTGTCTTATGCTTGCCTTTCATCATCCTCTCCATTTGCTTTTGCTCTAATGGCTTGAAAGACTGTGCTCTTAGGTTGGAGGGGAGAGATTGAAGATCTGCTAATTTAACTGTGGTTTGAGGGAGGCTTTAGGGAAGTGTTTTTGAAACTCATTCCATGTGATACTGGCTTCTTGAAGTGGTCTGAGAACAGAAGCGTTCTGTAGTCAAAGAAGTGCTGCGTATTCTTTTGTGTTGATACGTTAAATATCCAGGACCTGCAGTCAAGAATTTTCTGAAATTGCTTGGTAAAGGAATTCCTTTTTTTCTTTCCTTCTTGGAACTAGTGGTGTGAGGATATATTATGGGACATATTAGAGAGATGATTATAAAGACCTGTGGATCTAGAGAGAGGAAGGTTTAAATAATAATTGGGAATCTTAATTTTGAATGAGAATGCTGGTTCAAGTCAGTTCAAAGTACCCTTTGAAAAGATAGTTAAATTTCTTTTAGTTTGGGACTATTTCAAATTCCATCTTGAAGGAAGCAAGAAAAGTGTCCTTTCTGGCTTTATATTTAAGCAATTGACGCAAAGGGTTTCAATAGTGAACTTTATTTCAATTAGTGTATGTTATTTAAATAAAAATGTAGATGTGCTATTTTAAAAAGTATAATTCTCTAAGTAAAAACAGAATCTTCACAATTTAAACGTTAGAGTGAAACATGCTTTGAAATAGATAAGCACATAGAAATATGTTGATGTTCTAATATATGCCTGGTTTAAGTGTAAAATTTTTAAATTTGGGAACTGATGAATTGTAAGGCGAAGAGGAATTGTTAAATTTTGAAAAGAAAAATATTTGTCTTTGTTAGAGTGTTTAATAAACATTGAGATGCAGTGATGTAGTTTTGTGAGGTCTGTAAATCAGTAACCAGTTGAGTGTTTTCTGTGAACTTCTGTTTTAATCTATGCACATAAGATGTTAGCTCTCTTTGTTGTTACAGCAGTTATGCAGTCTTAATCATAAAATGAAATTTTGATGACGTTTATAATTTGCAGCAGCCTTTCAAAAGGGGGGGAGTACAAGGGTTGGATGGTAGAGTAGCATTTCACCTGGAAGGCCCAAAGGATTTTTATTAAAAATTTTGTCCTTGTTCAAAGAAAAACTCTGTAATTCAGATTTTAAAGCTGGAATGGATCTTAGAGATCACAGTTCCATCCTTTAATTGAATAGTATGTAAATGAAGTTCATTTACATGAAGTTTCATTTTCATGAAGTTTTACAGATTAGAAACTGCTGCTTTCAGAAATGGTAGCTCATTTGGCTCTTGTGACAGAAGTATATCTGTAAGTTATATTATTGGCCAGAGGGTACCTTTGGGCCTGATCCCCTCTTTGGAGAATTATGTCATGACTGATAATTTGCATAGTGTGACTACCTTCTGATATGAGTGGTCTTAATTATTTTAAATTTTATTTCATTGCTTGAAATATCTACCTAGGGTATTTTAACTTTTCCTCTAAATAAGAATAAAATTAAGCATTTAATTCACACAGTGATATTGTCATTAAACTGATGTTTCAGGTCAAAGACAGAGAAGGTTCTCCTAGGTTCTTGGTAGTCTCCATTAGCATTTTCCTGCAGGCTGAATCTAGGTCTAGGAACAACTTAGTGTATATTTGGATAAGAACTTTGACTGCCCATGTTCTATACAAATATTTTAAAGTCACTTGTTAGAGTAAACTATTCCTCTCCTCCTCCCCCCCACCAGCCTTTCCTTATATATCTAGGTCATGTGTCCTAGAACAATGTGATAAAAGTCCAAGATGAAGATAAGGGAAAGTGAGAAAGCCACTTGGTATCTTTTGAATACTCAGTTCAGATTCTCTGTTGTTGCTAGACTAATATTTAGACATGTTTATGTTTTGTACAGGTTTTAGTTTCATAGGCCAGATAGAGTAGACTTATCTAAAATTTGAAGGATGATTAATTTAGGAGAGGTGTCTTTAAAAAACACTATGTTCTTTTTTAAGTCTTGAATAAAAGAAAATATGAAAAGGGGAAGAGAGTAGAGGGATGGATAAATGGATCAGTTAGAGAAGGACGGTAATGAGGGAAGGTGAGAGTAAGATCTGAGTTAGAAAAATCCTAGGTTTGTTTTTAGGTTATAGGAAAATGTACAATTGACCCTTGAACAACACGGGTTTGAATTCCAGGGGTCCACTTATACGTGGACATTTTTCTTTTCTTTTTTTTTAAAAATAAATTTAGGGCTTCCCTGGTGGCGCAGTGGTTGAGAGTCCACCTGCCGATGCAGGGGACGTAGGTTCGTGCCCCGGCCCCGGTCCGGGAAGATCCCACATGCCGTGGAGCGGCTGGGCCCGTGAGCCATGGCCGCTGGGCCTGCGCGTCCGGATCCGCAACGGGAGAGGCCACAACAGTGAGAGGCCCACGTACCGCAAAAAAAAAAAATGTAAAAATAAATTTATTTTTTGGCTGCGTTGGGTCTTCGTTGCTGCGCGCGGGCTTTCTCTAGTTGCAGCGAGCGGGGGCTGCTCTTGGTTTCGGTGCGCGGGATTCTCATTGTGGTGGCTTCTTGTCTTGTTGCGGGGCATGGGCTCTAGGCACGAGGGCTTCTTCAGTAGTTGTGGCTCGCGGGCTTTAGAGCTCAGGCTCAGTAGTTGGTGGTGCATGGGCTTAGTTGTTCCTGCGGCATGTGGGATCTTCCCAGACCCAGTGCTTGAACCTGTGTCCCCTGCATTGGCAGGCGGATTCTTAACCACTGTGCCACCAGGGAAGTCCATACGTGGACATTTTTCAACAGTAATAAAACATGGACTACAAGGTCCATGTTTGGCTGGATCCATGGTTGCAGAGGAACTGTGGATGCGGAGGGTCGACATAAGTTATACCCGGATTATCTACCTCTTTGTTCAAGGGTCAATTTTGTTTATTTTACATGTGGTAAGGGATGTGAGAAGTGGAAGTCTTTCATTTTGTAAGTCAAGAATCTCCTTGATTGTTAACATTATTTATTGAATAACAAATATTTATTGGGTTGGCCAAATGGCCAAAAAGTTTGAACTTTTTGGCCAACCCATATATGCTGACAGTATAAAAGTGAATGAGAAAAATGGTATAAACATGAACCAGAAAGGTATATATCTTAAATTTTTAAATGCTACCTAAAAAGAGAAATACTTTGTTATGTACACATACATATATACTTATATAACAGCTGAAATGAAAGTTTCATGAAATAATAATTTGTATTACCTCTGATGTAATATAGTATTTTTCTGTTCTATTCCATTTAAAAAATACTGGTTGTGACTAATACTATAGATTGAATGGATTGTGACCTGTGTGGTTTTAGGAAAACTGATGTTGACTCCTGCTATAACTTAGTTTTCAATAAAATTAAAAAAAAAATCCAGCACTTTGCTGGGTGATGGAGTTACAAAGATGAATAAGGCATAGTCCAGTTTTTAAGGAGACATACAATGGAGTGGATAGAAATGAAATAAAAAACGCAGTACGGTGCTTATATTGCTGTGACAGAGGCATGCACAGGTTAAGATGGGAAGGGATCACATCATTTGCTAGCAGGAAAATGAAAATTTATTCCAGGTTCACATTGTATGATCTGATAATTCATCTTAATGTGAAATTTAAGTTCTCTTTTTTCCCCTGTAAATTCTAAAATGAATACAGTGAAGTTTACTTGAAAATAAGAGATATCTGAATTTTTGGTCTACAGACCAAGTTTGTAAAAGTAAATGTTAACTTTATAGATAATCTTTAAAAAAATCTAAATCTCACAAGTGAGTAGTATTGTCCTAAATACGACATGGTGACTAGCTTTAATGCCATTATTTGGGAGATATTTTTATTTCTTTTCTGACTTTTTTTCCTTTGAAGTTTATATTGTGACTTACTAAGACAGTAAAGTTAGATAGAAGTGTTATATAAACACATATATCTTTTAAAATTATCTTTGACCATTGGCTGTTTGCCCAGATAGTAAAAGTTAAGGTACAGTACAAACTGTGAACTTTTGAATGATAGGACAAAGGTGGATACTTAATTATCCAACACTGAAACATTATGTCTCTGTATTGGAATTTGGAAATATTCTGTATATTGACTTTTGTGGTTAACTGATTTGCTTGCAGTAACACTGAATGTGAAAATTAGGAAATTGGTTGCATTTTATCCTAAAAAAACTTAAAGCATGGCATTTCTATAGAATCTAATTTCATTTCTGTGGGTTACACAATTGTTACAGGTTTTTCCTGTGAGTGATAGGCTACTGCATCAGGTTGAGGAAGCTAATATCTGAGTGGATGTGGTGGTTGCCTTAGAATGATTTTGCTGTTAGCAGTGAAAAATGTTTTCCTTATAGTTCTTGTTCAGCAGGCCATGGAGTAAAGCACATTTTTATAATAAAGGTGATGAATTTAATCGCAAACTGGCAGCCAAATGGAAATTGCAGACCTTGATACTGGGAGAAAATTGCCAGTAAAGCAACTCTTGAGAGAACAAGCTTTAAATTTACCCACCCATTTCGACATTGAGGAGAACTTGGGGATCACAGGATATTTTGCTTGGTCTGTTTAGTTCAGATGAATAACACCTGAGTGTTCTATTTAAGAGTTAGAGATAGTTGGTTTAAAATTGCTTCTGCTTTGTACATAAAGCCTTTAACACATACATTTTTGTATTTTATTAAAATTCTAAAATACTGCTGCCTTTTTGTATTTCAGCACATTGGTATGCCTAATGAATTGAAATCCATTTACCACACTTAACGTTCATCTGCTATGTAATTCATGTTTCTGCCACTTATATGATGGACTACAATCTTAAAGGATGCAGAATAATCTGGGTTTATAAGCAACATTGAATTGATAGAATATCTGTCATATAAACTATCAGTTTTTGCTGTTTTATATTTAAACAGTTTATATTATAAAATTTAAACAGAATAGTAGAATTTCTATTATGGGAAATCTGGACTTTGTCACTTTTTACTCTAAGTAACTAATGCTTGTTGTTGTTTATGAATAACTTAACCCTTGATCCAACATGCGGCATTTAGGGTGTTTAACCCTGAATCTTGGTTATATTGCTGCATGTATTTTGAGGTGTACTTTCCCCCCATGATATACGTATTTGTTAACAGATATGTGTCCAAGTTTAGAGAATTATTTGTGACTATTGGAAAGTGAGGCCTTTCGGAGGATGGTAAATGTTTAGAATGTAAAAAGACCAATGAAGGAGATAAAAATATTTCTTAGTATACTTACTGAAACTACTGGGTTCCAAAGGGAAATAAGGATTTCTTCTAGGAGGTTATCAGATTTTGTTTGGATATACAACCCTGATCTGATAGATTTTATTTTCTGGGCAGTATGGTACATTTTTAGAGTAGAGCTGTGACAAGTGTGTGTTCTCTTTAAGTATAGGATTATAGAAGTGTTTAGTTTTAAAATATGGGAATTTAAATTTGATGGTTGAGAAAGCAAGAATAGAAGGAAGAAAAAAGGCTTACAAATTAATTCTCTGTTTTTAGGAAACAGTTTATTGAGGTTGTGCACGTGAGAGTGAAGGTAAGAAATTAAGAAATAGGAGTATTAGTTTTTCTTATTAAAACAAGTACCAGCAATTGTATCTTTGCCATTGAAAGTGGTTTCATTTAAATTACTTTTAAGTGCCAGATTGTAATAACATCCATATGAGAAGTAAGCTTCTATGTAATGTTGGAGATAAATTAGAACGTTCAGCCATCTCTGAAATTTGCAGAGTTTAAAGTAAATCAACTTCTTTATTCTTTTGTCAGTGATACGTGCTTGGTCATTTGGTTTATTTGGCTTAAGTAAGCTGTGGCAAGTTTAGAATTCAGAGATAGACCCTAAAGATAATATTCTTTATGCTCGACCTTTGTGAGGGAAGTGAAGTATAATCATTTTAACTGAGGCTCCTGGTCCAGTAAATTAGTACGTTGAAAGCTTTATTTTCAGTTTCAGAAAAAACTAAAATTTCACGCACTTAACATACAAGATGAAGTTAGAATAAGGCATATGGAATCTATATAAATTGTATACATACATAATATGTATGTTAATAGATTTCAACAATATTTAATATATTTTATATGATATGCTTAGTATTTGTATATGCACACATACAATGTATATAACTTATATATAACTTTAATGATATGTAAGTATTGTGCGTGTATGTGTTTGCATGCATGTGTATATATGTGTACACATCTGTATACATATAGTACTTCATTAAAACTGTACTGCTTTTCTTTAGTAGGCTGAGTATAATTAGTTGTTTATAGGCTGATACTGAATTCAGTTTCCATAGATATTGGTGGTGGTTTACTTTTTAAAAAGGTTTTTTTTGTTTGTTTTAGTGATATGCTTCCATTCACATCCAAATTTATTATTGTGATAAAGGTGGCCACGATTTAGTTCAAGATTGTTTATGTCGGAGTCCGAAACACCTGATGCACCTAAGATTCTGAGTTCTGAAAGGGTTTTAGAATTACGTGTTTGAAAAGTCACATCACTGAATTAGCTCAAAATTACAGGATTGTCAGTGGAGTGAAGTAAGGGGAGTGTTCACAGTAATATTGCAGTTTCAAGGTGACAGTGTAAGATGTGATCCTTTTGTTTGTTTTTGTTTAGATAACTATTTTAAGGTATTAAGTTGTAGTTACGTAAAGATATATTACAAGCCAGAATGTCTTCTCAACTTTCCTTCCCCCAAATGACTCATTTGAGGTTAAAATAATCTTAAAACTCCTGAAAAGTGGTTAAACCAAAACAGGTCAGATCCTGGAGCAAACGCTTTAAAGAAGGTGTTGTGGGAAAGGTGCCAGGGAACATTTGCTCCAAGTATTTAAGAGTCATTTTTAATAAGCTGAGTGTACTGAGGGGTTTCTATTTGAGTAGTTTGTAAGGTTTTCTGGATTATATGTTTGAATATTTGAGGAAGAGCTTAGTAAAAATGAGTTGGAAAAATTAAGCTGTATCTTTATTACTTTCTGCCTCCTTTTGTCATTTATAGTGAATTTGTAAGGAGTCAATTGCAAACAGTATTTGGTAGGTGCCTTTTCTGAGTATCTTTTATGTCTATAGATTCTGCAAAAAGACTGATTATAGATTTTATGTAAGAGATATTCATCCGATCAGCAAATATTATCTTTCAGACCCACCTGTCAGTATACATAATTTTACAGAGTATATAATTTTACATCACAGTCATCGTTAGTGATGATGATATGGACATAACTAATGTATCAGGCGCACACTCGCTCTCTCCATTATCTTGTTTAATCTTTCTATCAATCCCGTGAGCTGGAAATAACTCCATTTTATAGATGAAGAAATGGAGGCTGACTGAGACACTATAATGGGTTTTTTTCCAAAGACTGCACTTTCAACAGTTTATTCTTTATCACAGATTATTATTTACAGTTTTTCAGTCACCTGTAAATTTCTTAAAAAGTAAAATTGTACCTAACTTGTGAACTGATAGTTTATGTTAGTTCTGGACAAAGACCTGGAGAGGCAAAGTTTTTCTTTAAAGTTGTCTTCCGTTATATGCACAGTACATTAAATTAGCTACTGTAACCACCACTCTAAGGAAGGTGGTGGTGTGTTGACTGTGTAAATAGCTTGCTTGACTTGGAAGGGTCATTCTTTTCATAAGAGAAAAGATAGCACAGCATGTTCAGAATGTAGGAAGTATATTAAGTTTAATTCAAAACTTGTTCCATTTAATATTGACCTTCTGAAAGTGGGTTCACTTTTTCTTAAGTCTTGATACTCTGATGTCTTTCTGAAGGTTCCTGCTAATGCCCCCAGCCACCTATGAATTGGCCTGGCGTTGAACACTTTTATGGCCTTTTCCACTTATCTGCTTTAAAAAAAGTATACTGAGGGGTTCTAATGTACATCTTATCCTTTTCTTGCCTATGAAATTATCTGACTAAAGCTGGCAGATCTTGCTATACTTAGTCTTCCTAGGGGTTTGGTTTCAAACTACTATTAGGGAGGGCCTCTAATGACTGGATTTCACTCATTTTTCAGTGTGATAAGGTTAGTACAGTGTTGTTTGAAATAAGGTTGTTTTTTAGATTTTGGTGTTTAAATCAGTAATTTTCTACTTGTCTTTATCAAGGCAGGCTTTGGTGAAGACAGAACTTTGTTCTTAGAAATTCTGTTTGTTACGAACTTCCCACTGGGAAAAATACATAACCGTTTTCAAGGAACAAATACCCAGTTTGAATGGTAACCTGAATGTCTTCAAACCTTAGCATGGCTGCTCTAAAATATTTGAGAAGTTTTTGAGTAAATGAAGAAATACCTTGAGCAAGAAAAACAGAACCACTTGCCTGGATAATCATAGACATTACTAAAAATAGACGGGATTAGAAGTCAGAAAACTAAGGTCTGGAAAAAAAATCCTTGAGTGGGACAGAAGAATATATTTTAAGCTTTTTTTCCCCATGTATCGGATCTATCAACATAATTATGTATCATAAGAGTGATAAATATATGTCTATGTTTTTCCATTTTTATTCTCCTTCATCATAATTAAAGTGAGGGTTTATGTATCTAGAATCCAATTTTTCCCTAGCTTGGTCTTTTCCCACTATAGAACCAAATGAAACCATAGAGCTCTGGCTTACTCTTTAAAAATTGCTTTGTCTAGGGCTTCCCTGGTGGCGCAGTGGTTAAGAGTCCGCCTGCCGATGCAGGGGACACGGGTTCGTGCCCCTGTCCGGGAAGATCCCACATGCCACGCGGCTGGGCCCGTGAGCCATGGCCGCTGAGCCTGCGCGTCCGGAGCCTGTGCTCCGCAACGGGAGAGGCCACAACAGTGAGAGGCTCGCGTACTGCAAAAAATAAAATTGCTTTGTTTAGTGTTCAGGCCCAGGTATTTATATCCCAGGACGCTCAGTCTCATCTGTCAATCACTTCTAGCACTCTGATCTATTTACATAGAAACCACTTCTTACTGCTAGAAGAATTATGATGGCAAGAACCATGTAGCTTACCAGTGTGTCCCTAGCACAGTGCCTGATACTGTAGAAAGATGGGTTGTTTTCAGTCAATAATAAGAGCTTTTTGAGCATCTGTTATGTGCCAGACACTACAGATATTTGTTAAGTGAAGTAATTTTTTCTGTATAACTCAGAAGCTTATTAGGTCTTGAGTTATCTTAGATGTGCTTGTAAATGAGAGTAGTCATAGACCGGCAGTCCCCAACCTTTTTTGGCACCAGGGACCGGTTTCATGGAAGACAGTTTTTCCACGGATGGGGCAGTGGTTCAGGTGGTAATGTGAGTGATGGGGAGCGACGGGGAGTGACAGATGAAGCTTCGCTCGATTCCTTGCCTGCCGCTCACCTCCTGCTGTGCAGCTCGGTTCCTAACAGGCCGCGGATTGGCACCAGGGGTTGGGGACCCCTGTCATACACCTTAAACGATTTGTTGAAGGATATGCAGCTAGTCCCTGGCAGAGCTTAAATGAGAATCTCTTCTTTGACTTTCATTCTACTTTTAATTTGGGTTGTACCATTCTTTCTTTCCTTCATTATTATTGTATATATATTATATATACAATAATATGTTTCCCTCTACGTTTCCCTCCTTTTTTCTTTATCCATATCTCCGATTTTTACCCTCTTCCCCATCTTTATTTCCTTTTCTGTCTGACTCTTAACTGTCTGCCATCACTGCTTTTCCCATCATCAGGACCACCTGTTCTCGTAGCAACCAAATTTAATTTTGGGAGTCGGAACAATAAAGTATGGAGTCAGACCTAGATTGGGATTCTGACTTTTTCACTTTCAAGTTATGTGATCTTTGGTGAAAGTACTTAATCCCCAAATTCCAGTCTTCTAACTATAAAGTGGCGATGAGAGTAGTACTTATCTGTAAGGAAATCCATCTAAGCAGACTGTAATAATGAAGTGCTGTCCTCCAAGGCGGACTTTGAAGGGAGACTCATACCTTGGAAAGAAGTTTGACCTCGTTCGTCTAATCTGAGTTTAAGAGATACTTCTCCTCCTCACTGATTGTGTGGTACCCTCCCCACCATCAGTCAACTCTGTTTCATTCCCAGGACTTGCCATTTTGTGAGATCAGGAGGAAAAAGTTTGGGGTGGGGGCAGTTAAGGAGTGATTTTGAATGTGTCAGTGTTACATGTTTAAAAGGCAGTTGGATACAGGTGTTTGGAGTTCAAGGAGAGGGTTCATCTGGAATGTCCTTAACCAGGGTTCTTGTTGGATGGTATTGGTAAAATTTTTATGATAGCGCTTTAGTTTCCATTACAATGAGTTAAAGTTTTATGACCTCAAAAAGACTGCTGTATTCTGCATTTTAAAAGCTCACATTAAAAATGCTTTCCAAGAATATTAAGTGATAATAGAATTGAGTCAGTAAAAATATAGTACGTGTAGTTCTGCCAGTAGCATATGTAACATTAGATTTTCTGAATCCAGTTCTTTGTAAAGTAAAACGGCTTTGGTTTAATTAAAGAGAATCGTATTGTTTACCATATTAAAATAATGTTTTCAATACCCATTATGTTGACATCTGAGGGTACTGTATATGCTGTTCTTGTTACAGAGATGGAAGTTTTATTCTTTCCTAATTTCAGTTTTGATACTTGCTATAAAAGGACCTTTTTGAACGTGTGTGTAGTAGATTTTTTTTTATTATGCCTTAAAAAACTCTCCTTAACTTTTTCATAGTGTGAAAGATTTCTCTTGTATATGGGCTGCTGTAACACCTGTGAATGTCATTTGACGTTCATTTGCTTTAGTTCGTGGAATTAAGGTAGTGTGCAGATGAACATGCTGCATGATTACAGATTTTAGGCTTTTCCTACATTGAGCTTAGATGGAGTTTGGAATACAATTAAAAATCAAAGAAATTAATTGTTACCTAGGAAAAGCAATTCACCTCTCCCCCTTACACAGACATAATTCCTTCAGAATTTGGGGGTGTTCTGTTTCCTTTTCACTTTGGTTTACCAAGTTCCTTTTAAACCCCCCGGGGATTTGAAGTTTGAAGAGGATAAAATACATAGGGACAGACCCCTTCTCACCTCCCCAAATACAACTGTGTAGAGCCTGGTCACACAAGGATTTGGTGCTTTACAAGAGTGTCATTTAAACTGAGTCCTGGTGCCCAGCAGTTTAAGACATTTTGGAATGTGTAATTCTGACAAGAGTAGGGCGGTCTGTGCTTATCATTTGGTCATTGAGTTTATATTAGCCCTTTTTTTGTGGGGTATTGAAACAGAGTGGGCACAGACTGGGATTCTCTGAAGCAACAGGAGGGTGCACTCCTAATTGATAAAATTTTAGAGCTGCAAGAAACTATGCATGTGATCTGGTCTAACCTCATTTCACAGAGGAGGAAACAGACCCATAGGGTTAAGTTCAGAGCCGCACAGCTAAATCTTGTAGAGAATCAAGTAAAATCCAGGTTGTATAAACTCAAGGCTGGTGCTTTTTTCCCTACTGCATGTAGTTCTTAGAAAGATTCCCTTTCTACACAGAAAGGTCATTGTTTATGGATTGTAGTGTTTTTCCTTGTTCTTAAGGAAGATATGAAAGTGCATGTGTTTTTTAAGCAGTACCTGTTAAAGAAAATTAAAGAGATTGTTGAAAATTTTTTTATTATTTTAAATTAAAGATTATTTTGAATGATTTTGACATCCTCAGTTTAATTGCTAAGCAGGCATTTTCTTTTTATTTTTTTTAAACACTAGAAAAGTAAGACATTTGCATGGCTTTCATTCTCTCCCACAACTATCCCCCTACTCCATTAGAATAAGTAACTCTGAAGGCTAAAGCAAACACTTCTGGTTTTTGTTTTTTTAAATGAATTTAGACTTATAGAGAAATTGAAAAAGTAGTGCCGAGGTTAATGTTAACAACTCATCTGATTAGGAAATTAACATTGATTCAGTATTATTTACTCACTTGCCTATATCTATTCAGATTTCACTAGTGTTTCTACAAACATAGTTTTCCTGGTTCAGGATCCAATCCAAAATCCCACATTGCGTTTAGTGGTGATGTCTCTTTAGTTCCTCCAGTCTGTGGCAGTGTTGCATTCGTTCATCATACTTTTCTTGACACTTTTGAAGATAACTGGTAGTTGTTGCATAGTGTAGAACATTCTTCAGTTTGGGTTTGTCTGATGTTTTCTCAGTATTAGATTGAGGTTAGGCGTTTTGGCAAGAAAACCACAGAAGTGCTGTTGGACCCTTCTCAGTGCATCATACCAGAGTACATGTCTTATTATTCTTAATATTAACTATCACGTGGTTAAGGTGGTATCTGCCAGCTTTTCTACTGTACAGTATTTTTTTCCTTTGTAATTAATAAATATCTTATGGGAAGATACTCTGAAACTGTACAGATATTCTGTTTCTCTTCATACTTTCGAATGGTTCTTAGCTTGCAGTAATTATTACTCTGGTGGTTTTCTAATGATGATTTTATTTATCCATTTTTCCTTCTATATTTATTTATTGGAATTCTACAAGGAAAGTCTGTCTTTTCTCTCATATGTATTTATTCAATTATATCATTATAGTCTCATGGATTATAATCCATTACTGTCATCGTATTGTAAGTAAAAGCTTCTTAAAAATGTATTTTTGAAAAGTTAATACATTGAGATGATTAAAAATTCAAAGGCCTGTTAGGAGCCTATATGGTGAAAAATCTCTTCCACTCCTATAACCTGGTTAGCCATTTTTATTCTTCCAGAGATATTAAAAGGGTTGGGAAAAGAGTCGTTAGTAAAAGTTGCTAGATTCTCAAGTGTTACTTTTTAGCCGGATTCTGGTGATATCTACCGTTTTACTGTTACATATTCTTCAGATATACATTGACAGATATGTCTTAACCAGATTTCTTAACCTTCAGATTTAAATTTTAATACAGCAGGTATTATATAGAGATAAGGACTGGTTTCCCCTGAGTATTCTAAAAAATTAAATGACCAGAAGGCAACATTTTATTAAATAATACTTGATACATAATATGTAAAGCTAACCAGGTTTAAAAGTAACCTCCAAACAAAATCCAATTTAAATGAGAAAGGATGCCTATTTCAATTAAATAATTAATTTTTATTCACCTAAAAAAAATGCTTTCCTCCACTGTGTTCCGTTTTTTCTAATAGCCTATTTTGCCATCTTTAGGAACCAAGGCCTAGATTTCTTCCCCCAAACTGCTTTCTGTTAGCATGGAGTGAAAGAGGAGGGCTGCAAAGACTTTTTTGGTAGTCACTAGTAACAGTACTGGACTGTACTTGTTACAGCATGGCTAGCAATAAACCAAAAGTTGGATTGTTCCACTTTTTTTTAAATTTAATTTTTATTGGAGTATAGTTGCTTTACAATGTTGTGTTAGTTTCTGCTGTACAGCAAAATGAATTAGTTACATATATACATATATCCCCTCTTCTTTTGATTTCCTTCCCATTTAGGTCACCACAGTGTGTTAAGTAGAGTTCTCTGTGCTATACAGCATGTTCTCATTAGTTATCTATTTTATACATAGTATCAATAGTGTATATGTGTCAATCCTAATCCCCAATCCCCCCCACCCCCTGTTGGTATCCGTACATTTGTTCTCTGCCTCTGTGTCTCTGTTTCTGCTTTGCAAATGAGATCATCTATACCATTTTTCTAGATTCCACGTGTATGTGTTAACATACGATACTTGTTTTTCTCTTTCTGACTCTTCACTCTGTATGACACTCTCTAGGTCCATCCACATATCTACAAATGACCCAGTTTCGTTCCTCTCTATGGCTGAGTAATATTCCATTGTATATATGTACCACATCTTCTTTATCCATTCCTCTGTTGATGGACATTTAGGTTGCTTCCATGTCCTGGCTATTGTAAATAGTGCTGCGGTGAACATTGGGGTGCATGTGTCTTTTTGAATTATGGTTTTCTCTGGGTATATGCCCAGTAGTGGGGTTGCTGGGTCATATTATTCCACTTTCTTATTTTCCATCTCTAATTACCATCTCTTAAAGTGAGTTTCAAGGACTTCTTATTCCAGAATTCCTTTATGAAACCCTAAATGAAAGCTGGTTGCACTAGCTATGACCTTGGACAAATTCTTTACTCTCTGAACATTTCCTTCCTTCCTGCCTTCCTTCTTTTTGTAAAATGGGTATTATATACTACCTCACATTCTGTGAGGATCACATGAAAATTCATATACAGTATTTTTAGCATGGTGGAGGTCCTCATTTAAAAAAAATAATTAGATAGGTCTTTGTAGTTTGTTTTTAGACCTGAGAGTGAGTGATTTAGCCTTCATTATAGTTTTATATGGGGAATCCAATATTATATTCTGCATTTTGACTTAGAATTCTTTCTACCATCCTAATGAGGATAACTTAATTAATTTTCTAAGTGTTATTATTGTAAAAAAAAATTTATTTCGTAATGTGAAAGCTAAACTGTCCTTGTAAATCCATCTCCCAGAGATGATTACTCTTAATAGTTGTTACATCCTTTTTTTTTGACTTCTCTGTGTCTATCTAAAAATTCACATAGTATAAGTTAGATCACATAATAGACATTCTTTTCTGTAACCTTTGAAAGAGCCTTTCCAGGGAAGTGCAGCTACTATTAAATACCTTTCATGTTACAAAACTGCTGCTGAGAACAGTCTTGGAACTAGGATGGACTATATCATATTTTTTATGTGAAATTTACCAACAACTTTGAAAAAATGTTAATTTTGGCAGTTTAAAGGAGGGCTGTTGAATTTAATTTTGTAGTTTTTCTTTTTGTGCTTATAGTCCTAAAATACAAAACGCAGTTTAACTGGAAAAAAAAAAAAAAGATCCCGTGTAGAGAATTGGCAGTAGCTTGATTTTTTTTTTTTTTTTCTTGCGAGTTTCAGTGTAGTTGCCTCAAAATTAAATCAGATTTCTTTGGTCAAGTAAGCAAAATATATTCCATTAAATAGTGCATATTCTCTAGTAACCTGCTTTTTAATTCATTGTTTTCTGTACCTTGTGGATGTGGCTTTTAAAAATGAGCACAATGAAGTTATATTATTCTGTGGGTTTTGCTCAGCTCAAAATATCTTTAAAACTTTCCCTGTATTTAGTAAACCCTGAGTTAGAGGTTCTTTTTTCAGAAGAGATCTTTGTTGCCCCTAAGTACATAAGGGCACATAACAGCCACCTCTTTGTATAGTAGCAGTTGTCCTTTGGTTATAAGTAGACTTAATGGTATTGCTATAAGATGTAATGAACTTCATGTAAATAGAGACTGGTGATTTGTTAATTAAGACCTAAAACAACTAAAATCTTACTTTGCTTTTTGTGTTAGTATACCAGGTTAGTGTTCAGTAAGAGATGGCCTGCAGATAGTGAGGAAATAATAGATCCCATTGAAATTCATTTAGAATGATGAAAGCTGTCATTTTAACTTTGTTTATAAAATGTATACTGTGTACATCAAAGCATATGTACATATTTATAAAGAGTTGGCTCTTTACTGAACAAATTAATGGAAAATGTTAAATTAAAAAAACGAGGCATTTATGGTCAAATGACACTGTAACCTTTTCACTTCTTCCTGTATTTTAGCTCCAGCTGTATTACAATGATAAGGTAATTTTTTTGATGAATTTAAATGTAAGGCTCGAAGAAAAGCCAGATAGATGCCCAAATAAAATGTATATGTCTATCATATCCGCATAGCTGGTTGAGCAGTTGGAATTAGCTACCACAACACTGAGTGTAAGGTGTGGTTTGCATGAAATTTTCTTCAGTGTTTTGAAAAGCCATCTTTTAATTTGCATTGTTACAAATTCTGAAAATAATTCTTTCATGCATTTTTTTTAATATTACTTGTGTATCATTAGGTTTTTTTTGTTTACTACTGAGCTGGTAAATATTTTTTATATTTTATTTCCTAATTTTTATTTTCTTGGTTTTAATTTGTTGAAAAATTCTAAACCAGAAAGTAAAATAGGGCTATATTTTATTCTTTATCTAGCCTTCCAACTTTGCAGCATTAAATTTATACACAGGCATTTATCTATCTTCTGAAATGACTACTTAATTTTGTAAGTTAGATTTCTCAGCCTGTATTTTTCTGTTCTCCAGTATTTCCTCATGTTGTCCTAATTCTGACATTGTACTCTTCCACAGAGTGGTTGGTCTATTAGTTAATCTAATAGTTCAGATTTTAAACGAATGTGCAAAATTTTAAGGTGGCAGAGGATGGGATGCACATACAATATAGTTCAGATATAGTAAAAGTGGTGGTAATGAAAAAGCTAAAAACCAAAGTGAGTTAAAGCTTATGAAACATAAGAATGAATTTAAAACAAACTTTTAGTTACATCCATAGTTAGGTGAATTAAGGGAAAAGACTTAAGGCTGTTGATGTAATATTAATAGGTTTCATAAAACAGAACTGTGCAATGATTGTTTTCCCTCTTAGGAGCAGAATTTACTGACTGATAATTGAGCTTTAGTTTGGAAAAGGAAAAAAATCAAGATAATTAAAGCAGAGAAGTGTGAGGAGACAAAGTAGCATAACCAAAGCAAATTTTCAGACCTAGACAAAAATGGTTTTCAGGGTATTGAAATTTGAAAAAAATGTGATCACTGAATATCAATTCAAGAAAACGTGGAAAATGAGAGGAGCCTGAATGCTGGAAAGGTTAATACTCTCAGAAGCTGAAAAGCTTACATTCTCAACTTGATGGCACAACTTGTAGATTCCAGAAGTGATTATTTCCTGTTTAACTCTGGTGGATCCAGAGGAAGGTTCCAGTTCTAGTGTAGCTTGAGATGTCATCAAATAGTTGATACGGTATGCTTGAATTTTATTATCCAGGTTAGAGAAACGTGTGTGCTATGAAATTGCAGTTAGTTGGATCCTTGACTCACAGAATAGTCATCCCTAAAGAATGTCAACTGATAGATTCACATCAGTCTGAAGGTATTAGTCTAGTAGAAAACAACCATGAAAAGAATTTTAATTTTCCACTGGAAGTATGGAATGGTGGAAGGTTGGCCTACTACCTCTACCATGTCAGCAGTGCACTGTGCTCATCAGAGAAGTAAGGGGATATTCTTAAACGTGCAGTGGAAGTGGAGTGTTTGGGACCGGAGGTAGGCAGCCTCAGTCTGCATACTCATAGGTGGTCAGGGAAGGATGTGTGTGCTACAGGGTTTTCCATTTTAAGAGAGACATAGACAAATGGATTATGTCTAAGTGAGTGGGAGGGTATAAAACTATGTCATATAGTTTAGAGAAGAGGACACTTAGATTACGGAACTTTTCAAGTATTTGTAGGACTGTCACATGAAGGAGGCATTTAACCTCTTTGATGAGCTTTGCAGTGTTGAGAGGGGGTGAGTGGGAGAAATTTCAGGGAAGGTAAAATTCAGTAAAATTTGTAACGTTTGAGAACAGTTCAGAGATGTCTAAAACAAATTGTGTTGATATTGGGGATATTTTGGGGTTATTGTAATAGGAATTTGTCACTATGTGATTAAGCAAATGGTTCTGAACTTGTAGTTCTCTGAACCACTGCTGTAGTTTGATGAAGGTAGTGTGGAGATGGGGACATTAGAGCATTATCATGTAATGTTTGATGCAACAAAAGAATATGTAAAACATACTAGTTTTGAAGCGCTCCTATGTTTCATAAACACACACCTGTGAGCCCCCACTCATGAAGGAATTGAGAGCATTGCGCGTGCCCATGCCTGTGACAGGTTTCTGTAATATTTTGGCTAGGATAACGTTAACAAAAGCTCTGATTGCCAGGCCTTAAAGAATAAAAAGCTTTGGAGACAAAACTTTCAAAAAACATTGGAGTTATGGGGAAAACAATAAATGAGTCTTTGCCTCCTAAGGTTGGAAACCAGTGGATTCAGTGAAGTCATTCAGTAAGCAACCTTCAATCATATGAGGTTCAGGCACAGGGCGGGTAAATAGGAGACTTGTCTGAAATCACACAGTTACTGTTAGAACTGTAATCAGAACTTGTCCTGACTTTAGTGTCGTAAGTAACGTGCCAGGAAGTGCTAACGATTTGTTGGCTAGAAAGATGCTGTTGATAAAGGTAGTACTCAGCTGGTTAGAGTTTACAGTGAAAATTGTAAATTCCTTGAGAACTCAAACTGTCTTAGTCACCTTTTCATTCCCATCAGTACTGTCTTGTATGTAATTTGTTTTCTGTTATTAAATTGAGTGATATCTTAGAGACTGAAAGAAACACGGTAGAAGGATTTTTAAATTTTAAGTGGAATATATAATTACATTGTAATTTTACTTCACATACTCCTGTCATTAGAAAACAGGTCAGAGTTCCTGTCCTCTTGACTTTAATACCCTATCTGTGGCAGAGTTGATGATGCCTGCTTTCACATCTCTAATCCATACCTCTTACTGTTCTTCTGCCTTAGAGCAGCTAAGCTCATTCCTCTCTTCATTCACCCATCCATCTGTCCAATTTACTGAGTATTAGTTGAGGACCCACTGTATTCCCGGCACTATTGTAAGAGCTGGGGATACAGCAGGTAACAGAATTTCATGGAACTCTAAGCTACTAAGTAATCACAAAAATGTTTGGAGAAATACCACTTAAGTGGTAAATGTATCTTTTCTTCCATTATATCATCCAATTGGTTATATGAAGTTGTTGGGTTTTGTATATTATTATTATTATTATTTTTTTGCGGTACACGGGCCTCTCACTGTTGTGGCCTCTCCTGCTGCGGAGCACAGGCTCCAGACGTGCAGGCCCAGCGGCCATGGCTCACGGGCCCAGTCGCTCCACGGCATGTGGGATCCTCCTGGACTGGGACACGAACCCTTGTCCCCTGCATCGGCAGGCGGACTCCCAACCACTGCGCCACCAGGGAAGCCCTGTATATTATTTTTAAATCTAGTCATCTTACCTGAATTTTCTTATTTATAATGGATTTTCTTGGTTTTTCTAAGTTTGATAACTTTGTTTACCTGAAAATCATTTTTTCCTCTTCAACCTACTGTATTACTATGTTTAAAGATTTTTTTAAAATATTGAATTATTCTTGCATTCATGCTGTAAATTCCACTTTGTCTTGGTGCATTATTCTTTTAATGTGCTGATGGTGGAGCTTGTTCACTTAGGATATTTGCATCTCTATCTACAAGCAAATTTTATCTGTGGTTTTCTTTTATGCTATTGTCAGGTTTTTATATGAGTGTTATTAACTTCATAATAAGAATTGGGCAGTTTTTGAGGAGGAAATTTTAATGTAATAAACTAATGTTGAAAGTGCCTTTACATAGAGACCTTGAATAAAGGATATATGTGCAATTTTAATTAGATTAAATTTTTCTAATGCCCTCTGGTTAACTACTTGCTGTAATTACTTAATTATGTAAACAATCATTTATATTTAAATTGTAGGTCATTGGAAATTTGATTTGAGAATTGCTGTCATATGCTAATTTAAGATAAACACTAATTTGATACTGGACATCTTTGAGAAAGATTTTATTATGAGAGTAGAAGTATAAAAAAGAACTTAAAGAATCAACTCTTGTCCTTATAATGTAGTTAAATACAAGGTACCTTCTTTCGATTTTTTTAAAAAAGTTCACTTGCTATACAGAGATAAACATTTGGTAAACTTTGACAAGCAAATTGTTAGTTAGGAGATAAGATTCGTTATAACATGAGTATTGCCATCACTGAAGCAGAAAATGTAGTGCAGTATTTTCATTGACAGTCTTTATAACTGGGTGAGAACACCTTTGATCATGCCTTTTTACTGCAGTGGATTTTATTTAACTGAAAGTGATTTAGATAACTAGTTAAGAAAATTAAAGTGTGAAATTTGATAGTTCCTTAACAGCGATAAATTGAAATTCTGTGTTTGGAAGGCATACAAATACAACTTAAGTGGTAAATGTATCTTTTCTTCCATATGAAATTACTGGTTTTTGTATATTTATATATTCTTTAACCTAGTCATCTTACCTGAATTTTATTTATAATTAAATCTTCTGGAATTTTATTATTTGTTTATTTTAAAAATTAATTAATTAATTCATTTTTGGGCTGCATTGGGTCTTCGTTGCTACATGCAGGCTTTTCTGTAGTTGCGGCCAGCGGGGACTACTCTTCGTTGTGGTTCACAGACTTCTTGTTGCAGTGGCTTCTCTTGTTGCAGAGCACGGGCTCTAGGCGTACGGGCTTCAGTAGTTGTGGCACGCGGGCTCAGTACTTGTGGCTTGTGGACTCTAGAGCGCAGGCTCAGTAGTTGTGGCACATGGGCTTAGTTGCTCCACGGCATGTGGGATCTTCCTGGACCAGGGATCAAATCCGTGTCCCCTGCATTGGCAGGCGGATTCTTAGCCACTACGCCACCAGGGAAACCTGGAATTTTGTTTTTAAATACTAATGGACACAAGCTTTTTCCCCAAGGAGGACGTAATCCATAACATGGAGAGACGGTTACAGATACATTCAGCTAAATTAATAATGACAACCCTTATTAGACAGTGTATTCCTTTGGGCAAGGGCCTATCCTCTAGCACATCGTGGAAGCTTAATAAAGAACTCTTGAAGAATTAATTGATATCTTTGTATAGGACTTGATCAATTAAGATAGATTTCTCATAATTTTTTTTTTTAGAAGTGATATTCATACCTGGGAACTGTCAAAATTGTTTTAAAAGGTCATTGACTTTAGGTATCTCTGCTTTCATTAACTCATAGTTTGATCTCCATACCATCTTTTCCTCAAAACTTCTGGATCACCAATGGCTTAGTGGTCACATCCTAGGTACCCTCTTTTGCTCTTTACCTTACGGTACTTTTGTGGTATTTGACACTGTTGATCACCCTGTCCTTGAATCTGTCGTTTTTAGCTTCTTTGATGCTTCTCTTCCCTGGTTCTCCTGTCTACCTCCATTTCTTCTTATTTTGAATCTTCTTTTCCTCATCCCTTAAATGGTGCTTTTCCTATAGGGTCATTCAGTTCTTCCTTCTCCGTATACCCCCTCTAAGACATCTCTTCTATTCCTATAGCTTTAACCTATACATTTGGGTATCAGACTCAGACTTCTGCTGAACTTAAATTTTGTGTATCTCTTGGACATCTCTGTTTGGATATTCCAAAGATACCTAAAATATCTAAGGAAGTGGTCTGGTTTAAATCTCATTCAGATAGGTTAGTTCTGAAGTATAAAGGAAGCCTTGGTATTAGTTTTGTCTTATAGGCATTCTTAGGATAGTTATTTGGCTGAAGCTATCATTTGGAATGACTGGGTTTTTTTAGGTATGGAGAAATTAGGTAAAATAACTGGTCTGTAACATAGTGAATAAAAGCTTGGGCTCTGAAGTTATTTTGGGGACTTCCCTGGCGGTCTAGTGGTTAAGACTCGGTGCTTCCAATGAAGTTATTTTTAATAAAATATATTATTTGGTATAAATTTGATTTCTGGTAGAAATTAATTAAGACTGTAGTTCTGTTAAATGTAGACTTAATCCAGAGAATGACAGACTAGGTCAACAGCTCTTCTTTGAGTTTTAACACTTTATCAATGAAATCCTCCCCTACCCTCTTATTTTTTTTTTTTTCCTGGGCTAGTAAGAATATTTTTTTGTCTAACACATTTAAAATTTTTACTTTTAACAGAAATTAGCAGAGTACGGAAAGACATGTACAATGACACATTAAATGGCAGTACAGAGAAAAGGAGTGCAGAATTGCCTGATGCTGTGGGACCTATTGTTCAGTTACAAGAGAAACTTTATGTGCCTGTAAAAGAATACCCAGATGTAAGTATATTTTGTTTATATTCAATGTTTTTTTCCTGCTTCACATACTTTGGGAAGAGATATATCTGATGGTAAATACTTAAGCATTGTCAGCTGCTTTTAAAAAAAATTTCATGTGAGGGACTAGAGGCATGAATACTTGGTGTGGATAATTTAATAAAAATTTTTTTTAAAAAATATGTTTTTATTTGAATGCTGCTGTGTCACTTTGGAAGTCTAGAACCAAGTAAAGACTTGGTTCTAGATTTCAAATTGAGGCAGGAATTATGGAAAGAGCTTTGGCCTGAATGTCAGAGAGCATCAGGTACAACTTTGTGCTTGTCTTTGATCTGACCTCAGCGAAGCTGTGTCATCCTTTCAGTAAAATGAGAGGCTAGACTTTATGACAGCTAAGGTTCCTTGCAGTGCTAAAATTTTTATCATAACCACTATTTATAATATTTTTTTCATCTTAGTTCCTTGTTCAGCTATTCTCCGCGTATCTTGTTGCAGATAGCCTCCTTATACTATACAATTAATTTATAAAAGGCTCCAACTCTTTGCCTTTTGTTACAAAGCCCTACATGATATGGTCTTTTTTATTTCTGACCTCATCTTAAATGATTTTCCCTCTTCCTCTACATACTGCAGTTAAATTGGCTGTTAAGAATAAGTTAAGTCTGTTCCCAGCCCAGGTACCTTTATGTTTGCTGTGCATTGATCTTAACTGGCTGGCTTCTTCTTGTCATTAAGTTTTTAGCTTAAGTGTCACTTCAGAGAGGACTCCTGACCATTTTATCTAAAAGCAATCTGGTTACTCATTATTTCACTTAAGTCTCTTTATTTCTCTGCAACAGCACTTATTATTTGGTATTTTTCTTTTTTATTTTCTTATCTCTCCACAGCACAATATAAGGTACTTAAAACAAGAACCTGTTTTTGTTATTTACTGCTATATTCCCAGTGCACATAATATTGGCACATAATAGGTATCCAGTACCTACTGAATGTATAAAGGCAAATTGATGGCTTTTTTGCTGTGTTGCAGAGGACTTTTCTGAAAGGAAATACAAGAAGGGGTTGGTATTGTAAGGTCAAAAATGTGATGTGTACTCTAAGTTGCATTGATTGTATGGATAGTATTATAGTTTGGAGATGGGAAGTAAATGGGGAAAAAGATGGGAGTTAATGGGGAAAAAGTGTTGCTATTTCACAAGATGCGTTTCTAATATAGTTTTCTTACAAGCTAATACATTTACTCTTTTTATTAGTAAGTATTTTTGATTGCAAATATGTAAACAGTTCTGGATAACATAGGCAGAGAAAGAGTTTGTTGGAAGATAATTGGGTGTGGTACAGAGTGTTAAAGGAATAGCTGGAGAGCAAAGCTTCATATAAGACAGGAACCAGGGCAGTTCTGAGAGTCTCAGCAGTGGGAGTTTAGACCTTCCCTGTTGAGAGCCTTGCTCTTAACATAATTTGGCATCAGTGCCTCTCAGATTTTATCTTCAAACTTCAGATTCTTAGGAGAGAGAATGTATTTTGGACCAGTGTGCCACGAGTAAGGCCTGGGGTTAACTGACATAACCTAGACGTGACCACCCTGGACCTATTCTGGGTATTGGATGATTCCTTGGTGTGGTAAATTGTGATTTGGGCAGCTGTCCCAATTGGAGTCTACTACTTTTTGGTGTTTCATATCTCCTAAAAGATACCAGCCTTCTCATCTGCTTGTTTGAACTCTAAAGGATAAGGATTCAGCACAAGCCATTAACATAGAATAGGTAAGAGCATGAGACTGTGTTAGAGAATATAACCTTAATCTGCCTGGTCCCCATTCTTTAAAAAAAAATGCTATTCAGGGAATGATGTTTATATTGCATTACTTAAAAGACACATGTTCTGTATAATCCTCTAAGTCAGAAGAGTTGTCTTTTATATTGTGGGTCCAAGGGGAGGCACCTTTTTACTCTATTCCTGTCCTTTTTCCACCAGTTGAGATTCACTGTCATGGTCAACTACAGTTGTTGACACGTGTGTTGGAGCGAAACAGTGTCTACTTCAGTGGTTGTCAAAATGTGGTCCCAGGACTATAGTATCCACACCTCCTAGGAACTTGTAAAATGTTCAAGCCCCACCTCAGACTAGATGAGTCAGCAGCTCTGGGGCTAAAGCCCAGCAGTCTGCCTTCCAAGCCCTGTAGATGATATTGATGCATGCTAAAGTTTGAGAAGCACTGCTGTCGTTTGTTTACGTTGTCATCATAAGCTGGGCTAACAGGTAATCACGTAGGGTCCTTTTACCAGGCATTGTTTCAGAAGGCAGGTGGGGGTGGTGAACTGAATGTCTCTGCTCTTATGGAGCAGGCATTGCAATAGCAGAGACAGACAATAAACAAATGAATATTTTCTTTAGGATCAGTCAGTGCTGTGGGAAAAAAGGTGGAGTAAGCAGATAAACAGTAGCTATGTGTTTATAGTCAAGGAATCTCTTATAAGATGAAGGGAATGCAGAGACATGAATGGAGTGATGGGGAGGAAGAACATTCCAGGCAGAGTGGTCAGCAGTGCAGTGATTCTGAGGCATGAGCATGCTTGGGAAGTGTAGTAAGATGCGAGGTTAGAAAGTTAGCAGAGGGGCCCTATCCTCGAGGGGCTGTGGGTCCCGGTAGGGATTTCTGATATTGTTGAGTGAAATGGAAAGCCAGGGAGTGCTGTGGGCTCAGTTGGGTTTTAATAGATTCATTCTGGCTTCTGTGTGGAGAAAGGCTGTGGGTGATGGTGACAGCAGGGAGACCAGCTAGGGGGCAGAGGAGAAACTTGAATAAGCGGACTTAGAAATGCTTGGATCCTTCATAATTGATGACTTGGAGCCAACAGAATTTGCTGGTAGTTTGGATAATGGGGTGTGAGGGAAAATTAGGAATAGCTCAGAGGTTTCGATTGATTGGAGTAACAGAATCACCAGTTCTTGAGCTATGAAAGACTGAGGGAAGAGCAGGTTTGGGGGTGGGGCTTAGGTTCTGATTTAGAGGTGTTGAGCTTGAAGTCAGACATCCAGATGTGGGCATGTCAGATAGGCAGGTGGGTATATGAGTTGTGGATGATTCTTGGCACCCAAAAGTGTCTATTTTATCAAAGCTTTTTAAATGAGAAATTTAGTTATTCATAGGAGAGAAACAGGTATAAAGCCATTTTGGTCCTCCAGATCATTTTTTTAATACCTTGATTTTAAATTTCTGTTAAAAGAATTTGGCAAAATTGGGATCCGCATATAGTTTTTCTTTGAGGTTATCGATACATACCAAATGAATAGTAACTGTTTTGTAGTCTGTACTAGGAACTGTATCTCATCTTTAAAAAAAAAATTAAATAATGTTAAACAAAATAAAACAAGGGCGTGTGTTGTGTGTCTGATTTTGGCAGTATGGAAAAGATTTTATTTCAGAATTATGAATTAGATATTGGCCACGATGAAACAAATATGCATTTTTATTACTCCCGTTTTTCTCAGTATGTCTTAGAGATCATTACGCATGCTTCTCTCTCACCTCCCCCTTTTGTATGTAGGCTCGATTTTGTGAGTGAATTCATCCTATTTGACTCAAAAATGCTTTATTAAAGCTTCAAAGGGGCAGTGTAGCACAGTGGGCAAAAGTAGGGACTCAGACTCCTGGCTGGCTCTGCTGCTTGTATTGTGACTTTGGGCAAGTCTGATCCTTAGTTTCCTCATCTCTGTAATGGAGATAGTCTCTCACAGGCTTATGAGGGGTTATAAGTGAGTTAATACATGTAAAGCACTTGGAAAATGCCATTATGCTGTGTAAGTATTACCAGAATGTAAGCTCCATGACGGTGGGGATTCTTCCCTTTTTTGTATTCTCACTGCCTAGGATAACGTCTAGTAAACAGTAGATGTATAATAAATATTTGTTGTGTGTATCTGTATGAAAGCCTCACTCTTTCAAATATTGCTGAAATTTAAAAAAAATATGTTGCCTTTTGAGTTTGCACGTAGCAACTTATTTATAAAAGTAAGTGTTAATTTGGAGGTATTGTTTTGGAGTTGGCTGTGTATAGCTCTGGGACTGATAAGAAAAGAAAGTCTTAGATCACGTGTTTGAGAAATTAGATAGTGCCGTATAGTGTCCTTCGCAATGTTTTTGAATCAGTGGCTTAATGGTATGGGAATGAGAAGGTAATATGAGTAGCTTGTTGAAGATGTATTAAAAATATTACACATTTATTAATATTTATACTTATTAATAAACCAGACTTTTATTGCATCTGTACTGTGTACTAAGCACGTCCTGGAGGTGGGGATATTAATTTAGTAGAGAAAACTCTTTGACATAGTTGAGGTAATAGTGGGTTTTTGAGCCATTCAGGCCTAGGTTTTGAATCCTGGCTTAGTGCCTTCCTGGCTGTATTTGTCAACAGTCGCCACAGCAGTGCTCCATGTAAGCTATCCTAAAACTCAGTGGCATAAAATAACAAGCATTGATTTCTGTGCTCTTTATTTAGTCTACACTGTATGTTGGCTGCAGTTCTGCTGATTGGGCTTAGCCGAGGTTGGTCTAGGCCGGCTCTGGGTGGGTTTAGATTACCTTTATGTTCCTGCTGGGCTCAGCCCAAAGGGGCAGCAGCTACTTGGAGCAAGCTCTTTTCATGGCAGGTCACTGGAGTGTCAGAGCCAAGCCAAGCCAAATTGCTTAAACACGTGTAAGACCTCTACCCTTCTTCCATCAGCTAACATTCCATTAGCTCAGTGGTTGTCAACTGGATGATTTTGCCCATCTGGGGCATTTGGCAATTTCTAGAGCTATTTTTGGTTGTCAGAACTTGGCGGGAGTACTAGTGGCCTCTAGTGGGTAGATGCCAGGGCTGCTTCTAAACATCCTACAATGCATAGGACAGCCCCGGCAACCAGGAATTAACCTGCTCCAAATGTCAGTAGTGCTGAGGTTGATAAACTGCATTATCAAGTCACTCCGTCCACATGAGAAGGGGACTAGAATAAATATTAGCAAAAAATAATTGAGACTATCACATTGGCTTTGAGCACATGTAAACTTTAGAATCTGTTTCCTTGCCTATAAGATCATAAGGTCTACGTCATAGAATTATTTAGAGGAATGAAGATAACAAATATATGGTATCTGGATAGAGCACTCAGTACGGTTCTTATGATCATGACTAAGGAAAAAATTCCTACCTTGAAGGAGCCCACAGTGTTATATGAAAGAGAAAAGCTATTGCATTATCATATAACACTATTTAAGTTTATCATACATTCATAAAATGACCGACATGGATGAAGACTAAAGTTAATGCATAGGCCATCGAAGTGTTGATTTGGCCAGTTATTAAGGACTTGTTTGAATCCATGAAGATCTTATAAACAGTATATGAATGGAGTTAACTCTGATTGATATAAGTAAAATATGTTATATTTTAATGAGTCAATAATAATTCTGTCATTAAATTTGCCTAGTTATTGTTTTTGGGTTCTGAGAAATTGTTTTATAGGATCTGCCAGAGTGGTAGAATAAGTTTCAAGTATTGGCAGGGTCTAACTGTTAGGGATATTAGTTAGCCTGTATATACATGAACAGATTAGATTGCGAAGCTGTTAACTTGAGATATGTTAGGACTAAATTGTAGTGAGACTTTACCCAGAAATGTTATATGAAGATAACTTTGATTTTCTGATGTTTTTAAAGTGGGTTTTAATTTTGAATGATTATAGCGTTAAAAGGTTTGTCTTGGGTCTAGGCTATTCGTGGTGACACATATTGTCAAAGGGTTGTACGATGGGTAAATGCCCTTTCAAATATTTTTTCCAGCTTGTAGGATTTCAACATGGCAACTATAAATAATAACGTAGATTTATAATGTTTTTCACAGTACACACTAGCTCATGATAATAGTCTATGTCAGTGGTGGAGCATGAGTTTTAAGTCACCTTTCAATTTATTTCTCTTGGGCTTGCAGATAAAATTTGGCTAGTCATAGCTTCAGAGTTAGTATGGAGTTATTCGTAAGTTTCACTTTCTCAAGATTGTCGTCTGCAGATTGCCTATTGAGCGGGCATTTGTTTTGGAGGAGTTATGAAAAGAGAAAAGGGGTCAATGCAGTTGGTTATCTTTACTTAAGCCTTTGTTCCTTTGACTCTTGTGGCTTTCTTATTGTGTTGAAAGACTGGATATAAACTACTTTCGTCTTTGATCTTCTGAGAAACAAATGGACGTTAAGTCAGAATTTAATGATCTACTAAGTCTCTCTTCTCAATACCAAGGTTAAGCCTTGATTTTTGGCAGGATATGATCTTAATTATAAGTGAAAATATTTTAAAACATCTGTACATCTCTCTTCTTTGGTAATTTATCCAGGAAACTCTTAAGATAGACTGTTGATTTGAAGAAGGTTAGATACATATTTTTATTGAATGGAGTTGTGAAATGTTTCGGATTACATATTAACCTATTGGAGTTTTTAACTTAGCAGTACAATTTGATAATATAGAGCATGTCTAAGTTTCTAAGTTTTAGGTAGAGAAACTGTTATTGTTGACTTGTAACTTTAAACAGATCAATTTAGTGAAGGTCAATTTCATGACATTTGGTTTTGAAGTTTCATTTTTATTTCATTCTGCAAGGATATATTGAGGGCCTACTGTGTACCAAATATTTAATAGGCTCTTTGTGGTCTGAGATATACTAAATTTCTTAGGATGTTAATAGAAATTATTCCAAAAAGGATTTCAAGACAGTCTGAAAACGAATTTTGTTTAGTTCAGGTTTTTTCAAAATTTAATGGTTTTTAAAATAAGCCTCCTCAGAGTCTTAAAATGTGAATGCTTTCTTTTGTAAGTAATATATTTTGATATTAAAAAGGACTAGTGTCTAGAAGAACAAGTTAAAAGATGGAGTTTGTTTTTAGGGAAGAATTATTGCTTGTAAGCAAATGTTTTCCAGGCTCAGCTGAGATAGAAAGTTTTGTCTGTGATTTATCTTATCCAAAAAGAGTGTTAGGATCTGCTCTGTTAAAATTATTGTTACAAAGGACTTACGGAATTAGATGGAAACCTAATTACAGGCATCCACCTCCATATCTCTAAGATTCTCACTGAAATAATCAAAGGAATAAAATACAAAGGTTGGCGAGAAACCTGCCTCTCAGGGCTATTGGGTGTTTCTGTTAGATATTAAAGGAAAGCTCAAGGTGCTGATCTGCTCTTGGCCCATTTTGGGAAAGCAGTGTCTCCTGGAAGTGAGTGAAGCAGTCAGTAACAGAATCTTCCTAACCCTAACCCTCTCCCCTCCAAAGTTGGCAAATGAAAATGGAGTGTGGACTAGTCCAAGGTTATACCACTTGAGCTTGGCCACCCGTTTTTGTGCCTGCTTATCATAGGTGACCTAAATTTATTTTGTGAGTAAATGAACTCATCATATGAGCAGAAAACTACTGTAGTTTTTGATAGAACCTGCCTTAACTTTACCCCATGGACATTGAAATAGAACTTTTCAATGACTAGCCTTGGAACTAAATTTAACTATTTCATTGGGAAAGCATATTATATGTCTTAATAAACCCAGCCCTTTAGAACAAAATAGTTCATAATAAATTAGGGACTTCCTGAAATCTAATTTTTGACTTCACTAGAACACTGCTTTTCCTAAGTTCAAAAATAGTATCAGGGGCTTCCCTGGTGGCGCAGTGGTTGAGAGTCCGCCTGCCGATGCAGGGGACACGGGTTCGTGCCCTGGTCCGGGAAGATCCCACATGCTGTGGAGTGGCTGGGCCCGTGAGCCATGGCCGCTGAGCCGGCACGTCCGGAGCCTGTGCTCCGCAACGGGAGAGGCCGCAACAGTGAGAGGCCCGTGTACCGCAAAAAAAAAAAAAAAAAAAGTATCAGTAAGTAGCCTACCTAGCATGAACTTGGCCATCTCCGTGTTTCATATTGGTATGACAATTTTTTCTTTATTGCTTGGTAAGGAATTGATTGAGTTTAAAAAATGTGTCTATGTTGTATTGTTTGGGGTTATAGAACAATGATTGATTACTTTCTTGCCTTTTTATTTGTAAGATTGTATAAAAGCAGTATAAATTTGCAGTTTTAAGGACAGACTAAAAAAAAAGAAAAACAAAATTTGAGAAGTAATTAGAAACATAAGGCCAAAGAGGAGATCTGAGTATAAACCAGTAAAATTTTGGTATCATTTCAGTAGCAAGAGCCTGAACGAAGGCAGTGGCAGTTGAAATGAACACAAGGGGACAGATTAAACAATGAAAATCTTAAGATTTCTTAGTCTGTTACATGTGGAGGATAATATTGTAGAGGAACCAAGAGTAAGAGATGATAAAAGTACTGTATTAATAGAATATAATAATTAAAAGTCACTGTAAACTGAGTTGTGCTTAACAATTTAGAAACATTGAAGCAGGGTAATATAAAAGAAGTTACCAGTAAGTCAAATGGAACTAAAATCTGTGCCAAAAAAGAGCAGGTCTCTTTAAGAGCTAAATTAGTTCTTTTGGAACAGTGTATGAGGCTGCTTTTTTTTTTTTAACATCTTTATTGGGGTATAATTGCTTTACAATGGTGTGTTAGTTTCTGCTTTATAACAAAGTGAATCAGTTATGCATATACATATGTTCCCATATCTCTTCCCTCTTGCATCTCCCTCCCTCCCACCCTCCCTATCCCACCCCTCCAGGCGGTCACAAAGCACCGAGCCGATATCCCTGTGCCATGCGGCTGCTTCCCACTAGCTATCTACCTTACGTTTGTTAGTGTATATATGTCCATGACTCTCTCTCGCCCTGTCACAGCTCACCCTTCCCCCTCCCCATATCCTCAAGTCCGTTCTCCAGTAGGTCTGTGTCTTTATTCCTGTCTTACCCCTAGGTTCTTCATGACATTTTTTTTCTTAAATTCCATATATATGTGTTAGCATACGGTATTTGTCTTTCTCTTTCTGACTGACTTCACTCTGTATGACAGACTCTAGGTCTATCCACCTCATTACAAATAGCACAATTTCGTTTCTTTTTATGGCTGAGTAATATTCCATTGTATATATGTGCCACATCTTCTTTATCCATTCATCCGATGATGGGCACTTAGGTTGTTTCCATCTCTGGGCTATTGTAAATAGAGCTGCAATGAACATTTTGGTACATGACTCTTTTTGAATTTTGGTTTTCTCAGGGTATATGCCCAGTAGTGGGATTGCTGGGTCATATGGTAGTTCTATCTGTAGTTCTTTAAGGAGGCTGCTATTTATGCAGCAAAACTTGAGAAAACAATTTCAAAGATCCTTAGACTGTATTCATAATCTGTGGTCAGAATTACTAAGTATTTGATCTCCTAGACTCATCTTCAGGGTATGAGGTAACACTTGTAAGCTCAGTCTTGACTCAAATAATCATACTCTTCTCTCTCGCTGTCTCTTTTTTGAAGTTATACGTATTTGTAGTTGAATTATGTGGATGAACTAATAATCACATAAGGGCTTTCATTCATGTAAAAGGTTTGATTAAGGTAAAAAGGATATGTATGTTGATTATTAAAGCAGTGATCCTAATCAGTAAAAGACAGATGACAATATTGAAAAGGCGAGGCCTGGTTATGTAAAAGTAGTATGGTAATTATATGCTTTGTGATGTAGGTGGAACTCATTCTGAAAGTAAATTTGAATCTGAAGAGGGTTTTTATAAACTTTGTACTAAACATTTTTTTGAATGATTAACAAGAATGAGAAAACTAAACATGAGTATCTGGTATGATCAGGGTGTATATGTTTAAGGTCTTTAGAAGAGAAGGCATTATGCCCTACTGTGTCCAAGCTCTGTAGTCAACCTAGGTGTTCTAGGATTTGGACTACTTTTGTAACCTCTCATGTATTAAATGTAGGTGATAGTGGTAACTGTCTTCTGGTGTTGTTGTGAGGATTAAGTGACTTATTGCATGTAAAGTGCCAAGCATCGAAGTTGGCTTTTACTGGAACACTCATAGTAGAACATATTTCAGCGTACTCAACACCTAAGAAATGTTGAGTGACATAATCCTAGCACTCATGATACTTCCGTATTGAAATGGAAAGTGGAAATAATAGTTGTTTTGTTTCTGTGACATCATTGACTCTGTCATTTGGAATTTATCCTTAGATCAGTCAGGCTTACCATTTAAAAAGTTTCTGAAATGTGTAAGAGTTCCTGTGCTGCCTATAACTTATTTAGTGATTTTACTGAGAGTGAAAAATCACTGTGTGATTTCTGTGAACCCTTTTAAATTGTATTATCCAACAATCTGAACAAATACTAGTTTCTTCTGAGTGCTGTATATTGTGTGAGGCACTGTGGATTAAAACACACACACGCACTGTGGATTAACACATACACACTTGTGTGAGGCACTGTGGATTAAAACACACACACACACACACACACACACACACACACACGCCCACCCCATTGCTGGTTTCTGACTTCAAGGAATGCCCTGCGAAAGACATGCAGATCATTGCATACTGTGTGACAGAAGGGCTGTAAGAGGTGGGTACACAGTGTTCTGAGATCCTCACTTAGGAGGAGAAAACATCTGTCTCTGGGAGTCAAAGAACACATAAGGAAATCACAGAAGGAACACTTGAGCTCAATACTATGTGATGAGGATTTGACATGTTTGGTGGGAAGGAAGGAGGAAGAAAGGTGTTAACAGGGAACAAAAATTGAACGTACCTGCTGTTTTAGAGAACAACATGTGTCTGAACAGAGGATAATAGCAAAAATAAAGGTTCAAAAAGTAGTTAGGGATCTCTTAAAGGGCCTTGTTGTACGAGTTTTGACCTTACACCGTGAAAAATATTGTCATCTATTTGTGTCGTAAAACCCTTGTTGGCTTTCATTGCCTTTATATTTTTATTTTAATTGGTTAAATAATTTTTTGTTTTTCTAAGTACTTGTTGTTTAGCTTCCACAACGACAATCATCATCTTATTCACCTGAGTTTGTTTGTATGGTTTCAGCCTCTTTCCCAATTATATCTATACTCAAGGGATAAAGATTTGACATAATTAGGATATCCAAATTTATATGCTATAGATTTCATATTTTGGTTATTATTGGTTACCGGTTTTCACTTTTACATCTGTTGGTGTAAATGCTTCTTCTTAACATAGCCCTGTGCCACTAACAGAAGATGTGTAGAAAGGCCTAATATATGAAAGGTTTTGCAAAATGGTTCCTATAGTAATTATTATATAGCTTAAGAAGACATATTTGGCTGCTCATCTAGAATTACTATGAACATAGAGAAGGGATAAGACATCTGTCTCCCCAAAAAGTACGAGGCATTTAGATACATTCATTGTTTGTTTTTTTAAACAGAAGACTTTCCTTGATATTCTTCCCCCCTGCCCCGAACTCTTGTATCCATGACCAAACTGATTTCAGTTGATGAATGAATATAGTTCTGACGTGAATATTGGTTGATATTTTCATTTACATTAATGAGTAGCTGAAAGTGAAAATCATGAACACATATGCTGAAACTTTGTTCATAAATGACAAGAGCAGTTTATTTGCTGAATTGGATAATGGTTTCAGATATTGGAAGAACATTGTGCTATTCACAATGAGTGACTTTAGATGCAGCAAACTTTTAAATTTAATCTGCATTGTTAACAGTTTCTCCTTTGCTGTTATAAGTCGAGTTAATAAAACAGTAAATCAAGTCAAACAAAATATTCTGGTACTTTTAATTAAAAACAGTTGTATTGCTAAGTAGTCACGACTCTAGTCTCATCTTACACATTTGTATAAGATGGCTTACTAGTGTTGACTACCACTTGAGGTGGTCCATTTTTGGTCATCTGCTAAGCAGAAGACTTTATCAATACATATACATTTGTGTGTGTGTGTGTGTTTGATACCTACTAACTTGCTTATGTGATCTGATGTAAGGTTTGTAAGATATATAACTAAAATCACCTTACAGATACTAGACAAAATACTTAAAAACAGAGTATCAATTTATTGTATGAAAAGCAATCCAAAGAAATACATATTCTTTTTAAAATTGTTTTTCCAAAATTTTAAGCAGAAATTACTGTTTAACACTTCTTAGAAGTGTTTCACTGAAATGCTTTTAGAAATCCATTTTTTATTCTCTCTTTTGATAGTGTGCCACAGAAGGTTTTATCTTTAATTGTACATTTTTAAAAAGGTTAATGGAAAGATTTGCTATAATACTTTATATTTTGTCATTGGGAGAACTGTCATGTCTATTTAAAATTAAGTCAGCAGCAACAAATAGCATTAGACATGACTGTTGTTAACCTCTTCTTTAGAAATTAACATGGCACTGGCAGAGATATAATTGGTAAGCCACAGAGAAGGTCTGTACTTAAACAGTAGAGTTAATGAATGTCTCTTTTTTCTTCTTTCAGCCTTTAAAGTTGTAGTTAGCTTAGGCTGTTTGAAATGATTTTCTTTGAATGTGTTGTGACATTGGTTTAATTGAATGAAGCTGCAAAACTAGCATGATAAATCAACACAGAATGAAGTTTAATGCAAGGCAAATGATATTAACTTGGAAATTGGTTGCAGTAGACAAAGCAGCTGCTATGATTAATTTTTTTTCATTCTCTACTTACACCACTTTGAGAAGGATGACCTTGATGGTTTCAGTTGTATTAGAACCCCAGTGGTATGCACTTTAACACATTTGAGCTGTTTTTTGCTGGTTGTGGTGCAGTAGAGATTGGTTAATTTATAAGGTTAGGAAAATTTTGTTACAGATTTAATATGTTGGTTTTGACTGGCTTTAAAACATTTTTTATTTAGTAAATAATAATTGGGAGGATTACTTAGCTATGGTAGAAGTCTTTTTCTATGTAATCTTAATGCTGTGGTTTCAGCAAAAGAGATTTAATACGTGAAAATAATAGAATGTGCCAAAGAGGGTCTTCTTTTTTTTTCTTTTTTTAAAATAAATTTATTTATTTTTATTTTTGGCTGTGTTGGGTCTTCGTTGCTGTGCACAGGATTTCTCTAGTTGTGGTGAGCAGGGCCTACTCTTCGTTATGGTGCATGGGCTTCTCATTGCGGTGGCTTCTCTTATTGCGGAGCCTGGGCTCTAGGCGTGCGGGCTTCAGTAGTTGTGGCACATGGGCTCAGTAGTTGTGGCACATGGGCTCAGTAGTTGTGGCTCATGGGCTCTAGAGCACAGGCTCAGTAGTTGTGTCACGTGGGCTTAGTTGTTCCACGGCATGTGGGATCTTCCCGGACCAGGGCTCGAAGCCATGTCGCCTGAATTGGCAGGTGGATTCTTAACCACTGTGCCACCAGGGAAGCCCCACAGAGGGTCTTCTAGGTGTTTGTATGTCATGAAGTGGAGGCTGACCACTTTGACAGAGGACACAAATATAAAACAATTACATATTAGTTATTTGAAGTGCTAAAGTACCTCCATTCGTAATGCATTTTTCCAGACATTCTTTGCCATGTTTGAGATATATAATGTATATCAACTATATGAGTTACTTTGGAAAAAGATCTGTATAGAGCACAACTATTATTGAGGAAGAGCTGGCAAAGACTACTTATTTTAAGAAGCAGTCAAGGTAGAAATAGAGTAAAGGCATTTTCACAGGTTTCTTGAGAGCAAGGAGAATTTCTCCTCTTCCTCTCCTCCCCTTCCTCCTCTTTAAAAAAAATTCCTAGCATCTATTTCACTCTTTGCCACATAGGAAGCCTTGAATACATGTTTCATTAAGTTGAATTTGAAAATGAAAGGTTGTTTCCTATTCCACTGAAAAATACTCAAACTAAACAAAATTACACATAATAAGCATAATGCTTATAAAGTCTGGGTCGATTAATTCTAATATCTAGAGGCCTGGTGGATTTGTTTCTTTTGTCTTGTCGTTTCTTCAGATTTTTGTTAATGTCATTTTACGTTCTTGTGTATTTGGTTGTTTTCTAGTGTGTGCCAGATAATGTATTTACTGAATAGCTTACAAAAATAATATAAGGCCTAAGATTATGTTGTCTTCCTCCAGAGAGAATATATGTCAGCTTCTGACAGGTACCTACTGTTAACTGGCAACCCAAGATCACCTCGGTACAATTTTGCTTATTGAGGTTGAGACAGTTTTGATGTTCATATGCAGAGTCTGTAAGGGCCTGGGAAATTAGGGTTCACTTTTACCCCCAGAATGCACACCCATCAGATCCCTCCCCAAAGCAAAGACCGGGGACGGGGAGGCGCTCACATTGGTAGTTACACACTCCAGACCACGTCCCTTGAAGTTCAGGCTCTCAGCTGTCCTCTCCGGATTCAGCAAACATACCTAGAGGACAAGGAGTTCCCCAAAGCCAGGCTAACATCCTCTTGATTCTGTGTCCTCCCTACGATCCTGAATTAGCAATTCTTCACAGTCTTGCTGGATCTCTCATGCATTCAAGCAGATGTTTTTTCCTTCTGTGTCCTATTTTACTGGAATTGCTCAGCTGGTCTGAATTACCCTTAGTACTTAACAGAAAATTCCATGAAATTTTTTAAGAGGTTGCCTTTAAATCCAAGTACATCTAGAATTGACCAACTTCACGCAGTACAGAGTAAAAATATATTAAAACGAGGGTCTGAGAAAGGGAAAAAACACACATATCACAGAAAATCTATCAACAGGCCTGGCTCTCTGTTCATTTAGAGCAGACTCTTCCTACTTTTCGGCAACTTGCCAACCCCACCTTTATATGTAGTCACAGATTCTATAAAACTTCATTCCCTCTCCTCAGCTTGGGATGGAAAAACTTATATCGTAATCCCCGGAGGGAAGAGGGCTTTCTTCCATCCTTATACGTGTACTACCCGTCTTTCATTTGGGAATCACTTTTGTAAGATGTGGCGGTGCTGGTGAGCAGCTAAGGCAAAGTAAGAAGCCATTGGAGTACAGAAGATTGAAGAACTTCCCTGGCTGCTTAAGCCTTGACAGCAGTAAATTCTGGCATATTAGTGTTACTAACGATACATTAACAGTAGGATTAAAATGCAAGAAAAAAATAGGAAGCATAAGAATCAGTAACTTAATTGATTGAATAAGTTAATAGAAACCACCCATCAGTCTTTGTGGAACATTCATTTTTTTTGTGTCTTTTATGCAGATGACATGTGAATGAGGAAAATTTACTTTTCAATATTCAGAGTCAATCTGTTCTTCCCATTGGACTTTTTAAAAAAATTAACTTCTGTGAATGAATACTTGACATTTCTGTGGAGGGATGATAATTACTTATTTATATAATTATTTTTGTCACTGTCCTATTCGTGATAAGAGTTAAGGTTCTTTGTCAAAGTAGTAATATAAGCTAAAGGTAGAAATGGAAAATAGAAAGGAAAATAAGGATGCAGAGATAAAATTGTGCAAGGAGTGTGGTGAAAAATGTAAATAAGGATGCAGAGATAAAATTGTGCAAGGAGTGTGGTGAAAAATGTAGACTCTCATGACTTAAATATTTAGTATAGGGTGGAATCCAAATTTGGCCATCAGTGTTCTGGCAGCCAACCGCAGAATACAATTCTCTCTGAACAGTTGCTTTGGAGAAAGTATAACTTAGATAAATAAGACAGGAGTTCTCCCCCAAGGATTTCTGTAGAAAAGGCCACCACTATTTAACATAATGAACAGTTCCCTGAACCCTGTCATAAAGGATTTTGTAGAAGGGAATTGCATTCTTGGGTGGCACCTAAGATTTTGTCTAACTCTTTAATATACTCTGGTTTAGATTACATGTTGATGGGAAATTGAGTATAGTACCTGTTTTAGTTAGATACTGTTGTTCCTAATCCATAATTTGTATTAATACATACGAAAATTTCAAGCTAAACATGAGCTGCTGTAATTTCACCCCCAGACTTGTCAAGAAATTCATAAGATTTTATTTCAACTTAATATTTTTTAAAAATCTAACTGAAGGAAGTAAATTTATACTTTAAAATAACTTTAAGTGAATAATGTATGGTGATTTTTTTTTCCCCCAGTTTAATTTCGTTGGGAGAATCCTTGGACCTAGAGGACTTACTGCTAAACAGCTTGAAGCAGAAACAGGATGTAAGATAATGGTCCGAGGCAAAGGCTCAATGAGGGATAAAAAGAAGGTAAGTCCTTGAAAATGGGGCAGGTCTTTATGTGAATAATTTACTTATACTTTCGAATTTTAGTAACAAAATATCTAGACCCTAAAACACTATACATTATTTGATGTCTGAAACTTTTGAACTTTTTAAAGGTGTTGTCATGATTTTCCCTTTTTGATTATCATTTTTCATTTAGCCAGCTAATATCAGTCTATGATATTACCTTTGGTTTTTACACTTGAGAAACGCCAGTTTGGCAATTAGTCAGACTATAATGTTGTATATATAAAAGATGTAACTAAAACTTTGAAAAATCTAAAATGTTTCTTTTGATGAGATTTAAATGAGGACCAAACGAATAACTTTGGATGTATGTCATCTCATCAGGAGAGTTAGTAAACATAGGAAAAAAAGGCTTATAACTAGCCATATGAGAGTCATTTTGGTTTTTACCAACATTTTATGTTGATTTTAAGTTTTCTAGACATTTTACTTTAAAGTGTATTGTTCCTGCTTTCTGCTTTTTTCTTTTGCCACTCTTGTTTTTCTAGTATAATAAACACCTAACTACCTACTTTAAACATTGTTTTTAGGAAGGTTTTTTTGCCTTGTTTCCTTTTATCCAGTAAGAGGCAGAATACTTTTGAAATTTCTGCCTGTGTGAAAAATGTTTGACTGATTTTAAAAAATAACCTAGATTTTGATTGCCAAAGATTAGATTTATTGTTAGGAAGGGTTTGTTGTTTGTTTGTTTTTTTTAAATACATTGCCTTGAAAGGGATATCAAATGATAGATCTGTTATGTTACGTTATGTTATTGTTATGTTAGAGCGTGTGCATTGAATCACTTTGTGGAGCTTACGGAATGACCACCAGACCGATAAGGTATTCTGACTTCATTCTGATATGCATCTTTTTGAGCTTCTCACTTCATTTCATTTAAGCTCTCCCATAAGCTGACTGGATCTCAATCATTTTCTCTCCTTACAGACAAATAATGACTTAGTAGTTAAGTTGGAGGGAGAGGCCGTCAATGATATTGATTATCTTTAGATCTTATTATAAGCTGTTCTTGTCAGCTGAGTATAAAGATACTTTGAGGCAAGCATGTGAGTTCTCCCTAAGCATATTTAGCTGTTGTATTTAAAACAACTTTTTTAATTAGAATATTAAAAAAATTTAAGCATATTGTGAATCAGCTGAGTGGCAATCTCATATCACCATGCAGTTTTGGTTCCCCTGTTTGCACTTATGGTTGCGTTGCATTAAATAATGCTAATTTAATAGCCTAGGGACAATGAGATGAACTCTCAACAACTGAAGGACAAATAAATCTTCACCAAAAGATTAGTGTATCCATCAGTTAAACAAGTTATTAATATCGGTCAGTTAACAAAACGTGTTTTGCCCTCTCCTCAGCCTCTCTTAGTTCTGTAGTAATGGCTCTCCACTTACTCCACTCACACACTCACAGGCACTGAGGATTAGAGCTTGGAACTGTATTGAGACATGGTGAGTTCTGTTTTCAGTCAAGTTGAACTTTGTAGCCTGAAGAACATTTTTCTGCTATCATTTTTGACAGAAGATTAGAGTGGTTAAGAGAGTATGCTCTATAATCATCTTGCTTTTGAATCTTGGTTCTATCACTTAGCAGCTTTGTGATTTTAGCAAATTACTCCATCTCTTTGTGCCATATAATGTAGTGAGGGAGTAGTGATGTCACTTCTCTCTCATGATGGTTGTGAGGATTAAATCAGTTGTAAAGCACTTAGAATAGTGTTTTGACACATAGTAATCAATCAATTAATGTTAATGATTGTTCTTAATAAATTTTATATTAACATTAGTACATTTTATGTTTAAACTCATATTGTATCATGGGGGAATACTACAGTATTTTACGCTTTGGAAATGACAGTACTTTTGTTGTTGCTTTGTGACCTTTGAATATCCCATATTCTGATGGCTTTTCCGTTTTGTTTCTCTGGTGGTTGGTGTGTCTATATTCTGTCTTGTCCACTTTGTTCTTAAGCACAAATAGAAGCAGTTCGCACATTTTATTTTTGTTTTAATATGTACTGTTGTCTAATGAAATAAAAAATGTTTACAGATTAATGCATGAAAACAGTAATAAATTAAGACACCAACAAAATTTTGACTGCAGATTATATTTTTAGTTTTATTAAAGTGCTACAGATGAACATACTTAGGGGATATCAAGTTAATTTGAATGGCTGTCATATGTTTGATATTATGGTGAAGAATTTATATGTAGATATATAATGCCAAGAGTGTTTTCTGTAATCTTAATTTAAATCTGCCCATAATTGTCAACCAACTCATTTTGGTTTATGCTGTAGTAACTCTGCCCGTTGAGTTCTTAAAAGTGCTAGTAAAAGTTAGATCAAAATGGAAGGTACTATCGTTCATTGCTTGGCTGTTATTTTTATGTATTTTTTTATTTTTTATTTTTTTGGCTGTTATTTTTAGAAAGAACATGACAAATAGATGGAGGCAAAAAGAAATATAGTAATAAGGCCGATTGAGGTATATTTCATGTATTTAAAGGAAAACTTTAAACTTTTCTGCAGAGTTGTCAGTTTATGTAAAAGCTAGAAAATAAACCTTAATTTACTGACTGTCCAAGGTATTATGACGGAATACTGTTTGCTGATTTGTATCCTTCACTGCTAGTCTGATAAACCCAGTGAGGGCATACCATGTCTGTTTTATGGAGTACTTCCCTTGTGTTTGATCAGTACCTGGCACAGAGCAGGAACTGGAAAAAATTATCTGGGAAAGGAGTGAATGTTTAGGTAATAAATGAAAGGCATAGATGCTCCCCTATCTCCGCCCCATAAAAGATTTTATAAATAGAGATAATTATAAATCCTATGTGCTTTTAATTCTTTTGGGAAGATAGGCAGTGCCGTATCATTCTAAGCTGTTGGTTTTAAGTAAGGGAATGAATGTGCCACTTTAATTTTCATTCTCTTAGATTGGTATTACTTCAGCATTATTGAAGGGCACAACAGTATTGTCATTGTATAAAAATACCCCAGGGGAATGGTACTGGGTAAACTCATGGAGCCTAAGAGCAAGAACTGCACTCAGACTTCGTAGGAGACTAAGGAGCCATGCTTGTATTTCTGCTCCCCACTCCCACCCAGAAATGTTGACCGGTGAAATGTCTACAGTTGATCAAAGCAGGGTTAGTCAAATGTTGTGTCTTCTGGAAATTTCCAGTAAGACTCAGCAATTCTAGTTAGAGCTCTTTACTTGAAATGAAGGGATGTACACTCAGGGAATCAGATGACCTTCTAGGGCTGCAAATAGCAGTGGCCAGATGGTATTAACCACTTTCATGATCTGTGCAGTGTCTTATTCAGACCATTCAACAATCTCAAAAGATAGTTTTTACTCTTCTAACAGGAATGGAGGCTTAAAGAGGTCAAATAACTTATCCAGTCCCTCATTTCTAAGTAGTAACTACACTCAGTATAAACATATATCTTGCTGGACATTGAAATTCAGCTCTGCAATTCATTCTCTTCAGAACATGGGCTTTGAATTTAAAATTAGATCAATCTGTAATAAAGTTTTAATTCAGTTTTTAACTTTGTTTCCCAAATATATTTGACCACAGCCTCTCCTTTCCAAGAGCTATCCCTGTAACTTCTTGAGGAACTGCAGTGTTGTATGGACCATGATCTATGAAATGTTATTAGACAGGCATATTGTGTAATTGCAAACATAGGTAGAATTTCATAACTGTTTTTACATGTCACTTTTCATACACGTTATAAATTTTTCTTAAATGTCTCTTATAGTCCTATTAATTTCTTATGGTGCATATATATTTTAACTAGTTAATATGTGATATTTTTAGAAAAGTTTAAAAGTGTATATGGTCTGGGAAAAAGTATAGGTACCTGATTCTATCACTCTAGAGACTTATTGACAATTTTGGTATGTTTTCTTGTAGATTGTTCTCTCTGCAGTTATGTACACTTTTACATGTGTTATAGAAAGTGAATCTTTTACTATTCATGATGCTTTATAATTGGCATTTTCTCCTGCAACCTTGTACCCTGTCCTATGTCAGTTTAATTGGCAAGTAACTGAGCTTTATAATGTCTAAGACTTTGTGCTGGCTGATAAGAAAGCACACTTAAAAGATGTTTCAAGGCGATATTGATAGTATATGCAAAAATAAATTTGCTTGATATGTGGGGGCAGCTTAGACTTTTATTTTTATGAAAGATGTTGTTGCTCTCTCAACACTTGGAAAATAATCAGATTAATACAGTTTTTTGTTTGACATACTAAAGTGGCTGTGATAGCCAGTGATATAACATCACGTACAAACATGGTCCAAACAGCCTGCTTTATTGATCTTGTTGAGTACTAGGCTTTCTCACAACCTCGAGCGTGGGTATAGTTTATTTAAAAAAAGAAAAAAAAACACAACCAGAAAAACCACCTTTCATCGTGGCACATTTTGAACAACGTTTATTCATCACCCAGTGTCAGCATTGTCCGTTTCCTTCCATGTGTGCCCACATTCCCCCTTACCCTTCCTCCCCCTCCGCCTACCAGATGATTTGGGGAGCAAATTCCAGACATAATTTCAGCTGTAAACATTTTATTAGGTGTTTCTAAAATAGAAGGACTCTTTAATGCTATCATGTTTATGTTTTTTTTAAATCACCAAAACAATTTCTTTGTGTCGCTATGTATCTTGTCATTGTTCACAGTTCCCTTCTTGTCTCATAAATGTGCTTTGAAAAAACATTTTCATGGTATCCAAGTGAGGGCCGTATATCAATACCTTGCTTAAGAGATTGATAGATCTCTTAAGCCATTCTCACCCTCGCCCCCATTTCTCCTTGTAACTTATTTGTAAAAGGACTGAGTTATTTGTACCGAAGATTTCCCGTGGCTTGTGCTGATTGCACTTTCATGGTGGTGTTTAACACTTATCTCTGTCCCCTGTATTTTTGGTAAATTGGTGGTGAGAAAGGTTTAATCAGATTTAGATCTCCTGCCCTCCCTTCCTCATTTCCTTTCTTCCTTTTGAAAGAAACTTTCACAAGCAGTGTTGTGGTTGTGGTACCTAAAATCTAGTTTCCTCCTGATTTCAGCAGTTAACTGTTGATTGTTTTTTAGGCCCTTTATTTCAGTAGGAACTCCAAAATAGTTATTATCCTGTTTCTTTGCTGTTATTAGCTAGGTTTACTTTTTATAGGAGAGGCGGGATAAATGCTCAGTTCTTCACTTACTAGGTTTAAAATAGTGAGTTGTTTCCTAGCTATCCTCCAGAGGTGAAGAGTGAGTTTTTTTGTTTTAATTTGAGTATCATTATGAATGCATTTAAACAGTTTTAATGCATTTCAGTTCATGGCACTTAAGTGTTTTTAACTGATGATCACGTGGTTTGACCAGTGGGGGGCCTTTTCAAATTCACTTCCAAGTCTCTTTAACACAATCCTAGTAGTTTGGGGCTAGTAACTTTGTTTTCTGGTGTATATAGTAGTCCATGCTCATTGTAAGATTTCCTCCCCAGACTTGAGATCAGCCACTTCTTTAAGGAACCCTGATTACTATTAGTGAAAAATAGTATTTGGAAACTGCATTATGGGCTCTAGTGTCACTCATTATTTGTAGACCTTTTCAGGACAGAGCTAGGAGATACATAGGTACACACACACACACACACACACACACACACACACACACACACACACACTCAGGAATATAAGTATCTTTACAAAGTTCATTCTCATTTAAAATGAAAACTACAGTGTTTTATTTAATTGATCTTGTATCTATATTTTGTTTCCCACTGAAAATGCCGGTTCCTAATGACACAAAATGATTGATTTTCTTTATTCTAAAATATACAAAACAGTCTCAGAATAACAATACAAACACTACTACCAACAGTATAGTCAGTGAAAATTTTTCACCAGTTCTTACTGTTTTTAGGGTATGTTTCACTAGAGAGAGAAGTTACTTTTAAAACACTCAATAGTTTTTCAGTATATATCAGTTATGCCATCATACGGATAAACAGTTAAGGTCATTTGTTACACTTGGTTTTCTAGTTTTACGAATTTCTTATTTTTCTGTTACTTGTAAAATATTTACATGGTTCCAAAATCAAATCTACAAAGTAGGAAATTTTCAGAGAAGTCCTGCTTTTATCCCTGTCTCTTTTATCTATCCCCCATCTTGCAGTTTGGGTAAATTTTTTATTTTGGTATTTGGCTTATCCTTCCATTTCTTTGTTTTACATGAAGAGTTACATGAGCGTGTGTGTGTGTGTGTGTGTGTGTGTGTGTGTGTAATTTCTCACTCCCTTCATAGATAATTGTATACTCTACACTTTTCTATGCCTTGCCTTGTTTTTTTTGTTTGTTTGTTTTTTACTTAATAGTGTATCATTAAGTCACTTACTGGCAGTACATAGAGACAGTCTTTATTCCTTTTAATAACTTCATCATATTCCGTTGTGTCTGTGTACCGTAAATTATTCCAGCATTCCCCTATTAATGGACATTTAGATTGCTTCTAGGCTTTTGCTGTAACACATAGGAAGAGTGCTGTATTGAATAGCTTTTATATACATCTTTACGTGTACTTGCTAGTTTATCTTTGGAATAGAATTCCGGAAGTGGTATCACAATATATAGTTTTGCTAGCTAGTGCTAAATTCTTCTCTTTAGGGGTTATTGTTTTGCATTACTTCAGCAATGTATGTGAGAACCAGTTTCCCAACAGATTCACCAACAGAGTTAAACTTTCATGTAAGGCGCTGTTAAAGGAGCTGTTCCATAAGTATATATTTCTCTGTGTCTTTAAAAGGTCCTTGCTGTTATGAGCAATGCAGCCATCTCTGATTTCCCAGTTAGACAATTGTTTGAAATATATTTCTTATTTTGTCATTGAACCCATTTATGAATAATGGTTAGACATAGTTGAAATGGTATTACCATAACTGGTCTTAAGGTCCATTATATTGTAATAAACTTCTGGTTGGGCCCAAGAAACTAATTACTGTTTTAAATGTTTTCAAGAGGAAAAGTGCTGTAATTTTCTATTAGTTCACACAGCCCTTCTCAGCTAGTGCTCCTCATCTTAGAAGTTCTTCAGTTTCACTGAGAGTGGTTCATAACAAGCACCACTATAGATAGGAGAGGTTAATTATATGTAATTTATGCCTTGGGCCAGGCATTAAATACTTGATTCCCTGTGAAATCAGTTGAGAAAGGCTGTACCCTGTGAGGAATGGGTTTTTTCTCTGTACTTTATATCCCTGGCTTAATATCCCCCACCCTGACCCATGCCATTGGTACCTTTGACTCATTGCATCATAGAGTAGGAATTTTTATGCATTCTCTCTTAAAAATGTTAATTTTAGGGCTTCCCTGGCGCAGTGGTTGAGAGTCCACCTGCCGATGCAGGGGACACGGGTTCGTGCCCTGGTCCGGGAGGATCCCATGTGCCACGGAGCGGCTAGGCCCGTGAGCCATGGCCGCTGAGCCTGCACGTCCGGAGCCTGTGCTCCGCAGCAGGAGAGGCCACAACAGTGAGAGGCCCGCGTACCACCAAAAAAAAAAAAAATATATTAATTTTATAAATTACATGCTTAGAAAATTCCATGTATCTGATTTGAATAGTAGTATTTAGCTATAAAAACAGGTCAGTTGCTTTAGAAGAGTGATTATGAAAATTATAGTAAGGTATAATCTGGTTTGGAAGGAACCTTATTAAAGCCATGAAGTCTAACACTTGTTATATCTAATGCTATCATATTTTAGTTTCTGTACTGCACATGGTTGTTACTCTGTTTTCACCACCTCCTGTCATAGTTAATTTAATACCTTTTTAGGCAGCAAGTATTTTTTGAATGCCTATGAATTTTTGTCCTCAAGTGTCTTTTACCCCCAAGATACTGATAAATTTGACAGTGGGCTAATGCACAGTGTGGTAGATAACCACAACAGGTGTTATACATTGTGCTGTGGGACGCCAAGGAAGTGATGAGTTCTTTTACAGGTTGAGGGTTTCAGGGAAAGCTAGAGAAGATGGGACTGGAGTAGGAACTTACAGGGCAAATGAGTGGAATGGTATTCTAGAAATCAGAGGTAGGATCAACCAGTATGTGTCCTTATGCTAATGCTTGACATATTGCGGTGGAAGTTATAAGGTATAGTGGGAGAAGTGGTATTGGAGACAAGGTTGGGATCTGAGGATAATAGGACCTTGAATATGATTTTAAACTTTTTCTTTTTATTCTAAAAGCAGTGCATTGGCACTTATGTTTTTAAAGTAAGGAGTTATATGATATGGCAGTCGAAGGGATGGATGGAAGGGAGAAGAGACCAAAGGCCACAAACAAATAACCAAGTCTTAGAACACTTTACTTAGAAAGTTCTTCCCTATGTTCAGAAAATCTGTCTTTGGAACTTAGATCCTCTGATCCTAATTCTACTTTGAATTTAAAACAAAATAATCTCTTAACCTTAGGGCCTTTGACATACTTAATGACAGTCCTGTGTCTCAGAGGTGTCGTTCTCTAGCTATAAACTAATTCCCTAGTAACTTAAGTCCTCCTCTGCTTTTTTTCTTTCTTTCTCTCTTTTTCTTCTTTTTTAATGTCATGGGACATAGCATTGAATTCAGCCTCAAAAGTGATCGATTGGGGCTTCCCTGGTGGCGCAGTGGTTGGGAGTCCGCCTGCCGATGCGGGGGACACGGGTTCGTGCCCCGGTCCGGGAGGATCCGCATGCTGCGGAGCGGCTGGGCCTGTGAGCCATGGCCGCTGAGCCTGCGCCCGGAGCCTGTGCTCCGCGACGGGAGGGGCCGCAGCGGTGAGGGGCCTGCGCAGCGCAAAAAAAAAAAGTGATCGATTGGTTTCTTTTTAAAGAGAAAGGAAGGCCTGCCTTTCTGGAAGAGTTTTAAATCTACTTTTCAAATTATCTGCCACAAAAGAACATTACAACAAAATTCTAATTCGTCGTAGACCAATTCTTTTGTAAAATATAATGAAATTATTAGAGAAACAGAATTTTTAAAAGGTAATTTTAATCCTATTTAAAACTTTTTGTATCAACAGACAAAACTCTCCAGTCAGAATGCTGTAAAAGTTCCTAAACGCTTGATTTCTGTACTGGCAGGCTACCTTTGGCAGCAGCTCTGGCTGAAACACCAGCTTGCTGTATGATCCGCTGGTTTTTTCAGGACTGGAAACTAGCCCTGTGGTGTCCTCTCCTCCCCACTTTTCTTCTTTCTTCTCATACCCTCATTTTTCCTCTTGAGTGTTTTCAAAATATTCAATTTTTTAGTTCTGTTTCTGGTTACACGTTCATTTTGGAGTCAAGTGACTTAGCTTTGTTTTAAGATGGAAGAATATAAAGCAGTGCAATACAAATTAAATGTTTAATTCAGATTGGATAGTATTTCAGTACATTTTTATAGAAAAGAGTCATTGCTTTGCCTGTATTAAGTACTAAGAAAGACTGGGGAGATTTGAAATAAAAATTCTGCTACTATTTATTTAAAGTATAGTTTTTTTTTAATTTGTAAGACACTGCAAGGGATAAAAAGATGGATCCAATGAGAATAACCTGTTTTCATTACTAAAGTAGCTCTTTGAGTAACCTGTGAAACTTAAGCTAATTACTCTGCCGTAGATCTAATAATACCAAGATGAGTTAATTGTCCACGTCTAATGAAATGAGACATGAGTTTCAGTGAAAAGGGAGAGTCCATTTTATCACTAGATGCTGTTAATGAGCCTTTTAAAATTCAGTCTTGATTGGATAGCAGTCAGTTTAGTTAAGGAATCTTTGAGCACCTTATAATGTGTTGTATATATAACAGATTTTCTTTCAGAAGGTTCAGTTCTCTGTGGACAGGATTAGTAGCGGAATGTTGCTTATGTGTTTATCATTATGCTGCATCAGTTGATTTTCTTTTTCAAAATCCTTTAACAAGAACTTCGATGGAAATTTTTTTTCCGTTATATTAGTGACAAATTATTAGACAGTTTCATAAGCCTAGTGAGCCATCCTATTCTATCCTACTACTTTTATTTTTCTCCTTCAGTTATGAAAGATAACAATTTAAAGAAATTATATTGTTGCTCTTTGAATTTTAAAACATGCTATTCTTTTATTTTAAATCATGTATAATTGTTAACTCTTTGACTTTTAAAGACATGTATAGTTATTTTTTTAAATCAGGAATTGTCATAGGACCGGGATGATATCACAGTCTTTGGGTCCAAAAAAGTCAAAACTGTGATTCTTCATTTTGTAAATTATATGTTACTTAGAAAAGAGCAAATAGAAATTATAGCAGGTTAGGACTGCTCCTAACAACTTGGCCAGTTGATTAATTAAGACCTTAAAAGGTCTTAATAAGTTTTCAACTTAAGCTTTTGCTGAATTCAGATACCTATAAAGTATTCTAAATATAGATTACTAATCACTTCACATAGAAAATACTATTATTTTTCATATTCTGATGTGAAGGAAGTTCTGTATCATTTCACCTTTGTAACTAATAAGATTAATTTCTGACTAGTAACTTGTTTTCGTTCTTGCATTTTTGGCAAGGATTTTTTGTTTTGTTCGTTGGGGGGTTTTTTGTTTGTTTTTTTAAATGTTGTGTCCTCAGCACATAATATTAGTTTGCCCCATATTGATGATATTAAGTTTCATCCTTTGGTTAAAATGGCATCAATCATATTTTTTCATTGTAGAGATACTTTTCCCCCATTTAAATTAATAACTAATCTAAGGGGAATACTTTGCAACTTTGTAAATATCCTGTTGCCAACAAAATTTTGCGCCCCCCCCCCCCATACTCTTCCCCACTACTCCCCGTGTGGAGTTAGGCTAAACTCTCCACTGAATTCCCGACTGCCTACTTACCATTTGGACTGGGTTGAATGGGCCGGGGTGGCTGGTGACAGCAGTGCTGAGTTGGTGGTGGTGGTGAGGGTGCAGCACGCTGAGCACCTATGGTGACTTAGGTCTGCTCTTTCATCGCTCCTCGGGAATTCACTCATTAATTCCCAAACAGCCCTATGAGGTAGCTACTGTTGTTTTTCTAATTTTATCGGTGAGGAAGTGGAGACATAGAGGACGTTCTCTTCACCTCCATAGTGAGTTGCTTACTCAGGATTTGAACCCAGGCTGAGTGCAAGAGTTTCATTATTACATTGTGATTTTCCTCAATAGTCTTTTGATCTCCTTATCTCCACTCTTCCTCTCTGGCTCCCTCTGGCAACCAGAGTGATTTTTAAAGAATAATCCTGCAATATATGTTTATGTGTTCAGTAAGAGTCAACTCTTTACTGTGGCTAACAAGGCCCTGCTTGGTCTTGTGTCTAGCTGCCTTACAGGCTTCTTTTTGCCACCTCTGTGACTGAGGTCCCACCTTTCCATTCCTTCAGCATACTGATGCTCTCCTTGTAGGGCTTTGGTCTTGCTGGTCCCTCACCTGGAATCCTCTTCCCCTGGTATCTTTTTGTAACTCAGTGTCCACTTTTCAGATTTCTGTTCAATTTCACATTTTCAGAGAAACCTTCGGTAGTCACTCTGCCCCCAAACAGCAAACCCTGATGCCTTGCCACACTGCTCTCTCCTTGTATCCATTATCTCCTTGTATCCTTTATCACTCTGGACATGCTTTTGCTCCTTGTATCCATTATCACTCCGGACATGCTTTACCTGTTTATTATTATTTATCTTCCCCCATTAAGGGTGTGTGTGTTTGGTGATGAGAGCAGAGAGCTGTCTGTTTTGTTCACTGCCCTGTCCTCAGTTTGTTCACTGCCCTGTCCTCAGTGGTAGAGCTGTAAGTGTCTGCCACGTAGTTGGTACCAAGAAAATATGTGTTGAAGGAAGGAATGGTCTGCCTTTTAATTTTGCTTATAATTATTTTACATAAAGAAATTATGACCTGAACAGTCAAACTATATTTTATGGTTTTTTGGATTCTTCTTTAGTATCAGAGGCGTTTACATTCCTCAGTAGTTTGTATAGATATTTGCTATTTTCTGTTATCATTATGGTTTTATTTATTCAGTTAAATCTTACATTCTTTTATAAATTATTTTATTCTGCAGGGTAAGATTGCAAATTCCACATTTTCAGTTATTTTGCTTTTAAAATAATTTTAATGACTTACATTTTAATCGCTTTTGACAGTTGTCTGTTTTTTTTCAATATGTGAAAAACGTAAAATTAGAATTTTTGAAGTTCTTAATTGAGTAGCAAATATTCTTTTTAACTTTCTGAGGAATTTTTTTGTCCAGTGGTTTAGTTTTTGGAAGAATTTGCTCCGATTGTATAGGTAAGAATTTGCCTAGGCAATTAGTTCTGATTTGTCCAGGTGTGCTATATTTGTTACCAAATGATCTAGGAAAAGTAAGAGTAAATAATGTTTGTTTTGCTAAGAAAAGGTACAGTGTTTCTAAACCATAATTACCTTCATATTTTGAAGTTTTTCTTCTCAGTATAGCTCTTTGGAAGGGCGACACTAAGGTTTGGTTTGCCCAGTACAGTTTCAGCTGTACTTACTGTCTAGGCATAATTATTAGTATATCCTTTCACTTTCAAATTATCCTGATTTGGATGACAAATTACATAGTCCCCCTTAGTTTTGGGGCATTGTTTTGGTGTTTGTTCAGCTTTCTTCCACAAAGCATTAGCACTGTTCTTAAATCTCCTTGTATGCTGGCTGTCTGAGATTTGTTGTTATGGAATGATACTGTGGCCTTATGAAAATTTTGATAGAAAATTAAAATGTTGCTTTTAATATGTCTGTTTCAAAGTGCTGCCCTTAGAGTGAGAAGTGATTTATGTTTATTTGGAGAAAATAAATTGTGGAAGATGTGTACATCAGAGGATCATTCTGTCCTCTGGTACTTGATCCCTTGCTTGTTTATAGGATTTGATTCTTGTTCTTTATTAGTTTACTCTTACCAGCAGCTGTGGTTAAAAGAAACAAAACAAAACCACTTGGGAGATATCCTTGAGTCCTTTCTACCCTCAGTCAATCATTTAACAGATTTGCACAATTGTGCAGCTCAGTATCTTCTGAGTTCCCACAGGGCCTCCCCACCACCATTGTCTAAATCTGTGCTCTCATTATTTTTTGCCTAGACCTCTGCAGTCATCTCTTAACTGTTCTTTTTCCCCTCAGGTAATATGCATAATATCTACTAAAGTCAATTTTTTTGTTGTTACTGATATCTTGTTAGTATGTTTATATATATGTGTGTCTTTCCGTCTAGGTATATGCAAGGTTGTAGTACTCTTTGTCACGAAATAAGATAAAGTTCTTCTCACCCATTGCCAAGCAGTTAAATGTCCTGTTTCCATTCCTGATTTACCTTTAGTTACTATAAACTTTTTTATTTGATTATTTAAGCTGTGTAGATAATTTATACAAAAAAATAATTTTACCTATTAACTTTTAGAATTCCCATTGTGTACAGGGCACTTTTCTTTTTGCTTGTTGATATAAGAGAGCATAAGATTTTTGTGTCGAGGCTGTCTTAAGCATTTGTTCAGATTTTTCGTATATCTTAAAAACCTCAGGAGGTAATCGTAGTTGTTCAGAAGCATCTCACATCACAAATGTGATGGTTTAGGACTTAAGGTTTTTAAAAATGTAGTTTTTATAGCAAGTTATAATTATCACAAGAAAATAATGAAGTCACCATGGAAAACAGTACATGAATTTTTGTTTAGAACATTATACATGTGTAGAACTAACTGGTAGAAGAGTTCTAAATTAAAAAAAAAACAAAAACATTTTATATGTTTGGCATGAGGGCAGAAATCATTTGGCAGGAAATAAATGTTATCCTGATCAGATCTCTCTGATAGAGGCTTTTTTCACAGTGGAGTGTTTTGTTGTAGTCAAGGTTGAGGTGCATGGAAATACCCCAAGATGATCTTTCACGTCCTCCGTCACCACCAGGTAGAGGATACCTTACGGGAGTTTCTGTGATTGAGTTTAGGATGCTTGCCATCCCTAATCTCCCTCGCTTGCCCCAGGCTTGTTTAATTAGAACTTGCTTTAAGGTATAACCAAAAGTATATCATCATTTCTCACTAAACTAGCCTTAGTCTGTTCATTTCTTTTCAAGTGAAATGCCTAGACCTGTGCTCTGTCCAGTAGGGTAGCCATTGGCTGTATACGGAGATTGAAATGAAAACTGAACAAGAGAGCAGTTGAGCTGCTTAGTCACGCAGTCACGTTGAAGTGCTCAGGAGGGCCTGTGACAAGTGGCCCCCCTTTTGGACAGCGGATGCAAGCCACTGTTATTGTTACTCAGAGTTCTGTCGGGTAATGCTGCCTTAGGCAGAGCAAACTTATATGGAAAATGCGGAGAAATAAGCAGTTAGGAACAAATTATTCCTGTTTCTAGCTTTGTATTTTGCAGTAACTAAATTTACAGAAGAACTGCAAAAAGAATATAAAGAACCCTCCCCACACCCCAATGTGCCTTTCACCTCATTTGCCAATTTTTGACATTTACCACTTTAGTGCTCTCGGTCTTCTTTGTTTCTGTCCAACACTTCCCTTCCCTCTTTTCCCCTTTTAATTTGGAATACTTCTTTTTTTGTTTTTTCCTGTCATTGATTTTTGGGGGAAATAAATTTCCATTATTAAAAGTACTTAAGAGATGATTGTGAATGTTTGGCAGGTTTTGTACATTTATCTCTTGGAACATAAACCAGATTCTAAGGGTGCTCATTTTGTTTGTTTAGGTCTTTCCTTCCATTGCCATTGATACAGCATGTATTTAGTTATACTCATTCACTCAGGAGTCACTGATTTCAGTGCTTTTCCCCTTTCTGAAAAACTCTTTAAACTCATTATAGGAAGAATTAAAAATAATCTAGAAATGTGCTAGTGACCAAGCTCTTAACTTTTTCCCATGGTACCTAGATACATGATTTATTTTGGACCAATTTGCAGTATATGAATAGGCCAATAATAAGTAAAACCTAATCTGGACATAGAAAGTGAGTTTTATTGGCAGTAAAGATATGAATACTGTCAGTGACCATTTTTGAGCAATTCTCCTTTGATGGAGTGATTATATGAAAAACAATTCAAGCTCTCAAGGAAGACCAGGACCCATTGTGACATAAGTGCCAGGCTTGATGAAAAGTCTGAGAAGCAGTGGTAGTGGCATCACCAAGCTCAAACATATGGTCTTGTTTCATTACCATCACCAACAGTGTGCATTTAATTTAACCTTAAATGGCAGTGTAATACAACCAAGTCCATTAACTCCTTCACACAATGTTATTTTCCAGTCTCTTCTATGTTTTCAGTTCCATCCCTTAACCTTCTGAACAACCAGACCATTCCTAATTGCCCCTACATAACATTTATTCACATGTTTTTTTCTGTCTAGAATATTATTTCTTCTACCTTTCAAAATTTATAACATAATTTAATAAGTATTTTTTGATTCCCTACTCTGGGCCACACACAAAACTGGGAGGTTGTTCCCGTGGAGCACAACTAGAGAGGAAGACAGAAAATAAACAAGTAAGTAAATGAACACTACAGTATGAGATGGTGATAACTGCCATGAGGAGAATAGCATCAAATGGTGTAATAAGTATGATCAGTGTGGAATGCTTCTAACTTGGGCGTCCAAGTCAGGGCTGTGGGCAGAGGTGACATCTATCGTGTGACAAGAGGGTAAAATGAGAGGAAGTGTAAAGCACTCAGAGAGGAACGACGTTAGATTGTCTGAGGAATAGCAAGATCAGCATGGTGGAAAAGAGTGGGAGATATCCTTCCATGCAGACAGGGGAAGGAGTCTGGATTTTATTGCAAGAGCAGCTGGAAGGCAATGGAGGGTTTTAAGCAGAGTGGCATGACCTGAAGCCGTTAGAGAGTGGGTTGTAAAGGGATGTGATAAGAGTTGAAGCAAGGGACTCGAAGGTGGGCTACTGCAGTTATATTTCTGATTTCCTCAGTGAAGTGTGGACATAATTAATGCCCATTAAAAAATTATGTTGTTCTGGGCTTCCCTGGTGGCGCAGTAGTTGAGAGTCCGCCTGCCGATGCAGGGGACGCTGGTTCGTGCCCCGGTCTGGGTAGATCCCACATGCCGCGGAGCGGCTGGGCCCGTAAGCCGTGGCTGCTGAGCCTGCGCGTCCGGAGCCTGTGCTCCGCAACGGGAGAGGCCACAGCACTGAGAGGCCCGCATACCGCAAAAAAAAAAATTATTTTGTTCTTACCACAGAATTTTAGTCAGCCAGTTTCTTGAAATTTCCGAAGTACAGGAGCATCAAATAGAAAATGCAGAAGAAACACTTAAAAAATTTACTTAAATATAAACAACTGACACATGACTTAAATTACAAAATAGAGAAAAAAAGAGAAAGACAGCCAACAAGCACTTTATAAGTTAGTTAAATAGGACTTAAGGTTAAGAAACAAAATAGTAGTTTAAAACCTGTAAGTAAAATTAATTGCCTGGGTAGAGAGAATATGTGAGTATATTTTGCAAGAACATCAGTGGCCATTTTACTTTTTCAAGTCACACCGAGACATAGGTAACAATTTCTGATCTTCTTGAGGTGTAAATGTTTCCCCTCTCCCCAATATACATGATTCTTCTCCATACTAACACTTGCGTATAGCTTATAATGTAAACCTACTAAGTAAGATGAAAATAGTTTCTCAATCAAGTGGTTGGAATATTTAGGAATAATAGGTGTCATTTAACAGAAAGTTTTAAATTGTATATTCGAAAATTTTTCTTGACAAGTCTTGAAGTAACTGTAAACAGACAATGTGAATTAGGGTATGTTCTTTCCTTTGGTCACTTACCGTGCTTTCCCACCCAGCTCTGGCATATATACACACGAATTACGTTGCCGAGAGAGATTTATTCCAAGGATATGTTTTGAATGATTTTAACATTAAAAAAAAAACAAACCCCAAGGCATTTGAGGCAGAGATGTTTTTTAGACAATAGTTGTTTAATGAGCTGCTTGTATATACAAGGGAAGAGAATAGGCCTGATTGCTCACAATCTGATGTTTGAAAAAGTATTTTCCTGGATCTTATGTATTTGCATATCTAATTGCTATGTAATCAAAACCAAGTGAACTGTAGCTACTTGAAACTCTAAAATGAAAGGCAATCATCTGTATGGGGAGTGGGGGGGAACCCCTAACATGCAGGCTAGCCTGAATATTAGCATTATAGGCTTCTTGTGTTTAATTATAGGTGTCTCACTGAGCAGTAAATGTATGCTTGTGTAATAAAAAAGCGAATATGACCCCGAAACACCAGCTCTGCTTTTTGGTAACAGAGCATTGACTTTGAGAGAACTTAGCATCCTTTGTGTATTTTGGTGATAAGGGATTGTGCCAGAATGGCTGTTAATTACTTGCTTTGTTTGATATGGAAAGCACTGGTTCCACACTTTTCTTCCTACCAGTGACAGCACCCAATTAAAATGTGTATTAAAGCAGCTATAATGCCCTCGGTTATCTGTTGGGAAGACACGAGGTAAAGAAAATTAATTTGACTTTTTCTAGCTGCTTGTTGGCAGCTTTGTGTTTGGTAAATGGAAAATAAATAGAATAAAAAACTATTTACTCCAAGATGTACCGTATATCCTTTTATAGACTTTAACATCTTATTTTATGATTTCTTGCTGCCTCATAAATGGATTATTAAATTAAGAGAGATGTTCTTAATATTCTTAATTTGAAGTTTAGTAGCCACTGATTATCAGTTAAAGCTCTCTGTATATTTTAACTTGTTTGAACTTCTAAATCTAACACAAGTTTAAAACTCTGTTTTTTTTTTAGTTTCCTTATCATCAGATCAGTAAATTACCTGTTAGTTTGGTATCAATTCACGTTCCTAACTTGAGTTAGGAACTCTTGAGTTAGGAACTCTTTGATCAGTGTAATTTGGATAATTAATAACTACTAAGGACCGCTGTAGGGAGATTACAGGTAATGCACGTAAAGGATGTGCAAGCCTGTGTACATCCTGTGTATGCTGTTTGATGCTGCTCTACTCAGTGTCATTTCTTTTAATGTTGTTTGTCTCTGAAATATTTTTCTTTTAAAAAATTATTTATAAATATATTACAGTAAACTTCCAGTTTATGTTTTTCTGTGCTCTGTCTGCTGTCATGTACTCTCAGCCAATGAATGCTAGTATAGTGGAACACACGCTTACATATGCCTTTCTCAATTATCATAACACTGTATCGAAGTACTCTCAGCCAGTTGAGTGTTCTACATTATATGTGGTTCACTCTTCTGTGAGAAGGAATCCCAAATTCTAGCTGACCCCTGAAACACACATGTGCAAAACAGACTTAAAGGATCTCAGCTAAAGATCTGAACTGGGACCAGACTTGGCACCTAAGAAAGTTTGCAGTTCTGAATTATCAGCCACCTTGGCCTCATTGGTGTTTATAAAACACTACCCGTGACAACTGAAGAATTCACATTTTTTTTTCAAGTGCACATGTGCATTCACCAGCATAAAACATATGGTAAGCCATAAGGTGGAAAAGATTGAAATTATATAGGGGATGAGCTCTGACCAAAATGGAATTAAATCCCAAATATTTGGATATTGAAAGCATGTCTTTATATTCCATTGGTCAAGAGATGTCACAAGAGAAACTAGAAAAAATTTTTAACTAAATGATAATGAAAATACAACATAAAATTTGTGATATAAAACTAAAGCAGTGTTTACAGGGAATTTATATCTATAAAAGTTTGTATTTTAAAAACTTCAGTTATCTCATTTTCTACCTCATTAAAATTTAAAAAATACAGCAAACTAAACCCAAGGTAGGTAAAAGAAGACAATAAAAGTAAGAAGATAAATTACTGAAATAGAAAATTGGCAATAGAGAAAAACAAACTAAAACATGTGTTTTTTAAAAATAAAATGAAGATTGATAAAATAGAACTATAGCTAGACTGATCCAGAACAAAAGAGAAGACACTAACTACCAGTGTCTGTAATAAAACAGGGGATATCACTAAAGATCCTACAAATATTAGGAAACTTTTAAGGGAATATTATGAGCAACTTTCAGCCAATAAATTTGACAACTGAAACGAAAAGTCTTTGAAAAACACAAATTATTACCAAGAAGTGACAGAAATTTGGATAGCCCTATACTGATTAAAGAGGCTGAATTTATAATTTAAAATTTCCCCACAAAGAAAATGTAAAGCCTAGGTACTCACACAAATGAATTTTATCAAACTTTAAGAAAGAAATAGTATTAATCCTATATGAAGTCTTTTCATAAAAGATATGAGAAGGGAATACTTCATTTTAACTTTACCATAAATTGGTAATTACTAGCGTACTATGATACCACCACAAAAAGAAAATAAAGATCAATATTCCTCATAGACGCAGAAATTCTAAATAAAATTTTAGCATGTTGAATTCAGTGATATATGGGGTATATCTTGGCAATGCAAGATTAGTTTAACATCTGTGAATAACATCTGTGAATTGATCAGTGTAATTCATCGTATCAGTAAATATAGTAAAAAGCTATATGATTATTTCAAGAGATGCATTAAAAATATTGAACAAAAGTCAATACACTTTCATGATAAAACCACATAGCAAACTAAAAATAGAAGGGAACTTCCTCAATTTGATAAAGACCAAATGTGAAAATACTTATAGCAACATCATACTCAACATGAAGACTCAATGCATTTCTCCTAAGATCATAGACAAGGCAAAGATGTTTGCTCTCATTACTTCTATTCCAGGTTGTAAAGAAGGATGGTCTTAGCAAGTGCAGTAAGACAAGAAAAAGAAATTAAAAGGCGTACAGACTGGGAAGAGAGATGTGAAACTCTGTGTCCATTACTTTCTGATTGCTTATATAGAAAATTTTAAGTTATATGAAAGGTGAGTCTAACAAGAAGAGATCGTGATCTTAAATTTGCATATACCAAGTAGCATAGCTTGAAAATATATAAAGTAAAAATGACCAGAACTGAAAGAAAAACACAAACCCACAATCATAATTTTAGCATAACTCTAAATAACTGATAGAATAAGGAAACTCAATTAAGAATATAGAGGATCTGAACAACACAGCTAGCAGACTTGACCTAATTAACAAAAAAAGAACATTGCCCCCAACAGTGCCACAATTCATTCCTTTAAAGTGCATGTGGAACATTTTGCCGAATAACTGTGTGTTGGGCCAATAAAGAAAGCCTCAGCAAAGTTTGGAAGTCTGAAGTTATTCACAGTATGTTCTTTAATCACAGTGGAATTGAGCCCTGGGAATCAGCCAGAAATTAAAACTAAGGGTTGGCCGTAGATATGAGGTACATTTAGACTTAAGGATCTAGAAGTAACAGTGAAGTGGGTCAAAGCAAAATTTAATAAATAGAAAATGTACTGAATATTACTTTGATGATTAAAATAAAAGACGTTTCTTTGAAAATTCATGGGAGATTGGCTCAAGATGGCGGAGTAGAAGGACGTGTGCTCACTCCCTCTTGCGAGAGCACCAAATCACAACTAACTGCTGAATGATCATTGACAGGAAGACACTGGAACTCACCAGAAAACTCACTGGCACATCCAGAGACAAAGGAGAAGCCACAATGAGATGGTAGGAGGGGTGCAATCACAGTAAAAATCAAATCCCGTAACTGCTGGGTGGGTGACTCACAAACTGGAGAACACTTACACCACAGAAGTCCACCCACTAGAGTGAAGGTTCTGAGCCCGTCAGGCTTCCCAACCTGGGGGTCTGGCAATGGGAGGAGGAATTCCTAGAGAATCAGACTTTGAAGGCTAGTGGGATTTGATTGCAAGACTTCGACAGGACTTGGGGGAAACGGAGACTCCACTCTTGGAGGGCACACACAAAGTAGCGCGCGCATCGGAACCCAGGGGAAGGAGCAGTGACCCCATAGGAGACTGAAGCAGACCTACCTGCTAGTGTTGGAGGGTTTCCTGCAGAGGCAGGGGGTGGCTGTGGCTCACTGTGGGGACAGGGACACTGGCAGCAGAAGTTCTGGGAGGTACTCCTTGGTGTGAGCCCTCCCAGAGTCCACCATTAGCCCCACCAAAGAGCCCAGGTAGGCTTCAGTGTTGGGTCTTCTCAGGCCAAACAACCAACAGGGAGGGAACACAGCCCCACCCATCAGCAGACAAGAGGATTAAAGTTTTACTGAGCTCTGCCCACCAGGGAAACACCCAGCTCTGCCCACCTCCAGTCCCTCCCATCAGGAAGCTTGCACAAGCCTCTTAGATAGCCTCATCCACCAGAGGGCAGACAGCAGAAGCAAGAAAAACTACAGTCTTGTATCATGTGGAAGGAAAACCACATTCACAGAAAGATAGACAAAAAGAAAAGTCAGAGGACTATGTACCAGATGAAGGAACAAGATAAAACCCCAGAAAAACAACTAAATGAAGTGGAAGTAGGCAACCTTCCAGAAAAAGAACTCAGAATAATGATACTGAAGATGATCCAGGACCTCGGAAAAGGAATGGAGGCAAAGATCGAGAAGATGCAAGAAATGTTTAACAAAGACCTAGAAGAACTAAAGAACAAACACCTAGATGAATTAAAGAACAAAGAAACAGAGATGAACAATACAGTAACTGAAATGAAAAATATGTAGAAGGAATCAATAGCAGAATAACTGAGTCAGAAGAACGGATAAGTGACCTGGAAGAATGGTGGAATTCACTGCTGGGGAACAGAATAAAGAAAGAAGAATGAAAAGAAATGAAGACAGACTAAGAGACCTCTGGGACAACATTAAATGCAACAACTTTAGCATTACAGGGCTCCCAGAAGGAAAAGAGAGAGAAAGGACCCAAGAAAATATTTGAAGAGATTAGAGTCGAAACTTCCCTAACATGGGAAAGGAAATAGACACCCAAGTCCAGGAAGCGCAGAGAGTCGCAGGCAGGAGAAACCGAAGGAGAAACATGCTGGGACACATACCAATCAAAATGACAAAAATTAAAGACAAAGAAAAAATATTGAAAGGAATGAGGGAAAAATGACAAATAACATACAAGGGAACTCCCATAAGTTTCACAGCTGATTTCTCAGCAGAAACTATAAGCCAGAAGGGAGTGGCATGATATATTTAAAGCAATGAAAGGGAAGAATCTACAACCAAGATTATTCTACCTGGCAAGGATCTCATTTAGATTTGATGAAGAAATCAAAAGCTTTACAGACAAGCAAAAGCTAAGAGAATTCAGCACCACCAACCCAGCTCTACAGCAAATGCTAAAGGAACTTCTCTAAGTGGGAAACACAAGAGAAGAAAAGGACCTACCAAAAAAAACCCCATAACAATTAAGAAAATGGTCATAGGAACATACATATTGATAATTACCTTAAACGTGAATGGATTAAATGCTCCAACCAAAAGACACAGGCTCACTGAATGGATACAAAAGCAAGACCTATATATATGCTGTCTGTAAGAGACCCATTTCAGACCTAGGAACACATACAGACTGAAAGTGAGGGGATGGAAAAAGATATTCCATGCAAATGGAAATCAAAAGAAAGCTGGAGTAGCAGTACTTATATCAGATAAAATAGACTTTAAATAAAGAATGTTACAAGAGACAAGGAAGGATACTACATAATGATCAAGGGATCAATCCAAGAAGAAGACATAACAATTATATATGCACCCAACATAGAAGCACTTCAATACATAAGGCAACTGCTAATAGCTCTAAGAGAGGAAATGGACAGTAACACAGTAATAGTGGGGGAGTTTAACACCTTACTTACAGCAATGGACAGATCATCCAAACAGAAAATTAATAAGGAAACACAAGCTTTAAATGACACAGTAGACCAGATAGATTTAATTGATATTTGTAGGACATTCCATCCGAAAACAGCAGATTACACTTTCTTCTCAAGTGCGCATGAAACATTCTCCAGGATAGATCACATCTTGGGTCACAAATCAAGCCTCAGTAAATTTAAGAAAATTGAAGTCATATCAAGCATCTTTTCTGACCACAACGCTATGAGATTAGAAATCAGTTACAGGGAAAAAAACGTAAAAAACACAAACACATGGAGGCTAAACAACACGTTACTAAATAACCAAGAGATCACTGAAGAAATCAAACAGGAAATCAAAAAATACCTAGAGACAAATGACAATGAAAACACGGCAATCCAAAGCCTATGGGATGCAGCAAAAGCAGTTCTAAGAGGGAAGTTTACAGCTATACAAACCTACCTCAAGAAACAAGAAAAATCTCAAGTAAACAATCTAACTTACACCTAAAGGCACTAGAGAAAGAAGAACAAACAAAACCCAAAGTTAGCAGAAGGAAAGAAATCATAAAGGTCAGAGCAGAAATAAATGAAATAGAAACAAAGAAAACAATAGCAAAGATCAATAAAACTAAAAGCTGGTTCTCTGAAAAAATAAACAAAATTGATAAACCATTAGCCAGACTCATCAAGAAAAAGAGGGAGAGGACTCAAATCAATAAAATTAGAAATGAAACAGGAGAAGTTACAATGGACACTGCAGAAATACAAAGCATCCTAAGAGACTACTACAAGCAACTCTATGCCCATAAAATGGACAACCTGGAAGCAATGGACAGATTCTTAGAATGGTATAATCTTAGAATGGTATAACCTTCCAAGACTGAACCAGGAAAAATAGAAAATATGAACAGACCAATCACAAGTAATGAAATTGAAACTGTGATTATAAATCTTCCAACAAAAGTCCAGGACCAGATGGCTTCATAGGTGAATACTATGAAACATTTAGAGAAGAGCCAACACCAATCCTTCTCAAACTCTGTTCCAAAAAATTGCAGAGGAAGGAACACTCCCAAACTCATTGTATGAGGCCACCATCACCCTGGTACCAAAACCAGACAGATATACTACAAAAAATGAAAACTACAGACCCAATGTCACTGATGAATATAGATGCAGAAATCCTCAACAGAATATTAGCAAACAGAATCCAGCAACACATTAAAAGGATGATACACCATGATCGAGTGGGATTTATCCCAGGGATGCAAGGATTCTTAAGTATACGCATATCAGTGTGATACAGCACATTAACAAAGTGAAGAATAAAAGCCATATGATCATCTCAATAGATGCAGAAAAAGCTTTCAACAAAATTCAACACCGATTTATGATAAAAACTCTCCAGAAAGTTGGCATAGAGGCAGCCTGCCTCAACATAACAAAGGCCATATACGACAAACCCACAGCAAACATTATTCTCCGTGTTGAAAAACTGAAGGCATTTCCGCTAAGGTCAGGAACAAGACAAGGATGTCCACTCTTGCCACCGTTATTTGACATAGTTTTGGAAGTCCTAGCCACGGCAATCAGAAGAAAAAGAAATAAAAGGAATACAAATTGTAAAAAGGAAAACTGTCACTGTTTGCCCATGACATGATACTATACATAGAGAATCCTAAAGATGCCACCAGAAAACTACTAGAGCTCATCAACGATTTGGGTAAAGTTGCAGGATACAAAATTAATGCACAGAAATCTCTTGTATTCCTATACACTAAAAGCGAAAGATCAGAAAGAGAAATTAAGGAAAAAAATCCCATTCACTTGCAACAAAAAGAATAAAATACCTGGGAATAAACCTACCTAAGGAGGTAAAAGACTTGTACTCAGAAAACTATAAGCCGCTGATGAAAGAAATCAAAGATGACACAAACAGATGGAGAGATATACCATGTTCTTGGATTGGAAGAATCAATATTGTGAAAATGACTGTACTACCCAATGCAGTGTACAGATTCAGTGCAATCCCTATCAAATTACCAGGGGCATTTTTTATAGAACTAGAATAAAAATTCTTAAAAGAATTTGTATGGAGACACAAAAGATCCCGAATAGCCAAAGCAGTCTTGAGGGGAACAAACTGAGCTGGAGGAATCAGACTCCCTGACTTCAGACTGTACTACAAAGCTACAGTATAATCGAGACAACATGGGACTGGCACAAAAACAGAAACACAGATCAATGGAACAAGATAGAAAGCCCAGAGATAAACCCACACACCTATGGTCAACTAATCTATGACAAAGGAGTGAAGGATATACAATGGAAAAAAGACAGTCTGCTGCTGGGAAAACTGGACAGCTACATTTAAAAGAATGAAACTAGAACACTCCCTAACACCATACACAAAAATAAACTCAAAATGGATTAGAGAGCTAGTAAGGCCAGCCACCATAAAACTCTTAGTGGAAAACATAGGCAGAACACTCTATGACTTAAATCACAGCAAGATCCTTTTTGACCCACCTCCTAGAGAAATGGAAATAAAATAAAAAATAAACAAGTGGGACCCAATGAAACTTAAAAGCTTTTGCACAGCAAAGGAAACCATAAATAAGACGAAGAGACAACCCTCAGAATGGGAGAAAATATTTGCAAACACAGCAACTGACAAAGAATTAATCTCCAAAATATACAAACAGTTAGTTCATGCAGTTCAATATCAAAAAAACCCAAACAACCCAATCCAGAAACGGGCAGAAGACCTAAGTAGACGTTTCTCCAAAGAAGATACACAGATTGCCAACAAACACATGAAAGGATGCTCAACATCACTAATCATTAGAGAAATGCAAATCCAAACTACAATGAGGTTATCACCTCTCACTGGTCAGAATGGCCATCATGAAAAAATCTACAAACAGTAAATGTTGGAGAGCGTGTGGAGAAAAGGGAACCCTCTTGCACTGTTGGTGGGAATGTAAATTGATACAGCTCTATGGAGAACAGTATGGAGGTTCCTGAAAAACCAAAAACAGAACTACCATATGACCCAGCAATCCCACTACTGGGCATATGCCCTGAGAAAACCATAATTCAAAGAGTCATATACCACAATGTTCACTGCAGCACTATTTACAATAGCCAGAACATGGTAGCAACCATGTTGATGTCTATCAACAGATGAATGGATAAAGAAGATGTGGCACATGTATACAATGGAGTATTACTCAACCATAAAAACTAATAAGAGCCTGCTGTATGAAAAATAAATAAAACTAAAAAATTTAAAAAAATTCATGAAGTAGATAAACTTGTATAAAACTGATTAAGAAAAAAAAAAGCAGAACTACATTTGATGTCATTAACTGTAGCACTGTTATTTTCTGTACCAGCAAGGGAAAAAAGGCAACCAAATAACCTGAAAGAAAGCTTGTTGTTCATGTAGAAGTTGTTTTGTATAGACTTACTTAGTCCTGTCTTTTTAATTATATTCATTGGTATATCTTAAAAGGAAAGTATAAGTGAAATTATTTAATACTTTTCTAAGACCATCTCAGAGAGTTCTATTTCACCTTTTTACTCAGTCATACTGTATAGCAGGCTAATCCAGGAATGTTGATGATGCAGCCTTTTTAAAGGAGTGCTTCATTATTCTTCCTTATAGTTTTTCCCATACTATTGCAAGTTTTAATACACGTTCTTGTCAAGAGAAGTAAGGGGTCTGAGGTTTTTATCCTACTTGTAAGCTAATAAGTTAACTTGCTGCCATGTTTTTGAGGATTCTGGCAGAAGAACAAGACTCCTGAATCAGAGACCAGACTTTATTACTCACAGCAAAAGCAGTAACAGGCTATCGGCTTATCTGCACTGATTCCCTGAGCCTCAGTTCCCAGCCTGACATCTGTACACTTAGTGTGCTGCATTGCTGAAGAGGAACCAAGGCCAAGGTCCCAGCACTTGTGAACAAGCAGCAGACCATAGTCTCCTATGCCAGTATTCTCAAGATGGGGTCTCCTTGTCTTGCTTAGTTATCTATGTGACTACAGAAACTGCTCAGTTTGAGGAGATAGTTAAGCTTGCACACCCTGTTAGAACATACAGGGATGCTCCAGGCTTGTGGGAAACTGCCTCTCCCACGAGTGATCAGGCAGGGACAGATGTGTCCTACTGCTTCCGGTATTAGTAAGACACTACAGGTTTCAAAGATGTTAAAATATTTTTAAAAGAAATTTCTTACTATGGGTGACTTGCTGTAAATAAATATTAATAATGGAAGTGAGGGTCAAATTGGAAATATTGGAGATATTTTTTAAATCATGGAAAATCCAGTGAACAACTTCAGAGTTATAAATTTGAAAACTCATTAACTGGAATTCTATATTTTATAGATCTGTTTCTGAATCAATTTTAATAGTAAAATCTAATAAATTCTTTTTGCTTATTAGAAAATATTGTAACATTTTGTATGTGTGTGGGACTGAATTGAGTGGTTTCAAAGTTCTGAAGATACAGTCATACTGACTGTTGGTAATTGGGATAATTCTAAAAGTAAAACGAAATGGAGGAGTGCGTTGAGTACGTTTCATTCTCACCATTTTATTAATTGTGTATATTACTGAGGGACAGTGGGTAGGCCAGTGGAATTAGAATAAAAACTATTTTAGTGTAATATATAATGTGTATATTGTGGAAAGGAGGAGTAGATGCAGAGGAATGGCAATTGAGAAGTGGAGACGTGGTTATTCAACAAATGATGTTAGGAGAGTTGGGTTTGCATAGGCAAAAAGAAGTTCCAGATGAATTAAACACAAAGTTTAAGAGCAAAATGGTTAACTCTTGCATGAAACTGTAGGAGAATGTATTTGTGACTTCAAAGTACGGAAGGGTTACTGAGAAGAAAACTCATAAAGGAAGATGGATAGATATGACTACATTGGCAAAAAAAAAAAAACCTTGTTATGCAAAAGACATAAGGAACCATTAAAGGACAGCTACAAAAGTATTTATATTCAGAGTATATGAAGAATTCATTCAAAAACAAAAATAAGACCACAAATCCAGTAGAAAACTGGGTACAGTATGTGAAAGGACAACACAAAGAACAGGAAACTAGAATAAACAATGAACACATGGAAATATGTTTTACTTTATTAATACTCAGAGGAATGCACATTTTAACGAGAGTGATATACCATTTGATACCCACTGGGTTGTCAAAAATAAAAATACTACCTGGGTCTGGAATGTGGAGAAACATAAACTCCCACGCAGTGAGGGAGTGTGGGGAGTGTATATTGATACTGCCACCTTGGATAGCAATTTGGCAGTGTCTGTTAATAGTAGGTGTTTATTTTTAAGACCTTGTCTGTGGAAATTCCACTATTTATCAGTTCCTTAAGAAAATCCTGCACATGTATTCTGGAAGGTGGATATGAGGGTGTTTACTGCAGCATTTTTTATAATAATAAAAAATTGGAAACAGCATAAATGGCCGTTAATGGGGAGATGGAAATACCGGTCTCTTCATGTAATAGAATATTACATGGTAATGAAAAGGATCAAATACACTTGATTTGACATATACTCAGTCTTGAAATTGTGATGTTTAAGAAAAGGGCAGAGTTTAAAATTTTTATTCTAGGTACTTTTCTGTTTAGTGTTAGAAGTATATATTGATGTGTTCTTTATGCATTGAACAATTCGGAAAGGGAACCATATCACATGGTGATATGATAACATGTTATTCCATATGTGAGATGGAATTGCGAGAGAGTTTATGTCTCATTTATTAAACTATTAAGAGATACTTTATTGAATACTTGACATGTTTTTGTGGGTGGGGGCGGATAGGTAATTAGCTACTGTTTCTATTTAAGATATAAAATTAGTCTAGCAATTGATGGTTAATAAGTGACCAAAGCTTGTCACTTTTCTTTTTAATCTCTCTCAAATCTGTTACCTCATTGCAACATAATCTGTGCATTTATGTAGGAAATTATTTTCAAAGACTATCTTCTCATGATTAAATACCAGCAAACTAAATTCAGCATATTCAGGGATGTTAAGGTAAAAATGAGATTAGTATCTCTCTGTGGGTTATTAATGTCTTGAGTACAGGCTCTTTGTAGAAAGTTAAAAATATGTATGCATATACACATACAGTCTACTCTTTCTGTTGCTTGAAGGTCTTTTTTGTGTAAAGTGGAGAATTTCTAAAAATTCATCTTAAATTGTTATATTTAGTTAAAAGGGGGAGGAGGTTGTGGCCTTTTCAATATGCCTTTAATGCCTTGATAACTTACTTCAAGAAGTCTTTTCATTTTCCCTGTCTTAACTCCTCTCTATCATGTTTATTGAGTAAAGATTAATCCAACATGTTTAGTAAAGAAATTACTTTTTCACACCAAAAATAATTCTTTTTTTCTTAGCAGTGTGGGTTACCAAACACAAGTTCGTGTGGCTGTTGCACACGGAGGCCAGATAAACTGAAACGTCAGAGTTTGGAGCAGAGAAAGGTTTATTGCAGGGCCAAGCAAGGAGAATGGGTGGGTCATGCTCAAAAACCCCGAACTCCCTGATGGTTTTGGGGGAGAAGTTTTATAGGCAAATTTTGGGGTTGTGTGACTTTCTTCTGGTTGGTTGGTGGTGAGGTAACAGGGCGGGGCTCCAGCAGTCTTCTGCTCAGCCTGGAGTTGGCATCCCCCACCTGGATGGGGGCCTTAGTTCCTGAAGAGGACCTCAAAGATATTGTTATGTATACTCCTTAAGGAGGAATCAGGATGCTGCCCCAAGGCTGCACTGTTGTTCCTTGACTGCTCCTGCCTTGTCTCTGCATCACCTCTGCTCCCTGAGTAATTGTTTGAACCTGCCATTTGGAACGCTTGGAAAGTCAAGGAGGCTGATTGAAGCCTGTTTCCTACAGGCAAGAAACAGAGGACATGGAAAGGCTTTTGTGCCCAGGAGGGACCCCTCAGGGTCCTGCTAGGTTTCAGGTTTGGTCCAGATTCTAGAATAGACTTCAATTTTTTCAGCTTAAAAATACTTCTTAAACATATTTTGACTGCTGTGAAACACATGTTGACAAATGGTTAGCCTCTTTCCATTCATGCCATAATTATGGCCTTGGTCGCTTAATGGGGTACTTTAAATTTTATTGTATAATTTTTATGAAGGTGAAACTTTAATGATAAGAGTATAAGTTAGGGGTTAACCAGAGAAGCAGCAGGACACACACACACACACACACACACACACACACACACACACACTTATTATGAGGAGTTGGCATATACACCTGTGTTGGTTCCTAGTCGAGGGTCCAGAGCAGGCAATCAGGAAGGACGATCCATGGGGAAGGGAGAACAATTGTAGACCCATTTGGTGTTTGGAGTAGCTTGAGCTTAGAAAAGGCCTAATCCCAAAACGTTTCCAACTGAAAAACGTAGGCCCACCCAGGATAATCTCCCTTTTGAATAAAGTCAACTGGCTAGTGACTTAAATTACATGTACAAAATTCTTTCACAGCAGCGCAGATTAATGCTTGGTTGAATAGCTGAGAGGAGGTGTATATATTCTACAAAATGGCCATTGCCTCACTTTTGTCCTCCATGCTCTTGGGAAGGAATACATTTTATTGCTCACCCTAACTGGAAACACACTAGAATGGAATTCTGGCAACTGTAGTTGACACATCCAGATAACTTAACTATTCTTAAATAGTAGCTTTCTTTATTTAGTTATTGATATTAAAGATTAGTTTCATAAATGAGCAAGGGATATAAATTTAGATGTTATTAGAAGATATGTAGAAGATACACAGCTATTTCTAGGTAGCTACTATCAATCAGGAGTCACCTGGTCCACTTTTGGCCTGTATTTAGGTTATACTTAATAGATGGGTTTACTGGCCCCTGCTAACTTTTTTCCTCCCTGGCATTGATTTTATATGTTCAATGTACAGGCTCCTTTTAATATTTAATGTGAAGGAAAGTGGTAATTCAGAAGGTTTTTATCTAAGCAAGATTTCAGTTTATTAGAATTCAAGTAATCTAGAAAGATGTCTGATTCTTACCTTAAATCGAAATAGAACTATAGAAGCTGACTAGGAAAATCCCATTTCCAGGAAAACAGGTCACATCAACTGAAAATTAATTAATTCATTTCTTGATTCCTTTATTTAACAGACTTAATAATTTTGTGTGTGTGTTTGTGGTAGGCTGTATGCTAAGTGCCGAAGATACACAAGATACAGTGCCTGTCCTTTTATAGGCAGGATGGACAAGTATAGCTTCTAATTAGAAGGGGCTCAGAGAAGCATGGTTGGAAAATAATGTTTTACATAGAAATAATTTTCCATTGGTCGTAGTTTTTTAGTTTTAGTCCAGTAGTGGGCGTAACTGAGGGGAGCTACAGACTTACGGAGTCTTGGGGTTTCCTGGGTATATTTTTCAAAATGGTTTCAAACTACTTGAATATGTTAAGGAAGAGAGTATTTTATACTTTATTGGGAGGAAGGCCTTTGTTATTGTTGTTGGCATTAAAGCATATGAGCAAGGGATATAAATTTAGGTTGTTAACTGTTAACATTAAGGTTAAATTTGTACATGTAGATAAATTGTTTGCAATTTATGAGCTGCAGACTCAGACTTTGAAGGTTAGGGTTCCATTTGTTGTGTAGTAGTTTCTGTTATCTGCTGAAAATAAAATCAGTTGTTCTTGTAACATGGAACAATTAGGAAAAAACACTCTGTTTTTCAAGGAAAATCGAGTTAAATCGATTTGTAAATCATTTTGTCTTCATAGAATGTTAATTTTGTACTTTGGCAAGAAGACCCAACGAGGTAAGCCTGGGGAGGCCACAACAATTCAGCCATTTCCAGCTCTCCAAAATACAATAGGTGTTTACAGAGGCTTGCATTTTTAATGGCTGTGTAAATTTATTTATTTATTTATTTAGTATTTAGTATTTATTTTTAGAGTAGCATGAAAGTAGTCATCGGCTTGTCTGTTCAGTGTGAAGATCTATTGGTACGTGCTCTGCTCTGTAGATAAACTTAGCTGAACTAGCATTGTTACATAGAGTTGGCGTTTACTGAACTTCATATTTTCTGTCCCATTTCCCACCAGATTAATTTTTATTTCAGTAACTAAACATTTGAATGTGAAGAATATTCTTAAGACGTGTCAGGCAGGAATCCTAATCCTAAGTAGAATCCTCACCCATAGTAGAAATAAAAAGATGAGATACATAGAGAGATGGAGTTGCCTTATCAAAATGTGTCAGTAATAAGAATCAGATGACTAGGACAGCTAGAGGACTGCTAGAGAAGTTCAGATGAAAGAGCTCTTGAGACAGCTTGACAAAAAGGGGGCCTTGGAGATAATGTCACATTTCATGTGGACCTAAGAAGAGAATGGGTTCAGTGATGATGCTTCCAGTATGGCACAGTGGAGAGGGGACATGAGAGAAAGAGTCAGATTTGTGTTCAGTTTTGGGTCTTTTACTTACTTCTGTGGTCATTTTCAAAAACATGTTTTCTCTGGTTGTAATGATTACTATTAGCATTATTTAAGTTGAACTTTGTTCTCAAACTTAACCATAGTAATTGTTAATGGTAAGCTTAATTCATAAGCTTTACAGTGATTCATATGGTTGTTACAAAGTTTGTCTTAGACCTGAGCAAGTGTTTTCCACTGCATTCATATTTCACTTAGATGGTGAATAACATTTGTTACATCTGTTCCTTAATTAAGAGGAACTGGAGCCAAGGATATTCTGAAAGAGAGTGGACTTGGGTGTCCTGTGCAAGCACATCTTACTGTCTTTAATCACTAGTGGACAAGTAATGTATTCTTCCTTGGTCACTGAAAAATATTTGCTTGGTCACTGATGAAACACACACACACACACACATATATATTCTTTTTAATTGAAGTATAGTTGATTTACAATGTTGTGTTAGTTTCAGGTGTACAGCAAAGTGCTCAGTTATAATTATTCTTTTTCACATTCTTTTCCATTATAGGTTATTACAAGATATTGAATATAGTTCTCTGTGCTATACAGTCAGTCCTTGTTGTTTATTTTATATACAGTAACGTGTATCTGTTTGTCCCTCCCCCACCCCTTTCCCCTTTGGTAACCATAAGTTTGTTTTCTATGTCTGTGAGTCTGTTTCTGTTTTGTAAGTAAGTTCGTTTGTATCTTTTTTTAGATTTCACAAGTGATATCATACTATATTTATCTTTCTCCGACTTACTTCATTTAGTATGATAATCTCTACGTCCATCCATGTTGCTTCAAATGGCAATATATCATTCTTTTTTATGGCTGAGTAATATTCCATTGTGTGTGTGTGTCCCACATCGTCTTTATCCATTCATCTGTCGATGGACACTTAGGTTGCTTCCACGTCTTGGGTATTGTAAATAGTGCTTCTGTGAACATTGGGGTGCATGTATCTTTTCAAATTAGAGTTTTCATCTTTTCCAGATATATGCCCAGGAGTGGGGTTGCTTGATAAATATTGATAGTAACTCTATTTTTAGTTTTTAAGGAACCTCCATACTGTCATCCATAGTGGCTGCTCCAATTTACATTCCCACTAGCAGTATAGGAGGGTTCCCTTTTCTCCACACCCTCTCTAGTATTTATTATACGTATTCTTTTTGATAATGGCCATTCTGACCGGTGTGAGGTGATACCTCCTTGTGGTTTTTGATTTGCGTTTCTCTAATAATTAGTAATGTTGAGCATCTTTTCATGTGCCTGTCGGCCATCTGGATGTCTTTTTTGGAGAAATGTCTATTTTGATCTTCTGCCCATCTTTTGATTGGGTTGTTCGGTTTTTTTTATTTTGAGCTATATGAGCTGTCTGTATATTTTGGAAATTAAGCTCTTGTTGGTTGCATCATTTGCAAATATTTTCTCCCATTCCGTAGGTTATCTTTTCATTTTGTTTATGGTTTCCTTTGCGGAGCAAAAGCTTATAGGTTTGGTTAGGTCCCATTTGTTTATTTTTGCTTTTATTCCACTGGAGCATTTTTAAGCTGTTATTAAGACTTTGAAGCAAATAGTTTCTGATTATACACTTACATGGATGTCAGTTGATAACAAGGAGAGGAATTTAAGAATTTCACTTTAGTTCCATATCTCTGAAACTTGAGCATGCTTGAAATGATTTCTAATAAGAAAATAAAACATCTGAAGTTTTATTTTTTATTCTGCTGAGAGATTATTCCTTTCTTGGCTGATATAGTTGAATTTTCAGGTAATTAGCTCAAATTGTAAAAATAGCAATAAAATCGTTAACCTTTAACTTGAGCATTAACTGTTATAACATTGGATAATGTATAAAATATATAAAAAGTGACAGTTTGTAACAATAAAAAGTCTTAAGTGTAACAGGCCAGGTTTTAGTTGGCAAAAGTTTAGGATTTTTTTAAAAACAGGGTTTAGGGAAATTATAAATGTTCGATGCATAACTGTAATTCATGAAGGAAAGCATTCATTTAGTTATTTTTGCCTATTAAAATCCCTGTAGAGTGGGGAAAAAAGGTAAGAGACAATTCTAAAAGCTACCCTCTTTTAGCTTGACTACCAGCTATTAGATGCAAGTGTTTGAAATGGTACTCTTAGTTGTGTTCATACTTGCTTGTATTCAGACTCTGTTGAAACCCATTCAAGTCATGCTAACAACATCATTGAAGAGTAATCTTGATGTTTTCAATTTATTAACATCTTTGACATGTCAGAGTCTTACTCTGGATTGGTTATATTTCAGAAGTACCCACAGGAAGTGAAAGTATTTGGTATCTTTAAAAGGAAAATTGCATTACATAACATACTGTTCTGCATTAATTAACCATATGACTTTTATGCTTATGTCTTGCTAATAGAATTATACTGAAGCGTTATAAGAAAGATATCATTTCTTATATCTTGGTAGCCAAATTTTAATAAAAGAAGAAAAGTCTTGGATTTTTATAGGTTTTGGATGATAGGCAGTATGATATAGGAAAAACATGAAACCCTGGATTCACCTAGTTCTTCCAGTTAAGTAAAGTTATCTTTGCTTTTTATCCACTGAGAAGTATGGATATGTGAAATATGTATTAACACTTCGGAATATTAGGAGAAGAAAGAACTTTGCTCATAATACATTAACCATTTGGATAATTCAGAATTGAATTTTTGCTCACCGTCAGACATTGTATCATCCAAATTGCTATCCAAGAAGTGTAGAGGTATGCTATTCACAGTAATTATACCTACTACTATCTGGCGGTGTATTAGAACTCTTTGTAGAGCTTTTTAAAATGTGGATGTTTCCGACACATCCCTCCTATAATTTCTGGGGTGTGTGGTGGGTTCCCATCTACATCTATTTTAGTTGAAATAGGATAAACTTAAGATACTTAAATATGCCAGATAATTTTAAATGTTACAGATATTTTAGATAAACACACAAAGACTGTTAACCATGGGTTTTATTTACTTTTATCATTCTAATCTTAATTCTAAAACTTCTCAAGGTTGATGGTCACTACCAAGAAAAGAATTATGACATTCCAGGTATTTGGGGGTGGGTACCTGTATTTTTTAATCTAGAGGAATTGTTGATTAATTCCTAATTTATTTTATCTTATTATTATAATTTTTTCTGTTTTTTACTGTGGCTTTAATTTTGAGGCTCTGTATTTGAGGAACTGTGACTTTCCTGATGGTTATTTATGTTAACATAATATCAGGAAGGAAGTCCCGCAGTGGATTTAAGGGAAATCCCTGTTAGCTGGAAAGCCATCTTTTAAGAAGACTTAGGAAAGGAGTAGGGGTAGTAGGAGTTACACAGCTTACACAGCAGAAGTATTAGGTACTGTGAGATAGTCACTGTCTTAAACACCCTTTCATTCATTTAATCCTTGCAACCCTGTAAGCTTTACAAATGAGGAAATAGAATTTCATGAGATATCATCAGTCAGGCTTAGTATGCTGTTTTATAGCACAGTGAACTTTGATGTCTGTCACTCATCTCAAGTGTAAGTAGTTACTCTGTTATTACTTATTTTATGTTTGTCTTCCTTCCTAGTCTCTAAGCTCTTCAAGAGCTTTCATGTTTGTCCGTTACCTGTCATAAACCTTGTTCACTAGGAAAGTATCTTCTGTATAGTAGAAAAAGTTGATAAATATTTATTGAAAAAATCAATATATGAATGAGTTAGTCAAGGTTATTACTGAGATAACTGAAATATGGTACTGAAATAAGGCTGGCATTCAAGTTTGTGTTCTTTCCTCACTATATTATGTACCTTGTTCACTTTTGGGGGGTAGGGAATATTTAATTCCAGATATTTCTGTGGTGCTTACTATATACAAAACATTTTGCCAGATAAGTTAGGGAAATGGTTTCTAACATATATGGACAGTAGTTTACCATGTGTTGAGTAAAGAAAATGCATAATGATGTTAAAAAAGCCTACTGTGGGGACTTCCCTGCTAGCGCAGTGGTTAAGAATCCGCCTGCCAGTGCAGGGGACATGGGTTCGAGCGCTGGTCCGGGAAGATCCCACCGGAGCAACTAAGCCCATGAGCCACAACTACTGAGCTCGAGTGTCACAAATACTGGAGCCTGTGCTCTGCAACAGGAGAAGCCACTGCAGTGAGAAGCACGCACACTGCAACGAAGAGTAGCCCCCACTCGCTGCAACTAGAGAAAGCCTGCGCACAGCGATGGAGACCCAACACAGCCAAAAACAAATAACTTTATTAAAAATAAAAAGCCTACTATGAATTTAATAATGCATTTTAAATGACTTTGTACTGTGTTTATTATGGTAGCATGCATATATGTTGAGAAACTAATAGTATGTTTGTATATGACACAGCATTTAGTTTATAGAATATATACATATAAAATAAGACAAATACACAGATAAATATTTGAAAGAAACTGATAAAAATATCATAAAAGAAGTGCAAGTCCGGATCTGTGTAGGGTGGAAGAACAGAAGAATATTAAGCTACTGGTTAGGTACCAAACTCCTACTTAGGCACTTTTAAATGCATTGTGAGTAATTCAGAAAAGAAAAAGAACTGTCTTGCTGTCTTGAGCCTTATTATTCTATATCGGATGCAGAAGACTATATTATAGTATTAAGTATATTATAAAGCCATAAAATTCTATGGAAGGAAGCAAAGTGGGGGAGAGATGAATTCTCATAGAGGGGGTGACTTGGGAAAGTATTATGGAAGAAGTATTTGAACTTTTCAATTTCATTAAATTTTTATAAATTCTTTTTACTACCCTTAGTCTGTTTTCTGTAGAGCTCGTGGAATAATCATGGCTTATTCCTCTTTCTGGGAAGCTGTGGTCATCCTTCTTTACATGTTGTTTCAATTCCAAACCCTATATAGAAGGCAGTCCAGTGCTTTGATCAGCTGAGTTCTTCAGTCTGAAACCTCAGAGATTACAGGTGGATCTTTATTAAGCTTCTGTATCCTAAAAATTATATTTTGAAATAATTTTGTTTTAATATGTTTAATATATTTTTATTGACTAAGTTAATTTAAAAAATAGATTTCTTAAGCTAGTACTCTTTATCCCCAAAGTACTTTTCCAATTTTTTTCTAAATTACAACTTCTAGTCATGTTATTTTATTTGCTATTGTTCAGTCTTCCTTTTCCCATATTCCTACTTATGTCATTTCCTGTAATCTTCTATTACTCTTTGATTTTAAATAGAAGCCTGTTCAAACCATGCTGACATCAATTATGAGATGGTAGCTACTCTTCTGTGTGCTATACAAACATAACACTTTTAGAACTTCTGTTTTACAGATGAGGAGACCAAGGTTCAGATACTTTGCCTGAGATTAAACAGCTAGTAAGTGGCTAGTAAGTGTAATATCATAAATTCCTTAGACTATCATCAAATGGATGTTAAAAATCATATTTAAAAATGGTATTCTAGGGCTTCCCGGGTGGCGCAGTTGTTAAGAATCCGCCTGCCAATGCAAGGGACACAGGTTTGAGCCCTGGTCCAGGAAGATCCCACATGCCGCGGAGCAACTAAGCCTGTGCGCCACAGCTACTGAGCCTGCGCTCTAGATCCCGCGAGCCACAACTACTGAGCCTGCGCTCTAGAGCCCGCGAGCCACAACTACTGAAGCCCGTGCACCTAGAGCCTGTGCTTTGCAACAAGAGAAGCCACCGTAATGAGAAGCCTGCGCATTGGAACCAAGAGCAGCCCCCACTTACCGCAACTAGAGAAAGCCCGTGTGCAGCAACGAAGACCCAACACAGCCAAAAATAAATAGATAAGAAAATAGATTTTTAAAAAAAGGTATTCTAAAACAAATAATTGTTTTGTTTTGGATATCTATAGATTTTACTTTCTGAATAAATTCCCTCAGGAGAAAGTTTGTGACAGTGAACTACGCGCTGCCATTCACTTACTGTCTCCTTAAAGTTACCATGCCTAGACCTGGTGATGATTTTTGCTCGAGGCAGCAAGTTACCCTGTAGGTAGATTTGTCAAAATGTTCATCTTGTTTCTTGTTACGGTTTTGAGTGAAATAATTGTAATCTTTTTGGGTTTTTTGTTTTTTAAATATTTAACCTTTCTTGTCTTCTTAACATACTGTTAGTTGTAAAGTCTTTAAGGCAGAAGTGTATAATCTGAAGTCAGTATAGCTGAGTGACATTGAGTAAGTCAGGTTTCTGCCCATTAGTTTGTCATTTTTGAATGAGAAATAGGTATTATAATAATATCTACCTCTAAGGTTTAAAAAGGATTAACTTTATGGATATAAAATGCTGAGTACAAAGCCCTATATATGTTCTTTTTTGTTAATAATAATATTAGCTGTGGCTTCATTTTTGTATCTCATGCTGTACTCTATCTAGTAAATATTGAATAGTTATGGGGAACTTATTGTGGTCAGTGCAAAGAGAGGGGAGGTGAGTGATTCCAGACTTCTTGGAGCTTTTTAGATAGTAATGTACATAAGACTTAAGTCAAAAGAACAAATGATAGAATGGGAATCTAGGAAACATCCTGTCTGAGAGAACCTGGAGAAATTTTCATTGAGGTGATTTCTGAAATTGGATTTTTGATGACTTGGGAAAGAAAACGGGCACAAGTAGAAATGGTAGTCCTTTTTATTTTTAATCTTCTTTCCTAAGTGTGCTGTCAACAAGTAAATGTTTCAATTTAATACTTTAAAACATCACATTTTAAAACAAATGGTTGTTTTTCTATGCCTTTAATAATTTTTATGTCTGCTAGATGGGGGAATGAATAAGATCCAGTACAAGGTTTCACATATGAATAGTGAAATGATTCTATTAATGCTATATGTGGAAGCATTTCATGCTTCCATGGACAGTAACTGCTTTTATATGAGTGATTGTTAGCGACAGAAACGCAGCCCAGAGTTGCCAGAGGATTTCATGCCAGTTCTTCTTACTCTCGCTCTTTTTCTTTTTTTTTTTTAACATCTTTATTGGGGTATAATTGCTTTACAATGGTGTGTTAGTTTCTACTTCATAACAAAGTGAATCAGTTGTACATATACATATGTTCCCATATCTCTTCCCTCTTGCATCTCCCTCCCTCCCACCCTCCCTATCCCACCCCTCCAGGTGGTCACAAAGCACCGAGCCGATATCCCTGTGCCATGCGGCTGCTTCCCACTAGCTATCTACCTTACGTTTGTTAGTGTGTATATGTCCATGACTCTCTCTCGCCCTGTCACAGCTCACCCTTCCCCCTCCCCATATCCTCAAGTCCGTTCTCCAGTAGGTCTGTGTCTTTATTCCTGTCTTACCCCTAGGTTCTTCATGACATTTTTTTTCTTAAATTCCATATATATGTGTTAGCATACGGTATTTGTCTTTCTCTTTCTGACTGACTTCACTCTGTATGACAGACTCTAGGTCTATCCACCTCATTACAAATAGCTCAATTTCATCTCTTTTTATGGCTGAATAATATTCCATTGTATATATGTGCCACATCTTCTTTATCCATTCATCTGATGATGGGCACTTAGGTTGTTTCCATCTCTGGGCTATTGTAAATAGAGCTGCAGTGAACATTTTGGTACATGACTCTTTTTGAATTTTGGTTTTCTCAGGGTATATGCCCAGTAGTGGGATTGCTGGGTCATATGGTAGTTCTATTTGTAGTTTTTTAAGGAACCTCCATACTGTTCTCCATAGTGGCTGAACCAATTCACATTCCCACCAGCAGTGCAAGAGTGTTCCCTTTTCTCCACACCCTCTCCAGCATTTACTGTTTCTAGATTTTTTGATGATGGCCATTCTGACTGGTGTGAGATGATATCTCATTGTAGTTTTGATTTGCATTTCTCTAATGATTAATGATGTTGAGCTTTCTTTCATGTGTTTGTTGGCAGTCTGTATATCTTCTTTGGAGAAATGTCTATTTAGGGCTTCTGCCCATTTTTGGATTGGGTTGTTTGTTTTTTTGTTATTGAGCTGCATGAGCTGCTTGTAAATTTTGAAGATTAATCCTTTGTCAGTTGCTTCATTTGCAAATATTTTCTCCCATTCTGAGGGTTGTCTTTTGGTCTTGTTTATGGTTTCCTTTGCTGTGCAAAAGCTTTGAAGTTTCATTAGGTTCCATTTGTTTATTTTTGTTTTTATTTCCATTTCTCTAGGAGGTGGGTCAGAAAGGATCTTGCTGTGATTTATGTCACAGAGTGTTCACTCTTTTTCTTTTTAAGCATTAGGCAGCCATTGGTATTTGAACTTGCTGGGAAATGCAATTAGAAATCACTTGATCATTTTTGTCCTTTTATGGGAAACTGTTTGCATATATTTAGTTCAGTCTTTTCAGCCTTAACTATGGCATTATGAAGATCATATTTAGCTTCCCAAATGGTCATGGGTACTGTAAGTGGCTCTGCTCTAGTGAAAGTTTACTAATTTTGGTCATGATTGGGACAGACCAATATTATTTGGCCATAGTTTGGCCATACCTTGTGATACATAAGTTGAGTTTCAAAATACAGTAATTACAATTAAATTAGTGGAATTAATATATGAAAATTGGAATGAGGACTTAACGTGACAGTTTTTCAATATTTGTAGGAGTTAGGTGTTTCTTATGAAGGAAGAATATTGAGAATAGTCCTTTTGTTATTAACTTGGAAAATGTTTGACATAAAACTTTAAAAGTTCTTTGAATTTAGCAAATATTTCATTGTGCTAATAAGCATTTGTTGAATGCTTGCTGCCTATAAAGACATTCCTAGATGATGATTTCCACAAACTGAATGTAAAAGTGTTCTAATTTTTATGTATTATTAGAAAATAACTTGCTCTGAAAACATGATGGTTGACGGACTCAAGTTCAAGTTGAAATTTTTTCTGAAGTCAACTTTATAACTAGAGTCAGTGAGCAATTTAATTATGTATAATCTCTTTTAAGAAATGTTCCTCAATGTACGTTTCTTAAACTAATTTAAGATTGTATGTACAACTGGGGATAGTTATATGTTAGGCTTTATCACTTGGCTTAAGATGTATATATTCATAAGTGTGTTATTGGAACCTTGGTTTGCTTAAATATATAACACTTTAGAATTCCTTTCTAGGTGGTTTTGGATTATGAACTTTCACATTAAGAGCACAGTAGGGGAAGAAGTCTTGTGCTCATTTGCCTGACTACAAATGTATAATTAAAAGAGTCTGTCAGCAGGGGTTGGGGCAATCAGTGTGCTCTGATGCTTCATGTTATAATTACTTTGTTGTTCAAACAGATATTGTAATGAGAGCATAATTTTAAATTTCAGAGGTCAGTGACTCGAGGTTTTTGTTGTTGTTTTGGTTTTAATCAAAAACAAAGGTAGTTTCTCAAATTTTGAGAATTTTTTTTACTTAATATTTGTATATCGCTGTGTACAGCAAATGAAATGGATGTTTTTTTTTTAAGGTTTATTATTATTATTTTTTTGGCTGCATTGGGTTTTCGTTGCTCACGCGGGCTTTCTCTAGTTGCGGCGAGCAGGGGCTACTCTTCGTTGCTGTGCACGGGCTTCTCATTGCGGTGGCTTCTCATTGCAGAGCACGGGCTCTAGGCACGTGGGCTTCAGTAGTTGTGGTGCACGAGCTTAGTTGCTCCGCGACATGTGGGATCTTCCCAGACCGAGGCTCGAACCTGTGTCCCCTGCACTGGCAGGCTGATTCTTAACCACTGTGCCACCAGCGAAGTCCCCTGAAATGGATGTATGTATTGTGTATTAAGACAAGATTTTCGTTTTCCCCTATTGAAAATTTTAGTGAGTGGAGGAATTGTGTATTAAGTGGCCACAGGTTTATCATTTTTGTGTCATTGACATTTGATAGGCATTTCTCTCATTTAGGGTAAAAAGTGTATTTGTAGGTGTGAGAAATCTGTTTTACCAGATACTTCTCTGCCAGTTGTTGATACTGTTCTTCATGTGACTTTATCAGGAATTCATTGACAGAGAAAGAGAACATGACGTGGAATTAGGGGAAAAAAACCACTAAATAAATTTACCAGATAATTAATCTGTTTCTTTATCTGCATCCAAATTCCCTACCAGCTCTAAAATTCTATGAGAACAAGATGTGCTTAAAATTCCACATAAAAAAATGTTTAAAGGTAAAATGGTGAAGTAGAAAAACTTCTAGAGAGTCAAGACTTCAGTGTTCTGTTTCTGGCCCTTTCGCTAATTTATTATGCTATTTTAAGGCAATTTACTTAATTTTAGGGCTCTCATGTAGGTGATGTCATGTTTTAGGAATTGGTTGTTGAGAGTTGCAGGCTCTAATGTTCTCCCTGATAGAACACTTCCTGTCTGTATGACTTAGGCAAACCTTATGGGCCTTAACCTCCTCATTAACATGTTAGTGAGAATTATAGGACCTCAGTCTTATGGCTGTTAGGATGACTGAGTGAGGTGATGTGTTTATATTGCTTAGTGTGGTACTCGACAAACAGTAAGTGTTTAATGAAAGCTTGGGTAGTATCAGCATCATTTTCATTTCTGAATTTCTTTATCATCACGTGAGAGACTAAGAGCTACTTGACATTTATTTCTCTATAGTACATTTGCCAAGAATATAGACCATAATAAAGTATTATTGGTAAATGTGTCTATCTGTTTCATAATCAGTTATGAATGGTATTATAGAGCTGTTTTATATGCTACTAAACTTTAACTTATTATATAAATAAAGATACATTCCATTTCCTTGAATGCTGTCTTGTCATTTCAGACTCCCTTAAATAAAAAAAACACCAAGGTCATCAGTTTCGAGCTTTGAACTTTTTTTAAACACAGGAATTATTTATGAATAACTTGTCTTTGCTATCATTTTGCTATATTATATCATTTGTTATATTAAGATACAACTTTAGTCTTGCAGTTTTAAAAAGACTGACCCTTATTTACTCCGTTCTTCTGATATATTGAAACAAGGTAATATTGAGCTGATAGAATAAAGGAACAGCACTGTCTTGTGGGATATGAAAATCAGCGCTCATGAGCATTATGCTAGAGAGTCTGAGTGAGTTGACTAGAAGAGAAGTAAGAGAACAAGAATAAAAGATAAGGGGTAAGGATTTTCAAATGTAACTGGCAACTTAAATAGGAGGTCAAAAAGAAGCAGGCCCAGAAACAAGGATAAATGATCAAGGGAGACTGGAGGCTTATATAGGCAGACACAGTAATAATGAATACAGGAGAGCACTGTGGGGAAACAGTTTGGTGTTTGATTTCAGTGATGCTCCCCAATAATAAAAGCACAGTCGTTCAATTCAGTAAATCTGATAGCTAAAGACAATGCACAGATAGCTATCAGTTATAGTATGACACACTTAGAGCAAAGGATAAATAAAAGTAAATATTAAAGAAAGCATTCTGGACGTAAGTGATAAATTGCATGAAGTTGTGGGTATCGGGATCCATGTTTGTGAATAGGCCGATTTATTGACAGCGTGGAGTGAATGTAAGCGAGAAATGGCACCTGAAGTTAGTATGGATTGAAATGAATGGGTGAATGTACAGCAGCCTCTCTGTCAAGGCAAAAGAAAGCTGATAACTGTATTTCAGACTTTCTTCAAAACCAATTGGTCTTTGTCCTCAAGTATTAAAACTTCACACTGACTCAGAAAACTCATTCAGGGTCAATAATAGCTGAGACATAATTGGGGACTAGTTTGCAGAAGGGAGGTAATGAGCTGAACATGGTGAGTTGAGAGTGCTTTGGAGACAGTGACACACACATGTCAAGTTGGCAGTTGAATTTGGAGGTCTAGAAATAAGGAATGTGCTGGAAATGTAAATTTGCGAATAAGTGGATACAAAAAAACCCGTATTATTATTTATTGCTGAAGATTTGGTGGCACATTATATAAAATGCTTTTGGTGACTGTAAAACAGAAATTAAAATAATTTGTAATGAGCTGTTTTTTCCACATCAGTTTCTCAGCTGTTTATTCCTGAAATACTATTTGAAATATGACAGTAAAAATAAATTAATGCCTCAACCACAGTTTCTAGGAGATAGACCATATTTGGTGTATCTCCATTTTGCTGTCAGTCCTCTCTGCTTCATTTCATCCTTTTCTTTGTCCCAAATTATTTATTAAAGTGAGAAATTTGGGGAGTAGATTCTTACTGCAGGTATTCTGGGATATAGAAGTAGACACCCTATAATCTTACTCTATCTCTTGTTTGTTTATAGCTGAAAGAGAACCTTTATGGATATGTTTTATTGATTTCTGTAGTGTTTGCCAATTCCAGGTTGCCTTTATTATCTGTTTAAGAAACAGAAAGAAAATACAGGGAGAACTTATGTTTGTAGTGAATAATTACTAGGCTCAAACTCACTGTTAAAGGCACTAACTCTTCCTGAGTTAGAATGGTCCACAGTTGTATAAAAGTGGCTTCTGAGTGGAATGATCTTAAAACCTTTTTTAAAATGAAGTTTAATATGCTCATAGATTAAAAATATGTAATTCTGTAGAGCCTGATGTAGAAAGCATCCTCTGCTAACAGCCAGCACCACCCACAGTCACTTCTTACTCTTGAAGAGATTCTTTAGGTATTTATTCTCTATTGCTGCATTTTGTGCTTACCTTGCTACTAGTTAACTTTTAGTTTTCATCTCACTCTTTCATTGTGTGAGAACTCATGGGGCCCTTTCCATTTGGAAGCTCTTATCATTCAGTTTTGTTTTAAAAGTATGTGATACGTTGATGATTTTTCTCCTATCTGCTTCCTTTTTCTTGGTGAGACATCAGTAATTCAGTTTTTGGACCTCTTGGACTAGTTCTTCAATTTTTATACTCTTTCTCCCTGTTTTCCATCTCTGTCTTTGCTGCTACGTGGAGGGAGAATTCAGTTTTTATCTTCAAACCCCTCTATCAACGTTTTTTATTTTTACTATCATATTTAAGTTTCAAGAGTTCCTTTTTATGTTTTGAATTCTTTTCATAGCATTTTTTACTTGTTTCAGGGATGCAGTATCTTCTCTTAACTCTCTGAGTCTTTTTGAGTTTTTCTTCTCACTGCCCAGTGATTGTTTTCTTCAGGTGGTTTCCTGTTGTTGGGTTGGCCAGACTTTCCAGAGAAAGGTCTTCCAGTTTCTTGCCCCCAGTGTGTGGGCTGGCTGTCCTCATTCTGGGTGTGGAGTGGGAGAAAAGACTGGATACCTCAGCCTTCACTGTGTAAATGATCCTGTCAGCTGCCCATCAAAACCCAGTTCTAGAAAGTGGAACTCTTTAGGAATACATTTCTAGCCTTTTGCTAGAAATTAGGGAGTGCTAGATAGCCAGCTTTAGTTTAAGGATAGGGGATGCGGAGATTCAGCTGTTCCTTCAGTTTTCCAGTCTTAGCCCCACCCTCACCCCCCGACTTTTACTGCTGCCAATTTCCTAAGCCTTTATGGAGGCTCTAAGTATAAGTTGGTTTCTTCTTGCCTGGGTTAGCTAAGTCCCTGACTACTTAGCCATCTGCTTTCTAGTTTCCAAATTGTTTCCTTTCCCATTTTCTTCTTCCTTATGATTTTGTGCATTTTAAACTGTACAGTGTTTTAGAAGAATTTTAGGAAGGAGTGAAAATTACATTAGATACATTATTAGTTATACTAGATACTACATTAGTAGTATCTATACTAGATACTACATTAGATATTAGTGATACTAGATACTAGATACTATTAGATACTACATTAGTTTCACCTTTTTTGTCTATAAGTGTTTTCGAAACCATAAGCAAAACTGTTTGTTTTGAAGCAAACATTAGGGTAGGTATAATTTTCTTCTATTTTTGTATTTTTAACAGGCACCTAAGTTGATGAATTTATTAAGAGTATCATTTACTAAGGTGTTGTACAACTCAAAAATTTATTCCTCCGATAAAGCACAATTCAAATTATACTGCAGCTTTATTCTTTGTTCCTGTCATGCAAATAATATCCGTTCCTTTTTAAATCCTCTGACTTTTGTCTTCCCCATGTATAAAAATTTCTGTGGCAAGTCACTTAAGATTTTAATTTTCATTCTTAGGCCTTTCTAAAATATTTTGGATTATAAATGTTCCTCAGTTGTCCTTGTATTAGTATCTGTATGCATTAATAATACCACAAACACATGCTTTTTAGTGTCTTTGTCTACTAATTATAACATCTGTGTCAGTTTTAGGTTGATTTTGATTGATTGATTTTTCTTATATGTGTTTCATTTTTCTCCTCCTTTGCCTGTTAATTTTTTTTTAAGTTTTTTTTTTTTTTTTGATGAGGACCATTTTTAAAGTCTTATTGAATTTGATACAATATTGCTTCTGTTTTATGTTTTGGTATTTTGGCCCCTAGGCATGTGGGATCTTAGCTACCCAACCAGGGATTGAACCTGCACCCTGGGCATTGGAAGGCAAAGTCTTAACCACTGGACCGCCAGGGAAGTCCCTGCCTGTTAATTTCTGATTAGATGCCAGATAGTGTGAATTTTACCTTGTTGGGGGGACATATTCCTGTAGTTATTCTTGGGCTTTGTTCTGGGACACAGTTAAATTGGAAACAGTTTGATCCTTTTAGATCTTGCTTTTAAGATTTATTTAGGCAGTATTTGGAACAGTGTTCGGACTACTGACTAATTATTTTCCACTACTGAGGCAAGACCTCTGTGCACTTTACCCAGTGTCTGTATATCATGAAGTCTTTCCCGTCTGGATCTGTGTGAGAACCTGGCACTTTTACCTTGAATCCTTTGGCTAGTTGTTTCTCTGGCCTCTGGTATTTCTTCCCACATAGGCGCTGATCAGTGTTCAGTTGAATACTTGAGTCAACTTTGTGCAGATCTCCAGAGTTTTCTTTCTGTGCAGCTCTTTCCAGTATTCTTTTTGGTGAGCTCTAGCTGCTTTGGTCTCCCAAGACGCTAAGCTTAGTCGTCTCAACTCAGAGAGGCAGCCTGGCACTGTTCCCATGGCTGCAGCCTAGAGATTCCCAGGCCAGGGAGCTGGGACAGTAATGGGTCTTACTTCATTGATTTCCCATCTCTCAGCCTCACTGTCCTATTGCCTGAGGTCCAGAGACTTGAGGACTGATGTTTCTTTTGTTTTGCCTGGTTTATTTTTTTTGATTGTTTCAGGCAAGAGAGTCTTGTTCGTGTTACTTTATCTTGGCCTGAAGCAGACGTCCCTTATTTGTACAGATGTAGAGACACTTATAGGTTCATTAAAATACAAACATACACACACGCGCACACACACAAGGAACTTTATAAAATTTATCTATAAAAAATTGATAAAATACAAATTTTAGTGAGAAAATATCGTCAACAGTTTTCAACATAAAAATTAAACTCTGGATTTTAAAATTGGTTTTTATAGCCACAGTAGAGGTACATCTACACATTTTATATTTGGCACACAGATAACCCTGACTGACGTTCCCAGTTTCTTGACTCATTGACTCCTCAGGTCTGTCAGTTTTTTATGGTGTCCCCTAGGTGAAAAGAAATACTTCGTAGTTTTTCTTATTATTATTAAATAGTTACTTCCAAACAACTTAGTTTATCAAAACAACTTAAACTGAAAAAATTTATTTTATTTATAAATAGCCACATTATTTATTAATGGGATTTGTTTTCCCTTGGGCACTGTTCACATTCTCAAACCTGGGAATCAGATTGGAAACTACCACCCTGTTTTCCTGTTCCACATTGAGTTTTGCATGGACTTGGCTTTTTATTACAGCAACCACTGAAAACCTAGCATCACAAAGATAAGACATCATCACAAGGAATATAGCGTGATCTAATATTGATAAAGTCCAGTATTTTGAGCTAGAAGTTTGCATGGTATCTGACAGACATCAACTATTGCTGTTTCCCTTGAAATTTCAAGTACCCCCGTGGTACCCCTGTGAGCATACTGTGGTATCTCTGAGTTTACTCCTTGGGAACACATAGATGGCCTACCATAGGTTGGTGTGCTTTGTTTTGTTTCTCGTTTCCCCTCACAACATTTGGGTGCATTTTCATACTAATGATATTAACAGAAAATAGAGGCAGAAGCGTATACTTTAAGAACTTATTTCTATCCCTATTGGCTGAGTTCCATAGATTTTTTCCTAGTATGGCATCTGCAAATATATGAGTTGTAGTAGAAAGCTGTTTTTTTATACCAGTTTTATTTTCTTTGATTGGAATCTCACCATTCAGTAAATAGTAATCTTTAAAGATGGAAGTTCAACAACAGGTATTGTTTATGTATGGTACCTGGCACTGAACCATATGCATTTATTTATACTATTCTTATATTTATTTATAAATTTATATTGTTTTTAATTTTTAAAGAATTCATATTTGTGAAATATTTATAAATATATTTGTATATTATCTCTAAAGCTTAAAGCAAGAAATGGTTCTGAAGTTATTATATCTTAGGTGAAAGGGAAGTATGGCCAACTCTACTTCTAAACCTCCCTTGGCAGTGTTTTCAGCCTGGGGCTCACTAAGTCAGTTGAAGATACCAAGGAAATGAAACGTAGATGTTCTCTACTAAAACTAGTATTTAAGATGGTATGGTTAAAGAGTAACTGTACAGTTCACTGTTTTCAAAGTAAGGTCTGTTAGAAATACAGTTAAGACTATTCTCGCATTTATTCCTTGTTGTGATTATTTTTACAATGAAATGGTTCTATGATTACTACTTGAAATGCTTAAAACAAATGGCATCTGTCTTATACAGTAGTGTCTGTTGGCAAAATACTTTTCCTAATCTTGAGTTCAGCCAGTGTTATTAAAAGTAGTTGTAACGATATGGAAAAATTGGTGAATTTTAGAATGAAAATATTGGTTCAGTTCCTGAATTGGCAAGGTGTTCATCAGTTGACCTTGACAGGTGACTTGCTTAAATTAGCCTCGATGACCTTGTATTTACTCATAAGTAAAATATAGGAATGATAACACGCTTTTCATGATAACCTGAGGATGACACTATACATAAGTTTCTTGGTACATAAGAGCACTGCAGGGGTTGTGATTGCCTTGTTCACTCTTATACTCTTAGTATCTGGCTCCATGCTTTTGGTACATAGTAGGTGCTCAACAAATATTTGTTGAATTAGCTATCAATACCCAGTAGTCTCACACTCAGGCTTTTTGCCAAGAGAAGAATTTAAAAGGTTTATAATGTCATAGCAAAACAATGCGAGCATAGCTTAATAATTGCAACAGGTTATTATCATGAAAGATGTGCTCTCTCTTTGAAAAGAAAAATTTGTAATAGTATGCTTTGTAAATTTTTTAGGAGGAGCAAAATCGAGGCAAGCCTAATTGGGAGCATCTCAATGAAGATTTACATGTACTGATCACTGTGGAAGATGCTCAAAACAGAGCAGAGATCAAACTGAAGAGAGCCGTTGAGGAGGTGAAGAAATTACTGGTACCTGCAGTAAGTAATAATTTCCAAATCATTTACTATAGAATAATAGACAAACAGACATTGCTCCAGTCCTTAAATGGGAAAATCTGTTCCCTGTTTATTTTTTGTGAAGGGAATCTTGTGAGGGGAGCAAACTCAATTAGTGGCCTGTTTTTTCAAAAGTATTATTACCTTTGCATCACTCTATTATAGGGTAGGAATGTAGGTGCGTCATCAGTAGGTAGGGTGATGAAAGCTTTCTCTCTTTTTTTGGATCAGTTTCTCATTGCAAGCAAGTAATGGGTGTACAGAAGTCTGTACAAATTAATACTTATGTTGGGTGAGCTGTGTTAGTGGGAGCACATTATTTGAGTTGTCTGTGGGTTCCACGTACTCTCCTGGCATATATCATTGTTTACCACATAAAGGCTAATGTTTCGTAGTGAAATTTTCCCATAATATGGTAAGATTTTCTTTTAGAAAAATAAGAGCTAACTTTTACTAATGTACCAAGCACCATTCTGAGCACTTTTCACACTTTTAACTCACTTAATATTTCTAAGATAATAAAAACTATTGAAGTTCATACTTAGGGATTGTAGATAAGACACCAAAAGGAATTTTGGAGGGTGACATAAGAAAAGACCCCAAGGAGAGGAGTCACTGAGGCTGGAGAAAAACCAGGAGTGTGGAGTCCTGGAAGCCAAGAGAAGTTTGTTGCTGAAGATTGTTCAATTAAGATAAGAATGGGGAGTTAACCATTGGATTTAGCAAGTAGTAGTCATTGGTGACCTTGCCAAACAGATTTTTGGATGGTGGATTTAAAAGCCTGATTAGCTCAAGTTCAAGAAAGAATGGGACGACAGAAAAAGGAGTTGAAATTTTTTCCCCTAAGATTTCATTATTTATGTAAATGATCCTTTCAGTACTCTTGGCCTCTCAGTTCTTTTATTGCTTCATCTTCAGTGATCTTATCCTCCACTCCATATAAAGTGCATTTTAAATTTTAGTACTTTACTCATATTAAAGTTTCTAAGTTGCCTTCCAGAAAATTTGTACCAATTTGTAGTCCTGCCAGTGTTATCTGAAAATACCTGTTTCTCAACACAGTCTCAAACCCTGGGTGTTACTAAATTTTTTAATCTTTAATCACAAAAATGTGAATATAATAATTCTCATGGTTCTTAAAAATATTTATATTAGATGAGTTTTTACATTAGCTTTTTGTAACAAAAATTCTAAATCTTCATGATCACATTTTGAACAGGTACACAATCCCTGGTTTCATATTGTTTCTGTGGGGAATATTGATTCAGTTCACATATCATTTACAGAATGAATTTATAGCTGAAGTATGGGATTACCTTTGTATTATTTCAGTATAAATGTTTCTTACCTATCCATGTAGAATAAATTCTTTTCTGGAAAGAGGTAGAAAGAGAGTCGTGTGTAGTTTAATGTTTTTGTGCCTATTATGTTTAATGTTATATAGCAAAAGATCTAATCCTGGCTTAAGGGACCTGGGAGTGTGGAGGGGAGAGTTGGTAGACTTTGTGCTTGATTTAAAATTTTATAATTAAATGTAATAAATATTCCATTTTGTATTTTACATCTGGAGATAAGGCTAATAAATCTCGGTTAAGGTTGTAGCTGTGCTCCTTGTGACATAATTCTAATTTTTCTAATAATTTTGATGATTTGAATGTGTCTCCATCAGTTTACGTAACACCACACATAACTTAATGTTTAGAGTTCAAACTTTTAAAATTCAAATTAGGGTTTCAAAACAACCTTACAAAGTAAGTTCTTTTCCCCCCATTTTTCCAGCAAGCACAAGAACTCAGAGAAACCTTAGCATTTTCTAATTTCACTGCAAAAGTAATAGGGATTTTGAGATGATCACACTTCATTCATTTGTAGAGTCATAATGTTTTACCTAATGAACTTGTTTACCCTGGATAATACCATTTTTATTTCAGATGTTTCTTTGATTTCAGTAATCCGTTTATTTTAATCTCTTTTGTTTCTTAAATCACAGAATAAACCATGCATAACTAGAGAAGAGTCATTTCTTTAGTTACATATAGTATAACTAGTCTGGCAAGTCTAAATCTGTTACCATCAAGTATCTACTAAAAATATCCTTTTCATTGTAGGTACAGTTAATCAGTTGTTTAATCTCATTTCCATAAATCTGAACCATACCTCCTTACATTCTTGAGATCTTCAATATACTCTCATAAGTACAGTGAAACATTTTGTGAAAATCAAATCATACTCACTGATAGAAAAGGACTATTGAGCAGTGCCCTGATTTTGCTCATCTTTGGGGACTTAGGTCATCCTTGGCAGAGACCAACTGCTGAGGTATTGATAAGTCTATCTCCAAAAGTATTTCTTGAAGACATATATTCTTGCCAACCCAGTTAAAATAACCTGTCTTTTCACTTTTAGTCTTAACCCATTCAGTTCATTCTCTCATAAGTTAGTACGAGTGATTTTTTTTTTCTTTAAATAAATCATATAAAGATTATCAGTGACTTGCCATTTCACTCCTCTGGAAGTGGGGTAACAAGTGAGTTATCTGCTCTGAAATTCCTTATTGTATATTGAAGAAATGGCTCTTAATTGTAAACAAAGTATGGGTAGTTGTAAAAATTTTAAAGTCAGAGAAGGAAAATGTTTATGAAATAATTAATTTTAGGACTTTTGATGGCTTCATATAAGTATAAAGTAAAATTTCACATGTTTTGTAAGTATTGGTTCTCTCCAAGTTAGCTTATAAATGGGAGAAAGACTTTTGAAGTACTAGGATGCAGTATAAGGAAATGAGTGAAAAAACATTATTCCTCCTAAAAAGATTATGGGGAAATCCTCAAACTGGTAGAATTTTACTGAGTATATAGGTAGAACATTAAGCAAAGGTTATATAGGAAGAAACAATCATGTCAAGATTTGATACGGTAATAGCCTTCTCATTTTAAGTGAACCCCATAAGGAAATTAGTGTTACTTGGAATTATTAGGGATTTGTGATTCTGCATTTGTGATTTCTGGTTTTATGTAACTGCTTTGTTCTAAAAGTTAATTGGGTGGAAAAACTAGCTTTTATGATATTTATGGAGTTTTATAATATCGACTATTTCCTAATTTTAGCTAAATATTTAAGACAGGATATGTTGATCATTTTTGTTTGTTATTAGGCCGAATTGCAATGTGCTGCTATATGCTTTCCTATAAATTTTTGTTTCTTTAATTAAACTTCTATGATGCAGTTACTAATTTTATATAACCCTATGATAAATTACTTCATAATTAGACAAATGGTATTTTTAGTAGATTATTTAATTACTAATTTTATATATCTAAACCTTAGGCTTTTAGACATGTGTGTTGAACTGGTTTATTATAATTAGAAAACTTCCTTCAGATGACATTTTAATGCTTGTTCTTATTCACATCATAATTCTCACACTTTTCCTGTGAGCCTTTCAAAATAAACTGGGCTGTTAAATTTCTTGGCTGAACTTCTTACAGTCTTTGCTTAGCATTTACCTAATGTGCTTACAAATATACAGAATTTTGGGAAATTATGACTTCTTATCTTTGTATATTCAAATCACTTTAACATAGATTTGATCCGTACAGAGAGCTTGTATATTAAATTAATTTACTCATTTGCCAATTCTGTCATCAGATGTTTTTGTTTCCTTTATTCTTGCTATACTGATACTGTAATATGCTATAAATTCCCATTTCTTTTGCCTTTTGTAACAGAGTATCTAAATCTGCTTTTAATTAATTTGGTCTTAATATTCTCATGTACATATTAGGACAATTGATTAGTTATTGTGCAGGCCCTTGTTAACCATTTTAAGGACTTCAGCTTTTAGTCTAGAATGGGTGAAACCATTGGAGTGCTTAAGGAGAGGGGAATGAATGACATAATCTGATTAATATTCTATAAGGATTGCTGGCCTGCTCTGTTTAAAACAGAATAAAGAACACAAGGTGAAAGAAAGGAAGCTCTTGTAGGAGTCTGCAAATTATGGCCCATGGGCCAAATCCAGCCTCCCACCTGTGTTTGAATAGCCCATGAGCTAAGAATGGTTTTTACATTTTTTAATGGCTGGGGAAAAAAATCAGAAGAATAATATTTGGAGAAGAAGAATATATCATGAAATGTGAAAATTATATGAAATTCAAATTGCATTGTCTGACAAGTTTTATTGAAACACAGCCATGCTTATGCTTATTCATTTACGTGTTGTCTGTGGCTGCTTCTGCGCTCCAGTGGTGAGTTGAGTAACTGCCACAGAGACCATATGCCCAGAAAAGCCATTTACTGTCTGGCTTATTACAGAAGAAGTTTGCCAATTCCTGGACCATTGCATTAATTCAGACGAGAGGTGATGATGGGTTGGGCCAGTGTAGCCATAGCGGTGAGTCATGGTCTGGTTGTGAGCATATTTTTACAGTGAAACTGGCAGGTTTTGCTAATGGATTGTCTGTGGGATGTTAGAAAGCAAGGCATCAAGGATGACACCAAGATTTTTAGCCTGAACAACTGGAAGGATATAATTGCTGTTACCTTGATGAAGGATATGTTAGGAACAGATTTTGAAGAGATTACTTGGAACTCAGTTTTGGACCTAGTAAATTTGAGATGCCTGTTGGCTATCCAAGTGTAGCTATTCTAGTGTTCCGTTCAGATTAACAAATACTTATTCCAGGTTGGCTGTATTTTAGAACACTAGGGATACAGAAAATTATTTACGGCAAGATCTTTAATATTTAGGCAATGACATTTCCCTAACTGTATTTCATGAGATACTTTTCATAGGTATTTGGGGTAAAGGAAGCCTTTAATATGCTAGTAAGTATTGTGAACCTCTGGTAGAAACCATTTCCAAATTTAATTGACCATCAGAATTTTTGTTCTGAGAGTGTATTCACATCTAGCGTTATAGAGATACCTGTTTGAGAAATAATCTGGAAACTCATGATTTAAATACATAGGAGCTGTCTTTTTAATGCTGAAGAATAGTCATTTGAAGACAAGAAGGAAGAAGAGGTGCTTCTTGAGGAATTTTTTCCTTTTTTTTTACACATAAAATAAAAACTCATTCATTTGAAATGTACAGTTTGGCCCTTGACAACTGTATACACTAACAGCCACTTCCACAGTCAAGATTTCCATCATGCCAAAAAGTTTTCTCTTACCCCTTTGCTATCAATTAACTACCCCCCCCACGCCCCCAGGCAACAACTGGGGTTAGTTTTGCCTTTTTTTCTATTATGATCTAAAAACTTTGTTTTTTCCCCCCAGCCTTATTGGTATAAGATTGACAAATAAAAATTGTTTATATTTAGGATGTACAAGTGCTTTTTTTTAAGGTGTACAATGTGATGATTTGATATACATCTATACATTGTGAAATGATTATCACAATCAAGTTAAACACATTCATCATCCCACATAGTTAGTTTTTTTATTTGTATGATCTATTCTCTTAGTAAATTTCAAGTGTACAGTGTTATTAACTGTAACCACCACGCTGTACCTTTGACCCCCAGAACTTACTCATCTCATAACTGAGAGTTTGTACCTTTTTATGGACATCACCCCATTTCCCCTACCGCCCCTCCCTTCCCCCAGCACCTGACAACCACCATTCTACTCTCTGGTTTTATGAATTTACCTATTTTAGATGAGTTTGCCTTTTCTAGATTTCATTTTTTGTGCCTGTCTTTCATGTGGCGTGGCTTTTTTGAGGTTCCTCCATGCTGTTATATGTGTCAGTGAGTTGTTCCTTTTTATTGATAATTAGTATTCCATTTGAATACATAAGCCACAGTTTGTTTATCCTTTCACCTGTTGAAGTTTTAATTTTTATTTCTCTGAATACAAGTGATGTCGAGCATCTTTTCATGTGCTGCTTGAGAAATCATATATCTTCTTTGATGAAGTATCTTTAAATCTTTCTATCATTCTTTATTGTCTTTTCTTTTTTTTTTTACTATTAAAACAGTTCTTTATATATATTGGGAATACATCCATTATTGGACAGATATTCTAATCTGTGGCTTGCCTTTGTCTTGTGGTTTTGTGGGAAGGCTTTTAATTACAAATCCCATTTCATTCATAAATATAGAACTTAAATTTTTTTCTTTTTTTTGTATTTTTCAAGGAATTTGTCTTTGTCATCTAAGTTAAACTTTTTATCATGAAGTTGATCATAATATTCCCTTTCTATCTTTTTAAGGTATGTAGGATCTGTAGTAGTGTCCTTGCTTTCATTCATTATGTTAGTAATTTGTGACTTCCTTTTTTTTTTTGATCAGTCCAGCTCTAGAGCTTTATTAATTTTAATCATCTTTTACTGCTACATACCAGTTTTTGGTTTTGTTGATTTTTCTCTATTTATTCCTTTTCTGTTTCATTGATTTCTGCTTTTATATATTCTTTCTTTAGGGTTTAACCTTATTTTCGCAGCTTCTTAAAGGTGGAAGATTAGTGACTTAAGACCTTTTGTTTATACTAAAAATTTTCTCTCTGAATAATGCTTTACCTGCATCTCAAATATAATATTATGCTGTATTTTTATTACTATTCACTTCACAGTATTTTCTAATTTTTTTCATGATTTCTTCTTTGACCTATGGGTTATTTCCAGATGTTTCCAAATATTTGGGACTTTTAAATTTATCTTATTGTGACTGATTTCTAACTTAATTCTGTTCTTCTCAGAAAATGTTTTCTATAAGATTTCACTCTTTGCATCTAATTAGGACTTTTTATATTGCATCACATTGTCTGTTTTGGTGAATATCCCTTTTACACTTAAAAGCACATGTATTCTACAGTAGTTGGATATGTGTTTTATAAATGTCATTTAGATGAAGGTGGTTGAAAATGTTCAGTTCTTCTGTCCTTATCCATTTTCCCCCTATTTTTGTTAATTACTGAAAGAGATGTGTAAAGATCTCCATTCATTCGTTGTAATAATATTTATGCATACTAGCGTGTTCTCCTTGAAGGCACTGAAATGGCAGACTAATTTGATGTGTGCACATGTGTACATGTATGTATGTATAGCTTACATAACCTATATGAACAGTTTGGCATCATTAAAAGATTTCACTCTTCATTTTATGTAATGGCAACTTTCCCCTTGTTTTAATTTTGAAGTCTTTGTCTCCCCCTCCCCCCCAAATGCCAATTATTTAATGCAGCACATTTTCTAGAGCGATAGTAACAAGCAGTATATAGGTGGCAATCAGTGTTCAAGAAGATGTTATAGAGGTTTACAGGAAGATGTCACAGTGGACTGGGGTATTTAGGGGAGAAGATTTCACATAGGTGGGTGAGACTTGAGCTGGAACTTCAAGGTACAAAGTTCCTAGAGACAGAGGGGATTAGTGTATATGCATTTTAGAGGTGGAGAGTTGTGCATTTCAAGTCATTAGAGTGGTAACAAATGCAGTAGGATTGCACAAATCATGCATGGTCAGGGACTGTCACTTAAACTTAGAACTTTTATTTCCTTATATGTAAAATTGGGTTATTGTTGCTTACTTGCCTTAGAAGGACTTTGTAAAGGTAAAAATTATTATCTTAGTTATGTGAAAGTGCAAGACACATGTTCCCTCATTTCTTCTCTTTTTCTTTATGTTGTATGGATTGATTACCTTAGCTACATCATTGGCCATGCCAGTTACAAGCTCATTCCTGGTCACAGGAGGCACCATGCCAAAAGAAAATGATTCTGTCCCTAACTGCAAAAGGCGCCCTAATTGCTAGTCCATGATCTCACCAATATACCTTTTTGCTTACAGCGGCATAATAAATAAGAAAATTGTAAACCACTTAATGTTACTTAAAAAAATAACGTGTATACAAGTATCTCCGTCCCCCCACCCCCCCTCACTCACTCACTGTGGGAGTACATCTACCGTCTCCGGTATCAGGTGCCATCCCTCTTTCAATTAATTCTCATTCTGTTTCGTTGGAAAAGAATACTGTTTCATCATTAACTAAGACATATAGATGCATATCCTATGATCTTTTCTAATCTTCTCTGAAGGGACATAAAAAACACTAGAACAGGGGCTTCCCTGGTGGCTCAGTGGTTAAGAGTCCGCCTGCCGATGCAGGGGACCACGGGTTCGTGCCCCGGTCGGGGAGGATCCCACGTGCTGCGGAGTGGCTGCGCCCGTGAGCCATGGCCGCTGAGCCTGCGGGTCCGGAGCCTGTGCTGCGCAGCGGCAGAGGCCACAGCAGTGAGAGGCCCGCATACCGCAAAAACAAAACAAAACACTAGAACAGTGGAAGTTGGGGAATATTACTGATATAAAGACTGGGAAAGTAGAAGTGAGGGATACCTGCTCAAATGTCTTCTTTCTCACTATAATTTTTCCTTTCTTTCAATAAGAATGGGGGTAAAAGATTTCTGTTGGGGAGATGGAATACTAAACTGAAAAGACGAAATGAGTCACCATAGCCTGTATTAGAGAAATTAAGTGATTTCAGGCAGTTGAAGTTTACACTGTCTGATAATTTAAGACCAGCTTTGGTACACAAGATGCCACTAGTCCCAGACAATTCATAAAGTGTTTGTTTCACTTTCTTACTTTATGGGGGGAATAAGCGTGTCTTTTTTTTTTTTTTTTTTTTTTGCCTCTTTAAGTTTGTTTAATAGGTATTTGAGGAGTTGAACGTGAGTTGGTTTTGAGTATATAGCTGATCTCTTTATGAAAGCATTTATAAACATAGAGCTCAGTAATATTAACCTAAGTAATTGATCTAGTAGATTCTGAGGAATTTCCAGCTGAGGATTTTTAAAGTTGCCAGTTATTTCAAGAATATTATGAAATTTGAAAAAGATTATTAAAAAAAAGTAACTTAAATTCACTTCTTAAAAAAAACTATAGGTGTCAATGTCATCATTATTTGGGAGAGTAGTGAAAAGTGAAGGGTCCTTCACAAAATAATTTTTTATTAAGTTTGCTTTTCATGTTTCCCAGAGATTTGTTTCTTCTAGTACTATCACCATTTGACTCATAGGTAACTGTGTATTAATTATCACCAGAAAATAAATGAAAAGAATTAAAGAGTAAGATAGGAAGAGAGGTAATGACTCTGGAGATAGTGTAGTCTCATCTTGGAGTTCAAGTATTAAACTGGATTGTTAATGAACTGATGGCCCTGCATTTAGTTCTTGACCAAGGGATCAGTAATTGAAATCTGTGGTATGATTTCCCTCCTTTTCATGTTATTGGGAAAGAAGGTAAGGTATTAAAAGATACATTAAAAGACATCTAGCTGTAATGCACTTGCCCCTTGATAGAGCTGTAATGTGAGAGAGCATCTCTCTTATGTAAAGAGGGTGTTGCTACCATTTTCTGCCTTGCACAACTATTTTAATCTGGATGGGAGAACTGTCTAGGGACCCAGAGTACAGTAATTAGCAGTCTCTTCAGAGTGTCAGAGCAGAATTACCATTGTAATGGTTTAGCTGCAGGATAAAAGGATTGAATTTGGGTCTTCCTGTCTGCCAAACTAAATGAGTTGCCATGGGAATTTTTAAATGTGAGAGGCGTTTACGTAAAGCAATTTGGCGGGTTTGAATAAACTCATAAATTACAGGTTTGAAAGCAGCCAGTCCTTGCTTCCTCTCATACAGGCAGGACTGTATAGAAGGCTGATAGCTTCTTACATTCTTCATGTGAATAAGCTGATCCATGCTTCCACGCAGATGATCCGATTACTATGGCTTGTCTTTTCACTAAATATAGTACAGTAAGCACATTTAAGAAAAGACATATTCTTCCAGATCTCTGGAGGAAAAAAAGTGACAACTCTAGACATAAATTTGCCTTCCTAAATTAAGTGTATCTTCAAATAATGCTATTAAAGTGATTGTTTTGTTTTAATAAACATTAACTTAAGATTAATTTTGCTTAGTGCACATAATATATATCTTACACTTGTCACATTTGTCTCACAGAGGTGAACATTTAAAGCTTTTTGGAAAACAAGTAAGGTACTTATACTCGTAAACTGGATTATTCAGGTTGCATGTAAATACTTGGCAGAGAGAGCTTCGGCTTTCCCTGTCTCTCAGAAGAACTGGGTTTTTAGTGGAATGACTTTTTAGTGAGAAAATGCTGCTGTAAATGCCTCCGGTGATGAACATCACTTATGCTTCCTCAAGTTGTCAGTAATAATAATAGTTCTTGCATTGGCGGTTTATATCCACCCTCCAGAAAAAACTTAGTGAAATTTAGGTATTAAAATTTTTGAGACTGTAAAATATTCTCACGTAATGAATAAGTTCTTTGGGGGGAAGTCTGTTAACATTTTCAAGTCACTAGATTAAAGTTTTGTAAGGAAAGTGAAAAATTGGTTGTTGCTAATAACCTCAGTAGCCTGTAAATGTAGATGAATTTTTCAAAAATGTTTCACAAGGAGATGCAGGAATGCGGAATGATTGTTCAATTGCGATGAGAAAGTATAAAATAAATATTTTTAAAGTACAATAAATAAATTTTTATGTATTACTGCTTAAGGTATAATTATCAAAGTAGTAGTCTGATTCAAATTCTGTATTTCTAAGATTATTGTTGAACCTTAATAAATCAATAAAACTAGACCCAGTGACAGGGAAGACTTCGTAAAAATCACATTTAAATTTAGAATACAAAGACCATCATAGAAGTCCAGAACTCCTGGAATCAAAATGGCGTTAGCATGTTACATGCTTAAGTGTAAGGTACTCTGATGGGAGTGGGTGTATACTGCTTGATAAACATGATGAGAAAGAAAAGTATTTGCAGAAATTGAAATGTGCCGATTAATTTTTTCTTCCAGAGTGGGACAATTTAATTCAATTTTACATCAGTTTCTTTGTATACCTCACCAGAATTGTAGCTGTGTCATTTATTCTGCATTAGGCCAGTCACAGGAACATTGTTCCAACTAGAATTTTCACAAATAACTAAAAGCGCTGTATCTTTGGATAGACAGCAATCCATACAGACAGGTTAAATTAAGAAAGTGTGACAAAGTGTAGATTTTAAGACTTCACTCACTATCAAACCAAAATTTTGTGAATCACTGAGCAGCTCTATGAGCTCTCTTTACTACCGTTCAGCCATAATGTTGTCTGGAGGTGGGTCAGGCTTTTTAAAACGATCAGAGAGGCTTTTCCCCAAACTTGAGGCTTCAGTTTAATGAAGTTTCTTGGTGATAATAATAAAATATGTCTTATCTACAAGTTCTCATAAATAAAGGCTTTGAGAAACATCTTCCTTTTTGTTCGTATAAGGATTCATTGAGGGGTAGCTTTTCTAAATACAGTATTTTGTGGGGGTCGGCAGTGTAGATGGCTTACAACTCGGAATGTGAGGTGTTGCAAACATAAAACAGGGGATCTGGGCTTAGAATAATAGGGCAACGTATGTTTATTCCTGAAGAAATATTTTTGCAGTTTATATAGGAAGTTCTTCCATTTTAATCTTGTATTCCATGCATCCCTCAGAATTTGCATGTTGAATTTGTTACATAACATTTTATTCTTGCTTGTACCTGTTTGTTCTTAAATATTAATGTTTCTATTCCATGATTAAATATGCTGCTCACTGGCTGGGATAATGCAGTTTAGTTTTTTCTCTATTTCCCTATTAAGTGTATGGTATTCTACACAAATCTCTAAAATTAATTTAAAATATAAATATTTTTATTAAAGAATTCAAGTTGTTTAATAGAAAAAAATAGGTGGGTGATTGCTCAGTGTGTCTTCTTCAGTTCAATTATTTTCATGCACCCCTTTAATTTGTTTGCATGCCCTTCTGATGGTTGGTAAGTAGCATCATGTTCCTTCTATATAGGTGAAGCATTTGTAATCCATTCACTTTGTATTAATGTACTTTGAAATTGGATTGACAAAAAAAGTTAAGAAAACCAAATGCCCCATATTTTATTTAACTTGCTCTTATTTTTTGACCCTTATACTCAATTTTTCTTGACATTTCAAATGTTTTAGTGTTACATTTATAAGTAGAATTCAGATTAACTACCACTATGAGATTTTAGTAGTATATTAATGATTCAGATGAGCATTTTAGTATTAAGACTGTCTCAGGTAAACTTATTTGGTAGCTCATCTCATGGCTTGAATTTTCTTCTGTATTTTTGATAGCTGAATTTTGAACATTTAATTTCAAAAGTGATACTTATTAATAATAAGACTTCTCCTTTATGGGAATTACTCTGAAGCCTATATTGCAGGATTATGTAAGTAGATGTCTTTTGTTTTTTATTCTCTTAACCTTTAATGCCTTTGTGGAGAAAAAATAATCTTTAATGTATAAATTAAATATAAATTGATTTGCTTTTAAAATTGTGCCATTAAACTGTCATGGCATCAGTATTTTTGCTAAACTTCTTTGTAGAATATAATATCTCCGAGCAAGTTATCAGATTCATGAATTCGCTTACTTTGTGGTATTATTTTATGAATTCTGTGAATGGTGGCAATATGCTCTGTTTAAATAAAATACCTTGATTACTGAGTGTAGCACCTGCGGAATTATAACGTACGTGTAGAAATTAAAAGACGCACTTAGTGACTGTCAGAAGCAGTTCAGTTCCCAAACTTCTACTGAGAAACTGCTGTTTACCAGGCTAGAAACCAAGACTTCAATACACAGAAAGATTTAGATTTAGTAATATAAATGAGAATAGGACAAAACTAATGAGTTTCCCTATTACTTATTTGATCACTTGATACTTGTTCTTCAGAAATGTCATGCTCTCACGAAAGGTGGATACTTCCCAGAGTGATCTCTCTAATTTGTTTTTCTTGGGCAGTCTCATCAGTAACCATACCTCCAAGGACCACTGCCATAGTGATCATTTTTTATTATGCTTTTAATCTTGAACTCCAGATCACCAGTCTTTTCAGCACCTCCCCATGGATGACATATAGGCATCTCAAACATAACATTTCCAAAAGTAAAATCACATCCTTCCCTGTCTTCCTCATACAGTGATTGCTACATTGTGTTCTCTGTGTGGATGACATTAGTTGCCTGGAAGTCATATGTCCTTCATTCCACCTCTGCTTTCCCCCAGGCCCCCACTCCTTTCCACATACTTCCTCATCAAGTTCGGCTTCTGCCTCTTAATAGCACGTGACTCTTAACCTTTTCTGTTTTCACTATTGGGCTAGATCCACTGGTACTCCCTCCTAGTTGCAGCTAGAGCTCACTCTCTTTTTTCCTGTCCTTTTCTTCTTCTTTCAGTTTTGTTGAGATATAATTGACATACAGCACTGTAAGGTGTACACATAATGATTTGACTTACATCATGAAATGATTATCACAATAAGTTTAGTGAACACCCATTGTCTCATATGGATACAGAATTAAATAAACAGGAAAATATATTTCCTTGTGATGAAGAACTCTTAGGATTTTCTCTTTTAACAATTTTCATATATAACATACAGCAGTATTTATATTTTTCATGTTGTACATTACATCCCTAGTACTTATTTATCTTATAGCAGGAGGTTTGTACCTTTTGACTGCCTTCATCCAGTTCCCCCTTCCCCTACACCCCGCCTCTGATCTCTTTTTCCATGAGTTTTTTTTTTTTATGAGTTTGTTTTTTGAAGTATAAGTGACCTACCATCTTATATTAGTTCCTGTTACACAACATAATGATTTGATATTTCTATACATTTCGAAATGTTCACCACAATAAGTCTAGTTACCATCTGTCACCACACAAAGACATTACATAGTTATTGACTGTATTCCCCATACTGTACATTTCATACCTGGGACTCATTTATTTTGCAGCTCAAAGTTTGTACCTCTTAATCGCCCTCACCTATTTCTTTCTGCCACTGCATCGCCTGTTTGTTCTCAGTATCTGTAACTCTCTTTCTGTTTTGTTATGTTTGTTCATTTGTTTTGTTTTTTAGATTCCACAGAGCTCTCTTTTTAATATATAGAAGCACCGTCACACTCCCTGTTACACGTTTGCAGTGGCTTTCTGTCACTGCATGGTAAAAATGAAAACTGTTTAGCATGGCATTCATAGCTCATCTCCAGCTGGTGTGTACCTAACTTTGTTTCATGTTGTTTCTCCTTTACCCACTTATAGTCCCCCCTATATTAAATAACTTAAAGGTCCCAGAACATTCTTTGTTTATTTGGTGTATTATAGTGATCTCTGGATTGGAAGTGGAGGAAGTGGATAGTAGGTTTCATAGTAGAAACTACGATGGGAAAAGGCTCAGGAAAAAACCACAAGAAAGTTTTCTCTTAAATACTCCACGATTTAAAACTTCCAGTGAAAGACCAGCAAATAGGAAACTTTTTCCCTGAAAACACTACACAGTACTTGTCAGGTTTTTTAAACAAGTACATATTAATATGCAATAGTAGTAGTGTTTCGCTTTGTTATTCATAACCTCTTAAAGAAAAAGTTCTATTCTTCTTTAATCTCTAACACATTACTGTTTTGACAGGTGTGTTAAGCATCTGCTTATGTTCATTGAACAAATGTTTATTAGTATTATAGATACTAGGAACCTAATAATATAGTTGTTTTTTGAAATTAAGGTATGCAGTCTAGTCTGTTCTGCAACAAATGAAGAGGTGTGCTCCAAATAATAAACAATCAAAACTTTGGTTATAAAAAAAACCTTTGATTTATAAAAGGTTTTTCATGGGAAATTAGGAGAATTTCAAACTTGCAATAACAAAGTTATTTTTTCCTGTGAGAATTTCAGTAATCAAAAGATTTTTGAAAAAGCTATAAATCTGGTACTGTAGACCCAAATTATAACAGGACAGATCCAGAGTTGATTTACTTCTAACTCTGGAACCAGAGCCATTGCCTTTTTACAATTAGCAAATTATTCCTTAAGTATTTATACCAAATATTTAAAGCATCGAGCATCCCAACATAAAGTTCCTTTTGCCTATGGAACGTCGATCAAATTTTTACCAATAGCGGCTTTGTCTGTATGTATGTTATTCTCTAATTCATTGCTTTCTATTTTCATTTCTTATCATGAAAACTCATGTTAGAAAAAATACCATTTTCTGTCTGTATATTAATACCAGTGGTAAGAATTGTGCCATCCCTCAAAATAATCATACAAAACTGAAGCACTAGAGCTTGTTGAGGAGAAGAAATACTTCTGTAGTTTAAAAACCAAGTAAAGCAGTGATTCTTAGATTTGATCATGACTATAGTTACAAGCCAATTAAAGTGTATTTGAACCACTCAGTCCTTTGTGGGTATTCCTAAATTAAAGAAATGCATTACAGCAAATTCTTTATAAAGCATACATCTTTTACATGAACCCAATTTTAGGTACTGATTTTTGTAAATTAGAAGTATTTGAAATATAAAATCTGCTAATGGAATCTAACATATTTAAGAGTATACTAATTTTATATATGTCTGGTATTTTCCATACTAAAAGAAAGAAAACTTAAAGTACAAGTAACTTTTAAGAACTATATATTGTACATACATGTGATACATACATATATATTTTACATGCACATGCGCACACACACACACACATACACACACACAAAAGCAATCAAAACAAGCAATATTCGTACTCCCTCATCTTTCTTTGTTGTTACTGGGCTAGCTTGTCAGGTGAATGCTGCCAGGCACAGAAAAAGTGATCATCAAGTTCACCTTATACATAACCTTTTTAGTGAACTGCAATATTTTTGTAACAATCTTAGCAGATGGTCAGTTTTCATGGGAAAAAAAGTGGGGAAATCACAGCTCTCTAATGCCTGAGAAAAAGCCCAATTTGAAGGAATTGTTCAAGGAACTCAGTGGCATTATTCCCATTTGGTTAGCAGTTGTTTTGTTTAGATATTCTAAAAAATAAAACCAGGTTATTGAAGGTTCCATAAAATGAATACCCATACCTTTGTGTAACCATGTACATTAGAAAAGCCTTTTTAGGACATAGTTTAACGTTGTGTGCATCTTCTGGAATGAAGAGGGGATTAAATAAATGCAATTCATCTTCATGGTATTTATTCAAAAGAAGTAGTCCCCCATCAGGAGAGCAATTTATAACAGTTTTCTTTTTTTCTTTTTGAATTTTATTTTTTTATATACAGCAGGTTCTTATTAGTTATCTATTTTATTATAACAGAATTCTTTATAAAACAGAAGGTTAATGTTGAGCGCTAGGGAACCGTTAAACACCACCTGACCACACATACAGTTGGTTTTACCCTCTCACCATCTCTCACTTCTGTTCTTGTCTCTCCATCCCCGCTGGAATTACCTCAGTTCAGATAGCGTTATGTGTTGCCTGGATTAGGAACCTATAATTGCCTCTTAATCTTGATGATCTTGCTGTATTTTTCCAAATATTCTCCTTATTGAAGCTAGGGTGATGCTTCTAAAATAGAAATCTAATCATGATTCTCCTTAGGTTAAAACACTTGGATGACTTCTAATTACTCCCAAGAAGTACGTCCAGTTGCTTGAGCATGACTTATTACCTTACTAGCTTTACTATTTATTTCATACTCTTGATTCTAAATTTTTGAACATGTTCTTTTTTTCAGAACCAACTTCATTCTTTCTCCCCTCTAACTCTCACTCATCATTTAGGTCTCAAATTGTTATATTATTATGTAACGATACCCCAAAGCCTTCCCTCCCTGTTCATCACCAGCCCAAACTTCATTCAGCACCGTTGCAGTGTGTTTCTGGAAGGTCCTTATTGTCAGTCAGTTCTCACTGCTTAATATTCTGCTTCCAGTTCCTTTCCCCAGTCCCCCTGCCCCCGCGCCCACCACCAGTTTCCAAGAGGGCAAACTATTCGTTAGTTAATAAAACCTGTCCAAGAGATAGTGTTTCAGTAAACATTTATATAATGAATATAATGTTTTAGAATTTCAAGGACTATAATACAAAAAATGTTGGTAGAATATTTCATAAAAATAGTAAGATATAAAATTGAATAACAAATATTAAAGGAAAAATTCCATTCATAATAAGACATGTGGGAATAAAAATGCTGTTTTCCTAGAGCGGTAGATTATGGGTAATTTTAAAATACAATTTTAAAGCAATATAGAAGCACCTAGATTTGAAAAGACAATACCTAAGTCAATTTGTTTGTAAGTCCCAGTGACTTCAGTGTTTTCTGCTTTCAGTTCCTGGGTATATCCTACTAAACAGTTTAGACTAATGATTCTGTCCTTGGTAGCTTAAGATGGTACTGTTTTCTCCCTCCTTGGTGGTATATCATTGGTACCTTTTACAAAATAGATCAGTTTAGTGTGTTTGGAAAGAAATCTATTGAGGCAGGTGCCTCCCTTCCCTGTTTTTTTGTGTGTTTTTTTTCCTCTTTTCTTTTCTTTTTTTTTTTTTTTTTTTTTTTGGCTACACCGTGCCACATATAGGATCTTAGTTCCCTGACCAGGGATGGAACCCATGCCCCCTGCATTGGAAGCACAGAGTCTTAACCACTGAACCGACAGGGAAGTCAGTGCCTCCCTTCCTTGATGAACTCATCAGGTGTTACAGGGAATTCCTTGGCAGCCTGAACATACCTGTTCCATTCCCAGCACATCTGTTGACACTATGTACATTTAAACATTCAGCCAAGACTTGAGGTCGCAGCACACAACTGTCATCTATGACTTACAGTAAGTTCCATCTGCTCTTTGAAGAAAGAACTCTTGGGTTTTTTACAATGCTTTCTGGCATTTATATTTTTTTCACCACTTTTCAGTTTTGTTTCTATTGATAATTTTATGTTACTAAACGTTTATGGGTTCATTATTGGATACGGTGTGATTTTTACTGTTCATAAAACGCCTCAAAATACAGGGTAAACATAGCAGCCACAAAGAATACAGGAAGAGCCCAAACCCAAAATGACCATGCATAATCAGCTTGCTTAAGGAGAGTGGTTTTATTGGTTTACTGTAAAAGTTAATAAGGTTCAAATCTCTTAAGTAGAGGAACTTCCTAGATTGCTTTCCTCTAAGGTATGGTGTACTCTAGCACAACAGCTGTTCCACTCACAATTGGTCTTGCTATAGAAGAAAAGTTTTCTAAGGCAAGTTCAGTCAACTGCTGTACTTAACTTTCCCTGATTTATTTTATGCCTGCTTTAAAATGAGGTTTTTAGATTGCTATGTAGATAGCTTCCCACTTAAGAAATAGGAGAGTATTTGCAATTTACTTCAGAGGTAAAATATTTTTCATCCCTAAAGGAATGTGTTGTTTACATTCCAAATTCTATTTATTGTTATTTGGTTCTTCAAGTGTGACTAAAGCGAACATGGCTTTCTCACTCTCACGGGATGGCTGAGCATAAGAAGTATTCAAGTGCTTTTTTCACATGGCAGCTGAATTCCTATCTGTTGTTTAATTTTACCCTAAAGTGCAGCCAGTGGAAGAGATAATACTTGTGTTATATACCTTACAGAGTTATCAAGAGGATTAAACGAGATAAGGAAGGTTAAATTCTTTATAAACAGATAAAATAGAAACTGTTACTCAAATCCCAGGGGGAAAAAAGTCTTTTAAAAAATGAAATACTTAATTAGCTTAATTATTTTTTTCCGACCAAGGAAAACTGATAAATGTCTCGACAATCTGCAACAAAAATTATAGTGCAAAAGACAGTCTGATCTGCCTTCACTGCCTTTGCTGCTCCTGTGCGTCAGAGAGGTCAGATGCTGCCAGCTGGCATTTGAAGAAATTACCAACCTTTCTGCCTTCCCTGCTTTGTTTTCCCTTGGCCTTAATTTAGTTCAAAGTTTTAGTCAACTATTTATAATGAAGGTATACCTTTAGATAGCTTATGAAGCAACAAAGAAAAAAAGTTAAGGTGGGAGTCGACCAAAATTAAAGGCCTCAGGTGTGTCACCATAATGATTATATCCAAAAATAGTTTGAATATAAGGAAAACTGGCAGCGGTGACTTCAGATTGCTCTAAGGACCAAGTAGCTTTCTGCCTCTGCTCTCCTTTGAGGTCATTAGACTGTGCTTGATGGCTCAGAAATATAATGAATATCTCCTAGTGAAAAATGGGTTACTTTAAAGAGTCCCTGTAGAAGATTGACATTATACTGGAAGTCTTTCAAGACCATTTGGGGTGAATTAGTAGTTCTAACACAGATACTCATAGGTGAGTTTAGTTCTCATGGTTAACCCCCTACAATTGTGCATCACATTTTGTCTGTATACCGTTGTATGTATTCTAGACAGTCCGTGGTTATCATCAGATCCTTAAAGTGATTTGTGATTCTTTCCCCATACTTTTTCATCTGGTCTTCCACTACACCCTGTGTCAGCTTCTGTCATAGTATATTTTTGCCTACTCCTCTTGTATACCTCTCACAGCAAATAGATTTTTAGACCCTGTCTTCAGGTTCTCACTCTTCATCTTCTGCTATAGGATAAGGCTCTCTTAAGCTCACAATTTGTAGTTATCCTTTCTTCTATTGCCCCAGCCATACGGTTTGATAAAGTCCACCTACAATACAGTCAACTTTAGAGGTCTTTTGTTTTTTCCTATAAAATAATGATGTGGCTCTATCATTATTTATGTTTATTTTTATATCTGCTATCATTATTTATATCTACTATCATTATTTATTTATTACTAATACTAGTATGTAGCCTGAGTTGTGGATCATAGAAATCTTTCAAAAGTTTGTCATTTCTATTAAGCTTACTATAGAAAATATTTCAAATTGTATCATACTATATTTCACATAGAAAGGAATAAATGCTTTCTAGTAGACGTGGCTTTTCTTTTCCGAGATCATCACTGCTTTGAGATGAATCTGTTTATAGCTTGTCAAAAAAAGACAGAATGTATTACCCTAAGGTAAAAGTGTTTGTTAGTTTTATAAAATGTAGTTTATGTAGTGTATGGAGCTTTGTATATGTGTTTGTCAGTGAGTGTGTGTGTTTGAGTGTTTTAAGCTTTTCTGATTAAATAAAATGCCTCATGCTTTTTCTCTGCGTTACCTTGCTTTATCTGTGTTAAGTTGTTGCTGCTGAACCAGGTATTGTGATTAAATCGGAGTATATTGCATAGTGTAATTAATGGGAAATAGAAAAATACGTGACAAGATTTCTTTCCCCTTTACTGTGTCTCTAACATTTTGACCCACGGATTTTTCAGTGAAACGGCCTTTTTTGCATACTATTTGAACTAAGGGCTTGCTTTGTAAAAGATGAGCAGGCTCGATTGCCCAAGTGAAGTAATGACGTTAATTTGACTTTGCCTCTCCACCTAAGTATAGCAGTTCCGATACATCTTTTCGATATTGAATTTCTGTAACGATTCTGGGAATTTCTCTAATGTACTTCGATCTGTGAATATCATTTTTTTGGTGTGTTGGACTCATTAGCAGAGTATCTGCATCATAGTAGGTGCTCATTAGCCTCTGTTAACTGAACAGTGAAGACTGGGAAAAGGAAGGAACATGAATCAAGGAACCTTTAAATAATCTAAAGAAATAACAGATCATCATAGAGTGTACTTAGATTTTTGACACAGAATGAAGTTGGTGATATAAAAGGAGAGGAAGCTGATGTGGCCATAAATGCCAGGCGGGGAAATTCAGATTCTGATGAAGCAGTGCTGGGGAGCCAATTCTTTATCAGGAAAACAGAAACCACACTAGGTATTTCAACAGAGAATTAATAAAGTTATTGGTTAAGTGGGTGTTGAGAACTAAAAACGGAGAAAGGAGATAAGAGTGTAATTCAGATTTAGAAACTCCGGGAAGCAGCTATTATACCAGGGCTGGGAGATAAGAGAGAAAATGGTACTGTTATTAGATCTTAAGACATTTTGAGAAAGTTCTGTGCAGAGGGAGAACCTCTGACAAAGTGGTGCCACTTGGCTGGTGATAGAATCTCAGTAGCTCAGAAGAGTGGCTACACTGGTTGTGGCTGAGGGCTGGGGATGCTCGGCGAAGCTGGTTCTAGAAGCACCGGGAGAGGAGTGTGGGGCCTGCAAACAGCTGCCCCTGGCAAGGTAGGTGCAGAGCTGAGAACAGCTGGTGCCGGAGGGAGCGGCGTTCCTTCTCCCCTCAGCCAGCTCTTCATTCTCATTTTAATGCCCCTCACTTGGATAGAGCCTAACAAACCAGCTGGCCTAGAAGATATAGAACTATATAGAGTTCTAGACCCAGCATTTGAAAGCATATAGCAGGTCAGCTTGAAATTTAATAATTGCTGTATCATCTTGGAGAAAAATGTTCTGAAAATGGTGTGGGAGATAATTTTTCTACTCGCTTTTTATAGGCTAAGTTGAAAAGTAGACCTCAGATTCTTATTCAGCTGTCTCCCTGACATCTCCACTGGGGTGTTTAAAATAAGCATTTCAAGCATAATATTTTCAACCAGAACTTTTGGAAGTTCACTCAGCCTTTGTCTTCTCATTAAATGGAGTCACTATCTCCTTTATTGCTTGATCCAAAAATCTCATCATTCTTTAATGTCTCCTTTTTCCTCGCCCCCTATATCTAGTCAGTCATCAGGTCCTGTCAAGTTAACTTACTTTTTCTGTCTGTGTTACTTCCACCCCAGTCCAGTTCTTCTTCTGTCACCTGGACTGGATTAAAGCTTGTGACTGGGTCTCTTTAATCGTACTTGAGCCCCCAACAGTCCATTCACAAAATACCAGAATAAGCCTTTAAAGACATGCTGTTATGTCACTGTCCTGTATAAAACCCTGTATTTAAGTGTAAGTCCTTAAGTTCTTTGTCAGAGTTTTCTTTAGTTGACAGGGCAGATGCAGGCGATGATTGGTATTAAAACTGTTTATAAACTGTGGTCACTCTTTGTTTTCTCTTTACTGTTTGCTCAGCCCTGTTCTCCAAGTGAATTAAGTCATGTACTTTAATGTTGGAAAACCTTTTCTACTCATTACTTCAAATTTATAGAAAAGTAAGAATCCATTTTTTTTAAATGTATTGAGTAAGTTCATGTTTGCAAGGTATTGGAGGCAAAAAGAAGACTGGTGTATTGGTTATTAGTTGATTCATGCCTACAGGTCACGTAAGAAATTTCCTAAAAACAACATGAAAAAATAGAAAAGAAGAGATAACACATGGCTCTATATGATTGATTTCCCCAAAAGGAGTAGCATAAATTTAGGAAAGTGATATCATTATCTGTGGGAATGATTAGCAAAGGCTACTCTGGAGAGGCCAGTGATCTATCTCTGGGCTCTCAAAAGAGGCATACGCAGCATGCTGCTAGAAAAGATCTTGTCTAACTTAGAGGCAGAAAAGCACAAAGTATATATTCTAGGGGACAGTGGACAGATGATTTTGACTAGTGCAAAACATTTGCAAATAGGACTGCATAGGAGTTGTTCAGCACCTTGAATGCTAAGCTGGAAAGTTTGGGCTTTTATTACAGGCAGTGGTTCAGATTATTGTGTTAGTTGACATTTTAATTATTTGGAAATAAACAGTTGTTTTAGCTCCGTTGTACTTAATTACACTGTTGTAGTGGGGTTTTTTTTAATGTGTACTTTATAGATTTTAAAATACCAAATAAACGTAATTTTCTTCATTTCTTACGTGAATTCTTTGATGAATTCAAAAAGTGCTTCCACTTTAAGTCACCGTGCATGACATTGGAGAAGGTAATGAGGACTTTGGATCAGGTACTCTGGTTTGAAAGCTGGTTTTGCATTGTGACCTTGTATAACCTTGGGTGAGCTACCTAATCTTTTTGAGCCTCCGAGATAATAAAGTACCAATGCCATAGATCTGTTATGCAGTATAAATGCTTAAATGATGAAGATCTAATATCTAATTCTAATAAGGTAGTAGAACAGTATATAAATTGTTCTACTTTAAAACATTAAAACCATGTTACTCTGATCCAATATTAACCATGATCTATTTCTATCACTTTTAACATAGCTGTTAAATATAGCTGATAACATAGCTGTATATTAAGTAATACATGCATAAATTATATATATTTATACAGATCCATAATTTGTCATCCATAATTGCAAACCCCAAAAAGTCCAGAAAAGTGTGTTTATAGTCTTTTTAATCCCACTTAGTTTAAGTATTTTTATGTTTGTTATAGTTTGGATTACTGAAGTATTCCACCAGACCCATTGGGAATGTTATGTAATCATTGGTATATTATTTTTCTACAAATCTGAAAAGTTCTCAAAACACTTCTGATGTCACAGGTTTTAGATGCAGGGCAGTGGACCTGTAGAGAAGTTATCAATGTTTGTTATATTTTTAAACTTATATTTCAAAGATAAATGTGTTACAGTGTTTTGATAATCTTCACGTAATGTTTTCCATGCAAAATACATTTACCTCATGACCCAGCAGTTCCACCGCTAGGTAATTATCCAAGAAAAATAAAAACTTATGTTCACAAAAAAAGCCTTGTAGGAGAATTTTCATAGCAGCATTATTCACAATATCCCAAAACTAGAGCCACCCAAATGTCCATAGTTGTCTCTTGAGACACATAACGTCATGCCCTGTGAGTGCAGAGTGGGTAGGAGTGGAGAGGATGGAAGAGAGAAGCTTGTTCTGGAGTGAGACCACCAGGTTCAAATTCCAGCTTTGCCGACTAAATTCTGTGTTCTGCTAGGAGATACTAGTATAGCCTGCCATAATGTGATATAATTCAGTGTACATACTGTAATTCGTAACTTGTAAGTCTTGGTGGCCTCCAGCAACTGTGTCATTATGACACACTTCACTGACACCACCTAGTGAAAGCTGTGCTGCTCTGGTTTTTATCCTCCTCTGTTGATGTCACTAGATCAGTTTTTCATTTCCTGTACCCTGCAAAAGGCACACACATGTATGCACAGGCCCTGCACATGCACACATGTATTTCTTCCATCATCTTCTTTGCCTTCCTCCCAAGTTTTACTGCATCACCAGCTAATGAGTGTGGTTATTTTGTTATCCGAAAGAAGCTGTTCAGTGAAAACGTGTTCTAGCTCCTCTTCTTTGTACAGCACTGTGTATGAGGCATTGTGTCACCTCACTTCTTCTTTCATCTTTATTTCTTCTTACTTTTCTGACGTTTTCAAATGTGTACCACTTTCTTGTGGAAGGTGACTGAAGGTATACCTGTTGCTTTTCTTTCTGTTTATATAGAGTATAGTTTATATACTTACTTTGGTATTCTGTTACACATAGATTTGGGTTTGAAACGATGTGGCAAATTTTAATTTTTAGTATCACTAGTTTTCAGTGGACAAGTTTATGCAGTTTTATCCTAATAGATTTCTTTTTATAAATTTATTTTATTTATTTTTGGCTGCATTGGGTCTTTGTTGCTGCACACAGGCTTCCTCTAGTTGCAGCGAGCGGGGGCTACTCTTCGTTGAGGTGCGCGGGCTTCTCATTGCGGTGGCTTCTCTTGTTGCAGAGCACGGGCTCTAGGCACATGGGCTTCAGTAGTTGCAGCATGCAGGCTCAGTAGTTGTGGCTCACGGGCTTAGTTGTTCCGCAGCATGTGGGATCTTCCCGGACCAGGGCTCGAACCCGTGTCCCCTGCATTGGCAGGCGGATTCTTAACCACTGCACCACCAGGGAAGCCCCATAATAGATTTCTAATTCTTCTCTTCCAGTGACATTGCTTACTTATTTTTATCATTAGCAAGTAATGTGTCTTTCAAATAAATAATATTACTTCTTTTTTTTTCATTCATCTGTACATGTTCATAGGGATCAAGGAATAGCAATTCCACAGAGTGCGAGTATCTTCTCCATTTTCTGCTACTGCAGAGTAGGTTACCGAAAAGTCGGCAGTGGAACATGCCGACAGTGGCACATCAGTCTTCATGATGTTTTCACTTACCTTAAAAAAAATTCTTTGTAGTTTGTTAGAAGTCCACTTCGCAGTTCTCTTTGTTACAAACTGTAGTGCCCCATGTGCTGTTACAGTGCCAGGGATAGAGTTTTGTGTAATAGGAAAGGACTGAGAAGTTTGTCACCTGCTCCTTTCTTGAATCAAGAAGGACCAATGTTATATCAGAAAAATGTATTATTGGGTTACTTTCCTTTGAAATATTAAGTCCCGAGGCTTAGATAATGCATAAAATATGTGAACAGCACATAGTTCCATTTCTGCCACCGTCTTCAGGGATGAACCTCATCTTTCTGTTCCTGAAGTTTATCCTGCAGGATTTAGACATTTGAGATTTGTAAATACAGTTAAAGATTTCTCATACCAGTCATTTAAAAACTAAATCCTAGCAAATGACTTGGGGAGATGGGATGAGTGGGAAGATAGGCAGTGATAAATAGGAAATAGGCTCTGTTCTCTAGGAGCTTGTTCTTTGCTTGGTAGTTGTGATATACAACAAACTAATTCAGGGCAGAAAAATACGATCTAGGGATAGCCCTTTGAGAAGGTAGCACTTAGGTTGAAGTCTGCAGGGATGAAGTAGGATTTGGAAAGAAGGATGAAGGGTAGAATGGAGTGCAGAGAAGCATTCAAGATGGAGGAAATAGGAATATGCACAGAGATGAATAACGGAGTGATTTGGCTTGATTTATAATATAAGATATGTGTAAAGAACATAGATTGATTTAACTTGAGAAGATAGTTTGGGGCCAGGCCATAGGTAATTTAAATGTATTATTATTTTTTTAGATGGCAAGAGACCATGAAGGGTTTTAAGACATGAGAATGTTAAGAAACATTAAGATGAAAGTTTTGTTTTGGGCAGTTAATCTGGCCATTGTGCATAGATTGATTGGAGAACAGATACTATTAACACATTATTGTAGTAGTTTTGGTAATATACCAATAATGACAAGAGCAAGGGTGACAACAGTAAATGGAGAGGGTGTGGGGCAAATCCAAGGTAAATGAAATGGCCATTTTGATGATCAGAGGCATCCCTGGGTTTTGCCTGTTGCATAATTACTAATAGTGCCCCATTTCACTACTAAGTTTTTCTTGGCTTGGACAGTGTATCAGATGCCCCTAAAGATGGATTTGCTTTAGAATTGATAGCATTTGCTAATTGAGGGGAGAGCGGGATGTTGGCATAAGAAACGAGAATATATACACAAATTTTAGAAATTCTTATGATTATGATTTTATTAAATTTTCCTTTTTGGGAGAATTAAACAAATTTTCTTACCTGCATACCACAGTCAAATCTTACATGTTTAAAATCCCAGTTTGTTTTTTGTCTTTTAATGAATACATTTGAGTTTTAGACTCTTCAACAGAGTGATAGGTACTGTAGAGACTATACTGTATTTAATTTACCTAATATTTCCATTGATTCCATTTAAAAGTAAAGCTTTTTAGAAGAACATTAATAAATCAGTGTAGCTTACCTTAGGAATGTAGCTGGTAGCAGTTGAGAGTATCCTGTGTATCAACATCCCATTACTGAGAATGGGCTTCAGCATGTAGCACCTTTTGGTTCCCTGATCTTTCTTCCCTGATTGAAACAGATGGCTATAGTCACATGATACCTATTTTAAGGTTTGTGCATAGATATGGCTGTGATGTGTATGGACCATTTCAAGTGCTTAGTGCTCTTGTATTTTCCATGTATAGGCGGAGGGAGAAGACAGCCTGAAGAAGATGCAGCTGATGGAGCTTGCGATTCTCAATGGCACCTACAGAGATGCCAACATTAAATCACGTAAGAATGAGACTGAGGCTCAGAGCTACAGCTGTTTCAGCTGTTTTGTCCCCAGACCTCTCCCCTTTTGGCAGCACAATACGTGAACAGTTAAAGTGAAGAGTTGAAATAACTGTCACTTGATATGGGACTAACTGTCCCATTTTTACTGCTTTCAAGAATTGAGGGCACTCTCTTGATTTTTATTTTATGCCAGCATGCCTAAGTTTTGAGTTTACAAACTTTTCTTTTATTCTTTTGATGAAATTTCAACTTCTAAATTCAAGAGTTTCGGGAAATTTTCTGTTAACTTACAGATTTAAGACTTCTAGTTTGTTACATTTATGCAAAGGACGAAATTTTTAAAAAAATAAAAGCTAATTTGGAATATATCTGAATGCAGTGTTGTTACATTTATGCAAAGGACAAAATTTAAAAAAAAATAAAAGCTAATTTGGAATATATCTGAATGCAATGATTCTTCTGTTGATTTCTATTCTTTCCCCTTGCTTGCACATTTTTCCTCCAGTATTTTTTTCTCTGTTGATTTTATGTGTGAGTTCACAGAGAGCAGTAGATGATACTATTTTTTAATCCTATTTTCCCCTTTATATGTATTGTGCATGCTTTCATAAACTGTAAGAGGATTGCTTTTTTATATTTAAAAATGAAATAATGTGAAATTTATATTTTGAGACAATCTGAGTTTTACACATCATTCATATGAACATGATGTCATTTAAATTACTAATTTTTTTTAAAGAAATAGAATTTTAAAGACATAGCCAACTTTCCCAAATATAGGCACCCTAGTGTGTTTAGAGTGGTTACTTTTACAAATGGTTGGCTTTAATTTACTCATGAAACGGAGTATATCATTAATAGTCATGTGTTTAGGAATGTAACATTTTTTTGTATTGTTTTTTCTATAAAGAAGTTAATTCCTACAGATGCAGGAAATTAATAACTGTTGGTTATTTGACTAAGTTAATACAATGAAAATTATGCTTTCCTTCATTTGTAACTGAAGCTACTCTTTAGAAATATACCAAAACTGTATTTCTGTGGACTCCAATTACCAAGTATTTTTTAACATCTTTTAATGCAAGTGTTTTTTTGTGCTTCTGCATGCACCATTAGTCTCATGAAATCTTAAAAACATAGATATATCCGATATATGAAGTAAATATAACCTGTTTTAATGGTCTCATTCTTTTTTTCCCCAGTGGCTTTTTAATGTTTGCACATTTATTCTCAATCACGTTGGGGAAGGGGAAGCTGTTTTGCATTTGGTTGGTGTGCTTTGGCATTTCTGTGTGACCAGCGCATGTACTAACGATTTCCTTTTATTTTTCTTCTTCTCTGCTCTCTCCTTTCCTTCCCTGCCCTCTCGTTTCCCACGTCTCGCCTTCGGCTGTCCCTGTGCCTCCTTCTCAATCTCTTCGCTTTCACTGTAGCAGCCCTTGCCTTTTCTCTTGCAGCCACAGCCCAGGCCGCTCCAAGGGTTATCACGGGGCCTGCGCCCGTTCTCCCGCCAGCTGCCCTGCGCACCCCTACGCCAGCTGGCCCTACCATAATGCCTTTGATCAGACAGATACAGACCGCTGTCATGCCAAACGGAACTCCTCACCCAGCTGCTGCGATAGTCCCTCCAGGGCCCGAAGCTGGTTTAATCTACACGCCCTATGAATACCCCTACACGTTGGCGCCAGCTACATCGATCCTTGAGTACCCTATTGAACCTAGCGGTGTATTAGGTAAGTTGTTCTCCCTGTATGGTTAATGACATTTTTCTTCATAACTTCTGCTGCCCCAGACTTTGAAATGATATATCCATTTTAGAGAGACAAGTTTACATTAGAAAGACTGAAAACTAAATTTTGTTCTATTTCAGCCTCTTATAAGGGTTTCCTCCTGTAAATAATTGTACCTTAAATTTATTCAGATTCACTTTGGTGACTGAAATTCACTTTGGTTGGGTAAATTTGAGATGAACATTTTAAACAGAAAATACTTTTCACATTTTTGACATCATTGCGGTCAATTCTGAGTTTTAGATCCCACCTATTGGCCTATCCTCTTCATCAGCTCCACCACCCAGTTTTTAGATTCCTTTTGTGTCGGAGATTTATTTGTCAGCTAAATTTTAAACTTCTATGTGAAAGTTTTTTGAGATATTTTTAAAACTGATGTGTGTTTTCTAATATTTGTGATCACTTAAAATATGAAAGGGACCAATAGTTGCATTCTTCAGTTTTCTTCAGCTTTTCTCTTTTGAAGTCCTAGTTAATATTAAACATAAGAGACACTCTTAATTTCAGTAGTACAGTATGGAATGAAGTAAATACCAAGTCACTGAATTAGAATCACATTTGAGACGAAAATTAAGATCATGCTATAAATGCTCGGTTTTACATGAACAAAAAGTGGTGTGCTTGAAAAAGACATTACTGATGCCTTTTTTTTATAGAGTGGATTGAAATGCCAGTCATGCCTGATATTTCAGCCCATTGACTTGCTGGATGAAGGACTAGAGTACAGCAGCTGTTCTAACACGACCAGTCAATGTGGAACAAACTGTTTCCGGGCTGCCCCTTTGTTTTACCAGACAGAATTTGAATTCTTTTTTCTTGAATTGTATATGACCTTGGTGCTGCATGCATGTTGTTGACTTTTAGGACTTTGATCTTTTAAGTTCTTTTTTTCCCAGCATTAATATTGATTTCTAAAAATATGAAAGTCTTTAATGAACCCGGACACTAAGATTTAAACTTGAAAATTCATTGTTCAATTAAAAAAAGCCACGATGCTCTGTATGTTATCTGTGTGTGTGCATGCACTCAGGTGCCTTTTGTTTCATGAGCAGATACATTTTATTGTACATGTTTTCTGTTTATCTCTAAATCATTGTAAAAAGTATTATAGGTCAGAATTATACAATAGAACTGTTTATGAGAGGCCTGTTTCTGTTGCATATTTCTCAAAGCATTTTTAAAATAACATGTAACCTATAACCCCTTTACGTTTTCCTTTCTGTTAACGCTCTGTCCTGTGGCCCCATGCCTGCTCCTTTCCCCCAGAGCTCCTCTCTGCTGCACGCACAGCGTCTGTTCGAGGAGTTTGACTGTTGCTTCCTGCAGGGCTGGCACTCTTAGCCACCAGCTGCTGTTCCAGCACTCTGAATGCAAGATCTCGCTGATTTTGCCTCGTGGAATTATACTTACATAAGATTAGTTTTTCTAAAATGAAAAAAGGGGTGATGGACCAGTTTACTGCTTAGAAACAGCAAGAGGCACTGCAGTAAAATTTCTCATTTTAAAGCAATGTGCTTTTGTTGTGTTGGAAAATTTTTATTTATAATACTTAATTATTAGACTGACAAAATTGAAAGCAAAATATACAGATACCTATTGACATTCATAAGATGAATAATAATGAGTACTAAATGACAAGATTCCATTATCAATTTTATTTCTCGCTTTGCCACCTAAGCAGTAAAACATGATATTGACCACTTGGAGAACTGAGAAAATATTTCAAATTGCTGTGTTATAATAAATTTGCACACAGATAACATGCATGCTATATATCAAGTCTCATCATACTATTTTAAAATGAGCAGTGCCCTTCAAAACGGATGCAGACATGTGTGTTGGTGGTAGTGAGGAGATTGGTATTAGCATCAGATCTTCATTGATGACTAATTTTTAATTCCCTTCCTTTTATCTTTAGGTATGGCTTTCCCAACGAAAGGCTAAGAATTCAAGAACGGTCTTAACTGAACCCTCATCAGATCTGAATTTAACAAATGCTTAGTCTCAGCAGCCTCCAGGGGGTGGGAGGGACGCTTAGCCTAGCAGTCAGTGACTGACTTGCACTTTTGCACACTGATAGAAAGGAAAAGTATGTTATTAATTGGTTTAGGCTGTAATCTTACAAAGTAACGGTAATTTATAAAGGAGTGTATAGTAGTATACTGACTGCTAAGTGTACTATACTGTTTGCTTTACTAATCACCTAATTCATTGCAGTTCATACTTATTGACTCAAAGTTTAGAACCACAATCTGTAGGCTTTAAGAATTGCTTTTAAACCTTCTTAAGTGATAGACTCTGGAAGTGGTCTTAAGGTTAGCAAATAATTGTCAGTATTAAACATGGCATTATTTAAGTAGTCCTGCTGCAAGAAAGGCACTTCAGTGAATATGTGACTAGTAAAGCTTAACTATGTTTGGATCTAATAGAGTTCATGAAATCTGTAACTTGGGATTGTAAATGAATGGATAAAATAGGTTAAGGCCAAGATTATTGAAATGAATGCAATATTAATAGATGCATATATACGCAACATATTATGGTTAATTTTAAGACTACTGTGCCTTAACATGTTTCCTAAAAGAAAACTTTTGTAGTAAACAAACATTTGAAATCCATTTTGATAAACCTGCTGTTAATGTTTGTTATCTTTTCCCTTGTGAATGTTCTCTAACTTTGTCTTGGTAATTGCAATTTAACTAGGTGCGGTGGCTACTAAAGTTCGAAGGCACGATATGCGTGTCCATCCTTACCAAAGGATTGTGACCGCAGACCGAGGTTAGTTTAGTTCTGCAGTTCTTGTTTATGAGAAATGCGTTGGGTGTCCATAAGATTTGTTACACCACACCTGATGGAAGAGATATCACTGCTTGCCTGCACATCGTTTCTTTTCTTTTTCTAAATTAATTTGTAATAATTGACAGGTTTAAGGGTTGGGTTTTTTGGGGTGTTTTTTTTCCTCCCTTCATATTTTAACTTATTAAATTCTATATTAGTATGTACAATGATTTATTTCTACTAAAACGTAAATTAGTCCCTTTGGGGAGCTATTAAATTTTCATGTTGCCTTAGTTATTTTTCAGGAATAATTTTTGCTAAAATTTACCTTTTAATTGTTCTGAAATTTTGGGTTGGTTTTGCAAAATGAACTAAGCGGATGGTGCTTTAACGAGAGAAGTAAAGGAATATATGCCTCCTGTGTCCTTTTGGAGAAAACTGAAGATTTAGTTTCCATTTTCCTTTTTAATAAGATACTTGAACCACTGTATACACAAGGGTATACATGTCAAGTACTTAGCTGAAATCAACAAAGTAAGGACTGTGAAGATAACTTTGATGAAGTTGGATTTTTTTTATAAATCAGAAAATCAGTTCCCTTTTATTCTTACATTCTCTTACCAAAATGGATCCTTTGATTTTTGTTATTTGCTGCTAAAATATATTATCTGAACGTAAACTATCTCTTGAAGCTCTGTGGTGACATGAATCCAGCTGTTTGAAAATCCTTTTTGACTAACCTGTGACTGGGAAATAAGTCTTCATTTTTCTCCTTTTCAACATTTGTAATTTGTGTCCTATATATGCCCTTGGACCCTTTTATAAAATTATTTATGTTTATTGAGGAGTGACGGTTTCGGTTTATTGACATTGTTTTCTAAGTTTGTCATTACAAGGTAGGAATCCAAAGCAAGATAAAAAAGGATTTTTCACAAGCTTCTATTATGGCACATCTATTACCTACTAATTAATTTGATCAGAGTCTCTAATATTAGTGGTGGAAGGTGATGTATTTATACCCCAATCCTACATTTTCTATGAACTTAAGAAAGACCTACCTGTTCTACATGGTTATCTTGAATACTGATGATAAATATTGGATACAGGTGTTGTCCACATGAGAATAAAATCTTCCCAGAGACACTGATGATAGCATCATACATAATTAGTTTGAAGACTTTTAACTAATACATATATTACTTGTAGAGATTATTCAATAAATAGACCCCCAAGCTCAATGATTATTTATGAAGATAATGTTAAGTGTCAGTGTGTCATGCACAAGTAAACCACCCTTTGTGTATCAGAAAAAGTCTCCTAGTGAAGGAGGAAATTTTTTAAAAAATGTTTTTTTTAAGTAACTTGCCATTTAAGGAAACCAAATAATTCCTTGAATAATCAGAGCTTTTTTCCCCCCACATTGTTCATGTCTAAAACAGTTCTAAAGAGTATTTAAAAGTAGTTTTTCTTCTGTTAACCTTTCCCTACATGCCCCTTTTAGGAGATTTCTCATAATTTTGTTTTAACACAATAATTACTGGTCTACTTAATACTCCAGTGCCTTGAGATAGTTGAAAATATTAGGAAGATTTTACTGTATTTGGAAATGACAGCACATTCCATGTGAGGCTCTTTTGTAGTTATATGTGTTTGGATTAGTCCTGTCACTGTTTTTATTAAAAATGCAATGTCAGCAAACCGAAATGCTACTTTTTTTTTTTTTTTTTAAATAACAAATACTCATATACTGCTGTTACTATCACTGTATGCACTCACTGGGTCTAAGGGAGAGGTCTGAAATCCTTAACTTAAATTATTTTATGATACTACTGTTTTCTCTATTTTTGAGGTTTTTTTTTTTTAATTATTATTTTTTAATCTTTTGAAGGGAAGATTAGTGTAAGTATTCATTTAATGCAAGGAAACTCAGCCCTTAGACATATAACCATGTAATTCTATATGAGCATTTAGAGTACTACATGGTTGAGAAATACCTAGTTCTTTACTAAAAGTAAACCCACCTCTACACATAATTTGAAAACTGAATTTGAAGCCTATAAAAGACCAACTGACTTTGTAGTTGTGATGAACCATAAGTGCTTTTGCACGGTTGATACACCTGTGTGTACTGTAGGAGGCCAGGACTTGGCAGAGGATATAGTCTAGGTTTACTGGTATATATGTAAATGGTAGTTTGTTTATGTATTCCACACGCAAAAAAACATAATCAGAATTTTTCTAAATAATTTTACAAAAACCATCATTTATATAATTTGTTATAAGAAACTTAATACAATTTTAATCAAAATTTTAAGTGATTTCAAAAATGCTTTAAGATTCTATATTTCTGGAGTACCTATGAAGTGGTATGACTACATCATGTTAAATATTTATTTTCTTCTTTGATTTTGGAATAGCAGTTTTTAAATAAAATTCCACTTATTTTTAAGAAATTCAGGGAAGATTTGGTCACACTGAAGATACAGTATTTTTGTAGTATTTATAAGGTATCCTAAATGATAGACTATAGAAAGCATTTTTGTTATATGAAGGTAAACCAGTCCATTATATAGATCATTTACACTCTGTGAAATTACACCTACTGGGTTTTGATTTATGAAGTGGCACAGAATCTGCCTTTGCACTGAATATCTTTTCATTTACATCTCCTCTGCCTTAGTCACAGTGGCAACAGTACAGAAAATTCTCTCAAACCTCAGAATATAGTAGAAATAATTAAGCTATTGAATGAGTCTTAAAAATCATACTACTGTTAAGTGGACCAAGTTTGGTGAAGCAGAATGTGACAGAGGTTGATTAAGGAAGGAGCAACTCAAGGACATTGGGAATGATAACTTTTCCACTTGAGAACTACTTTATGTTTTACTGTAATTTTTTTAATTTTTTTTGTTCTGTTTGTTACTTTGCAAAAGAAAATAGTATTTACAGGTGGCTTCTTTTAAAATATAAAATATAAAGCAGGAATGTATATGAAATGTCAGATTTTATTGTTATTTGCAGAGTATTAGCTTTGAAATTGAATAAAGAAAGCTGTTTGTAGTTTTAAAATGCCTTGTTGGTATCAATTAGAAATTTCTTCTATTTTTTGATGTACTTAGAGCTTTTTGAGTATAGAATTTTAAATGGCAGGATTTTACAGTGTTTACATGCAAGTGCATTTTATAAGTGTTCTATATGTGTAAAATAGTATTTTCAACTGGAAAGTGTTGGCTAGTGCAGAAGGCCTGGCCTTTTTCTGGTTCCCATGTTTCCTACACTGCTAGACTACAGTTTAGTATTGCATTGTGTCATGAGGCCAAGAAATTCCATGTTGTTTGTAAATAGAATAATTGAAAAAGCAATAAACATTTATTGAACAAAAGAAACCTTGTTTGGCCCAGAGTTTATGTTGAACCAAATTATTCATAAAAATTTAAATTTCTTTAGATTCATTTCTGTTGATCATCAGTTATTAATAATCACATCCATCATTAATAGTTGCTTTAATGCTTGCATCTGAGAGAATACTAATGCTTAATAGCAGTCAGATACTGATAACTGCACTGACTGTTTCAGAATTCTGTATACCAAACCTATTCATTGTTGTTGTTTTCCAGTTTTCTTCATTGACTGCTACTAACTATTAGTTGTTAGTTGTATTTTATTTCTATTTTTTCCTGTTAACAGTTTTTGGTTTTTTTTTATTTTGTTTTTTTGTGGGAGTGGGCTCTCCTTCATTTGTTCAAATCATGATATGAAATTGTCATGATTTTTATTGTATTCTGTAGATGGTGTCAATCAGTTTGTCAGAATTAAACATGCTTTTTTTTATTAGTTGTGATTAGTTTTTCATGTTGTCATTAAGCCGTCACTAGCTGAAACTAATCTCTTCTCTATCTTTTCTTTTCTTTTTTTTTTTTTGTTTTTTGTTTTTTGTTTCTAACCACCCAGCCGCCACCGGCAACTAACCTATGACCTTCTGACCTCTGAACTCTTCACCCAATGATGACCTGACCATGCCTGCCTGCTGATCAGTTAACTGGTAATCGCCTTTGCTTGCCTGTCGTCAGTGCAGCGAGCTGAGGCACTTGTCCGTTCGTCTTACCATCTAACCAAACAAAAGACAAAGAAATTGTCCTCCAACTCAGCTTTTGTTCTTTTTCGGTTTTTTTTTTTTTTTCTTTTTTCTGTTTGGGTGAAAGTGGTTCTAGAACCTGCACTGAATAGTAGTAAAGCAATAAGGCCCAATTCATCCCACAGCACTGATCATCTTTTAATGTCCCACCCTAAGCGAACGGTAAGAAGGCCTCACTTCAGAAGGGGAGACAGATGGCCCTTAACTACTCAGTGACAGAGGCAGTTACTGTGAGAGACTTCTAGGAATCTTTTCTTCTCATAGCGAGTCAAAGCTCTCTGAATGTACTGTGTGATGATGCATCATGCATGAACCTTTGGTCAGGGATGTCATTGGTGAAGTGATTTCAAAAAGTATTCAAAATTTGATATGCTCTTTAGTCACTACAGTGCCCTCAAAGGGCAGAAGTTGCAGCCTTTTTTATATTGCCTGCCAAAATTTGAAGTATTAGAAGTGTGCCATGAGAGAAAAACTTAAGGAATTTTGAAAAGTAATGCAAAGAACAAAACTGCAACACTATTTTTAAAAAGATAAATATCTGAGTTAAAATGACTGAACCTTTATTTTACACCTCCTTTAAAAAATACACAAGAACAAGGTACATGCATTATGTGTCACATTACTGGGCAAACTGTTCAAATATTTTTTTTAAACCTCCCTGTATAGAAAAAAATCATTAAGGATGTAAAAGCCATGCTTGCCTATTTGCTGTATACATGTAATGAAATTGTAGATAAAGTGTAGTGCATTGAAACAAATGAACAAAAAGTAGATACTTTTACTATACAAGGGTGCTGGTGCAGAAAAAAATATATATTTTTGGAAATGTAGCATTTTATACTTTCAAGTGTTATAAAAAAAAAAAGAACAAAGAAACCCTTTATTTCATGAAATGATTTTTTCTGGTGGTTGTCAAGAAACAAAAGACCAAAAGAGCCTTTTTGTCTTTTTTTTATTTTTTAAGTATTGGAATAAGTCTAAAGAAAAGAAAGTGCCTTATTTTCCTTCATGGTCATTTAGTCAACTGTCCTGTAAGATCAGCTCCTCCCTCAGAATACAAGTTAATGCATGTTACTCAGTCGCCCAGTATGTGAAAGAAGATGTGAGGGGAGACAAATGAGTTGATGGTTTGAATTATATGATTTTTGCCACGTTACCTTGATATAAATTTGCCAAATCTGATACTGTGAAAAAATTTGATAACTTTTCTGATGCCTAGCAAGTAAGGTTTAAAGCATTCTTTTAAAATCATAATTGCGTGCTTTTGGTTATTGCGATATTTAATGTTAGTCCAAAGGATTCTGAAATAAAAATTACGTGTGATCTGAACACCACTTTACAGACAAAATTAGAGCTCTATTTTGTTGGGGGGGAGGGGTATTGGATTTTGTATTATTAATTGGAGGCAATAATATTATATTAGCAACCTTTTTCACAAAAACGAATCTTTCTGCTTTTCACTCTGGAAAACAAGGTTTTTAAATGAAACAAATTTAATCGGACTTGTTTCTACCAAAGCAGATCACTGGGTAGTCCATCTCTGCTGGTTTTAGTAACCTAAGCCAACAACGCCCCCTTTTTAACTTTAAAAGAATGTGAAAAACTAGCATCATTGTGCATATAATACTCAACTACATGTGAGTTTAAACTTCCAGTTTCTTACGAAGTTCAGTTTTGTAGTTGAAGCGATTTGTGCACAAAGCCGACATCTAAACTCTTAAGTAATCATTAACTGCTCAGTACCAGACGTGGCAGATATCAGGTGGCGGTGGCTCCCCAGCTCGTCAGCTCCTTCCCTCTTACACACCTTCACAGCTTCACAGTCAAAGGTCAGCAGTAAGCTCAGTAAGCACCTTTGTGGTGACCTCCTCCATCATCTTGTCTCACTTGGAAACCGTTTTCAGTTTATTTACTATGCAATAGACATTCATTGTTCTGTATTCAGCTAGCTTTAGTTTAACATGCCACTGCTTTGTCTTTCTGTTACACATACAGTTGTTTTGATTTATTTACAATATATGCTGTGCCATTTTGATTTTTGTTTTGTTTGGTTGGTTGAATAAATTTGCGACACTCAAACACTTGAGGTGATAGTTTAAAAATGATACCAGTATTTGATCTAGTTTCATCTCAACTATGTTATACCTGGACATTTTAGATGTTTATCAAAGGTCTTTTATGGGGAAGAAAGTAAATGTTTGAAATAAACGTGTGACATTTATGAGTAATGTTGGCTCTGAACAAACGTTTGAAAACTTAGTTGACAAAATTTTGGATCAACTGAAAAAAAGCATGACTTTTGAAATCTCTGAATGCCTTGGTTCTCAGTATTATCATTCTTTATTGAATTTATTTCTTATTAAAATATGTAGTTTTTAAGACTTTTTTTTTCTGACAGTATTATGTAATTTTTTAGTGCGGGTAGATGGGAGTGTCGCTTGTATGTTACCGTACAGCTGACATGTATTTTTGTCTATTCTTTATTATCTCAGTAGTTTCATGCTATCTATGTATCATAACCAACCTATTGCCTATGAGAAACATGTAAGATAATGTATTTACAGCCATTGTTACAAGTTTATAATGTATTTTTCTATCTTGTTTTATATGTATGTTATATAACATTCAAAAAGAATTTTTTTCTTGATTGAGAAAAGGATACAAAAATGCAAAATCCACAATTTTGATAACTGAAAATTGCCAATTGTTTTGCAGTACTTTATTATATTGGGTGTCTTGTCTTTCTTGGGCTTTTAGTTAGCTAATGAATGAATACATTAGACACTTTCGGGTTTTAGTTGGGATTTTACATAGCTTGCATTTTAATTCTTTGGTTCTTTGCTGTTTCTATTAACCCATAGCATTATTTTAATAAATGTTATAATACCAACCTACTAACTCTGGACTATGTCTGTTTATTAACCTTTACGTGTTTAATTAAAATAAACAAATAAAGACAAAGGAATGTAAAGTCTTGAATTCCTGGACTAACCCTGAAGAACGTGACCACAGATAACATAGTCATAACGTGACTTGTTTTTATGTTGTTTGTCAGCTGACAATTCCGCACACTACTGTTAAAATGGCTTTGGTTATTCTGGGCTTTTACTTCGGGGTGGGGGGGTAGGTAGGTGCCAATAGAGATGGGAACAAAGTAGTGTTGGTTTGAGGCGTTCTTCTAGTCTTGCCACTTGCCTTTCAACCTCTGCATTACTAATTCCACAATTTCTTATTTTTCCTTCTCCAAAATAATCACTGTCTGCTCACAGCATAAAGAGTAAAGAGATTCGTCATAATGATATACCCAAGAAACCAGTTTGATTCTTTGTTGAACCATTTTTTGAAATTTCTATAAGTAAGTAGATAATTTTATGGTCACATAAAGCAAGGAATCTGATGTCTTACCTTTATTCAGATTTGTGTTTTAATTGGACATTTTTCCTTTATAAAGACGTTTTGAACTGTTTTAGCCAGCTGCTCCTGTTAGAGGGGCTAAACACAGGTAAAGCCAAAGGTAGAGTGGCTCTGTGTCTCAGGACAGTCCAGAGTAAGACGTTCACAACAACCACAAACCCGCCTCTCCTCGTGGAACCCTCAGCAGGAGGTCAAACAGCGTCACTCAGCTTTATGTCTCACCCTGTTAAAAATACAGTCAGAATACATTAATATAAGAAGTTTAAGGGAGAAGAAATAGCATTTGAAAAGTTATATATATCATGATTTTGCATGCAGGTCAATTTAAGAAGATCTATTAAATATCTTCATGCTTTCCTTGGCTGCAACCTAGGTAAATTGACCTCTACTTATCAATTCTTTAGTGTAACTCTTGAGGTGCATTTTTATTTCACAGATATTGGTATTTCCTGTTCTGTGAAATAGTTCTCCTGGATAATAAAATTTCTCAGGATGAATTTTTGCATTTGTAAATAATGCTTATTTTTGTAAATTACATTTTATTTATTTTAAAGTTCTAAAATTTGGGGCTAAAATGAGTCACATGTTACAGAAGACATAACACCAATATGCTATTAACCAATCAAAGTACTACCATAGTATATATACATACATGAAATACATAGAATAGCGAGAGCATCTGATTTAATCATAGTTGAGATGGTTCTTTGGATCAAACAAATATATTGTTTCTCCAGTGGGGGGGGGGGGGGATGCATTATTATTAGGTAGAGCTTTACTGTGCTACTCTGTAAAAGTTCACATTGCCATACAGCTAATATATATTCTGTAAAAATCTGAAGATGTCATTCAAGCTGCTAATATGCAAGTCATCATGGCACCATGTCACTGAAATTGAAGAAGAATTTCTATACAGTTTATTCCACATTTTCTGAAGCCTGTGAATGCAGTCTCATCTCATTTTCAGTTAAGATACTACTTTTATGTATAATTATGTCACATTGCCACCTTTTATGTTGTAAAAGTCCATTTTTAAAAGACAGAAATAACATTACAAAACCCACTTTTATACAGGCTGTAATAGTATAAAAAATGGAATCACCGAGTTGTTAGAATGATAAAATGCCAGAGGCAGTTTATTGTTTTATGCTACTAGTACTTGACGAAGCAATTGAAAGTTAAGCTTTCAGTCGAGAAGTTGGTGAAATTAATGTACTTAGTAGTCAAGCATTTTTTTCTTAGGCAAAATGTCAGGCAAAATGTAGTATGAAAGTCGATATTCACATACACCTACTCTGTAGGGCAGAGTCCACCTAAAAGGGCAGTTGAAGCACCCTGTCCATAAAGCCAAGATGTGCATATGTTTACACAAGATAGGAGGTGGTTAAGTTTCTAAAATACTGGATAAATATGAAGGATCTAAATTTTCTAGTACACCAAAAGCGGACAACAGGTTTAAATTGCTCATTACCAAATCAATCTTAACACTTTTATAAATGGCAGTCTAAGGCTTCTCCAGTTTGGGGGGAGGGGGAGGGGTTTGTTTGTGTGTTTGGAATAAGATGTCTGTCATTCCTTGATAACAATTAGCAATTGTAGCATTTCCAGCAAGTCATTTTTAGTAGAAAGAAATGTATTGCTAAATTACAATCCATTATTTAATAGCAGAAATCACCCAGAAAACTTTTTGGACTCAAACTTTCTAAGTACATAAGGTAATTGTTAAACATTGTCACAAGTTTCTTAATACCTTTATTTAAAATGGAAAAATAATTCATATTATAGACAATTTTACTTTTAGAAATATTCATTTGGTACACACATGTAATTTTATCTGTGGTTTTTTTTTAACATAACATTATCTAAGTTGAACTGCCTTTGCTATGAAGAGATGTACCAAAATTATATGCCTACCTGGTACTCAATGCTGAATCAAACTGGTTCACCTAAGCGTAGTACTCTCCTTTCTGTGTTTCTGCTGCACTAATTGCAGGGGGTGGGAGAGGAGGAGGAAGAATTAATTCTCAGGAGAAGTAGTTGGTAGGTGCAGCAGATAGCAACACAACGTGGATTTCTCATTGCTTACAGTTTTGCTGTCCCTTCGTGGCAAAAGACACCACATTGTGGGGAAAAGCACAGCTCCCATGGTAAAAAATTTATACCTTTTTTAAAAATGCTATTATCGAGAAATTTTGATTACCAAATATATCTTTTGTGGTTTATATTGTAGTGGTGTGTATAAAACACTTAGAATTTTATTTGTGGAAATTGTACATAGAAAAGTTGAAATAGGTCTTCCCAAATCCTATGTGAATGGAGAACCACGTTAAGACTGTACATGACGTGCAATAAACCAACTGGAAAAAGTGCATGTGCTTCATCCTCTCAAGCCAGCTGAAGCTGAAAATGCTGCTTATGCCTACCCCCCCCAAAAAAACCCCCCACACACCACACTTATAAACATCAGAATAAAGAATGTACATTTCACTTTCAGTTTCTATTGGTGCTTTTAACACTGTTTAAAAGAAAGCAGAAGAATGTGACATCCTGGAGCTCTAACTCACTTCACTACAAGCTGATCATAACATTTTCCCTGATTTCCAGTGATTAGAAAAGGAAATCAGTAAACAGACTCACTACAATGTTTCTCAGTTGGATGTGCATCCCAAATACTTGTTTCTAATTAGGAAACTTCAGGTACAATTCTCATATAGTTTTTAGATGTAAGAAAAAAGAAAGGAGTGCTGACCAAATTTTGATCCAGTAGGCTATGTGAAAAGGAGTAGTGTCATCAATTTTTTGAACAAAGAAGAATTGGTAAAAATACCAGTGGTTTGAAACCTTTTCTCAAAGATTTTATCTTGACATCTAAGTTTTAGGGCTCCTTTGCACCTGAAATTCCCCAGTCCTTACTTAGTCATAAATCCATTCTCCAGGTTTCTTTTCCTCCTTTCTGATCATGCACTAGAACCTTTGTTTTCCTTAGCAGTATTCTCCCCACATGCTTCTAAAAGCCGACAGAAGCTGGGTCCAGAGCATGGGTACAAGCTAGCTGCCCACAGATGGCGTTTGGTTTGGCCTCTACAGTATTGCTGTTGCTTTAATTACCTGCCAGCATTTAAAGTCTCAGTAGACTTTTTAAAATCTATTCATAAAGTCTACACTTCTTCAAAGAGCAAGTTATCTAGAAAACTGCAGCCTGCATGTGCCTGAGGTAGCCGTCAGCTGAAACCGATGAATTCCACTATCCCTTTTAAACCAAGAGCTCCCAGTTACACACTGCCCCACTACTCCCTACTGCCCCAGTATCACACCTGGATTGTTGATTTCCATTCTTCTAACTTGGTTTCGTTTTTTCGTCCCCTCCCTGGTTCCTGTAGACATCTGTGCTTGCCTCTTCAGATTCAGAATGGTGATTTTGACTCTTCAGACACCAAACTAGCTTCTCAAAGGGTATAATGTAAAACAGGTTTTAATGTTTCTCCTTCTGAAAAATCAGATGAGTATCATTTCTATATAAAAATTAGTCTGATAATTCATACATTTCTTAATATTTAGGGAGGAATTTCTGTTGTATGGAAGGATTGGATGACATTTGGGTTTCCTTCCAAATGTCATTTTTTTATAATTATCTGCTCCTTCTTTGTAGGAGCTCTTTGTGGTCTTGTTAGAAAGCAGTTAAGCTAATTGAACATTTAAAAAATATCCCACATCTAAAAATATATATATATTAGTGATAGTAAGTTGGGGATCATGTTTTTCCAGAAAATGTACATTAAAATTAGATTCTCCAGTTAGGTCCTATTTTGTGAAGTACAGAGGGAGTGCTTATTTTTATGTGCTACACAGCAGTTCCAGTTGGAGAGCGCATCTCAAAATTAGGATGAAAATTTAACTCCTGTGGTTCTGCTTTCTTAATGTATGCACTGGTTACTTAACCGAATACTAAGAAAAACTAGGGGGAAGTGGTTAAAAGTAAAATATTAGGAAAACATTTGCGAATTAATCCACAAGTATTTTCTTATGGAACTATTTGAGTTGATACTAAAAATTCCATAAGCACTCATTTAACTTCAAACTTTATCAAGGTCAAGAATGAATAAGGTACCTTGCCTAAGCTTGAAACCTGAATTTTAAAACCCCTTGTCACAGTGTTTTAAGTGATTTGGCCTATAAAATTAGAATAGACTAATAGTGCAGGTGAGAAGCCATCTTGAACACAAACACATTTTAATTATTTATGTTAATGATGCTTTTGCCCATTGTTTTCTCACTGAGGTAAAAGAGCACTGAAAAATTGTTCAGAGGTTAAACTTACTCTAGATTTCTAGATGGTGGGAAAATGGAAAACTTAAAGTTAGTGGATGGAGCATATGAAAACACCAAAGCTAAGAATCTGAGAAGCTAAGATCTAAACTGGTATGCCAGGGAAGAAAACTAGATCAACAAATCAAACGTACAAATGCCCCACCTTAAACTATTATTCAAGCATCAGTCTGTGGGGCTATTAGCAGGAAAATCGGTTTTGAAGTCAAAGGAAAAAATTAAGAAAACTGGGAAAGTTTGATATCACATCTGAGAGCAGTCAGTCTGTCATCACTAAGTATCCGTGTTGGTTTTAAAATGAATTAAGTCTCTCTCATTGTTCTTGGAGCTTATAATAAAAGCAACCTGGCGTGGCGGGACACAAAAGAAAAAAATGCCATATAAGTTTTACTTCCATGTCTTCCAAAGGGCATTGCATTTTCACTGAATTCTACATGAGTCTATTTGACAAAGAGATTTTGTGCTCTTCAAGGAAGACATCACAGATGTGAACTCGGTCAATTACCTGTACTAATAAATACCAAGAAAGCCTTGTCAATACCTTGACTCCTTCAAAGACGTGTTAACCCAAACTTTTCTTTTTTTTATAAGTTTAATTAATTTATTTTTGGCTGTGTTGGGTCTTTGTTGCTGCGCGCCGGCTTTCTCTAGTTGCGGCCAGCAGGGGCTACTCTTCGTTGCGGTGCGCAGGCTTCTCATTGCGGTGGCTTCTCTTGTTGCGGAGCACGGGCTCTAGAGCGCATGGGCTTCAGTAGTTGTGGCTCGTGGACTCTAGAGCGCAGGCTCAGTAGTTGTGGCTCACGGGCTCAGTTGCTCCGCGGCATGTGGGATCTTCCCAGACCAGGGCTTGAACCCGTGTCCCCTGCATTGGCAGGTGGATTCTTAACCACTGTGCCACCAGGGAAGCCCCCAAATTTTTCTAAATTGCTTGTTATCCTCTACTAAAGATTCTCCACCTCCAGCCTTAAACTCCATCCTAGAGAATTTATAGCAAAAAAAAGTTATTGAATCAAAGTATAGATTGTATCTGAACTAAAACTAATGAGAAGTCATAGCCAGGAGGTATAACTTGTTTTAATTATTGAAATACACATGTAATATTTTTATGTACGGAACTCCACATGTGAGTAAATGTGCAACGAGTTGTGGCCAGAAAGAGTATTATTAAGGGCAATATTGGGAAGTTCATTCTTTCCTTACCACTGTATCCTCTAAATTCAAAGAGAATTACTACTTTCTTCAAGACCCCATTGGACAGAGCTAATGGAAAGGAAAAATAGGACAGAAAAATGTAAACTTAACTAAATAATACAAACTTGAAAAATGGAGTTGGTTACCACACCAACTCCCATTTCTTAAGTATTTTTTCATATGTGATCCTACTAGACCCAAAGGTGATGATGAGAACAACGCACACTGTGAGATCCATATCCTAGCAGGTTCCTAGCTGAGAATTTGGTAGTAGTGTCAAAATGAGCCACCTGGCAGACAGTCTTCAGCAGGTGGTGGGGAACGCCTCACGTTTTGATGCACAATAGGCTCTTCTGCCTCTCCTTTTCCATCTGAATTACCACCTACCCTCCCTATGAACATTTCTTAAGAGTAGGATCTCTTTGTAGAATTGCTGTAATGAAATTAAAATACAGAAATAGCGGGGTGGGGTAAGCTGTCGGGCTACGTGTTAGAAAGGGGTTGTTGCAGTACCAAATCGTCTACCGATGGCTTTAAAAAGTAACTGTCAGATAAAAGACACTAGGAAGTATCCCATCAGGAATCAGTCATGTCTGTCTTGTACTTGGTGTTACTCATTGATGAACTATGAGCACCACAGTCAACTTTTGAGCCCTTAACTGGATTGGACGCATGGTGTTAAATCAGAGGCAACAATCAGTACATGATTCAATAAACTCAGTAACATACAATGAATAAAAATAACCATTTCTCTGTATATCGAAATGCATTAAAACCAAATGGCTGTGTATCCAACTTATGTTGCCCAAATATGGTAAAGCCATGTAATAAGACAGACTAATGGTTTAAAGTCAAACCAAGAGGAACTCACCCACTTCGGGATCCATGTCCTTTCAAAAATGCTCCTTGGTGACCAGTATGGGAGATTTTGCTATTGGTATTCTTGTTACCCAGAGGCCTCGAATATGTGGTCTGCGTAGACAACAAAAATAGGAAGTTTCAATAGAAGACATCATTTATTGCACAAGTAATTTTCAGCCTCTTTTTGAAACAAAAGTTATCGATTTTTTCTACCACCCTTAAGTTACACTCTTCAAAGCAGCTCTAAGAAATTTTTAAAATATTTATGAAGCCACAAATTAAAAACCATAGAGTATACACTGATGTGTATAAAATGGATGACTAATAAGAAAATAAATATTTTTTAAAAAGAGACAAATGTATAATGTGTATATTGTGCATTTACTTTTTGTTTCTCAGAGCTATATAAGCTTGCTTTCCACAGTTGCACTGTGGACTTATTTTGCCAAAAGCATCCAAATATCTAAAAACCTGGTGTACTGCAAAGCCAATTAGAAACGTGTAACCGGCTCCTCAGGAGTTTGTGTGCTTTGTCAAAAGGAATATAAAAACTGCATGTCCATTATCCAAATAAAGATTTCAATTCTACATGTACATCATAATACGCCAAGTTAATTTGGAATATGTGTGTTTACAGAGATAATTAACTATCTTTATTGAGGCTGCTTGATCATAGTTATTTTTTCATGGTTTCTTCCATCACAGAAAATGTCACAAATAGACGTATTTTATTTTGTTAATTTAATGCCCCGGTGATTCTGGCAAAGGTTTTGTTTTTTAGAGCAGGCTTTAGCTTCATAGCAAAATTGTGCAGACGGTTCAGAGGTTTCCCAAATCCCCCCTGCCCCTCACGTGCACAGCCTACCCCACTACCAACATCTTGCACCACAGGAAGCATTCGTTACAACCGGTGAACCTACGACGACACATCTTAATCACCCAAAGTCCATGGCTTACACTACAGTTTACTCTTGTTTGGACAAATGTTTCAGGGCATGTATAAATCATTAAGGTATCGCGCAGAGTAGTTTCACTGCCTTAAAAGTCTTCTGTGCTCCATCTATTCACCCCTCCCCCAACCCCTGGCAACCCCTGATGTTTTACTGTCTCTATAGTTTTCCCTTATCCATATAGTTGGAATCATACAGTGCGTAGCCTTTTCAGACTGGCTTCCTTCACTCAGTGACGTGCATTTAGTTCTTCCAGGTCTTTTCATGACTTGATAGCTCATTTCTTTTCAGCGCTGAATAACATTCCATTGTCTGAATGGACCACAGTTTATTCATTAAGTTACTGAAGGACATCTCGGTTGCTTCCATGTTTTGGCAATTATGAATAAAACTGCTATCAACATGTGTGTGCAGGGTTCTGTGTGGACATATTTTTCAATTCCGTTGGGTAAATACCAAACAGCATAATTACTGGGTCATACGGTAAGAGTATGTTTAGCTTTGTAATAAATTGCCAAACTGTCTTCCAAAGTAGCTGTATCATTTTGCATTCAGAATTTAACAGGAGGATGATGATTAAGGAGGTAAATATATATATATATATATATTTATATATATATATATATACACACACACACACACACATATATATGTATATATATGAATTTCAAGACTGAACTGGTCAAGTTACATTGTTTCAATAGACAAATCCAATTTGGAATTCATGCAGATTTATTAAAACTATAAATATAAGTGAAAGAAAAACTCCCAAAATTACTAAGCCATTTTATGCACACAAGAAAACATTTGTGTGCTGAGAAAATTGTGCTGAATACTCTTCCTGTCCTCTGTGAGACAAGAGTGAAAAAACAGCTCTTGCTTTAAAACAGCTCACAGCCTAGGGCTGGGGAAGACAAATTCACGTAATATAAAAATAGTATGTTAATTATCCAGTCTACAGAACTACGGCATTCTAAGCCCTGATTCTTTGCAGAACATCTAGTAAATTTTAAGATTCTCTTGTGAAGAGGGAAGCAAAGCATATGTTTATGGTAAAGATGGTTAGATTTTAAGAGAAAGTCTTGCTTCTTGATGTAGTCATATCTGAAGTAACCCCATTTCCTAAAAGCCCATCTTGTTGAATTATTATTCAACAAAAATACCTGTATAAAAATACCTGTATAAAAATACCTGTATAAAGACTTTGGTTTGGCCGTTCAGTCTTCAGGGAAATAACCCGTTTGTCCTCCTCCTTCTCTGGTTCCCTGTTGGGAAAGGCGTTTCTCAGGCCCAGGCCCCCGGCAGCTCAGCTCCTAACTCTCCATGTCCTAGGGAACTAGGGGTCTCCTTTGCATTCAAAGCCAAGCCCTAGTGTGATGTAGCCCCCCCCCCGCCCCCGCCCCTGGGTAGGAAGGCTTATGGCCCTCTTCCTACTAGCCGTGTTACTGAGCTCAGAAATCTTTCTTACTCCTGTGGGATACATTAATAATAGCATCAAAATTAAATAGGTCTCCCTGAATCCTTTTACTATGGTCCTTGTCTGAGAAGAGCAATTTTATCTAATGGCAGCATGGCATTTAATCTTAGTAGTCTATATACTACTAGAATAAGATTCTTCCTTTTTAAGATTGGGAGTCCTTTTGCTAGCTCTGTTCTGTGAAAGCAGCCTCAGATCTGAGTGAAAATACATCTAGTGTGGCCTTAGGGATGGGGCCCCAAGTAGGGTGTACCTTCAGTTTCATCTCTCTTTGCATTTAACTGTGATTGGAACCTAAGTGCTAATAAATATCTGCTGAGTGAATAAATGCCACCATATGCCCCCCCACCTTTCCAAAGCTGTGCCCAGAGAACTGTAAATTCAAGGGGTAGGCTTAGGCCTTGAAATTGGTGTGGAAACCAGTGGACCAGCTGGCTGGACCCACAGTGAAGGCCTTGAAGCAGGAAGAAGGAGGTGGGCGATCACTGGGTTCTAGAACAACCTGAGCCTGTGTGTGCGTTTGATGGTGCCAGTGCCGGGACCATCCTGCCCTGTTTCTTCCATCTACAAAGCAGACTGTGCCACTCATGCATATTCCAATGTTCAGGACTATCTTTGATCATCACTTTAAGCACACACTTAAGTCACTGAGGGATGGGCAGCATCCAGAAAGCAGTTTATCCAAGCGTCCATATCTCAGAGGTGGCCTAGCCTCTTTTTATAAGCATCAGAAATAAGAATTAGAGAACAAAAAAATCGTCGAACCCCTTAGAAGTAACAGTAACTTTGTGATCGTGCAGACTCACACCCTACTGCTTACAGATGAGGAAGCAGATGCCCAGAGAGAGACCCAGAAACGGTATTCCTAAATTCATACACATGGGCGACAGACCTGGGAGTGGTTGGTTCAAACCTCTGCAATACGCTGAGAAGTGGCACTTTCAGAGCAGAGCAACTCAAATTTATAAGGCACAATTTTCTCACGGGGCTTCACTGACACAAAGATCTATACTGTAAGTGAACCCCACTCTGCAGCCTATTTACCGCTTCAGGTGGCATTTGCTAAAAACAAAACTGAGAACCAAGAGAGTCACGTTTTCTAGATGTGTGTCTGATGGAATTGCATTGTGACAGGCGACCTACAGCGTGTGTCTCAGTGCTGAGGCGTGAAGGGGGAAGGAGTCACGTATCTGGGCAATTCCAGCCACTCGCTCTCTCCCGTTTCCCCAGCGTGCTTGGCATGCGAGGACCTTTGCTAGTGGCATCTGAATGAGTGGTCCCGTGCCTCAGAACCCCCATCCCCTCGGCTTTGGAATCCTGAACTAGCGTCTTCCCCCCCTTCCCTACCTCTCGCTTATCCCAGAGTGCACCCAACTTTATGCTTTCTACCAAACTATTCCAAACTCTTCCGTCACTTTATGGCCCAACCTAGATACCATACCCACCTCTCTCCACAAAGGTGAGGGAGAAGGAGAAAGTGGTATGTCAGGAGGCCTGGCTTTTGCCCCAGAACCCTGGGGGTCAGGTTGGCTCCCCAGAACAGGGCTTCCCAAAGTTTTTCCAGTTGTGGTACATTTAGAAAATAATGGAATAGGTGACGGGGAGCAACGGATGAAGCTACTAATAGCATGAACCAGAGACCCCGGTTCAGGAGTTACTAGCTGAGCGGATAATATTTTGGATGGACTTAAAATCCATTCCCTTTATACCAGGGGTGGGGTAAAGCAGAACCTGTCACTCTGGGGAAAGTCACAACGTGATATTAAATGTGATAGCTCCAAGGTGAAACAAGTTCAGAGTTAAATACAACAAACAGAAAACTAGGGTTGTTCACTTACCTATTATCTCCTATTTAGAACATGGCAGGTGTCACGTTTCACAATTTGAAATTTATCTTGACTTTCTATTACCAAAAATTGTTATAATCTGTTTACTCTTCCTACCAAAACATAAGGTATTATCTACAAGACATGACTTTTGGTCCTCCTGGGATCCAGTACGTAAGTTCTATTCATAAATGATTGGTCTCTTACTTCTAATGTTCAGTAGGCTGTAGCAGTTTATTTCTTAAGGAGATATTCACACTAATGTTTTCATCAGAAAGCTGTCTGCTGGTAGGGCCTGTGCACTTATAAAGCTCTTACATCTGATGTGGGTTTTTCCAAACTGTACAGTTGGCCATTTAAGCAGAACTGAAATATCTACTATTAAAATAGTATACCTCATCTAAATTGAGCCCTAGTCTATAAACTCTTGTTTATTTAACCTAAAAGTCATTTTTACCAATAATTACCAGTGAGTACAAAGGCCTCATTCTCTATAACAAAAGCTTAAAAAAATCACCTACTGCTAATATTTGAAATGATACACAGAAGACTAAAAAGCACTCGCCAAACACGTGTCTGACAACTGTTGCCTTAAAGTGTGAGTGTTTGGGCTTCTAAAGGGAGTTCTGCAACGTGTTCACAACAGAAATCAATTGGTCTTGACTTACTTTCATTAATAAATCCTTGGAAAGTACAGACTTAGATTAGGACTCAGGGAATGGAAATTACCGAATTTTAACCACTTTTCAGTAATCAAGGAGCACACAGCCTAGCTTGAAATGCACCGGCCAGCACGGGGCGTCCAATGAGAAGCAGCAGGGAGGATGCTCAGGGCGGCTCTGCTGTCCGGCCCGCGTGGCCGCACCATCGGGCACTCAGCAAACCCTGGGCAAGAGCAACTAGGATTTTGGAGAAGAGCTCATTCTCATGCTTCCTTTTGGGAGGTGTGTAACAATTTACAAACCTATTTCTCCACATGACGTTTGATTTCTCCTTTGGACCGAGGAGAGCGAAAAGTGCCCGAGTCTCTTCAAGTTCTCGATTCACAGGTTTCTTCGCCTGGGATTCTGTCCTATATGGTGGTGTGCTTTTTAGCAATTTGTATTTTCCCAAATATTAGCAGTAACGTGACTTTCCGCCCCCCCCCCCCATTTCAAGGAATGAGGCATTTGTTGCCCTTGTCATTATTGCCATAAACAGATTTTAGGTTGAGTAATAGTTTGCCATCTATGATGACGGCACCAATATCCTGTGTGTGTCACAGACCTGCCCCAAGAGCATCTGGGAACAGACCTTGGAAACCACTGCCTTGCAGACCTGAGGTATCACCCCAGCGTTCTCCCCAGTTTTGTACATAGACACAGTAACGCCAGATAGTGATACGAACCACAGCCAGGTAGAGATATGAAGCAGGGTTTTCTTCTGTGGCCCAGTAGCAGACCCTTCTGCCATCCAGCAGAACAGGGTTGAGCTCTTACTCTCCCCAAAAAAATCACATCTGTTTTTTTTTTAAAGAGTTAAAAGTACTTGTCCATCACTCAGAATTTCCAGTTAGAATCCTTCATCTCTAAGGTTTTATATTAATATCTTTCCCACAACACAGTATCTCCATTTGTCAGTGTAACATAGGTTATCTGGGTTTATGGCGACTTTTTACATCTGGTGATTCTGAACAGGTTATTTAAACCTCAAATCTCAGATTTCTCATCTACAAAATGGGCAGACAGTGCCCACCTCCTAGGGCCCTTCAGAGGATTAAATGAGCTAATAATGAATGTAAGCTTCTTAGCACATTAGACTGGGACTGGTATATTTTCAGCGAGTGTTTGCCATTATTGTCTTGTGTTTTTCCTGGTGCTGCATTTATTTAAATATAAATAAACATACCTTTAAACTATTTGGAGTCAATGGTCAGGGGGCATTTCCTACCTTATTAAAGTCCTGAAAGGACATAACACGCCTTCCTAAGAAATGCATGCACTTAAAGTCGGGCACCCAGGCGCTCTTGGAAGTGTTAAGCAACATCTTTTGCACATTTTCTACATGATTAAAATAATTGACGCATTTTATAACAAACCAAAGTTTTCAAATAAAATCAAGCTAGACTCCTCCCCCAACTATAACAGGCACATACGATTGTGATTGCTGGATGCGTCTCTCTTAAGCAATGCTACTTAAACCCTATATATCCTTAGAATAAATTCTACTTTGTACATTAAACTTCAGTTTATGTGACTTGAAAATTTCAAAGATCAACAATACCTGCACATACCCCCAACAATTAGATTAGGACGTATATTCCCCGCTGTTTTTCTATCGTATGAACATTCAGATGAGACACATGCGTGTAAATGATTCGGTTGGTGACCAAGAGGAGGCACACAGATGCCAGCCTAGTGCCAACAGCCTCCAACCCTTCGCTGAGAAACCTGCCCAGAAACCCCTGTCCTCTGCTCACTGATGTCAAGGCACCAGGGGCATGGCCTACGGTGACCAGACACCCTAATGCCCTTTTTCATGGACCACAGAACTTGCAGAAACGTTATTCTTTTAAACCCTAATGTTGAAGAAATACAACCAAAGAACTAACAAGCAAATGAAGACGAAGGAGGCTCTGCTGGTCATCATCTTGTCCGTGTTCCTGCAAAGGAAGCCCCACTGTCACTTTACCAGTTCCTCCAAGACACATCTGTGACTTTCCCAGGAAGTGATTGGCTTTGCTGTCATTGTCAGACGAGTGAGCAGTGCAGAGAGAACCCTCTCCTGCGAACAACGTGGGTGACTGGAGCGAGGTCTGCCAGGCCCACTGCCCTTTGTTGTCAAGGGAAGGTGTAGAATAAGCAACCCCATCTGTGCACTACCTACGTGCCTGCTGTTTCCTGACATGCTTCCTGTAGTACAGATTTTGCTTCACTATTTCCACGGGGACCAGGCCAGCATGCAGACAGTAGAAGCCGGCTGCAGCCTTTGAAAGAGCCATCGATTTGGTTCCGAGGGGTGATCAGACACCGAGCACGATTACACTCTTGAATATCTTAGGCTCTTACGCTGCCTGTGTGAGGACAGCTTTGCTTTGCCAGAAACCTAGCCCCTCTGAAAGGCATGATAGAAAATGCAGTAATAACAAAATCACTCAGTGGAATGTGACATAGATCTGCTCTTAAAGAACTCAGAGAGAAAAAGCCAGAGTGAGGGGGAGGTGAGACTAGAACTGGGACTGGGCCCCTCAGGTGGTCAGAGGAGAATCCCGTGAGAACTGATGATGAGAATGGTCAAAGCACTCTCCTAATCGGGCAGCTGGCGAAAAATGGCGGGGAAAGGAGGTGGCGAGATCACCAGTGTCAGTGTTGCTGTTGTTTTCTAAACTTGTAAACTCTTACATTCTTGGGTTTTATCTACCACACTTCCACAGTAAAGCACATGCTAGAAATTTTGTTTTCTTGGAGCAGATCAGAATGCTTGTCAGAAAGCAAGAGCCTTGTAATTGGCATTAGAGCAGCTTTCCAAGCTCCAGACTGCAAAAGAAAGTCAGGATGGGAGCTGAGTTGTGGAGTAGAGGAGAAAGCTTTGTACAAACATGGAACCACAGTAGCAGTTGTTCAAGTAAATGGATTTTTGAGGTTGGAAGCCCCGTTTTTAAAATAACACAGGTATGAGAATGATGCCGTTGGTCAACTGACTAGAATAATGAAATTGAGTTGGTAATAAAGCTGGGAAAAATATAGACGGTCAGCAATGTAATCATGCTGGGAACCTCATTTTTCACTCAGAATCTTAAGGAAGTTTCATCTACATGCCATGTAGATTTAAAAGCACTGCATGTTACATGACAGCTTCCTCCATCTGGTCACGTAAGAAACCTCTGGGATGGGAATGAACTGAACTTAGTGGGCATGAACTTAAATTGTGGACACTGTTTACAGTCATACGGCATTTTACCAAAGGCTATTTCCATTTTAAGTTCTTCCCCACTATTTAGAATCAAATTCAATATATTCTCCCCCCTTGTGGTGGAGGTACCTGCAAAGCTATGGAAAAGGATGCTTGAGACCCAACAAATCCAACATGGAACCCACCATCTTCCCTTTCAGAGATTTCTATCTCACCATCCACTTGTTGCCCATGAACCTGGAAGTCAGCCTTGACTCCTTTCTCTCAGGACCTCCCGCTTCCGGTGACCACCCTGTTAGTTTCATTCTCCATCATCTTCCTGTCCAGGCGCGGCCGCCATGTTGATGCTGGACCACTGCAGTCACCCCATCACCCTTGGACAGCACCTCTGCTTCTGACTTACTGTCTCTAGCTAATCCTCCACCCGGCTCAGACGCCCTTCCAAACTAGAGAACATGCCTGGGCTTTCCCACTCCCATCCCCCATTTTTTTCGGAGTCTAGAGCCCAGACAGATTCTGTGTTTTGTATTATCCTCCTTTCTGCAAGCCCCTGACATGCCAATTACAATTTAACCTTGTGGACAAGCTATTGTTACTGAGGTTGTGTTATGCTCAAAGCAGTGATTCCTGCAGACATCTCCTTTGAGATATTTGTCACTTTCACACAACATTCATATCCCTTTAGCATCTGCTTTAGTCCCCTTCACCCCCACTCTATGCCTCTGTCTATTCCAGCCTCTCCAGTCACCAGAATCCAGCACCCCTTCCCCAAAAACCCACCTTTGTAAAACAGTCGCCTCCAAACCACCTCACACGCCTGCCTTCCTCTGCAAAGCAAAAGCCCGCTAGTGGGACGAACCATGCCTATTGTTGTTCCCGAAACACGTTCTTGAGGGGCTTCAAGTCAATCTGTTCCCGAACCACGCTCTTGGGGGGCTTCAAGTCAACCTGTTCTTTAAACACGCTCTTTGGGGGCTCAAGTCAACCTGTTCCTGAAACACGCTCTTGGGGGGCTTCAAGTCAACGTGTTTCCAAAACACGCTCCTGGGGGACTTCAAGTCAACGTGTTCCCGAAACACGCTCTTGGGGGGCTTCAAGTCAACGTGTTTCTGAAACACGCTCTTGGGAGGCTTCAAGTCAACCTGTTCCCAAAACATGCTCTTGGGGGGGCTTCAAGTCAACCTGTTCTTTAAACATGCTCTTGGGGGGGCTCAAGTCAACCTGTTCCCGAAACACGCTCTTGGGGGGCTTCAAGTCAACCACACAACTGATGATCTTACTCAAGAATCCTGGCAACACTTGCACACCCTTCATGCTCAGCTCCCCAGCAGCATCTCTCCCCGCCCTCTCTGCCCCTCGCGCTCTGAATGCCAGTCCTATTTGAATGATTGTTATTCCAACAGATGTGCTCTTTCACCTCTCCAAGCTTTAACCATGCCACTTGCTATTTCCTCTGAACACCATTATTTGCTTCCTAATTTTGCTGGCTAACTGATCCTTGTTTTTCAACACTGAAGTCAGAAAGTCTCTGCTGAACTGCCAAATGGTTAGTCAACCCTTCCAAGTATCTGAGAACTCCCGTAAAGCACTCTGGAAATGTCTGTAGTACCTTCTCACACTCCTCTGTGTCTATCACCAGCTCATGATAACCTTGAGATGGGAACCTTGTGTTACGCATCTAGCACCTAGAATCGGTTCTAACACTTGAAGGATAACCAGTGAATGACTGTTCTAAACTGAATGATAGATTTCTGTGTCTGGTAATACATCAGACTGAGTATTCAAATATGTGCTCCCACTGAAAACAGCAAAACATTGTATAAAATATATTATCAAAACCTTTTAAGCCAACAAAGTAGCAAGAAAGTCAGGAATCCTCTAGTCAAAGTTTAGATGATGGCATGAACCTAGAGAAGTAACTGGAGCATGGAGACTGGCTCTTGCTAAGGGTATATTTGCTAGGCCAGGAAACCTGTGTCTCAATTTCATTATTTTGTGAGGTATGCAGTACAGTATGCAAGACTTGGTGCCAGCCCAAGGTGGGGAGTCCAGTAGGAGCCCGCACCCCAAACAGCTGGGACTCCTTAGTACAAGGGTATATTAGAAAGGACTTGCCCACACAGACATACAAAGGACCATACGGAGAAGTGCCCACTTACAGCTCTGAGTCTGCCTGGTGGAGGAAGAGAAAAGCAGGCTGTCCCTGAGAAGTTTAACCACAAGGTGTCTTCACACCAACTTGCAGCCTGAATTCAAGCCTCCTTGATGGACTAAAAACCATCTCAAGCCAAAGATCTGGTTTAAACCTTCCAGAAACAAAGCATAAATCTTCTCTGGAAAAATATTCCTTCACCGCAGGCCTCAGACTTTTCCAACAAATACAATTCCAAGAAAAATGAATGAATAAGCAAACAAGGAAATAAGGCACCAGCAGTGAAAACTCATATATGTGTGTAAGGATATAAATACAGATACAGATGCAGCAGAAATAGAGTCACAAAGACTTAAAGGTATGAGAGGTACCAGGAACAGACTACAAAATTTCTATGTCTAATACATTGAAGAAAATAAAAGACAAAGTTGGAAATATGTGTGAAAAATAAGAAACTTATTAGAACAACCAAGGACATATAAGAGACAAATAGAATGCCTATAAGTGAAAAATATAATAATTGAAAGTGAAATCCTAATGCTTAGGTTTGAAAGGAGATTAGATACATTTGAAAAGAAAATTAAGAAAATAACCAGATGTAGCACAGACAATGTGAATGAGATACTGAAAAATATGAAAGACAGAGTGATTTCCAATATACATGTACTCAGGGTTCTAGAAGGAAAGGGAGATCACTAGGCAAGGCCAATAAGTGAAGAAACTATGAGAAGTTTCCAGATCTAATGAAAAACACCAAATCATAAATTCAATAAGATTAATGAATAAAAAGAAATCCATATCTAGACTTTCTAAATTTCATACTTAGTGAAAATATTTCAAGAATAAGTGCAAAATATATTTTCAGATTAACCGAAAGTAAGAGTTTGCCAGCAGACCTATGCTAAAGGGAATTCTAAAAGATGTATTTTAGGCAGAAGAAAAGTGATCCTTGATGAAGTATCTGACATGCAAATAGAAGTAAAGATCACAAGTCATAAATATGTGCATAAGTCTAAACTTTGTATAAAATAATATTTTGAGGTTTATCAAAAACAATATAAAATTAAATGTCTATCAATAGTATATACATTAGAAAGGGGTAAATGGAGTTAAAATATTGGATCATTCAGGGCAGGTGCAAGATGCTAAGGTAGAAAGCCCCTGAGCTCACCTCCTCTCACTAGCGCACCAAAATCACAAATGTCTGCAGAATCACCATTGATGAAAAAGACTGGAACCTACCAGAAAAAACTCTTCTACAACTAAAGATATAAAGAGGGAACCATGGTGAGATGAGTAGGAGGGATGGGGTCACAATACAGTCAAATCCCATATCCCCCAGGCCAGTGGGGCTTACTTTTGGGAGTCTCAGAGGGCTAGTGGAAATAAGAGACTCCTCACTTAAAGGGCTCACACAAAATCTCACATGCTCTGAAACCCAGGGCAGATGCAGTAATCTGATAGGAGCTTGGGTTAGACATACCTGCTGATCCTGAAGAGTTTCTTGGAGAGGCAGGAGGCAACTTCAGCTCACCCTGGGGACTTAGACAATGGAAGCAACCATTTCTTGGGGCTCCTTCCACCACGTGGACAGTGGTGGTGGCAAGTGCCATTTTGGAATCTTCCCTCTAGCTTATTAGTCCCAGGACCCAAGGCTACCCTTGCCCAAAAGCCTGCAGGCACCAGTGCTGGGACTCCTCATGCCAAGCAACTAACTGGGCATGGACACAGCCCCACCCACCAGCGGACAGATTGCCTTAAGACCCCCTGAGTCCACAGCTACCTCTGGGCATAGCCCTACCCGCCAGAGGACCCAGGACTTCGCCACACACACCATGCAGGCACTAGACCCAAGATACCCATGGCCCTCCAGCCAGAGAACCCAGGACCCAGTTTCACGCACCAGTGGGCAGGTACCAGGCTCAGGATCCCTGGGTGCTCTGACACCTGCTCTGGATCCCTGGGTCCTAAACCCAGATCTAAGGACCTCTCTTTACCCACCAGTGGGCAGGAAACAGCTCAGGGGTCTCTTGGACCCTGACTCTACCCACCAGTAACCCAGCACTAGCTCCAGGGCCCCCCAGGGTTCTGCAGTCAGCTGCCTCATGATCTAGTCCCCCCAACCAGCAGCCAACAGCCTCCACACTAGGCAGGACTTGGCAACCAAACGGACCAGAGGCCAATCAAGCCAACAAGACTGCCCACGTAGGCAGTCTGCAGCAACAGAAAGACTCACACAGTCGTCACAGGGGAACCCCTAGAGCATAATAGCTCTGGTGATGAGAGGGGAGCACACCGCTGGTATACATAGGATGTCTCCTATGAAAGGCCACTTCTTCAAGTTTGGGAAACATAACCAACCTACCAGATACATAAAACAGCAAGTTAGGCAAAATGAGATGACAGTGGAACATATTCTAAATAAAGGAACAAGATAAAACCCCAGAAGAAGAACTAAGTGAAGTGGAGAGAGGCAATCTACCCAAGAAAAAGTCCAGGGTAGTGACCATAAAGATGATCAAAGAACTCAGGAAAAGAATGGATGCACAGAGTGAGAAGTTAGAATTTTCTAAATAAAGAGTTAAAAAATATAAAGGACAACCAAACAGAGATGAAGAATACAATAACTGAAATGAAAAATACACTAGAAGGGATCAACAGTAGACTAAATGATACAGAGGAATGGATCAGCAAGCTGGAAGACAGAGTAGAAGAAACCACTGATGCTGAACAGAAAGAAAAAGAAATCAGGAAAGTTTAAGAGACCCCCTGGGACAAAATCAAGAGCACTAATATTCACAGTATAGGGATCCCAGAAAGAGAAGAGAGAGAAATGCGCTGAGAACATAATTAAAGACATAACGGCTGAAAACTTCCCTAATCTCGAAAAAGAAACAGACATTCAAGTAAGGATAGGAAATGATCCACAAACAAAGCTAATAGGAAGGTTAAGACAAAAGTAGTAAAATAATCTGTATCCAAAATAAGCAGTTAAGGATACATGATATCAAAAACAGTAATTGTGAGGGGAGAAGAGTACCAATGCTGGTTGTTAAAATGCATTTGAAATTAAGAAATCAACAACTTAAAGCTATCAAGCATATATATAGTTTGTTGTATATAAACCTCATAGTAATGACAGACCAAAAATCTATAGAAGATACACATACACAAAATAAAAAGGAATCCAAACAACACTAAAGATAGTCATCAAATCCCAAAAGAAGAAAACAACAGAAGGGAATAAAAAGACCTACAAAATAACCCCCAAACAATTCACAAAATGGCAATAAGAACATACATATCAATAATTACTTTAAAGCAAATGGACTAAATGCTCCACCTAAAAGACAGAGTAGCTGAATGGATACAAAAACAAGACCTATATATATGCTGACTACAAGAGACTCATTTAAGACCCACACAGAATGAAAGTGAGAGCATGGAAAAAGGTATGCCATGCAAATGGAAATCAAAAGAAAGCCAGGGCAAAAATACTTATATCAGACAAAACAGACTAAAATAAAGACTGTAACAAGAGACAAAAAATGGCATTACATAGTGAAAAAGGGATCAATCCAAGAAGATATAACAATTGTAAATATATATGCACCCAACATAGGAGTACCTAAATACATAAAGCAAATATTAACAGACATAAAGGGAAAAAATTAACAGTAACACAATAACAGTAGGGGATTTTAATGTCCTACTTACATCAATGGACAGATCATCCAGACAGAAAAAAAAGAAAAAATCAATAAGGAAACACTGGCCTTAAATGACAGATCAGATGGACTCAGTAGATATAATATATAGATATATAATATAAATATATTACATACACATGTAATATGTAATACATAAATATATTACATGTAGGTATAACATATATACACACATATATATATAAATATATATATTATATATATAAAATATATTCTGGTACCAGGTGGCGATCCCTGAGCACCTGGTGCCCTTCAGTGGCCTCATCTGGGTTGTGCTGGCCTCCAATGGGCAGGATGGGCATGAGGTGGCCAAGGATGCTGTGTCTGCACGGCTGCTGGAGGCACTGCGTGAGTCTGGGGTCAGCCTCCCCCGGTTTGCTGGGGTTTGAGGCAGGAGGTACCATGGTTCAGCAGTGACCTAATCCTCTCCACATGCAGCCTGAATGAGAAGGTGGAGCCTGTGTCAGTCCCTGGCCCAGCAGGTCTGGGCAGCTGCTATCTGATCCCAAGAAGGGGAGGAGCAATAATAATATTATATAATATAAATATATATTTATATTATGTTTATATTTGTTATATTTATCATTTTTTGTTATATTTATATAAATATAATATATAAATATATATAATATAAATACATATATAAAACACTCCACCCAAGAGCAGCAGAATACACATTCAAGTTCACATAGAACATTCTCCAGGATCACATGCTAGGCCACAAAACAAGCCTCAGTAAATTTAGGAAAACTGAAATCATATCAAACATCTTTCCTGATCACAACACTACAAGACTAGGTATCAAATACCAAAAAAACCTGCAAAAAACACAAACATGTGGAGGCTAAACAATGTGCTACTAAACAATCAATAGATCACTGAAGAACTCGAAGAGGATATCAAATAATACCTGGACACAAATGAAAACAGAAACACAATGATCCAAAATCTACCGTGGAAACAGCAAAAGCAGTTCTAAGAGGGCAGTATATAGTGATACAAGCTTACCATAGGAAACAAGAAAAATCTCAAATAAACAACCTAACCTTATACCTAACAGGAGTTAGAAAAAGAATAAACAAAACCCAAACTTAGAACAGATATCAAAGATCAGAGCAGAAATAAATGATTAAAATAATAGAAAAGATCAATGAAACTAAGAGCTGGCTCTTTGAAGAGATCAACAAAATTGATAAACATTTAGCCAGACTCATCGGGAAAAAAGAGAGGGCCCAAATCAATAAAATCAGAAATGAAAAAAGGGAAGTTACAGCTGACACCACAGAAATGCAAAGAATCATAAGAGACTACTATGAACACCTATATGCGAGCCAATAAAATAGACGACCTAGAAGAAGGGACAAATTCCTAGAAATGTATGCGCTCCCAATTCTGAACAAGGAATAAATAGAAAATATGAACAGACCAATTACCAGTAATGAAATTGAATCAGTAATAAACTCAAAACAAAAGTCCAGGAAGAGATGGCTTCACACTGAATTCTACCAAACATTTAGAGAAGACATTACACCTGTCTTTCTCAAGCAATTTCATAAAAAAAATTTCAGGGGAAGGAACACTTCCAAACTCATTCTATAACACCAGCACCACCCTGATATTAAAACTAGACAAAGAAGTCACAGAAAAGAAAACTACAGGCCAATATCACTGATGAACATAGATGCAAAAATCCTCAATAAAATATGCAAACTGAATCCAACAATACATCAAAAGGATCATACACCATGATCAAGTGGGTTTGTCCTAGGGATGCAAGGATTTTTCAATATCTGCAAAAATCAATGTGATACACCACACTCACAAACTGAAGAATAAAAACCATATGATCATCTCAATAGATGCAGAAAAATTTTTTTCACAAAATTCAACATCTATTTAAGATCAAATCTTTCCAGAATGTGGACATAGAGGGAACATACATCAACATAATAAAGGTAATACATGACAAGCCCACAGCTATCATCATACTCAATGGTGAAAAGCTGAAAGCTTTTCCACTAAGATCAGAAACAAGAAAAGGATGTCCACTCTCACCACTTTTATTCAATGTGGTATTGAGGTCCAGCCACAGCAATCAGACAAGGAAAAGAAAAAGAATCCAAATTGGTAAGGAAGAGGTAAAACTGTTATGCAGATTACATGATACTATTCATAGAAAATTCTGAAGATGTCACCAAAAAATTACAAGAACTCAATGAATTTGGTAAAGTTGCGGTATACAAAATTAATATACAGAAATCTGTTGCATTTCTCTACACTAACAAGCTATCAGAAAGATAAATTAAGGAAGCAATCCCATTTACAACTGCATCAGAAAGATTAAAATACCTAGGAATAAACCTTCCTCAGGAGGTAAAATACCTATACTTGGAAAATTATAAGACACTGATGAAAGAAATTAAAGATGACACAGAGAGATGGAAATATATATTGTGTTCACGGATTGGAAGAATTAATCTTGTTTAAATGACCATACTATCCAAGGCAATCTACAGATTCAAAGCAGTCCCTATCAAAATACCAAAGGTGTTTTTCATAGAACTAGAACAGATAATACTAAAACTTATATGGAACCACAAAAGATCCTGGATTGCCAAAACAATCCTGAGAAAAAAGAACAAATCTGGAGGTATAACCCTCCCAGACTTCAGACTATACTACAAAGCTATAATAATTAAAACAGCATGGTATTGGCACAAAACCAGATACATAGATCAATGGAACAGAATGAGAGCCCAGAAATAAACTCATGCACTTACGGTCAATTAATCTATGACAAAGGAGGCAAGAATATACAATGGAGAAATTACAGTCTCTTCAATAAGCGGTGCTAGGAAAACTGGACAGCTACATGCAACAGAATGAAATTAGAACATTCTCTAATACCATATACAAAAGTAAACTCAAAAATGGATTAAAGACCTAAATGTAAGGCTGGACACCATAAAACTAGAAGAAAACAGGCAGAACACTTTTTGACATAAATCATAGCAATTTTTCTTTCTCCTAAAGCAAACGAAATAAAAGCAAAAGTAAACAAATGGGACCTATTTAAACTTAAAAGCTTTTGCCCAGCAAGGGAAACCACTGACAAAACAAAAAGACAACCTACTGAAGGGGAGGAAATACTTGCAAATCATATGATTGATAAGGGGTTAATATCCAAAATATATATACAGCTCATTAAACTCAACAGTAAAAAAGCAAACAACCCAATTACAAAATGGATAGAAGACCTGAGTAGACATTTTTCCAAAGCAGACATACAGGTGGCCAACAGGAATATGAAAAGATGCTCATCATTGTTAATTAAAGAAATACAAATTAAAACCACAATAAGACGTCACCTCACACCTGTTGGAATGGCTATCATCAAAAAGACCACAAAAAATGAATGTTGGCAAGGGTGTGGAGAAAAGGAAACCCTCATACACTGTTGGTAGGAATGTAAATTGGTACAGCCACTATGGAAAACAGTACGGAGGTTTCTCAAAAACTTCTACCATATGACCCAGCAACTCCACTCCTGTGTATGTATACGAAAAAAACAAAAACACTAATTCAAAAAGATACATGCACCCTAACGTCGCAGCATTATTTACAATGGCTGAGATATGGAAGCAGCCTAAGTGTTCATCAGCAGATGAATACATAGAGAAGATATGGTATGTGTATGTATACACACACACACACACACACACACACACACACACACAGAGGAATACTATTCAGCCATAAAAAAGAATTAATTTTTGCCATTTGTAACAACATAGATGGACTTGGAGGGTATTATGCTAAGTAAATTAAGTCAGATAAAAAAAGACAAATACTGTATGATATCCCTTATATGTGGAATCTAAAAAAATAAGACTAGTGAATATAACAAGAAAAGGGAAGGAGGAGGGGCAAGATAGAGATAGGGGATTAATAGGTACAGACTACCATGTTTAAAATAGATAAGCAACAAGGATATATAGTACAACACAGGGAATATAGCAAATATTTTATAATAACTATAAATGGAATATAACCTTTAAAAATTGTGAATCACTATGTTATACACCTGTAACTTATGCAATATTATACATCAACTGGACTTCAGTAAAAATGTTCAAAAAATATTGAATCATTCAGGTTAGGCTGGGTTTTCCTACAGTAACAAGCAGTCCTCAAATGTCAGTGACAGAATACAATAAAGCTTTATTTTCCCTTACACCACTTAGCCACATGCAGGTCAGTACGTGCTCAATCACAAGCCCTCAAGGACCCAGGGGAAATGAGTTTCCATGTTGACACATCTTTCCATATTCATAACAGCAGGTGGAAAAGAATAAAGAGAATCACTCATTGCTTCTTAACCACATATGACCTCCTTTACCTCTTCTTAGCCAAAGCAAGTCACGTGGCCACATATACATTCAAGGCATGGGGTGTGGGAGAGCAATCCTAGCATGAGATTAAAAGGAAGAGTGCTGGGCACAGTCCTGTCTCTGTTAGAGCAGGAGAACAGGGTTTCTTCAGAAAAGATTGGTGTTTGTTTCTGCAGACATTACAGCACATGATGGGGCAACCACTAAGAAGAGTTACAAAGTATTTAACTTCCATTCTGTGGAGGAAAAACATGGGCAGAAAAATAATCCATACAAATAAGACCAAAAAAAAAAAAAGAGGAAAATAAAAAGTCAGGAAAAGTAAAAGCTACAAAATAAGAAAGAAGATATAAATGTAAACTTAACAGTTGTAACAAATTATAAATGAACTAAAAGCTCCAGTGGAAACACAGAAGATTATTATACTGGATTTTTTAAAAAATCTACCTACATGTTGTTTACAACAGACATATCCAAAGTATAGGAGACAAAGAGACTGAAAGTTAGAGGATGGAAAAAAATATATACGAGCAAAATTCCAGGCAAAAGAAAGCAGGCGTTTCTATATAAGACAAAATCAACCTAAGAAAAAAGATACATTAGAGATAATTATAAGACATTTGTCGGGGGGTTGAGGGGAAGATGGCGGAAGAATAAGATGTGGAGATCACCTTCCTCCCCACAGACACACCAGAAATACATCTACACGTGGAACAACTCCTACAGAACACCTACTGAAAGCTGGCAGAAGACCTCAGACCTCCCAAAAGGCAAGAAACTCCCCACGTACCTGGGTAGGGCAAAAGAAAAAAAGAAAAAACAGAGACAAAAGGATAGGGACGGGACCTGCACCAGTGGGAGGGAGCTGTGAAGGAGGAAAGGTTTCCACACACTAGGAAGCCCCTTCGTGGGCAGAGACTGCAGGTGGCGCAGGGGGAAGCTTCGGAGCCGCGGAGAGACCGCAGCCACAGGGGTGCGGAGGACCAAGCGGAGAGATTCCCGCACAGAGGATCGGTGCTGACCAGCACTCACCAGCCCGAGAGGCTTGTCTACTCACCCGCCGGGGTGGGCGGGGCTGCGAGCTGAGGCTCGGGATTTGGTCGGAGCGCAGGGAGAGGACTGGGGTTGGCGGCATGAACACAGTCTGCAGGGAGTTAGTGCACCACGGCTGGCTGGGAGGGAGTCCGGGAAAAGGTCTGGAGCTGCCGAAGAGGCAAGAGACTTTGTCTTCCCTCTTTTTTCCTGGTGCGCGAGGAGAGGGGATTAAGAGCGCTGCTTAAAGGAGCTCCAGAGATGGGTGCAAGCCGCGGCTAAAAGCGTGGACCCCAGAGACGGGCAGAAGACGCTAAGGCTGCTGCCGCCACCACCAAGAAGCCTGTGTGCGAGCACAGGTCACTATCCACAACCCCCTTCCGGGGAGCCTGTGCAGGCCACCACTGCCAGGGTCCTGGGATCCAGGGACAACTTCCCAGGGAGAACACACGGCGAGCCTCAGGCTGGGCTGGTGCAACATCACGCTGGCCTCTGCCGCCGCAGGCTCGCCCCGCATCCGCACCCCTCCCTCCCCCCGGCCTCAGTGAGCCAGAGTCCCCGAATCAGCGGCTCCTTTAACCCCGTCCTGTCTGAGCGAGGAACAGAGGCCCTCAGGCGACCTACATGCAGAGGCGGGGCCAAATCCAAAGCTGAACCCCGGGAGCTGTGAGAACAAAGAAGAGAAAGGGAGATCTCTCCCAGCAGCCTCAGGAGCAGCGGATTAAAGCTCCACAAACAACGTGATGTACCTGCATCTGTGGAATACATGAATAGACAACGAATCATCCCAAATTGAGGAGGTGGACTTTGAGAGCAAGATTTATGATTTTTTCCCCTTTTCCTCTTTTTGTGTGTATGTGTATGCTTCTATGTGAGATTTTGTCTGTATAGCTTTGCTTCCACCATTTGTCCTAAGGTTCTATCTGTCCGTTGTTTTTTAATTTTTTTCTTAATAATATTTTTAATTTAATAACTTTATTATATTTTACTTTATCTTCTTTCTTTCTTTCCTTTTTCCTTCCTTCCCTCCTTCCTTCCTTCCTTCCTCCCATCATCCCTCCCTCCCTCCTTTCTTTCTTTCTTTCCTTCTTTCTTTCTTGCTTCCTTCCTTCCTTCCTTTCTTTCTTTCTTCCTACTTCTACTAATTCTTTCTCTCTACTTTTTCCTCCCTTTTATTCTGAGCTGGGTGGACGAAAGGCTCTTGGTGCTGCAGCCAGGAGTCAGTGCTGTGCCTCTGAGGTGGGAGAGCCAAGTTCAGGACACTGGTCAACAAGAGACCTCCCAGCTCCACATAATATCAAACGGCAAAAATCTCCCAGAGATCTCCATCTCAGCACCAGCACCCAGCTTCACTCAACGACCAGCAAGCTACAGTGCTGGACACCCTATGCCAAACAACTAGCAAGACAGGAACACAACCCCACCCATTAGCAGAGAGGCTGCCTAAAATCATAATAAGGCCAAAGACACCCCAAAACACACCACCAGACGTGGACCTGCCCACCAGAAAGACAAGATCCAGCCTCATACACCAGAACACAGGCACTAGGCCCCTCCACCAGAAAGCCTACAAAACCCACTGAACCAACCTTAGCCACTGGGGACAGACACCAAAAACAACGTGAACTACATACCTGCAGCCTGCAAAAAGGAGACCCCAAACACAGTAAGATAAGCAAAATGAGAAGACAGAAAACCACACAGCAGACGAAGGAGCAAGATAAAAACCCACCAGACCTAACAAATGAAGAGGAAATAGGCAGTCTACCTGAAAAGAATTCAGAATAATTGATAGTAAAGATGATCCAAAATCTTGGAAATAGAATAGAGAAAATGCAAGAAACATTTACCAAGGACCTAGAAGAACTAAAGATGAAACAAACAATGATGAACAACACAATAAATGAAATGAAAAATACTCTAGATGGGATCAATAGCAGAATAACTGAGGCAAAAGAACGGATAAGTGACCTGGAAGATAAACTAGTGGAAATAACTACTGCAGAGCAGAATAAAGAAAAAAGAATGAAAAGAACTGAGGACAGTCTCAGAGACCTCTGGGACAACATTAAACACACCAACATTCAAATTATAGGGGTTCCAGAAGAAGAAGAGAAAAAGAAAGGGACTGAGAAAATATTTGAAGAGATTACAGTTGAAAACTTCCCTAATATGGTAAAGGAAATAGTTAATCAAGTCCAGGAAGCACAGAGAGTCCCATACAGGATAAATCCAAGGAGAAATACGCCAAGAGACATATTAATCAAACTATCAAGAATTAAATACAAAGAAAACATATTAAAAGCAGCAAGGGAAAAACAACACATAACACACAAGGGAATCCCCATAAGGTTAACAGCTGATCTTTCAGCAGAAACTCTGCAAGCCAGAAGGGAGTGGCAGGACATATTTAAAGTGATGAAGGAAAAAAACCTGCAACCAAGATTACTCTACCCAGCAAGAATCTCATTCAGACTTGATGGAGAAATTAAAACCTTTACAGACAAGCAAAAGCTGAGAGAGTTCAGCACCACCAAACCAGCTTTACAACAAATGCTAAAGGAACTTCTCTAGGCAAGAAACACAAAAGAAGGAAACGACCTACAGTAACGAACCCAAAACAATTAAGAAAATGGGAATAGGAATATACATATCGATAATTACCTTAAATGTAAACAGACTAAATGCTCCCACCAAAAGACACAGATTGGCTGAATGGATACAAAAACAAGACTCATATATATGCTGTCTGCAAGAGACCCACTTCAGACCTAGAGACACATACAGACTGAAAGTAAGGGGATGGAAAAAGATATTCCATGCAAATGGAAACCAAAAGAAAGCTGGAGTAGCAATTCTCATATCAGACAAAATAGACTTTAAAATAAAGACTATTAGAAGAGACAAAGAAGGACACTACAAAATGATCAAGGGATCGATCCAAGAAGAAGATATAACAATTGTACCCAACATAGGAGCACCTCAATACATAAGGCAAATACTAACAGCCATAAAAGGGGAAATCGACAGTAACACATTCATAGTAGGGGACTTTAACAGCCCACTCTCACCAATGGACAGATCATCCAAAACGAAAATAAATAAGGAAGCACAAGCTTTAAATGATACATTAAACAAGATGGACTTAATTGATATTTATAGGACATTCCATCCAAAAACAACAGAATACACATTTTTCTCAAGTGCTCATGGAACATTCTCCAGGATAGAGTATATCTTGGGTCACAAATCAAGCCTTGGTAAATTTAAGAAAATTGAAATTGTATCAAGTATCTTTTCCGACCACAACACTATGAGACTAGATATCAATTACAGGAAAAGATCTGTAAAAAATACAAACAAATGGAGGCTAAACAAAACACTACTTAATAACGAAGTGATCACTGAAGAAATCAAAGAGGAAATCAAAAAATACCTAGAAACAAATGACAATGGAGACACGACGACCCAAAACCTATGAGATGCAGCAAAAGCAGTCCTAAGAGGGAAGTTTATAGCAATACAAGCCCACCTTAAGAAACAGGAAAAAACTCGAATAAACAACCTAACCTTGCACCTAAAGCAATTAGAGAAAGAAGAACAAAAAAGCCCCAAAGTTAGCAAAAGGAAAGAAATCATAAAAATCAAATCAGAAATAAATGAAAAAGAAATGAAGGAAATGATAGCAAAGATCAATAAAACTAAAAGCTGGTTCTTTAAGAAGATAAACAAAATAGATAAACCATTAGCCAGACTCATCAAGAAAAACAGGGAGAATACTCAAATCAATAGAATTAGAAATGAAAAAGGAGAAGTAACAACTGACACTGTAGAAATACAAAGATCATGAGATATTACTACAAGCAACTCTATGCCAATAAAATGGACAACCTGGAAGAAATGGACAAATTCTAAGACATGCACAACCTGCCAAGACTGAATCAGGAAGAAATAGAAAATATCAACAGACCAATCACAAGCACTGAAATTGAAACTGTGATTAAAAGTCTCCCAACAAACAAAAGCCCAGGACCAGATGGCTTCACAGGTGAATTCTTTCAAACATTTAGAGAAGAGCTAACACCTATTCTTCTCAAACTCTTCCAAAATATAGCAGAGGAAGGAACACTAGCAAATACATTCTACGAGGCCACCATCACCTTGATACCAAAACCAGACAAGGATGTCACAAAGAAAGAAAACTACAGGCCAATATCCCTGATGAACATAGATGCAAAAATCCTCAACAAAATACTAGCAAACAGAATCCTACAGCACATTAAAAGGATCATACACCATGATCAAGTGGGGTTTATTCCAGGAATGCGAGGATTCTTCAATATACGCAAATCAATCAATGTGATAAACCATATTAACAAACTGAAGGAGAAAAACCATATGATCATCTCAATAGATGCAGAGAAAGCTTTTGACAAAATTCAACACCCATTTATGGTAAAAACCCTGCAGAAAGTAGGCATAGAGGGAACTTTCCTCAACATAATAAAGGCCATATATGACAAACCCACAGGCAACATCATCCTCAATGGTGAAAAACTGAAAGCATTTCCACTGAGATCAGGAACAAGACAAGGTTGCCCATTCTCACTGCTCTTATTCAACATAGTTTTGGAAGTTTTAGCCACAGCAATCAGAGAAGAAAAGGAAATAAAAGGAATCCAAATCGGAAAAGAAGAAGTAAAGCTGTCACTGTTTACAGATGACATGATACTATACATAGAGAATCCTTAAGATGCTACCAGAAAACTACTAGAGCTGATCAATGAATTTGGTAAAGTTGCAGGATACAAAATTAATTCACAGAAATCTCTGGCATTCTTATACACTAATGATGAAAAATCTGAAAGTGAAATCAAGAAAACACTCCCATTTACCATTGCAACAAAAAGAATAAAATATCTAGGAATAAACCTACCTAAGGAGACAAAAGACCTATGCAGAAAATTATAAGACACTGATGAAAGAAATTAAAGATGATACAAATAGATGGAGAGATATACCATGTTCTTGAATTGGAAGAATCAACATTGTGAAAATGACTATACTACCCAAAGCAACCTACAGATTCAATGCAATTCCTATCAAACTACCACTGGCATTTTTCACAGGACTAGAACAAAAAATTTCACAATTTGTGGAAACACAAAAGACCCCGAATAGCCAAAGCAATCTTGAGAACGAAAAACGGAGCTGGAGGAATTAGGCTCCCTGACTTCAGACTACACTACAAAGCTACAATAATCAAGACAGTATGGTACGGGCCCAAAAACAGAAAGATAGATCAATGGAACAGGATAGAAAGTCCAGAGATAAACCCACACACATATGGTCACCTTATCTTTGATAAAGGAGGCAGGAATGTACAGTGGAGAAAGGACAGCCTCTTCAATAAGTGGTGCTGGGAAAACTGAACAGGTACATGTAAAAGTATGAGATTAGATCACTCCCTAACACCATACACAAAAATAAGCTCAAAATGGATTAAAGACCTAAATGTAAGGCCAGAAACTATCAAACTCTTAGAGGAAAACATAGGCAGAACACTCTATGACATAAATCACAGCAAGATCCTTTTTGACCCACCTCCTAGAGAAATGGAAATAAAAACAAAAATAAACAAATGGGACCTAATGAAACTTCAAAGCTTTTGCACAGCAAAGGAAACCATAAGCAAGACCAAAAGACAACCCTCAGAATGGGAGAAAATATTTGCAAATGAAGCAACTGACAAAGGATTAATCTTCAAAATTTACAAGCAGCTCATGCAGCTCAATAACAAAAAAACAAACAACCCAATCCAAAAATGGGCAGAAGCCCTAAATAGACATTTCTCCAAAGAAGATATACAGACTGCCAACAAACACATGAAAGAATGCTCAACATCATTAATCATTAGAGAAATGCAAATCAAAACTACAATGAGATATCAGCTCACACCAGTCAGAATGGCCATCATCAAAAAATCTAGAAACAATAAATGCTGGAGAGGGTGTGGAGAAAAGGGAACACTCTTGCACTGCTGGTGGGAGTGTGAATTGGTACAGCCACTATGGAGAACAGTATGGAGGTTCCTTAAAAAACTACAAATAGAACTACCATATGACCCAGCAATCCCACTACTGGGCATATACCCTAAGAAAACCATAATTCAAAAAGAGTCATGTACCAAAATGTTCATTGCAGCTCTATTTATAATAGCCCGGAGATGGAAACAACCTAAGTGCCCATCATCTGATGAATGGATAAAGAAGATGTGGCACATATATACAATGGAATATTACTCAGCCATAAAAAGAAACGAAATTGAGCTATTTGTAATGAGGTAGATAGACCTAGAGTCTGTCATACAGAGTGAAGTAAGTCAGAAAGAGAAAGACAAATACCGTATGCTAACACATATATATGGAATTTAAGAAAAAAAAGTCATGAAGAACCTAGGGGTAAGACAGGAATAAAGACACAGACCTACTAGAGAATGGACTTGAGGATATGGGGAGGGGGAAGGGTGAGCTGCGACAAAGCAAGAGAGAGGCATGGACATATATACACTACCAAACGTAAGGTAGATAGCTAGTGGGAAGCAGCCGCATAGCACAGGGAGATCAGCTCGGTGCTTTGTGACCGCCTGGAGGGGTGGGATGGGGTGGGGAGGGAGGGAGCCGCAAGAGGGAAGAGATATGGGGACATATGTATATGTATAACTGATTCACTTTGTTATAAAGCAGAAACTAACACACCATTGTAAAGCAATTATACCCCAATAAAGATGTTAAAAAAAAAAACAAAGTAGTGTCAGCAATGGGAGTCTGAAATCAGCAAGTACCGAGAATATTCCAAATGTGCAGCCAGAAAACCAAAGCCCAGGGTCAGAGAACAAAAAAAACAACAAACAAAAAAAAGATATTTGTCAATATTTCATAATTAAATAATTTGAAGCAGATAAATTTAAAAATGATCAGAACTATAAAGAGAATTAAGCCAAGCCACATTCAGACTGGATTTTAGTGTAGTCTCATTAATCAGTAAAGCAGGTACCCAAAAGTAGGAATATAGAAAGAAGGTGGACTATTTAAATAATTATGACTAAAAATATTGACCTATTGTTTTTACTTAGAACATTGTATCCAATAACTCCTAAATACACATCACTAACTGTATATTGTACCAAAGCAAGTCTTCAAAAGATTAACTAGACTCTGCTCTCTGTCTACAGTACAATTAACCTAGAAATCAAGATCAAAAATATAACCAGAAATTCCTCATATGCTTGAAAACTCAGAAATACATGACCAACAGCATGGGTCAAATAAGGTATCATAATGAAAGTTAGAACATATTCTGAAGTGAATGATAGCATAAGTACCATATATCAAAATATGTATGATATAGCTAAAGCAGTAATGGAGTGACAAGTATAACCTTGGAAGTTTATACTACAAAGTATCAGTAAGAAAGGCCAAATGACTGAGTGGGTTCTAGTAGGAGTATGGAGGCAACCATATCTTCATATTCCTCCTCCTAAAACCACACAGAGCAACAAGGAAAATGTGTGAAAACACTAATAATATACACCTTTCAGTAAAACTGTAAGACGGAGGAAACCTGTAAACTCCAAAACATCAGTAAGTTTTTTGGGGAAAAAAACCCCCACAGAAATCAGTATAATCAATATAATCAATACAGTATAATCAATAGCCACTATGGGTGCCAAGAAAGAAGTGGGTGTTCCCAGAGGGTTAGTGGAAACACAAGAATGAACAGGGCAGGACTGAGTACCAGGGGAGAAAAATGGAAAAGTTCTGGAAAAATCCATGGAGAACAGAGGTCTCTGGCTTAAAGAAACTGCCTGTCATTCTAGCAACAGACAAAATAGCCCTTTAACTGAGCAACCAAGAGAAGTAGTCCTTTAGCTGATTTGACTTCTTCTGTTAAGAGCTTGTTCAATAAAATTCAACTCACATGAAAATGAATTATAAAGGTAAAACTTCTACATTCATAGAAAGATACTGTAAGAAAAAAAGAAAATGAAAGCTTCTCAGCAGGACAAAATTAACAGCAAAAGAAAGAATCCACAAAGCAGAGGATAATTGGCATACAATCTTTGAAAATGAATTTTAAGAGAAAAACATCCCTATAAAGCAATTGCAACTCTGAAAGAACGTCACAAACTAAATTTTTTTAAAATTCAGAGATGAATGGAAGTCAGAAAATTTTGGAAAAACATGCAAAATCGTTTCATATTGCAGCGTACACAAGGGAGAATGAATATCATGGAAATAAGAATAAGGGACAGGGCTTCCCTGGTGGTGCAGTGGTTGAGAGTCCGCCTGCCGACGCAGGGGACGCGGGCTCGTGCCCCGGTCCGGGAAGATCCCACATGCCGCGGAGCGGCTGGGCCCGTGAGCCATGGCCGCTGAGCCTGCGCGTCCGGAGCCTGTGCTCCGCAACGGGAGAGGCCACGACAGTGAGAGGCCCGCGTACCGCAAGAAAAAAAAAAAAGAATAAGGGACAGAGTTCACAGAAATGAGCAAAGAAAAAGAAAACTGATGAAAGGAACTAGAAAAAAAATGATAAACTAAATGTAAGCAAAAGATGTTACCGAACCAGGTTCCTTTGCCGGACGCTCAAGTCAAATGCCGAGCCGCCAAGGTTTGAAGCGGAGACGGTGTTTACCCACGAGGCAGCCCCGCGAGGAGCTGGGAGCACAAATCTCAAAGCTGCCTCCCCAAAGGCAGGGGCTGGGGCTGGAGCTACTTATCAGATAAAGCCGAGGCGGCGGAGCGTGGGGAGAGGCGGCTGGGAACACGAGAAAGGCGAGATAACTGTTCTGCGCAGGCGCAGCTAAGCTACACGGTTCCTCACCAGCCTCAGGTGTCAGTATTTTCTGAGCGTGGAGTTTCGGCCCTCTGACGTCAAGAGGTCACTGAGAGGACACTCGCGCATGTCCAGTTACAGGGTCGGTGGTCCCAATCCTTCTTAACAGGCTCCAGCTCGGAACTGGACACAGCTGACTCCGAGTTCCTGAAAAACAGCCCTGCCGAATATCTTACTATTTAGGCTACTTGAGGCCTGAAGGACATGCAAGATTTTTGTATCAACAATCAAAGCCAGCTTGATCATGAGGCAGGTTACAGATGTAATGGATCTGATGATTTACCCTCAGTTCGAGGAGACCCAACGTTTGTATAACTGATATGCACAAAGATATAAAAAAATAAAATAGGAAAGCTATTTTTAAACTATCATTCAAGAAAACTTCTCTAATTTTTTTTAATGGTGTAAAGTGACCCTAATGTTTATATGGGAGAGATCTATACCTGAAAATAATCAAGAAAAAGGAGAATAGTGAGGAAGGACGTGAACCACCAGCTGGCAAGTCAGTGTACTCGGGTCAGCTTGGGAGCTTCTTAGAACAGACATGCGTATCAGTGGAAGGGATAGGAAATCCAGAAATAGATCTCAAATATATGAGAATTTAATATGTGACAAAGTGGTATTTCAATTCAGTGGGCAAAGATGGATTTTTTTAATACACATTGTTCTGGCACAGCCAGCCATCTATTTCTAAGAAAATAAAAATAAATAAAATATACAATTCTTATCTTACATTATATAAAAATAAATTCTGCATGAATTAAGCATTCAATTAAAAAATTAAAAAAACACTTCAAGCAAAATAAACAATTATATTTACAGTCTAGGGGTGAGAGAGATTCTTATCTGGCAACCTTGAAACAATAAAATAGTAGAATTATGTGACTATATAGAAATCAGAAAGTTTTGTATGGGAAAAGAAAAAATAAGCATGCCTAAAAATGAACAAAAATATAGGCATTGTTGAGGAAAGGGTTTAATCTGTATAATATACAGAGAATTTTTACTAATTGCCAAGATGGGTGTAAATAACCCAGTAAAAAAAAAAAATGGGTGAGAGATTTGGAGAAGTAATTCACAAAAAAGCAAATCCAAAATGACAGTAGTATTGAAAGATGATCAAATGCAAAATTGTCAGTGTAAGATGGCAGCCCAGTCTCGTGATATTTCTGAGCTACCAAACAGTTGGGCAAAAACAACAAAAAGACTTTCTAGTGAGCATGTGAAGTTAAGGGCACCATCAAGCATGGTAGGGAATGTAAAACTTCACAATTGTTTTGGAAAACAAATTGGGAATATTTGTTGGAACAAAAATATACTAACCCTCTAACCCAGCCGTCTCACTCCTGAGAAGTTATCCCATGGAAACAAAGCATCAATCTGTAAAATATTAGTAAAAGATATGTATCACAGCATTGTTCACAGTGGCAAAACCAAATGAGCATGCAGAGTCAGGGAAATGATTAAGTAAGTTACAGAACAATCACTGGGGATATTATGCAGCTGTCACAAAAATAAGGAATTAGAATTATACAGAATTGCAGGGATTTTACAGCATATTGTTGCATGTGAAAAGAGAAACTATAATACGATCTCCCTTTCATAAAAAAACTAACTGATCCCTTCATTATCTAAGTATATGCATGTATGTGCATGTCATAAATATGTGTGAGTATAATTATCTGAACATTGAGAAAAATATTTAATAATCTATAATGTTAACGTCACGTGGCAGAGACCTCTTCCTGGTCGCCAGAACCCAGCTTGCTACATCGATATCCTTGCCATCCGTGACCTGACCATTACCACCTCAAGGTCACAATTTCTGTTAGTTGGGATAGCACAAGCTGCTATAAAAAAGAAACCAAGGAATCTAATGGCTCAAATTAGGTAAAAGTTTGCTTCCTGTTCAGATAAGCGTCCGAGGTAAGTGTTCAAGGTTGACTAATTGCTCTCCCTCAAGTAGCAGTCTGGGAAAACAGATCACTGAAGACTGGTGGCTTGTTATGCTATGGCATAACATTTGGTAAAACTACCCCTGCAGGACCTTGGAAGGCAGAGCACGTGCCTGTCTCACCTGCGGCTCCAGGAAAAGAACTCGTGTCCTTGATTCTTCCAGCGCGTGCAGGTGGCCTCGTGTCTTGGCTCATGGCCTCGTCCTCAAAGGCAGCAGTACAGCAACTACTGTCCTCTCTGACTTCTCCTTTCACAGTCCCGTTTCCTCTCTGACTCTGACCCTCTTGCCTCTTTCTTACAAAAGAAATCGCTGCTGATTACATTAGCCCCACTTAGATAATCCAAGAGTGTCTCCCCATTCATCTCAAGGTCGTTAATTAATCACATTCACGAAGTCCCTTTTATCATGTAAGGTAACATACTCGTGAGTTTCGGGGCTTAAGATGTGGACATCTTTGGGGGGAAACATTATTCTGTCTACCAAGGAGGGAAAAGAGAGAAAGCAAAGGAAAAGCAAAAAAAAAGACCAACGTCATTGGTATATTATGCAAAATTATGTTTCTTTGTGTAAACGAGCAACTTTTATTTAGTTTTTAAATTTTTAAAAATAATTTTTATTGGAGTATAGTTGATTTAACAGGCAACTTTTCAAGAGAAAACAATATTTGAAATAAAATCATAAAGGAGGAAGTAAAGGAAGGGGAGGCAAAGAACGGGGAAGAGACAGAAGAAGCTGAAACAGCAATTTTCGAGGAACAATTTCAGCTGGTGTATCCATTCATGCCACTGGGCAGGCAAAGGTATCTCATAAGAAACCATTTCAAAATTTGATTTTATTTCTCGCAGTCTCAGTTTCAGTTCCCTTGTCTGGAACAGAAAAGCAAGTGAGGGCACGGATAGGGATTTTCATTTTTAAAACGCTCCTAAGGTGCTGCCTTTCTAGAACAGAAAGCTGCTACTCTCTCTTCATTATAGAATCAAAATCTTTTTTCTTTTTTCTTTTTTTTTCTGAACTGGCATTCATTGAACAGTCTATCCACCTGAAAGCCAAGCTGGACTTCATACAATGCCTGCCCATTGATAGGTGCTGGCAAGACCCTTAAGAAGGCCAGATAACTTTTAAAGATGGTATTGAGAAAAAAGTAACACCTAAAATAAAATTCTTAGAGAGAGAATCCCTTGGCGAGAAATGAGATGAAATTAGGCATAATACCTATTTTTATCCTCTTGAAATTCAAATTTTCTGGAACCAAGAGTAAGGTTACGGTGTTTTCTCCTTTAATTCCTAAAGAGTTTTAAGAATAACCATTTCCTTTTCTTCCTTGTCTTTCTCTCACCCTTGAGACTGAATGCAGTCTCATGGAGGCTACCAATGAACAAATTCTCGTTCGTGGGTATCACAGGACAGCTTGGGGGGCCACGGGTACAGGCAGGGCCACATGGGTACAGCTAGGGAAGTGTAACCAGTCAGAAGCAGCGCACAAGATCTAAACCTCGATTACAGCTCTTCAAGTCTGCGATGCCCAAGCAATCTAGATCCCCTCTCCACGAGGCTCTTCCCTAACCCTGAAAGGCAGATCCTCCGAGGCTGTCCTCTGAGAGCAAATGAACAACACAACTCAGAACCTGCCTTTCCTTCTCTACCAGAGCTGCTCTTGGCCACCCACCTGCTGTCAGCCCTTAAAGACAATGCAGGTTTCCAGGTGAACACAGGCTGGAGCTGGCAGATGTGTTCTCTTTGACGATCTGTTTAGTCCATTGCTGTTTCAGCTGTAACTGTAAAAAGTAAAGAGACAGATAAATCCAACACTTACACAGCCCCCTCAGTAAGTTACTATTATCCATGCGCCTTTAAAAACATGGCTTGCGCAAGAAGACATTGGAGCTAAATTATCGTTTATGTTTGTCAGAGGAGTTGCAAATGTGTAATAAGATTCCAGAGTTAATGTTTTGTGCAAAGCGCTTAGGAGAGCCAGGATGAAACTGGCTCAGGCTCCTGGTGTTTCAATTAAAGATAGTTTCTAATCAAGGGTGGAGCAAAGGCTGTTTAGAAAATGTCAGTTCATTGTCCAATCCACTGGTGCAGCCAGGGGTTCCGTCTGAAGGCGCTGGGACACCTTGGACCCCACGCACGTGGCTGCACATTGCCTTGGTGTCAGTGGCTCTGCCCCGAGTTCTCGTGAAGGCTGGCCGGTCAGCACTGAACAGCAGCCCCGAGTGCATCACCCCAGGACAGAACGGCGACAGGAGAAAGTCTGCGTCCCCACCAGGGCACCAGGCACGCCCCTCCTTAATGGTCCCTTGCCGGAAATGCAAGAGCAGGGGCCTGCCCAGCCCCCCTCTTCCTCCCCTTGGCTGTCATCTCTCAGGCCCTCCGTGTCCTTTCCCCGGAAAGGTCGCCCTAGTTGGGGGCTCTTGAGACAGCAGCATTGAGTAGAAATGCTGGGGTGCGAGCAGCCCCTAGGGATCTGATGGGAAACCCTTTCGGACTTCTGAGAAGAACCATTTGTTTGCTCATATGCTGAATTTTTTCCTATTTCTTTTTTTGTTAGTCACGCAGAGAGCAGGAAGCCCCTGAGTTCTCGTCTTCTTTATCTACGTTTTCCAATTCGGGGTTCGACCTGCGAGTGATGAGGCTCTGAGTCTCGGTGGGAGAGGTTTCTTAGGAACTTAGGGCCACTCCTTCCCTCCAGCTCTGCTGCCTGCCTTCCACCTGCTGTCTGATGCGGGGCCTGTGGGCATCAGATTAAATTGTCTGTGAAACAAGTAGGTCTCATGCGTGTTGGTTGGAATTGGGTGTGAACAGCCGTTCTCCTGTCTGTACCTGGAGGCAGGGTGGCGTGGAAGGTACAGAGGGCAGCTGGGATGTGGGCGCTGGGTCCAGCCTGGATTCTAGTCTCCGTTTTCCTCACCTCTAACCGAGCTCCCTCCCTGTACTCTTACTTGACACCGTCCAGCCTCAAACCGCAGCTAGAAGCATCTTTCTAAAAACAAACGGGACCAGGTGAATCTCTACTGGCTTCCTGTAACACTTGGAATAACAAGGACAAGGGCAAGGGCAGGCCTTGGCTGCAGTCCCACCTGGAACCCTGCCAGGGACTTCACTAGAGATGCCATCTGGAATGCACATGGGACCCCATCTGGACCCCACCTGGACCCCACCTGGAATCCTACCTGGGACCCCACCTGAAACCCTGAGATCCCACCTGAGACTCTACCTGGACCCCACCTAGGACCCCCCCAGGACTCCACCTGGGACCCCACATGGAACCCACCTGGAACCCTACCAGGGACTTCACTAGAGATGCCATGTGGAATGCACATGGGACCCCAACTGGACCCCACCTGGACCCCACCTGGAATCCTACCTGGGACTCGACCTGGGACCCCACCTGAGACTCCACCTGGGACTCTACCTGGAAGCCCACCTGGGCCCACTCTCCCTCTTGCTCACCAGGCTCTACAGCACTTGGCTCCCACTGTGACTCCGCCACGCCACACTCACTCCCACCTGGGGACTTCTGCAACCAAGGGCCTTGGTCCCGGTGCTCATGTGGCTCCCTCCTTGTCAATTAGGCTCAGACCTACTGTCTCCTCTGTCCTGGTGTATAAAGTGAGCCCCCCCCCCTCACCACCCAGCTTATCTGTCAGGGCACTTACCTCTAGTTGAAACGATCTCATTACTGACTTGCTAGTTCACCCCTGCTTCCCACTCGAACATCAGCACCATGAGAGCAGGGACCTTGCTTGGCCGCCTCCCAGTGCCCTGGCATCTGGGAGCTGCAGGTGAGCAGCCTGGGCTCAATGTGTCCTCCGTACGCGGCTGCAGTGGCCAATGGGCCGCTTCACTGCTGTGGACCTCAGCCATCTCACTTATAGAAGATCCCTACTGCTTACGGCAGGTGTTAGAACACACGTACAGGTGAGAGAGGCAGCTCATCTTTAGATACCTCCTGAATTACCCCAAAGTGTATTTGCTCTTCTCAGTGGGCATCTTATTAACACTGCTGTTAAAAAGACCACAGCCACTGGCTGTCTCCACCCTACATGAGAGCCATGTGTCAGCGGAGTTCCCTTGTACAGAGGGGGTTACACTCTTTACTTATAGATTGGGAGGTGAGAGCTGGGGAGGTGGGCAGACAGGTGTGACCTACCGAAAATCGACTTACCTCCAGAGGCAGATGAGCTTGGACATACTTTGTGGATGGTGAGTCCAGCGCTAACCACACGGATAGCTTTGTTCCCTGTTCCAGCAGGAAAACTGTCTGGCACTATTTTCACTGTATACTGGCTGGCGGTCCACTTACCCCTGCAGGGACTTGGTGAGCTGGGAGGGCGACCGGGGCCCCAGACTCCCTGCGGCGTTGTGTAAAGCAATCATGTTAATGGGGATTTTGTGCTAGCGTTTGAAGAGTGATAGCCTCCAGAAGGGGCTGATGCAAAACCACAAGGTCTGTGCAGGAAGCAGCCAATTGATATCTGGGCACAAGCTCTCATTTCATTATTGCTGCTGCTGTGAAGCCAGATGAAAGCTTATGAAGTTAATTGAGTAAAACACTCAGAAACAGGCATCTTATCTTAAGGTTGCAGCGACTAGTGGGTCCTGCAGGAATCACTAACACATTGTTTTGATGAAAGTGATTTATAAGGATGTCCTTGAATGTTGAGAAACATAAATGAAAGTTCTAGGTGGCCTGTCCGGTCATTCTGGGACTGTTCCAGACCAAAATATATCCGGATATGCTTTAAAAGGCATTTTCTTTGGTATATCACAGAATAATAAAATCTCAACTAGTTCTTTTTTTCAAAAAAATCCAGGTCTCGGCCCTCCTGTTTATGTCATAATCAGTTTACTATTAATTTACATTTATTAACATCAGTGCGGGCACAATTTTGTGTGTGTGAGTTGAATCTGCAGATGAAAATGTGGTTGAAATAAAAATTAATCTGCCTGTCCCCTTCTTTTTTCCCTTCCCCAGTCCAGGGAAGGCAGAGAATGATGGGGCGGCCTTCAGGGAAGCAGAAGTTCGGATGGCTCCTGGGGTCCAAGGCTCTGCCTGGTCCCCTCCTCTCAACCTCTATATCCACTCCACTAATGTCTTAGTTTTCTGGCTCCTAAAATTCTCTTGTTGTAGGATCCATTGCCGTGGAGTAAAGTTTAGTCTTTCATTAAAATGCAGATGCCGGGCTTCCCTGGTGGCGCAGTGGTTGAGCGTCCGCCTGCCGATGCAGGGGACACGGGTTCGTGCCCCGGTCCGGGAAGATCCCACATGCCGCGGAGCGACTGGGCCCGTGAGCCATGGCCGCTGAGCCTGCGCGTCCGGAGCCTGTGCTCCGCCACGGGAGAGGCCACAGCAGTGAGAGGCCCGCGTACAGCAAAAAAAAAAAAAAAAAAAAAAGCAGATTCCCCCAGGAGAGGACAAATTTTTGAGCCTTAATCACCGTCGTTATATCCTTGGGTCCTATGAGCAGGATTTAGAAGAGGAGGGGGGAGGAGGCTGAGACGGTGAACTGCTGCACAGAGGCGAGTGGGGTCCAGCTCGGCTCCACTGTCTGGCTGCAAAGCTGCCTAAAGCCACGCCCATCTGGCTGCCTCTCCATGTCCAGATTTTGAACTTTCCACTTTGAAGCTTCAATCATAGGATAACGTCACTCTGAAGCTGCATCTTCTATTTTAACGTGTTGATTTGAATCACCTTTTTGTCATTTTTGTCTCATTTGTGTTGTTTTCATATAAAAGCCGAATAATTTTTCCATTTTCATGCATGATAGTCGCTAAGATTATTTAGCTGCCTAAGTTAATAACAGTCTGTCATCCAGAAAACTAGTTTGCATTTCATTTGGGGAAAAGATTTTAATAATTAAATACAATCAGTAGTGGAATTATCATTCTAGCAAATATCAGAATCGGAAAGAGACGCTGTGAATTTGCACTTAGCGCTAGCGCCATGGATTCCATTAATGGCTCTTATTTTAACAAGCTTCATCATCTTTATAGGTTTCTCTCTGATTTCATCTCCTTTCCCTCTTTTATTGCTTGGCTCATATAAATGCTTCTGTTATTTAGTTAATAGGAGGCAGGAGGGAGAGATGTATATTTCCCACTCGATATTAACATTAGGTAAGTCCCTTTGGAGACCTTTTCATCATCCATATAATGTGTGCACTATACTTTTATATATATATATATATATATTTTGTTGTTGTTGTTGTTGTTGTTGTTGTTGTTGTTGCGGTACGCGGGCCTCTCACTGTTGTGGCCTCTCCTGTTGCGGAGCACAAGCTCCGGACTGCAGGCTCAGTGGCCATGGCTCACGGGCGTAGCCGCTCCGCGGCATGTGGGATCTTCCTGGACCGGGGCACGAACCCGTGTCCCCTGCATCGGCAGGCGGACTCTCAACCACTGCGCCACCAGGGAAGCCCTATACTTATATTTTTAAAGGCACATTTGATTAAAGAAAAACAGGGTAAATTCCTTGGTCTTAATTTCCAGACTCAGTCTAAGGAGCTGTGCTTCGTTTGTTCCTAGCTAAGCATTCATTTCCTCCCATCCCTTTGGTTTTTTTTTTTTTCCAGCTGTGTTGGGTCTTTGTTGCCTCACATGGGCTTTCTCTAGTTGCAGCTACTCTTTGTTGCAGTGCGCGGGCTTCTCATTGCGGTGGCTTCTCTTGTTGCAGAATTTGGGCTCTAGGTGCATGGGCTTCAGTAGTTGTGGCACACGAGCTCGGTTGCTCTGCGGCTTGTGGGACCTTCCCGGACCAGGGATCGAACCTGTGTCCCCTGCATTGGCAGGCGGATTCTTAACCACTGCGCCACCAGGGAAGCCCCGCTTTGGTCCTTTGATAAAGGCCAAGGGAGGCTGCTGGCATGGACTGGTCAGCAAGCTTCTGAGGCCAGATCCTCCCTGCACTGTGGTCCTACAGAGCTGATGTCCGGGGCCTCTGGGCTTGTGTTCAGTGCTGTGAAATGTTGTGGATTTCCCACAGGCCTGTTTTCACACCAGCACGCTGGTCTAATTCTTATAACCTCTGTTTGATCCGTAATTCTTGTGACGGCCTCTGCTCCTCTTCCTGGGGGTGTAGTCTGTCGTCGCTCTGGGTGGGGCCACTGCTAACACTGATGGGAGTTACAGGTGGGAGAACAAGAGCCTGGTCCCCAAGGTGGCCCGTCACCGCATGCCTCCCAGATGCAGACAGAGGGAGGGGGACGGTTCCTCCTTCCTCACTCCCCCCATCTCCCTCCTTCTCTCCCTGCCTCCCTCTCTCTCCTCATTCTAAGGCCTGTCACAGAGGACTCATTTGCAGGGCACAGCTGGAGGTTGAGGGCAGTGTGCCGAGGGCTGCTGGAAGCTCCTGCGCCAGCCCTGCTTGGGCTGTTCATCCTGGGGAGTCTTCTGAGGACTGTGTCGTGGAATGTTCCCTGGCCCCTGAGGGACGGTGACCTCTTAGCAGGAGCAGCCAGCCTGGCGCTGAATTTCTGGGCCAACGACTAGGAAGGATGAGTCTGGGACCCTGCCTGGAACCCAGCCTTCTTGGGACCGATCTGCACTTTAAATAGTCACAAGGAGGGAATGTAGCTGGTTTGCACTTTTATAAATAGTTTCTTGTTGTTTCTACTTATAACAAAAGCAAAAAACTACTTTTGCTTATAGCTTCTGACTTCAAGTTTGCCTCTTGCATGTATATTTCATAGAGATGAAATGTACTGAGGTTGAATCAGTTTCTAGGAAGCATATGTAGTCCTTACCTCTGGAATCCGCACCCCCCAGCATTCTGCAAAGAGCCAGTAGCACAGGTGTGGTGGGCCACAGGTGTGGGTAGCTTCAGGTAGAGCTGTGCAGCTCCCACCTCTGTCCTCCCCTGGGGAGAGCCAACTAAGCAGGACGTCAGCCTATCTCCATGCATTTCACGCACTGTGCTCTGCAAATATTTAATAATCAGGATGTCACGCAAGAATGAAAACACAGAAACAATCCTCTCTGCGAACCCGTTTTCGCCATCCTAATGCCGCTGCTTGCTGTCTGCTCTGCTCAGCACTGGTGATTTGCGGGCCTTGCTCCGGGCAGCCTGTGGCCTTGGGCTTTGTGAGGTGCCCGCCTGGCCGCAGGCTCGTCTGCTTGGGGCGCCCAGGCAGGCCCCAGCGGCCTTTCCACGGAAGCTGTGGGCTGTGGTGATGGAAGGGTGGAGGAGAGAGGCACTTCCGTGAAAAAAATTGAAAAAGAAAACAGAAAAGAAAAGCTGTTTTCCTTCAGTTTATAGATTCATGGGGTGGAGGGTGCAGACCCACTTCTTGTGAATCCTGATGCCCGTCTGGGGGTGCAGGGAAGATGTCTTGGGCAGGGCCGTGCTCACTTTGGGGATGAGGACTTTATAGAATTTATGTTCCCCCAGACCTTCTGCCTAAAAGGAGGGGGAGCGGGGAGAGCAAGAGAAGAGGAATATCACACATGTATCCAGACGAGTTAATAGAAAACCGTTCGTTTTGTCTTCACTTGGAAAACATGTGTCTGAGTTGGAAGGAGACTAATTCCAACTCTGGCGCTGGCAGATGAACACGAGTCACGCTTTCCAGAGGCGAAGCCGGCCAGGGTCTCTGCGGTTGGTAAGCTCCTCAGCTCTCGAATCCACAGAGCGGTGTGAGCACCCGAGCAGATTCGTGCTTCACGCAGCCCAGGCTCAGGCTGCTGCTGCTGTGAGCAATCATGAGAATGAGAAGGATAAAAATACATGTAATACTATTTAGTCATAACAAGTACAACAAACCCTCAAGACAGATGAAATGTTTCCCCTGTTCCGATGAACGGAGGGCTCCCCATGGCTCAAGCACACAGCTTTATCCACATCCGTGTCTCCAAGTTTACCTGCATCAGCATCACCTGGAGCCGTTAAAGCCCCGAGTCTGGGGTGCAGCAGGTCTGGGGGGCAGCCTGAGGATGTGCGTTTTTGCCCAGGCCCCAGGTCACATTGGTATTGCTGACTCAGGGACAACACTTGGAGAAAAGCTGGTCCACGTGAACTCATTTAGTCCTAATGAGCCTACAAGCCAGCCGTCCTTCTCCTCTCCACTGCCCAGTCAGAAAGCTCAGGTATAGAGGCTTTCAGGACTTGCCTACATTCCAGTCCGAGCGGGTCAGCCTCTGACGCGTTGGACCCAAACCACTGTTGTCCACACCCCACAACCTCCTCGGGCGTAAAGAGTCCAGTGGAAGCTAGCGGATGGCCTTGGCCTTTGAAAACTGTCTTAGTGTTTCCTACAATCACCCTTATTTCTTCACGTGGAGCTTGCCTGGGCACTGAGTAATAAAAATAGACTTGCAGCTCTACTTCATGACCCAATAATAAATATGAATCCTTCTGACAAAAGTTGTTTCAGTGGTAAAGGCTGTTGTTTTTAGCGTTGGGCCTGAGATAGTGAGACCCTTTGCTGAGAGAAAAGAAAGGCACCTGATTTTTCTCTCTGTTTTTTTCCCTAAAAAGCAAATATCTTTACCTCCCAGCTCCCACAAAGCAATTTTTAAAGGCACAATAATTGATCATTGCTAATGAATTTAAACATTGATCTTTTTCATATGTATAGTTTTCATTCTATGCATTAAAAAAATTCTTGAATGATAAATTTCTAAGCATTAAAAAAAATCTTGAATGTTAGATTTAATCTCAACATCAGCTCTCAACATCAAACACCTGGAAGGGCATGCAAACTTTAAAAGCCAGTGAACTGAATGGGTCGTTTATAACCTGAACGTTCTAGAAGTTGTTGGAGTCCCAGGAGTATCCCCCATCAATTATAAATCGGTACTGGGCGTTTACACAGGTTTCTCGTTTATCATGATTCTGAATCTGGCCTTCTGACAGATGACAGTCTCTCCTGTTTTCTTTGAGGGGATACAAGCCTAAAATAACCCACGTGTCAGAGCCCAGCTTTTCTATATGGCCCATCTTGCAAGCAAAGGTGTTCTTTTAGCTGGGGCGACTTTTCTGATCTGTAAAAGAGGCATGAGCAGGAATTTCTTCACCAGTTGCAGCCATAATAAAGAGGTCTGAGAAGACTCCCTCAACTCCACCGTTTCCAGCAGCTAACATTTATTTCATGCTTGGGTCTGCAGGTGGGCTGGGCCGGGTTGGGCAGCAGAAGGGCTTTCTCCTGACAGATCAGCAGAGCACAAGCAAGCCAATGGCCTCTGGTTGTATCACGCCCACTAAGGCAGGGGGCAAAGCTGGTTGCAGGGCCGAGCCCAGCTAAAGACTCAGAATTCTCTCCCGCCACGGAAGCGGGCAGGACGTTTGCTGAACAGCAATCTACACCATCCAACTCACAGTGTCTTGTAGTTTCATTAAAAGAATCAATCAATTCAAGGAGAAATAAATCAAATTGGTCATTGCACAGTTTTAACTTTCTTAATAGTCGCTTTCTTGCTGCAGAAATTTAGCTCTAGGTTGATGAGGTTGCTGAGTGTCGGTGGATATGATATATTTCCACCTGGTTCACAGTGACTGGTTAGCAAATTTGCTGAAGGAGACTGCTTGTATCTTGCCAGCACGTCCCAGCCTCTCTTCGTTGATTTTAGTTTTACCGTAATTAGGATACACGGGTTCTGGCTATAGGATACTAAAGCTGTGAATTATTTCCTGCAAAAACATCTATGATATTAGTTAAAGAGAAAAATCTCACCACCTGTTGCAAAGGAGCTAGATGAAATTATTTGCGTTGGACTAATTTTTTCATTTTTAGCTCCTTTTAGGGTTCGGGTTTTGGTCACACGAACTGACACAGTCCATGATTTGTCCTTGTCACAGTTGCAGGCGGTTAGGTACAGGCCACAGAGGGGACCAACTGCTCAGCCCATCCTCCAGCCCTCCAAGCTGGATGACCCCCAGCAGACACGGGGAGGAAGGGGGCGGGGGGACTGGAGTATCTTCTGGGTCTAGGGCGGCTCTGAGAAGTCTGGACCTCTTCTCTGTTGTGCCTGCTCTGAGGGCCACCAGGACAACGGCTCTTCACTTTCTTTTGGGGTCATGACTCGCTTTGAGAGTCTGATGGAAACTATGCATTCCCCTCCAGAAAACATACACATAAACATACGTACTAAACCTTTAGCATTTAATCTTTAATATTCCTTTGAAATGCAGTCCTTGAATCCCATCTTCTTTTCTGGAATTTTAGATACAAGTTGATGCAGATACTAAGATTTTTTAATGCATACAGTTCTAAGTCGCTACTTAATTAGATTTGCCAACATGCTTTACTGATTTCTTTCACTCACTCTTTGGGTTCACTTTCTTCTTCCTGAAGTATATCCTTTGGTATTTCTTTCAGCAAAGGTTTCTAAGAGTGGTAATTCTTGTCTGCATATGTCCGAAAACATCTTAATTTCACCCTCATCCTTGAATAATAAATTAGCTGGACATAGCATCCTAAGGTCACAGCTCTTCTTCTGTTATCTTCTGCCAGTTTACGCCCTCATTTGTTTGATCTGTTTCATGTTGGGTTTCTTCATCAGCTGGATTTCCCTGTGCTGTTTGTAACTTTTGTTTGAGAGCTCACGTTTTATGGGATTCCCTCCTGCGTGCACCTCTTTCAGGTTCTTTTTCGGGCTGTGTTGTGTTTTTCGGGTTCTGTATTAGTCAAGGGTCTCCAGAGAATCAGAGCCGACAGATTTATTATAAGAAGTTGAATCACACAATTAGGGAGGCTGAGTCCCATGATAAAGCTGGAGGCCCAGGAGAACAGGTTGTATGTTTGAAGCCCTGAGAGCGGAGCACCAACGGTACAGAAGGTCTCAGAACCAGGAGTGCTGATGGTGTAGACCCAGTCCAAGGGCAGGAGAAATCCATGTCCCAGCTCAAAGTCAGGCAGCAAGAGAGAAAGAGAGAGGGAATTCTCTCTTCCTGTGCCTTTTTGTTCTGTTCAGGCCCTTGAGGGACTGGATGGTGCCCGCCCACACTGAGGAAGGAGATCCATCTTACCCAGTCTGCTCAGCCAGAAAGCCCCTCACAGACGCCCAGTATCTGACAGAACACGTGGGCACCCTGGGGCCTGGTCAAGCTGACACACAGAATTCACCATCACAGGTTGGAGGGGCTGTTTTGGGTGTCCTCAAAGGGGGGCTGGGGTGTGTTGACCTCAACTCCCCTCTGTTTGGGGTGTGAGAGTGGCTTTTAAATACACGTGTAAAAGATTTGATCCCTTGTTTCAACGTGTTCGGAGAGCTCCGTGTGTGCTTCCATCGTGATCCTGACCCAGCAGCCCCGTGTCAAGGGACAATGATGGGTGGCAGAGTATGTGACAGGCAAACTGTAGGGCTCCCAGGAGCGTCGGGGAGCGTCTCCACGGTGCAGGGCTGTAGCCGCGAGGAGGGTTTCTAATTCAGAAACGCAGGCGGGATCGAGGTCTGCGCCTCCTGCAGCTCCGCCTCGGCCGCCGCGCGTGCCCCGAGCAGCGCTGCCCACAACATCCAGTTCCCACGGCCTCTCGCGCGTGGCTCCAGCCCTGTTACTTCTCAGGTACATCCACAAAACTATTACCTGTTATCTGAGCTACTTCAGCCTCTTTACCTTGAAACCAGAGCTGAGTTGCAAGAAGAAATTGTTGTGTTTAAGTTTCTAATCGCTTTGATTTTTCTGGAAGTACAGCTTCCGTGTGGGAAATGAACAGTAGCCCGGGAGCCGTCTGGGCTCACTGCTAGGAAGCTCAGCACACCCCCCGGGCTTTCTAGCTCTGTTTACACTGAGCTTCTTCTTTACAGCGCTGTCTTGCAAGTCCAGAAGGGTGAAAATATGAAGCCAGCAGGGCAACGGCCACCAGCAGTGCTTGGCGGTGGTGCCCTGAGTTGCATCTGTAAGACTTGGCTGATTTACAGCCTCTCTTTTGTGAGGCTGGGGCTCGACGCATCGCCCAGGGTCCTGGTGGGCGGATTGCGCGTTTACTTCACAAGACTTGGTCTAGGTTAGATGTTAGTGGAAGCCATGGTAAGCAGTTACTGAGAAAGTCACAGTAGTATCATCTATTTGTACTCACCCAAAACTTCCAAATAAATTTAGTTTCCACACAAAAATAGGGATTTTCAAAATTCCATAATTTTGCTACTCAGAATACAATTACAAAACTAATTAGAACAAGTTAATGATAAATATGCAATATATAAATACAACTAAAATACTGAAGGCCATAAACATTATTGGAATAAAAAAATGTATATATGTATGTGTATTTACTGCATGGCAACAGAAAATTGCAAAAACTGCCGATTTGCCTCAAATTAGTTTGTAAATTTAGTACAATTTTTACTTTGATTACAACGGATTCTTTGGCAACTTGGTAAAATGATTCCAAGGAAAATATCCAAAGAAATTTTGAAAAGAAGAGTAACGATGAGATCTTTCTTACAAAAATAGTATTTTCTAAATTTTCCATGAAATTTCACTTTAAAAAGAACGGGGAAAAAACCTTTCTTTTTTTTTTTTTTTTTTTTTCTGATTTGGTGATCTTTGCTCTTTGACTTACCCTCCCCTTGTGAGTTTGAACCTAGTCTCACAGATGGGAAATGAAAGCCATAAACTAGATTCACAGTGGGATTTTGAGAGATGCTTTGCGACTCAAAGATACCATGACCCTCAATGTTTAAACTAGTAAAATGCTCACAAAATGGTTAAGATTGGTGTCCTGCAGAAGTCTCAAGTGTCTCCAAAGCAAACCTTAATTGTGGTGTGTGATCTTCTTGTTGGAGACCAGGATATTGTTTCCAGAAGCTATCAGTGATGGATGTCAGTTACAGAGGGCAAAAGCCTTGTGTTTGTTTTACACAACTGAAGAAATGAGACAGCAACAGAGGGCAGCTGGTGTTTTTTCTCTTATTCCTCTTCTCATGGAGGCAGATCAATGACAAGATTAACTCAAAATGTTATCAGAAATGGTTCTAGATTTTCTAGCTCATCATGGGACCAATTCAAATGCTAGTACCTAATAAGAGAAAAGGGAAGGATCCACTTGGTCCCTGAGGTATCAGTGGTCTCAAATTAGGTCATCATCCTTCTAAAATGATAATTACTATGAAGCATCCTAGTGTAGCTATCACTTTCCTATTCCGTGCCTACTTTCCCCTTGCTGTGTCATAACTTTTTTCAGATTTTCCTCCCTCTTTATCATAGCCATACAGTTCAGAAGACATTTAGCATATCCCCAAATCCAGGAATTTATGTTAGCCAATGGGATGTGGAATTCTTCTGGGAACCATTATGGTTCCATGGGGGCCCTGATCTAATCTGTCTGAATCAGATGTTTATCTGTGGTTTGGAGGGGGAGGTTTTCTTTTGCTCTCTTCTGCTGGCCATGAACGAGAACACATGTTGCCCTGATGGTTACAGTGACCATCCCACAACAAGCCTTGAGAAGAAATTGATACTAGAACAGGAGAGTGGAGAGAAGAAAAACATCTGGATCTATGATTCCTTCTCCACTGGCCTGTATCACACCTGGGTTCTCTGTACCTCCAATTATGTGAGCTAATAAACTTCCTTATTGTCTAAGCTAGTTTCAGCTGTGGTTTCTGTTCCTTGCAACCAAAAGTATCCTATCTGAGATAAATACCATTCAGTTATACCTGGGTGGGAGGTTGAATGGTGGTCCTCGATAATATATGTTCATGTTCTAACCCTCAGAACCTGTGGACGTGATTGTATTTGGAAAAAGGGTATTTGCAGATGCAATTAAGTTAAAGGTCTTGAGATTATTCTATACAACTCAATAGTAATAATAATAATAATAAATCCAATTAAAAAAGGGCAGAGGAACTGAATAGATATTTTTCCAAAGAAGACATACAAATGGCCAACAGATACATGAAAAGATGCTCAACATCACTAATAATCAGGAAAATGCAAATCAAAACCACAATAAGGTATCATCTCAAACCTATTACAAGGGCTATCATCCAAAAGACAAGATAACAAGTGTTGGATAGGATATGGAGAAAAGTGAACACTTCTGCACTATTGGAATGTAAATTGGTGCAGCTGCTATGAAAAACAGTATGGAGTTTCCTCAAAAAATTAAAAATGGAACTACCATATAATCTAGTAATCCTACTCCTGGGCATATATCTGAAGGAAATGAAAACAGGATCTCCTTGAGATATCTGTACTCCCATGTTCATTGCAATATTATTCACAATAGCCAGGATATGGAAATAACCTAAGTGTCACTCAACAGATGAATAGACAAAGAAGATGTGAGAAATATACATATAATAATGGAACGTTATTCAGCCATGAGAAAGGAGGAAATCCTACCACTTGTGACAACATGGATGGGCTTTGAGGGCATTTAGCTAAGTGAAATAAGTCAGACAGAGGAGGACAAATAGTGTATGATATCACTTATATGTGGAATCTAAAAAGTCCGAAATCATAGAAACAGAGAGTACCGTGTTGGTTACCAGGGGGTGGGGAAAACAGAAGATGTTGATCAAAGAGTACAAACTTCCAGTTAAAAGATGAATAAGTTCTGGGGATCTAATGTACAGCATGGTGGTTACAGTTAACAATACAATATTTTAATACAATATAATACAATACAATAATTTAATACAGTAGTATTAAATACTTGAAAGTTGCTAAGACAACAGATCTTAAATGTTCTCACCACAGAAAAGAAACAGTAATTACTGAGTAATATTCCATTGTATATATATTCCGCATCTTCTTTATCCATTCATCTGTTGTTGGACATTTAGGTTGTTTCCATGTCCTGGCTATATATGATGGAATATTACTTAGCTATAAAAAGGAACAAAATTAGGTCATTTGTAGAGATGTGGATGGACCTAGAGTCTATCATGCAGAGTGAAGTAAGCCAGAAAGAGAAAAACTAATATCATATATTAACACATATATGTGGAATCTAGAAAAATGTTACAGATGAACGTATTTGCAGGGCAGGAATAGAGGTGTAGACGTAGAGAATGAACATGTGGACACAGCGTGGGAAGGAGAGTGTGGGACGAACTGGGAGATTAGGATTGACATATATATACCATATGTGTAAAATAGATAGCTAGTTGGAACCTGCTATTAAGCACAGGAAGTTCAGCTCGGTGCTCTGTGACGAGCTCGATGGGTGGGATGGCAGAGGTGGGAGGGAGGTCCAAGAGGGAGGGGTTATATGTATACATATAGGTGATTGACGTCACCGTACAGAAGAAACTAACACAACATTGTAAAGCAACTATACCCCAATTAAAAAAATTAAAAAAAAAGGAAACAGTAATTACATGATGTGATGGAGGTATTAGCTACTCTATCGTGGCCATTTTGAAACATATAAGTATATACATCGACACATTGTTATATGTCGCAATGTTAAATGTCCATTATATCTCAAAAAAGCTGTAGAAAAGAAAAGATGAGCTCACCCTGGATTATCCAGGTGGGCCCTAAATTCAATGATGATGGAGACAGAGTTTAGAGTGACGTGGCCACCAGCTAAGGAACACCAAGAGCCACCAGAAGCTACAAGAGGCAAAGAAGGATCCTCTCCTAGAGGCTTTGGAGGAAGCGTGGCCCTGCTTCCATTTTAATTTCAGATTCCTGGCCTCCAGAACCATGAGAGGATAAATTTCTGTTTTCCAAGTCACCGTGTTTGGTAATTTGTCACAGAAGCCCCAGGAAAGAAATCCAACCTGGTGGGAGATCAGCTTCAATGAACATTGAAATGAACAGAGCTGAGACCTGTGATTGTTTTTTGGTCCTTCCTGGAAAACTCACACCAGCATCAACCCACAGAGGGACATATCCTGCCTTTTCTTTCTGGCAATTCTTCCAATTAACATACTGTGTATTGCATGTCTTTCTGGTGCCCTGCCTTTCTCTAAACACCCCTGTGGATTGTTGAGGTTTTGGAGACACATATTCTATAACCTGATGGGTTGAGGTTTTTGGTCACATCTTTGACAACTCATCTGTAGGAAGAAGGTAAGAGCTGGTCCAAAAGGGGAAAAAAAGCTGCAAAATCTATGGCATCATTATTCAGAGGAGATTTTCTGGTAGAGTTATATCTAAAATTTTTCAATAAATTAATTTTACAGACTTTTAAGGGGTAGCTTTTAGATGAATGGATATATTACTTGAATTTAAATTCAGCCCATTAAGTCGTCACTTATATTGTTGTTGCAACATCATGTGTTTAATGTTAATGACACACACAAATAAAAAAGAAACGACACAAGAAAGCTATTTGCTTTACTGTTTTGGGTGAGCTGAGCCAAATGCTTAATAAGATACTCTTTGTAGTCTGAGCTGAGTCTTCCAGAAAGGAGAATACACAGCAAAAGCAAACTCTTCTTATCAGGAGGCATTCTACAGTGTGACAAGACGGAAGACGCAGCCCTGATCACCAAGTGAGGAAGAATACAGCTTCCTTGCCTGTGTCTCCATTCTATCTTCCTCCATTCTGCTTTTCTTCCATTTCCCCAATATATGAATCAGCCCTCTGGTTCCTATTCCAATTCCTTTGCTCTTAATTTTAGTTTCTTCCCTGCTTCTTTCTTCAAATATCCTCCGATTCCATTGAGTTTGTTCTACCCCCCAAAACTTGAAATCTGACATTCTCTCTGATCACAATCCCCTACTTTCTTTCTCAGGTAAACCTGGATCTTCACTGTGACCTTCAGCTCAAACTATAGAGTGCTTTTGTGCTAATTAGAAAAAGGTGTCCCCTTTTGGACAGGCAATTTGGAAAAGGATTCCCTTCTGCATGGTCACAGACCCACAGGCTCAGTGCTTCATCAGGATGACAGCGTGGATGTATACCCCACACATCCCTTAGGGTGAACTTCTGTGTAGTCCGAAAATGGCACAGTCATCTTGGTACCCAGTGCTAGCCATCTCACCGTCCCTTTTCTCAGCCCATCAGGTTGTGTTGGCCATCATTAGCCTGTCTACCACTGGACCCCTTGGTAAATCTTTCAAATACGCTCTCCATGATGTCTCTGATTCCTCTTCCTCCTTGTCCTTTCTTGGACCACATCCTTGAGTGCAGAAAATATGTGTGTTTGATGTGCCACTGGGTCCTCATCCTGGCATATGGAGCTCGTAGAATGGTGTTGCCATCCAGAGTCCTTTGCCAAGAGCTTGGTAAGTACTGAACTAATAAATGCATTGTTTCCTTTCAATCAACCCATTAATCAATCTCACATCATTTTCTCTCTGCTGCTGCATTTTACAGAGAAAGTTGTACATCTGGGAAGACTGACATCAATTCAAGTTCACATAGTAGAACTCGGACAGCTCTCAGTGCTGCTGGGAAATACTTATACTCATCTTGAATGACTTCTTCTCATAGGTCCCACAGAATGTATTACAAAACCACCATCCTTCTCAAACTCCCACTTGAGTGTCCATTTTTAAAAAATTAATTAATTAATTTATTTTTGCTGTGTTGGGTCTTCGCTTCTATGCGAGGGCCTTCTCTAGTTGTGGCAAGTGGGGGCTACTCTTCATCGTGGTGCGCGGGTCTCTTACTATCACGGCCTCTCTTGTTGGGGAGCACAGGCTCCAGACGCACAGGCTCAGTACTTGTTGCTCACGGGCCTAGTTGCTCCACGGCATGTGGGATCCTCCCAGATGAGGGCTCGATCCTGTGTCCCCTGCATTAGCAGGCAGATTCTCAACCACTGCGCCACCAGGGAAGCCCTTGAGTGTCCATTTTGGGAACAGAATGTATTACCTTCTACATTACTAAATCACCTTACATAAACTTGAGGCCATTTGAGTTTTTCCAACTTCCGCATTCTCCATTTTCTTTCCATCTTCATGCAAACTTACCTTGTCCTCAGTAAAGATGTGTCCTTTCTTCTCTACCAGACTACCCCCTCCACTCTCACCATGAATCAAAACTTTGGCCATGTCTTCTGCAAACTCACTTTACCAGTTTTCCCTTTGCCGTGTCCTGTAGATATCATCGCTCCCGCCTGCTCCGTTGCCTCATTTTCCATGCTTGCACCCCAGTTATGGTCCTCACCACCTCTTACCTTGCCATTTCAACAACTTCCCAACGTGTCCCTTGTCTAGGTGCTCCACTCTCAACCTTTACAGGCTGCTACACTAGTCCTTTGACAGTTCAACTTTTGGTTGTAGCACTTTCCATCCAAATAAAGCCATCAGAGGTTCATTGGTTGTCGATACAGAATAGATTCCAAATCCCATAGCCTGGCCTTCAAGGGTCTATATATTCTGGGTTCAGTGGAAAACTACAGCCTTAATTTCCATAATTCTCCATTTTTACTACAGTGAACGGAAATACTTTCTGTAATCATGCCCCATGGTTTGAGCCTCTGGTTTTATTCACGTGTACATGCTATATTAAGTGTTTTTCAAATTTATTGCAAACTTTCTGCAGGCTGCTTTGTCAATATGTTAAAAAAAGTCTAAATGTTGCATATATAATTTTACTTCTAAGAACTTATTCTGAGGAAATAGTGGTGGATGAACACAAGATTTAGAACACTTTAAATTTAAGTATATCTTTCTTTACACTGAAAACCTTTTTCCTAATGTTGTTAACAATTATTATTTGTCTTATCTCTAGTATGTGAGTGTGTTTCAAAATAATAATAATATTATAACTAACAAAAGATAGAGAGAGCGATTTAGGATTACTTTCAGATGTCTTCTGACCTTAGGATATATCCCATTAAAGACATACCATCGAAATATTGTGTTTTAGGGTTATTATAAGAATTCTTTCATGTGGTTAAGATACAAGCTAGATATTCTTTTGGCTTATTTTCAGTTTTCTGAAAGATTTTTTTCTTTTTAAATTAATTTTGCTTTTAAAATTTGTAAAACATTATGTAGATTCAAAGCCAAAACCATTCGGTCAGGTGTGTTCAGTAAGATCGAGTTTCTGACCTTGGACCCTCCCTCCCCTTTCAGTCATACAAGGTAGCACACTAGTAATGCTGCTCTGCAGCTTGGCTTTTTCACTTGACCATTTATCCTGTAGATAACCTCATAACCAGAGAGGGAGATTCCTAACTCCTTTTACAGCTACATAGTATTCTGTTCTCCTCAAGTTCAATCAGCTCCATTCCCTATTGATGGACATTTAGGTTGTTAACAGTCTTTGCTGTTATGAACAGTAATAAGTAAATAGCCATGTGAATATGTCATTTTGAGTTTTTGCCAGTGTATCTTTGGTACAGGCTTCTAAATATGGAATTGATGGTTCAAAAGGGTAATGCATATGTAATTTTGTCAACTCCTGCCAAATCTCTCTTTACAGGGACTGAATCATCGTCATTCCCACCAGTAAGTCCAGCAGGAGGCAGATTAAGTCCTGCCTCTTTCCCCATGTGTGGTCAAGCTTTTGGATTTTCACTAATCTGATGAAAAATGGCATCTCAGTTTCAATGAGCAATTCTCCTATTATGTGCAAGGTTGAGCTTCTTTTCCTGAGTGTGTCATTTGTGTTTCTTTCCAAAGAACTGATTTTCATATCTCTTGCCTATTTTTCTATCAGGACACACTGTTATTTTTAAGGATGAAAACTGTTTCCATTCCCTTTTATCCCTTTTACATCTTGAATGTGAGGAAATGGCGGAATCCAGAGGTTAACATAGCTTTCAAAACAGAATCATCACCTTTACATAGTTACCATTTTTCTTTAAAGAATGTCTGCCAAGCTAGGAGTCCACAACTGTCACTTAGACCTACTGACTAATAGTTCATGGTGTCAATGCCCACCCCCAGCCCAGCCAAAGACCCTCAAGAAAACACACCTGTGTTTGAACAAGTTGGGTTGATTACTTGTTGTCCTGAGGGGTAACGTACACCACTGGGAACTGTGAGGGTTGCAGTCAGAGTGTGTTAAAGAGGACGTATAGGATCTGGGCTTTAGTTGGGTGATTTGGGGGAGGATTTAAGCTTTGCTCTGGATTGGATGCTGTCAGGAAGTGGTGGTAATTCTATGACTGGGCTTTGTAATAAATCTTATCTAAAGGAGGGAAGACTAGATCAAGGCTAGGCTATCACTAGTAAAGACACAGTCACTCATGTCAGCCAGGATGGGGGGTTGTCAGGTATTTTGTGGCCTGGACAGTGTGCATGGTTTGTCTCTGTTTAGACATGATTACTAGTGGTCTTATTCTTGTCTCAGTCCATCATGGTCACAAAATAGCCTTGTCTGATGTGACATCTTGTGAAGTTTTCTGTGTTCACCAGGAGAACACCAAAACCTGCCAGGCCAGCTCCTGGACAACAGGACTGTTTTTCTGTTTCTCAGTGGGCACCGGAGCAGAGTCTCAGGCCCTGTTACTGTAGTGACAGGTGACCTATCTTGTAATGTTTAGTGATTGAAATTCTGAGGAAGTGAAAATACCCATATTTAGGTATTTATTTCACATGGCATTGTATAATATCTCATCACATGAGCCTTTGATTATGTTCCACCTGAGAGAGGGCCAGGGTCCAGAACCGTGGTCTTCTTTCTGGCTTAGCCTTTCAATACCCAGAAAGTCTTGTCAAAATTGATGTAGCCTAGGGTAGGGGGATCTGGCTCTGAGAGAAGGAATTTTGACTCAGAAAAGAGGGAAAGGGAGGTTGAGGGGAAGAGGGGTGAGCAGCTCAGGGATGGGGGTGGTCGGCTCCAGGGTTGGGAATTGGAAGGACTCAGAGTTGCCCCACCTTCCTCTGGTTTTTCTTAAAATTCCCATTTCTCCTCAATCCTCTCACCACAAACAGGACTTCTAGAAGTGGATGGCTCTGGGGTAAATGTAAATGGATAATAAACAAGAGAAGAGAGGGTTGGCCACATTTGGGATATTGGAACTAAAAATCATTAAGCTGTCTTGGAAGCATCTAACAAGGAGGGTGTGGTTATAATACTTCAGAAAGTACACCTTGGTTTGATTAGAAATTCTAAGGCAACATATAAGTCTTTTGAAAATCTCAAGATATAAATGATTCACACTTTACATTTTAAAAATAATGGATTAGACCAACAAGAACATAGATATTTAGGTGATTGGAAATAGCACTACATGTCTGAATATTGAAAACAGGTATTGCAACCACCTGGAAAGCTATATCACTTTTCTGAACTTCACTATTTTCCTTTGCAAGAGATCTTTCTTTTAAGTTGTGGTACTGATTAGATGTGGTAATGTGTTTTTACAGCATCTGGTATACTTCCTGGCACATAGGGAATATCCAATAAATCATAGTCAATTATAATAATAATGAATCTGAATCTTCTGCCTTAAAAATATTTTGTGCACCTCTAACACGTTGATGTTGATATTTTCTCTTCATAAAGCAATTTTAAGTTATAATGCAAAGGTCATAAGTGGGATTGTCTACATTGCCAGGATGCTAAAAGTTAAAACTAATTAGGTTGTAGGGGTCTTTGGAACCACAGGGAGGCTGCAAGCCCTCTCTTTCTTGAAAAAGAAGTTGCAACCTTCTCAGCTGCCCACAGACCTCCGCATGTGCTGTGGGCAGCCACTCTCAGATCCTCTAGGAAGATATAGAACCAAATCTTCACAGCACAGGAGACTAACCTGAGCGTGGCCTCACCTTGGCTTAGGGCATGGTTAAAGGAAAAGCCTCACCCTGCGTGTCTAACCTCACTCCTCAGAGGTGCTTCTTCTGCCCTAAGATGTCCGAGAGGCAACGTAGCCTCAGAGACCCCAAGGAGAGGGCAGAACTAGGCTCACCCTCCTGCACGGTGCTGAAATGGACAGCGCTGCTCTGAGCATCCCCATCCCGAGGCTCCGGGGAGGCGGAATTGCCATCAGCCCTGTCAGGCTCTCAAGAGCAAGAGCAGAGTGCCTGGCGGGGAGAAATGCCACTTGGCAAGGGAAAGGCAGGAAGCTGTGGGTGCGTGTAATGTACCTGATCAGATCCTGCCTTTTCCATTGGAGGAACAACTTTAAAATATCAATCTTCTCTCCAGGACTGCCAGCAGCTATGAGTCTGCTGCCCCATCTCAGCCTTCTTCCCAGCACATGGTGTTTGTCAATTAGAGGGAGTTTCCAGAGCTTACTGAGCAAACCCAACAAAATCAGAATTAAAAAAAAAAAACTCTGGGCTCCCCTGGTGGCACAGTGGTTAAGAATCTGCCTGCCAATGCGGGGGACACGGGTTTGAGCCCTGGTTCGGGAAGATCCCACATGCTGCGGAGCAGCTAAGCCCGTGCACCACAGCTACTGAAGCCTGAACGCCTAGACCCTGTGCTCCGCAACAAAAGAAGCCACTGCAATGAGAAGCCCGCACGTGGCAATGAAGAGTAGCCCCTGCTCTCCACAACTAGAGAACGCCCGCGTGCAGCAACAAAGACCCAACGCAGCCAAAAATAAATAAATTTATTTAAAAAAAAAAAAAATTTTAAAAACAACTTTTATGGCTTCCATTAAGTGGCATCCAAGGACAACCTAACCAATAACATTTCCTGCCACTTTCCTCTGGACTAGACAACGCTATGCCCCTAGTCTGAAGCATTGACCGCTTGGTCATTGATGATACAGTTAATCAACGATCACTTTCTTAGTATGGCTGAAAGTTGCCAATATTTACCTTTGGGAGTGATGTAGAAATGGACAATAATTTGGATGGTTTTTTTCCTTTTAAAATATGAAATGCTTTGAGGTTGGGATATTATCTATTGGCCATGTGACTGTCCTAAATAACCAGTGTTATTCATTGACTCAACACTAAACACGTATCTGTTGAGCACTGTGGTGTGCAAAACAAGGGTTGCCCAAAGTGGTCCACCTCTGTATCCACAGAATCCGTAAATATGTTAGGCTACATGACAGAGGGGATTGAAGATTATAGGTAGAATTAAGGTTGGTAGTCGGCCAACCTTAACATAGGGAGATTGTCCTGGATTTTGTGGTGGGCTCAATGTAATCACAAGGTCCCTTTAAAGTAGAAGAGGGAGGTGGAAAAGTTAAGGTCTGAGTGATAAGATGTGAGGAAGACTCCTTTGCTGGCTTTGAAGATCAGGGGAGAGGGGCTGTGAGCCCAGGAATGTGGGTGGCCTCTAGAGGCTGGGAAAACCAAAGCAATCCTTTCTCCCCTAGAGTTTCAGAAGCAACCAGCCCTGTCAGTGTCTTGATTTCAGCCCAATGAGATGTGTGTCAGACTTCTGATCTCCAGAACTATAACAAATTTGTGCTTTTTAAAGCCAGTATGTTTGTGGTGATTTGTTACAGCAGCAATAAGAAACTAATACATCACCTTCCGTGGTCCAGGCCCTGTGCTGGGCCCTGAGGATAAAGGGGTGCCTGAGATGCGGCCCTGCCGCAGCGGACTCATGCTCTCTCGGGGCAATTGCGCTGCGGTGTGGTTACTGTTTAGGGTCCACGTCTTCTTGCTCACCTGTTCCTGTCCACATGGTGCTGTGACAACCTGTCCCCCCGTGGGGACGGAGCGGCTAGAAAGCTACTGAACTCAGTGAGAAGAAGTGGTTGTTTGGAATTACCTAACTCTCCCTTTAACGCTAGTAAATTATATTACACATTAAAATTTTTTCCCCAACTGGTTGTTTTGATTATATAGCACAATTTAACTCCTTTCCAATCAATTATTTTTTCCTTTGAATAACTTAATTGCCTTTTATCCAATGTACTCAGCTGTGAGGTTATCCTAAGCCTCTGTCCAGAGGGCCCAGTCTCGGGACAGGCAGGTCTCTGGGCACCTGGGAGGGCAGGAGTGTCCCGGGCCTTCGTGGGCTTGTCGTCTGTCAGGGGATGGAGGGCACTTCCTTGTTGGTTATCGGTGCCCTTGCTCTAAATTGTTTGGACTTGGTTTTGTCATCACAGCATCAGTGGAGAAGGAGAAAGGGACAGCTCGGCATTGGGACAAGAAGCCAAGCAGGAAATGCTGACATTAGGGAAAGTGGACAAGCAGAAGGTCTGGGCAAAGCCCTGCTTAAGAACCCAAAGCAGAAACCACAGGAAACCACTGGCTTCCTTCTCTAGGACCCAGCTCGAGCCTCGCTGGGCGGAGCTGAGGGCAGCGGGGCGGGGCTGTGCGCGCTCTCACCGAGAAGGCGAGGACTTTGTCCTGAACAGAGAAGAGGACGTCGTTTTCCTTTGTTCCACGGCAGCCAAATTCCAGGCCAAGCCCAAGGTCAAGCCATCCGTCTGTTCTCTCCGTGTATGTGGATCCGGCAGCTTCTGCAGGAACAGGAAGCAGCGAAAGACGTCATCGTTAGTGGGTCCGTGCCGTGGGTCGGTGTGGGAGCCTGGGCGGAGCGCGCCGTCCTGTAATGAGGCGCGGTTCCCGGTTATTTCACCACAATTGTCATTTAGGTTCAATTACGGCCGCGGATCTCGTTACCCCTCAGTTATCGGGTTATCACCACCTTGCAGTACAAGGAATGCCGTGAAGGGTGCGTTTGTCTTGGCTCCTGGTGGCCGTGCCCTTAAGTATTGAGCCAGGAGGGGTTGACACAGAGCCGGGCTGGTGGACGTGTCATCCCAGCTGATGGCTTCATTCTTCACAGATGTGTGACCGGCTGTCCCGCAGGTGGCTGAGCTACGGACGTTCCCCCCTTTCCCTCATCACTGCTCCTGAAATAACCCACGAACGTTTCCTCTCATGCCTTGTGTTGTAGAATGAGCTAATATATTTCTTTCCCCGTTTCCACTTTTTCGAAAGCTTCCTTCTTTTATATCCTCATGATCCAGTTACTTGGGCTGCTGGAGCATCTGATGTGTGCTCTTTTTTTTTCAGATATTCATCTTATTTTCTTTTTTCTTCTGCAAACTGGTTAAATTCACCCATTCATGTATTCAGTCATTGCGACTTGATGACTTTATGCCTGACGTTTCCACATTCCAGGGGGAGAAATCAAGTGCAAATGAGTCAGTAAATATGTAATTTCAGGAAGGGATGGGGGCCCAGGGGGAAAACATATCAGGACAAAGGATAGAGAAACTAGGCAGCAGGAAGGGCAGCCATTTACATAAGGGGTCAGGAGGCCTCTCTGCGCCAGGGTGAAGTGACCGGGAGGCCGGCAGAAGAGCTGGGTGGAGAGCATCGTGGTCAGAGGTGCACGCAGGCCTCCTTCAGGGACTCAGCACAAGGTGAGGAGGGTGATGCCAACTAAGTACACCCAGTAGGGTCCCATCCGTCACTCCCACAGAGAAGAGGGTCTGGACTGACCAGCAAGGGGATTCAGGACCACAGGATGCTTAACTAATGAAAACTCCCCCCACTGCATATTTTAATATAAATTATCAAACTATTTCCAGCAAAAGTAGATTTTGATGGAGAAGATGCTTGAACTGTCCAGATAGTTGCTTCCGTTTTCCACGTTGTTTTGTAGATGGAGACAAAGCCTGATTCAAGTCTTCTTTTATGAACACTGCTTACGACTTATCTTCTGCTGGTAGAAGCACCCACTACAGATGGCGAATATTAAGGATGCTGCTTGGAGCAAAGTCTTGACTGGGCTGGAATGAGTTGAGATGTTTGGTGATGCTCAACGTCACCGCCCCAGGGGGCAGGATGAGAGGAATGTCATGATCCCATAATACACCCACAGTAAACAAAGCCTTAATTTACCAGATAACGGGCTCTTTGTATTTTGCACAGAGATTGCACTGTCAGAGCAGCTAGTGCATAAGATAAGAAAAGGAACAATCTTTCCAGGTAATGTAGGGAAAAATGTAATTTTGCAACACTTGATAGAGCAGGAGGCTAGAAATTGAGATTGAGGGAGAATGCTGTTCTCTGTTTAAAGAGCACAAATACTGTTTGCAGAGAAAATATCTGGCTTTTCTTTTTTTCTCTCATTTTTAAGAAGTAAAAATATAACATCTTAAAATGTAAGGAGCATGTTTTCAGGTCCTGTGATAAGCAGGGTAGAGAATGAAAGAGGTGATTTAAATGGTAGAGGCTAAATTTTGCTTTGTTTTTTATGAGTGGCTCGTAAAATTTCTTACTGAGGAAAACTGAATGAATAAAGAGAGGGTAATTCTTCCTCATCTTAAGGAAAATTTGGAATTTTTTTCAAAGAAAATAGCATATAGGCAATGTCTTAGTTATCTATCGCTGTGTAATGTAATGGATTTAACGTAATGGATTTAAATAAATCCATTATCCAAACGTAATGGATTTAAATAACGAACATTTATTATCTCAGAGTTTCTGTAGGTTAGGAATTGGGTACAGCTTGGCTGCTTGTCCCCGAGTCCCCACACGGTTGTCACCCAGGTGTCAACAGGGCTGCTGTCTCACCTGGAGACTCAGCTCGGGGCAGGGTCCACTTTCAGGCTCATGACATGGGTGCCGGGAGGATTCAGTTCCTTGCTGGCTGATGGCCAGAGCCTGTCCTCAGTTCCTTGCCTCACGTGCCTCTCCCTAGGGCAGTCTACAGCAAGGCAGCCGGCATCTGTCAGAGTGGGTGTGAGAGGGCGAGACACAGCCTGGAAGACGGAAGCCAGGGTCTCTGCAGAGCCTAACCTCAGAGGTGACATCCCGTACCTTCTGCTGTTTTCTATTCACAAGAACCTTCCACAAATCCCAACCCATTAACATTGCTGAAGCAGGGATATTTGAAGTGAACCCATGTCATTTCATGGGATGACTGAAAGCCTGTCTGGGGCAAAAGGATGGTTTTGATAGTTAAGGAAACAGGAAGAAGGCAGGAGGGGGGTCTTCGAGGGATTCTGGGGTTCGGGGCTTGAGCGTTAGATTGAGTGATGCCCTGAATACGTTCTCTATAACGGGGCGTCTCGCATGGCAAATCACTTTCCCCTCTGCTGGCTTTTCCCAGGGCCTGGGTGAGGCCACACTTCTCCCGCATCCCACATCCTTGTCTGTTTCCAGAGCCTTGTACATTCACCACATTGTCGCCTCCTTAACTTCTGCTCTTGCTGTTTTCATAAGAGCCAGTGACCAAGGCATGGCTGTAGGAGTTTTGAATTTTAGATTACAGACTCAGGTGATGGAGAAAAGTAAGCTATTTACTTTTCCGAATTCATTTCTGTTTTTCTAAATCTCAGTCTGTTTCTAAATCTCTTGCTGCCTGGTCTTTCCATCCTGCTTTAAACTGGGCAGCTTTTCGGCTGTTGTCATTATTTTGTTCGCCTGTAGACTTGACTGAGGCAGGCACTTGAGTGTGGTGTCTCAGTGCACTGCGGTCAGCCCCGTGTGGAAGGTTCTGATTAACACTGTGCAGACAAGGAAACTAAAGCCGAGGCAGAGGAAGAGACCTGCCTGGGTTCTCCCTGCAGAGAAGGTGGAGAGCCGGGATTTGAAGCCTTGACTTTTTCCTTCTAGAGCTGCAGCCTCTCTTGTCACGCTAACCCTCCTCTGCTTTAAATAACAACCAGTTGCACACTCTATATTCCCTTTCAGAATGTAAACTTCTGAAGGGAGGGACTTGAACACAGCAGACAATCAATAGATAATTTTTGAATTGAATAATTAAATAAAAAGAAATTGAGTAATGTGAGTGATGAAGTCTAAAAGCAAGTGGTTTTATGTCAAGGAAGAAAGTCTTTTTTTTTTTAAATGCAGGTTCTATAAGAACCTGATATTTGTAAAAAAATAATAAATAGCTTTGTTGCTAGGAATGCAAATTCATGACCTACCATAGACAGCACTGTAATTCTGATAAGCAATGTTTGTTCAAACAAGAGTGGTTTGGTGTTATGAATTATTTAGTTTCTCCTTCAACATGGAAAATAATTCAGATCTGATCGCATCTTTTGAAAATGTCAGGTGTGATATTAGACCGTTTTCTTAGTGTCTCTGCTGGTGGGAACCGGGCATCATTTCCTTGTCAGTCCAGGGGCCAATGAACCTTCAAAGCCAACCCAGGAATGTTTCTGGGAAGAAACTAAGAGATGAAATGGAGGCAGAACGAGAAGTTTACCGTGCTCAATATCTGGATATTGGAAACACCAGCCACTTGTCTGAGTAGGAACAGGGTCCCTGGTGTCTCAGGGGCAGTGAGAGCACCAAGAGATGCAGACAGGCAGGGGTCCAACTTCACGGAGGCTGGAAACGTGAGACAGAGGCAGCAATTTGTGTGGGGCTGCAATTGTGTCAAGGATGCCAGTGATTTAATCCTTATTCCCACCCCAGGAGGTACTATTATAAGCCCATTTTACAGATTAGTGAGCTAAGTCTCAGAGACGTTATACAACTTCCTCAAGGCTCAGAAGTAAGCCAGAATTTGTACCCAGATATTCCGATTTTAGGAGGTTCGCACACTCATTTTAAATAGTACAGATGTGTTATTTGCCTGTCTTCAAAATCTGGACATAATCTGGTGCTCCGGAGGGAAGTTCCACGTTTATTCTGTGGAGCACAGAGTCGCTGTCACTCAGCCTCTTTCATGCGGGAACTCGGGTCAAAAAGTCAGGCCCGCGGGATGAGCTCATCCTCCAGGCTCTATTCTGGGGGCACAAACACAAAGCAATGCCCTCCATTAACTTGATTCTGCATAGAAAGGCATGCCCCTCTGCTAAAGATCTGTCCACATACAACCATGTCGTTTATGTCCGGACGTGTCTGAGTAACCCTCCGAAATACGGGGCTGCGAGGAATTTTGCATCTCCGCCTGGTCCACCAGGAGGCTCAGGGTCCATCCCAGGGCTTAATTCATCCCGAGTTTGAAATTTATTCCCATACAGCCCCTGCATGTGGGAAAACCACCAGATTAGTTGCGTATTTTCCCATTTTCCTTGAGTAGTTTCAGATCATTTCAAGTATCTTTTGTGCATTTCCAAATGGGGATTTACTCTAAGCCTTTCTAAATCTTTCTTTGGAAGTGTGTGCGTGTTGAAATATAAAGTGAGCCCATAAAAATTTCACTCAGGACATAGACCTCCTCATACCCTCCGTTTTGTAACGAGGCTGACCTCGGTGGCAACGTCAACATGCTGTGGCCTTAGGCGTCAACTAGAGCAGGGGTTGGCAACTACAGCACACGAGCCAAACCTGTCCCCCCTCGTATTTTTCGTAAATAAAATTTTATTTGAAAGACAGCCACACAAATTTGTTTCTGTATTGTCTATGGATGCGTTTGTGTTAAAATGGCAGATTTGATGAGTTGTGACAGAGACCTTATGGACAGCCTGCAATCCCCACATATTTACCATATGACCTCTTATAGAAAAAGTTTGCCGACCCCTGAAATAAGATGCAAAAGTAATATACTAGTATAGAAGTTCATGTATGAAGACAATTTCAGCTGACCTATCTAGATAACAGGGGTGCATTTTTTTGTAGGTGCTGGCATCACGTAGGGCTTAGTGAATACTTCTACTGTAAACCACTTCATACATGTTGGGTCCTGAGTTCAGGGAACAGGGTGGGTCCCAGTAGAAGTCTTTTCACCAGATGTGTGCCTTTGGGAAGCTGCTTTTCCGCTCCAAAATACCTGAGCAGTTGAGAGCGTCAGAAGGAATAACAGAACTGAATTTCTCTGTGTCACTTTGTGGGAGGTATGGTTTCAGAGCTCTGTTTAGCCCTTGAACTATGATATTTTTCAACAACACTGTGTCTAGGGATCCTTTTAATCTGACCACTCGTTACCACCTTCCCCCCCAGTACCCTCATGTAGATTTGGGGAGTAGTTTGCTAACTTTTGTATTTATTATAACGTTCAACCCGCATTATAAGTATGGGAGAAAATTATACTCCATTCATTCTGAAACTTGAGTGAGGGGAATTGACAATACAGATACTGAAGCCATTGAAGGAAAAATAATGAAGAATTGAAGCGGTACGGTATGTAATTAGAATAAATCTATTTTTAAAACACTTGAGTTCACCAAATAATTTCCTTCTTTCCATGTTGCCTATGTGGACATATCCTTAGCTAACTAAACTCATAAAAAGTCACTGAGATGAGAAAACTTTGTATTAAAATAAAATTTAGATGAATTTTTAGTATGGATTGAATACAAGAACCCATAAAGATTTATTGCTATTATTTCAAACATCATTGAAATTAGACTTAATTATCTGTGCAATTTGCTGGAAATAGCATTTTAGCAATTTTTGATCAAGTATATGTCATTACTTTAAAAATAGAAATGTACCAAAAAAAAAAAAAGAAATGTACCAAACTGCTTTTTAAAAAATTCCCCCCAAACATAATTGCTAAATTGCCTGTTTGAAAAAGCCTGTCTTCTTCCTTTCCTCATCCCTAAGAATTTTGCCACCCCTCACTCTTAAATTGGCAAATAAGTCCTTTTTGTTTGCTTCTTTTCTCGACCATGATGTTTTTGAGCAGCTAGATGTGTCCATGTGAGTACCCAGAATATTCCCTTGGAGGGACAAGGAAAGATATCCCCTCTTTGGGAAGTTGTAGACTTTGAAAGGACATAGATTAAAGCCTTTTTATTGCTGGGCTTTTCCTTGGGGAAACGTAATCTTGTATTTTCTCTGAGTGTGCCTCTGTCTACACTGCATGGAGAAAAGCCGAAATTTATCAAGTTAATTAACTTGGATACTTCAACTGAGGAATCGGGCTCTGCGGTCTACTTTTTTAAGGGCTCATTTCCTTCAAGGTGACAAGGTTAAGTTTGTGGAGTTTCCCTGGAGGCTGTGATTTGTTTTTCATACTTGACTTCTTCACGGGACTGTACATCACACAGGTGAGATGCAGCAGCTTTCGTGGGCTGTGTGCACAGAAAGACGTCTCTCCGCGAACCACGCCATCCGGATTTGTTCCTGGCCCGGTGGCGCCCTCAGGCTCAGTGTCTCACTGTTTGCTCCAGGATCCACTCCAATGCTCCCCCGACACCTCCTGATCACAGCCGATACCTTGGCGTCCCACCTGCCCGTTGCCCTCACTTGTGCTCTGTTGCTCCAGGCCCTGTTTTCTGCTTGGTTCTCTTCACTGTCCATCCAGTCAAGTCTCAGGACCATGATGTCCGGCCCCTGCTGTCCTCGGAGCCTGACTCTCGCTGGCCTCTGGTGTTCAGGATGTCCCTGCGTAGGAAGAAAAGGCCAGTGTGTCCAGTGCCTGGAGGCCTTCGGTTCTGAGAGGAGGGGTGTCGCAGAGCCTCCGTTTGCACTGACCTTTTCTCAGGGCTGCTCGAGGAGCAGCTCCATGTGGGAGAGCAAGGGTGACCCAAGTTTGGGACAAAACAGAGGCTACTTCTTGGATTTAGACGTACCAGGCAAGTGTAGCCACACTGGGAGCTGAGAGCCCTTGGAATCAATATGTTTAAGACAAGTGCAGGCCGAGGACCAAGGGCAAAGGGCCTTGAGGAGCCATGCTCTCATTCCTCAGACCTGTCTCCCGGTCCAGGACCCTGTGTCTCACATCTGCGTTTTAAGAGTGTGTGTGTGTGTGTGTGTGTGTCTGTGTGTAATGGGAGTTGGGGAGAGGGAGAGAGAACAAGAGAGAAAGAACCAGCTGGTGAGGGAGAGGGGGAGGGGGGTTGGAGGAGGGGATTGCAAAATATGGTCTATGGTTACTCCCATCCGGGTAGAGCTGCCTCTTTGCAATATGAGTTTGTTTTTCTTCCCATCAGGACTTAAAGCCCATTGTCCCCCGTGTGCTCCCCTAACCTGGGCTGGCCTTGTGATGACATGCTCTGACCCACAGAACACAGTAGGAATGACATTTTGTGACTTCTGAGACTAGGATTTAAGAGGCTTGTGACGTCTGCTCCCTCTTAAAACACGGCCCCGAACGGCTCTGGGAAGACACCATCTAATGTGATGGGGTGGGGGGTGGCCACGTGGAGGAGAACTTGGTGCCCAGCCACAGATCACCGGGCGTGTCGGTGAGGCCATCGCGGCTCTTCCAGGCCAACAGTCCAGCTCGATGCAGCTGCGTGAGTGAGCCCAGGGGAAGGCAGCTGAGAAGCAGCCCCATCAGATTTCACAGAGACATGAAAAATAATAAATCCATGTTGTTTGAAGTCCGTGAGCTCTGGGGTCATTTCTTAGGCAGTGGATGCTAAGACAAGCGGCTTTACACAAATGCTATAAGGTATTTTGGGGTCTACCTCCACTTCTTTGGGGAACATTACATGTTTCCAACATCCTGAGAGAGTTTATTATCCTAGCAGCTGGCAAGGGAATTCCCCTTGAAGAGAGAATATTCTTTTTGGGAGTAGGGTGATGGTGGGGATTGGTGAGGCTTTGAGAGTGCTTTGGGGCAGAAAGAGAGAATGGAGGCACCAAAGTAACAAAACTTCCCTACATGAGAAACAAACAGGGGCCTGGGTGTTGTGGGGAGAGGTGGGGAAGGCTGGAACGGAGCATCACTTTGGTGGGGGGCATTTGTAGAAATGTCTGAGGGGATTTGATGGGGAGGTGTCAGATGATTTGCTGCTGAGGACACACCTCCATCCTTTACACACAAGAGCCTTATGGGAGCTTTTATTTGAATGCCCAGGGACATCTGGGTTATCCATAGTTTCAGTACATTGAGGACCTGAGAGGTTCTAACATGGCGTAAGATGTCAGTGAAGTAGATGGTGGGGAAGCTGATTCTTTGGGCACCCAAGGGAGGCTAAGTGGGTAGTAAAGGTCTCATTAAGAGGCAGCATGTGGAGGCCGGAGCAGAGAGCCAGAAAAATGGTGGACCCTAAGCACTTTTCCCTGGGAGTCTTGGTTCAAACCTGTGTGATGGCTCTGGAGAGAACCAGAACTAACCCGAGGTGGGAACCACACAGGGGGACTGGGACCCACTATCAAGAAAAGATAAGAGTACCTGACCAAGGAGGTGAAGAACTTAAATGCTGAGAACTATAAAACATTGATAGAGAAAATTGAAGAAGACTCAAAGAAATGGAAAGATATCCCATGCTCTTGGACTGGAAGACTTAATACTGTTAAAATGGTCATACTACCCAAAGCAATCTACAGATTTAATGCAATCCCTATCAAACTACCTATGACATTTTTCACAGAATTAGAATAATCATAAAATTTATATGGAACCACAAAAGGCCCAGAATTGCCAAAGCAATCCTGAGGAAAAAGAACAAAGCTGGAGGCATAACTCTCCCAGATTTCAGAAAATACTACAAAGCTACAGTAATCAAAACAGCATGGTATTGGCACAAAAACAGACATATGGATCAATGGAACAGAATAGAGAGCCCAGAAATAAACCCACACACCTACAGTAAATTAATCTTCTACAAAAGAGGCAAGAATATACAATGGAGAAAAGACAGTCTCTTCAGCAAGTGGTGCTGGGAAAGTCGGACAGCTACATGTAAATCAGTGAAGTTAGAACACTCCCTCACACCATACACAAAAATATGCTCAAAATGCCTTAGAGATTTAAATATAAGACATGACACCATAAAACTCCTAGACAAGAACATAGGCAGAGCATTCTCTGACATAAATTGTAGCAATATTTTCTTAGGTCAGTCTCCCAAGCCAATAGAAATAAAAGCAAAAATAAACAAGTCAGACTTAATCAAACTTATAAGCTTTTGCTCAGCAAAGAAAACCATAAACAAAATGAAAAGACAACCTATGGAATAGTAGAAAATATTTGCAAATGATGTGAACAAGGGCTTAATTTTCAAAATATACAAATAGCTCATACAACTCATTATCAAAAAAACAGACAACCCAATCAAAAAATGGGCAGAAGACCTAAACAGACGTTTGTTCAAAGAAAACATCCAGATGGCCAACAGGCACATGAAAAGATGCTTAACATCGCTAATTATTAGAGAAACACAAGTCAAAACTACAATGAGTTTACCACCTCGCACCGGTCAGAATGGCCATCATCAGAAAGTCTGCAAACAATAACTGCTGGAGAGGGGGTGGAGAAAAGGGAACCCTCCTGCACTGTTGGAGAAAAGGGAACCCTCCTACACTGAATGTAAATTGGTGCAACCACTGTGGAAAACAATATGGAGGTTCCTTAAAAACTAAAAATAGAGCTACTATATGATCCAGCCATCCCACTCCTGGTATATACCTGGAGAAGATGAAAACTCTAATTTAAAAAGGTACATGAACCCCTATGTTCATAGCAGCACTATTTACAATAGCCAAGACATGGAGGCCACGTAAATGCCCATCGACAGGTGAATGGATAAAGATGGGTATATATACATAGTGGTGTATAGTCAGCCATGAAAAGAATGAAATAATGCCATCTGCAGCAACATGGATGGACCTAGAGATTGTCATATTAAGTGAAGTAAGTTGAACAGAGAAAGACAAATATCATATGATATCACTTATACATGGAATCTAAAAAAATGATACAAATGAACTTATTTACAAAACAGAAACAGTCTCACAGACGTAGAAAACAAACTTATGGTTACCAAAGGGGAAAGGTGTGGGGGAGGGATAAAACAGGAGTTTGAGATTAACAGATACACACTACTATATATAAAATAGGAAAACAACAAGGACCTACTGTATAGCACATGGAACTATATTCAATACCTTATAATAACCTATGATGGAAAATAATCTGATATATAACTGAATCACTTTGTTGTACACCAGAAACTAACATAACATTGTAAATCATCTATCCTTCAATTTAAAGAAAGATAAGAGGCAGAAAAAACAGTCACCTTGCTAGTGTGACTGCAGTTCTAAACTTTGCTTTAGTGAGAACTGGGGGATCATATGCTCGCCTGTGCGGGACAGCCAGGAATGCAGAAGGTGCTCAGTGCATGTCACTCGATTCAGATGAACGGCATGGCGAGCACACGGGAGAAGGGGGCTCCTAGGGCTGTTAATTTCCAGGGAGAGAATTTACAATGTTTTTTTCTGGCTGACTCAGCTGATCAATGTAGTTTCAAGTTAACTTTTTCTTTTTGTAAAAAAAAATGTGCTTCAATTAAGTAAATAACCACTTACTAACATTCTCCTGAACAATTTTATGCATCTGTATTAGTGTCCTGTTGCTCTATAACAAATTACCACACCTCGAGCAGCTAAAACAAATCATTACCTGATAGTTTCTGTGCCCAGGCGGCCACTGTGTGGTTGTCTGCATCCTCAGCTCAGGGTCTCCAGAGGCTGCAGTCAAGGTGTCGGCTGGGGCTGGGGTCTCGTCTGAGGCTCAGGATCCTCTGCTAAGCTCACGTGCCCTGCGGAGAATTCATGGTTTGTGGCTGCCGCTGGCGGCTGCTCTCAGCTCCTCCAGACCCCCGTGGGCCGTTCCCAGCATGGACGTTTGCTTTCTTGCAGGCCAGCAGGAGCGAGTCCCTACGATGTCACCTTCTTTCAAGGGTCCCCCTGATTAAGTCAGGCCCACACGGGATAATCTTTTGATTACCAAAGACAGGGGATCGGAAACCCCACCGCGGAGTGATACCTTGTGACATCCACAGGTCCCACACCAGAGGGATGTGCACGCCAGGGGTGGAATCTCGGGGACCGTCTCAGAGTCCTGCCCCCCACAGTATCTGTGTTTCAGCAACTTGCTCCCCGCTTTGGAAGGGGCTGGCACAGGCTGTGCCCTGTCTTCCAGCTTTCTTCCGCTCGCATGGTGCCCTCCCCTCGTGCACTTTGATTTGCACATGCAGCAAAGCCCACTCCTCTGCTTCTCTGACTGCAGGGTTGAGGGTCTGGCGCTTACCTTCCCCCACTGAAATGGTGATAAACAGGAAAGATTTCCTCTCTTCTTTGGCTTTGCAGCATTTACTTTTAATTCAATTGAGTTGAAAGGAAAAGCCGGTGTAAATCAGGAGAACGAGGAAAACTAACGTACTGGTGCCCCATATTCAGAAACCATATTTTAAGTGACAGGAAAGTTGGTCCACCGTGGAGCATTTTCACAGAGACCATATTCACCAGACACGTGCCCACCTTTCGTGCCAGCCCAGCTTCATGGAGAAACTAGCTTGATGCTCAATGGGAAACCAAGTAGCAGTGGGTTTGCATCTTGTTAGATTCTCTCGAGGTCTCCAGATGACAGTTTTACTCTTTCTTCTTTGTTCTTAGGTGTGCTGTGCTCATTTAGAGTGCAACAAACTAAAAATCAATGTCTGCCGTGTTTCTGCAGCCGGTTCTCCGTGCACGGAGGTGATTCAATGAGGTAATTAACGCCAACATGAAACCATCAGCATGTGTGGGTGATCAAGACTAAATAATTCAGAAACAAATACTCGATGTGTTTGGCATGTTTAGATAGACTTTCACCTTGTTTGCCTTTATAACAGCTCCTAGATTCCCGGTCTGTTGGTAGATTATGAATAATGAGAATGTTACTCCTGCCCTGAAAGCATGGCATTTGCAAATCACATCATCATTTCGCTCTTAAGAAAATACTGCGTTATTCTATTCTGACATATTTTATTTTCAGGATGGAGAGCAGTTATCTGCATAGGCTCACCTCAGAGCGCCTACAACTGATAGAGCCTCATCACTTACATAAATAATTTAGGCATGAGTGTCATTACAGGTATAAATCAAAAGGACAACTTATGCTTCCAGATCGCCTGTGTTTGTAAATGTATATTGCATCTAGTAAGGTGGCATGCCACCTGCAGAATTATTCAAATGGCTTAAACCTCACTAGCTGTTGGAGTCCGGCAACCAACCAAGCAGCTGTGACCTCATAGGCTGGTGTGACACAGACCTGATGTTTACTCAGCAGACGGGAGAGGGAATCTGTTTAAAAGCTGGCTGTGCTCTAGAACAGCCAGACTTGAGGTTCCCTTGACCTCAAGGTGCATGAGAATCACCTGGTGGACTTGTTAAAACACAGGTGGGGGCCACCCCCAGAGTTTCTGATTCACTGCCTTTCTCACAGTGTCCCTGGCGGTGCTGACCACACTTTAAGAACCCCTGCAGTAGAAGAACGAAGGATTTCTCATGGAAGCAAAGCTGGACTTTCACTGAAGAAAACACTTTGATGGAAGCTTTCAGGTGACAAGTTCAAGGCACACTCTCCAGCTGGTTCTGATTCAGAAGGAGTCAGCAAAGAGGAGTGAAGGAAAGGGAAAAGGAAATTGCTGTGTGTAAAGTAGGGGGTTTGTGGTTGAGCGGCAGCCAGAGAGCAGACCTGGGGCCATGATGATGGGAAAGGATGAAAGGATGGGGATTCGGCCTAGAACATGGTGGCAGACGGAGCATAGACAAGGCTCATAAGAAATTTCCCGAGATAGGGAAGGGCCAGTGAATCCCCAGAAACACTGGAGTCTGAAGTCCGATGTTCAGTTGGAAGTGGTCTGTGACCCCAGCGCATGCTGGTGTCCCTGAGGACTGCTTAGAAATGCAGAATCCCAGGCTCCACCCCAGACCAACGGAATCAAAATCTGGAATTTAACCGGACCCGAGTCGTGTGATTGCACTTTGAAGTCTGAGAAGCGCCAAGGCAGAGCTGCCCAGATTTTACGATGTCAGCACCACCTGGGACACATTTAACATCCAGATTCCAGGGCCTCACCACAGCCCTGAGTCAGAATGTCCAGAGGGAGGCCTGAGAAGCTTCTTTAACAAGAAGATCAGCTGATTCTTGTGATAAAGAAAGGTGGGGGGGAACAACTTAAGGGAATGAGGGAGAGAGCTATGTCCTTGCTTGGAGTAAACAGAGGTGGGGACGGGACAGCAGCCCCGGGGGCAGAGGGCAGGCAGGGGTGAAAAGCGAGCAGACCAGGAGAATTTATGTAGAAGATGATGGAAAAATATCACCTCACTGCCAATAACCTTCAAACCGACTTGCCAATATTAGGAAGGCCTCTGGCCTCCTCTAGACCAATTATCCTCAAATAGGTGTTGGGAGGGGAGAACTTTCGGCCCGTTGGGGACGTTCAGCAATGTCTGGAGACATGTTTGGCTGTCACAAGTCAGGGTGATACTGAACTAGGCTCACCTTGCCCCGACACGTAGCTGCCCAAAGCGCTGAGAGACCAGGCTTACAGCAAAGAGAGGGTTCATTCACACGGCAGCCGAGTGAGGAGGCCGGGGAACTAGCCTCAGACCTGCCTCCCCAAAGGCCAGGGGCCCGGGGTATTTATGCGATGAAGAATGAAGAAGCAGGTTGTTTGATGCGTGGGGAGCGTGGAGAGCGTGGGGAAAGGTGATTGGAGAAAGGTGAGGTCATCGCCGTCCTGCGCAGGTGTACCGAAGCTCTAGGCCTCTGCATGTTCCAAAGGGAGGGGCTAAGCCTGACCTGAGAGTGGAGTTTTCTGCCCTCTGACCTCAAAAGGTCACAGAGCGGACACACGCGCATGCTCAGTTGGAGGGTCGGTGGTCCTATCCGGTCTCAACCAGCTCAGCTGGAACTAGACACAGCTGACTCCAAGTTCCTGGAGAACAACTGGGGCGGGCAGATTTCTGTGTAGGCCAAGTGCTGCTTGGAGGACATGCGAGTCTCAAAAGACCTTGATTCGTGAAGGCAGGTGAAATGGATTTAACCCACAGTTTCAAGGGCTGCTGCTGGCGTCTAGTAGGTAGAAGCCAGGATATTGCTAACCATCCTGCAGGGCACAGGCCCCGGGACAAAGAATTACCCAGCCCCAGCTCTTTGTGGTGTTGAGGTCGAGAAGCCTGGTCTGGAGCTGCAGTTCTTAAGGGTGATCCCAGGCCAGCGGCAGCAGCATCACCTGGGAACTTGCGATCCTGTCGGACGTGCAAATCTGGGGGCCTGCATATCAGACGTACTGAGTCAGACGCTCCGGTTGGGGCCTGGGGATCTGTGCTTTAGCAGACACTCCAGGTGATTCTGATGTAAGCTATGGTCTGAGAACCACCGTAGTGGGTGGAGTACGGTTTATAGCCCTGCACACATGACTGCACATCACATGAAAGGCTAGCCCTAGAAGGCGCCAATACCTGAGGTCACCTGTGTCAGTGAAGGACTTCCTGGGGAGCTCCATCAGAATGCAGGGTCCTGGTCCCACCTTGTTTTCTTTTGTTGTTTTTTTTTTGTGGTACGCGGGCCTCTCACTGTTGTGACCTCTCCCGTTGCGGAGCACAGGCTCCGGACGTGCAGGCTCAGCGGCCATGGCTCACGGGCCCAGCCGCTCCGCCGCATGTGGGATCTGCCCGGACCGGGGCACGAACCCATGTCCCCTGCATCGGCAGGTGAACTCTCAACCACTGCGCCACCAGGGAAGCCCCCTGGTCCCACCTTGGACCTGAGATGCGCAGCTTCCCCCCACCCCCCTCAGGGCCCCCGTTTTACCACTTTTCCGCACACAGCCCACAGCGTCCTGGGCAGGTGGCTGCAGGCCTTGGTGGCCGCGGCCGGGAGTGTTCTTGCTCTTCCTTGCAACCGGAGAAGCCCCATTTTTAACTGTTGTATGACCTAGGCTTCTGAAAAACAAAAGCTTTGTTCTGCTGAAAAAGGAGAGAGCACCCCAACTTTCCTCACGCCCTGGTACACACAGAGAATGAGCTACTGATACAACATGGGGATAAACGGAGGGGCCTCGGACCCCTGACCGAGCTGCTTGGAGGCTGGAAGGCAAACGTGGGGGCCACCCAGCCACTCCCGAGGCCGGCTGGTCAGTATGTCCTAGAGAAACCCTGGACCCAGCACACTGGTTAGGAAGTCCCTCTCCTGGGGCAGCTGTCAGCCCCAGGATTCCTACGACAAACCCCGCTGTGTGAAGAGTGTGGGGGTTTTGCTTGTGAGGACCTAGCACTCACCTACGTGCTGGGTCACTTGGGATTTCCCCAATAATGTTGCCAGGGTGCTCCAGCCACAGCGCCTTATCTAGCATCTCATTGATTTAGCAACTGTTTATTGAACATCTTCTGTATGTTAAGCACTGTGACAGATCAGTTGACTTCATGTGACTCCATAGCAATGCTGTAATATGTCATGGGGACAGTATCTCCATTCTGCTAATGAGAAACAGAAGCTTGGAGAGACGAAGCGACCTACTTACCCAAGGTTACTTGCTCACAGCACAGAGGGGTGTTATGTCTACACTCACCCCCTGCTCCCCCTGCACCCATCGTCTCCCCAGGTGGGAAGCACAGGCAGACTGGGAGGCCAGTTGCTTGGAGAGAGGATGGAGCCACTGGCCCCAGCTCCTTCAGGCCGGTGTCAACCCCAGGGCCTCTTCAATCCATTTCAGTAAACATGACTGCATGCCTTCTATGTGCAAAGCACTGTATTAGAAATAATGAACACTGGGGAGCAGCTGGGTGTTTTATCAGGTCAGTCCATGTTCTAGTTTTAATCTTAATAATATTTCAAAAATTCGAGGCCTCCATGCAAAGGAGATTTCAAGTGCAAAAAGGACGACATCGGAGAACATGAATCATTTTCATGTACGTTTGCGGGAGAGGCAGCAGCGGTTCACCGAATCTGTCTCCCCCTCTCTCTACTGAGCACGCGGCTGGACTACAGTTACCGCTTCCCTTGCGACTGGGTTCTGCTGCGATGTTACCAAGCTCTTGCCGCTTCCAGGCCAGCCCATAAAGGGTCCCCACAAGTGATGCTGGCTCATCTTCCCTCCTCTGCTGGCCGGACCAGGTGACTTTGCAGGCGTGGGTTGAAGATGACAGAGCCACAGGATGGGATGGGGGGAGGCCTGCCTTCCTGAACACCTGCTGTGGGCTTCCCCCAGCGAGCCAGCAGCCAGGGACAGCCAGCAGAATGTCCTGACGAAAACAGAACCTCCTCAGTCTGGGTCCCGGCTCTGCCCAGTTCGCTGGGAGGCCCTTACAAGTCATGAGCGGTTGTGAACTCTGTTTACGCTTCCGTAAAGGGGGATGCGCCCTCTGCCTTTCCGAACGGTGACACTGTTCAAAGGGTCAAATAAGAAGAGAGACCGTGGACTCAGGTGCTGGATTCGTTGTTAGATTTGTGTTGTTCAGCTGCTCAAAGCTTTAAACATTTTGGGATTAGTTGCCAATACTTAAAAGCCAGGAGATTTCACATAAAAATTTCATTTTCCCACTTTTCTTGAAAAGTCAGAGGACTCTCAAGCCTACATCCCCACAGGGCCACGACTGGCTGAGGGTCGCCGCTTCCCTTAGGCAGACCCCACCAGTCCTGCCGTCTGACAGTTGGGCCTCTTCACTTAGGTTACTTGCTGGCCCTTAGAGCGTCTGAGTTTTCAACTCTTGTGTTACTCACATGGATGCTTTTATTATTAATGCAGTAGCCTAGAATTTATAAAATAAAACCTACATTAAAAAAAAAGAAATAGCACTACGTGTAGCGTCTGTCTCAGTGAACTGAGCTCAATCAGACTACATTATGAACTGATAGTTGGACATCTCCCAGTAACAGCCAAAAATGACAGGAGAAGATTCTGATTTACAGGGGAGCCTGAGGGGGAGACCTCCAATTATTTGGTGTTCTCTGGCTCTGGGTCCTTGGATTCAGGGTACTTGGTTGACCTAAGCCCATCCTATGAGCCTTAAACTCCTTGGAAAGAGTATCATCTTACCCAATCCTTGGGAAACTGAGAAACCCACTTAGATGTGCTGTTCTCATCTATTTCCTCTGGGCCGTAGCTTTCTCCAGGTTCTGCTAGGCCAAAGAGCAAGGAGTCATCACTGACATTCTCAATGCCCTCTGTGTTTAGGGGAAGACACGCAAAACCTACGTTTTCAGGTCTTGTAACGAGGTCAGCGCACAGGAGGTGTCCGTCATCTCCGTGAGAACCACCGCCCTACAAACAGCATGACACCCTCCAGCCTCAGTGTGTTAGGGGTAAGGGTCCCCCTTGAAAGTGTTAACAGGCCTTCCAAAGCACAGAACTCACCATCCAGGCCTGACTTCCGCCACCCCAGAGGGGAAAACAGTTTGCAAAGCAGTGAAAAGCCTGAGAGGCAGAAGAGCAAAATTTGAGGAATGGTTCCCTGAGAACCAGTTACGCTTCATTCAGAGCAGAGCCGGAACTGCCCTGCTACTGCATTACCGAAGCTGGGAGAATCATACTTGCCACTTGGAATATAGTTAGAGGCTTGATTTTGTGAAAATGAAGACTCTTCCTACGAAGGCACAGAAAATAGGATGAAAACATTGGTGTATGGAGAGCCAACTAATGCATTCCAAGCAATTTATTTCAATTCAATTTAATTCAAGAGATCAGTAGTCATTTATTATTCTACCTGGTTTGGAAATAGTATGTGTTTCATATTTTTCATCATGGTTAAATAAGTCCCTTAGTAGGAGAATATGAGGAGATTCTTCTCATGTCAGAAAACCATTTAGGAGCTGCCTGTGCGTGGCCTCCTCGGCTCTCGCGTGCGAGATGGAGAAGGATGTTACGTTATGTGACCGAGGGTCGCGGCGGACGAGGGCTGCCCATGCCTCACCGACATTGTGTGGAAGCAAAGCGGGCGCGGCACCGAGGGATATTCAAAGCAGGCTGACACAGCAAAACTGCAAAGTAATCCTTCTTTTATGCCCTGTGCCGGGCAGTCTGTGGAAAACATGCTTTGCAAATAGGGCTTTTCATTGAAGAGTCCATGGGAGAGGTCAGAAGAAGGTCACAAAGGTGGTCTAAATTTGGAAAATAAGAACCATGAGGGGGCTTCCCTGGTGGCGCAGTGGTTGGGAGTCCGCCTGCCGATGCAGGGGACGCGGGTTCGTGCCCCGGTCCGGGAGGATCTCACACGCCGCGGAGCTGCTGGGCCCTTGAGCCATGGCCGCTGAGCCTGCGCGTCCGGAGCCTGTGCTCCGCGGCGGGAGGGGCCACAACAGTGAGAGGCCCGCGTACCGCAAAAGAAAAAAAAAAGAACCATGAGGAAAATGTGGTCCACATCCCCCTGGGGCCTTAGAAATGCAGATTCACCCCAAGTCTCCGGAATCAGACACGATGAGGGGGGTGCCCAGTGCTCGTGTTGGAACGAGCTCTCCAGGTCATCCTGACGCAGGCTGAGGTGTGAGCACGCTGGGTGAAGGGGACCAGTGCTCACTGGCGTGGAGAAGAGAGGGCGGAGGGGATGAGGACATCCTTAACTCACCAGTCAGCAGCTGGCTTCCTCCCATCCACCCCACCCGTTTCTCCTGAGGGCAGAACCCCGGGCAGTGGGGCAGTGAGAGGGGCGCCGTAGGGCTCCCAACCCTGGCTGTTGGTGAGCATCACACGGGGAACTCTCCTAAGAGCGCACACCCTTGGGTTACTCTGATTTCACTGGTTTGTTTAATAATTTATTTACCTCTTTATTTATTTAAGCTTCCCAAGTGAACCCAATGTGCAGCCAGGCTTGAGAACCACCGGTGCCCAGCAGAAGCCCTGACCGTGGCGGAGGGGGAATGGATGGGAGTAAACGTGCTGCTGCCCCACCAGGGATTCACGTGGGAGGGGCAGACGGCACGTCTGTGGAGGGTCCTTTCAGGGTCACTCGCCCAGGAGGGGCTCTGCTATCCCGGGACTCTTGAAAAGCATCAGATACACCGGACACCCGCCCCTGCACCTTGTTACTTATCTCTCCTAAAGGGATGCTGTCCTGGGAGCAGCCTCTGCCTTCCCTCCTGCCTGTGTCTCTCCATCCCACACGCCACACACTCAGCCGACCTCACTCCAACCCAACAATACTGAGCTGAAAGGTGGTATCAGCGTTTCCCCACTTGCATCTGAAGAGCAGCGCTTTCTTTGGGATGTTTATCCATTTGGCTTTAGAATCAAGGGATTTATTTATTTATTTTAAACATCGTCCTAGATTTTGGCTAATGGGAAAAAAACGCTCTTTTAAAGTTATTCTTATCTTCATTTTCTAAACAGCTGTCAGGCAATAGATAATAAGGGAAATTTCTGTTTCAGAGGTAAAATGAACCCTGCACATGTTTTAGGAGGTGAAACCCTGATGTGCTCTGCTCTCTGTCAGACATACGTGCCCTGTTACTGGTACACCGGCCTCTGAAGGGTCGAGGGGATGGAGCGACTGAGGCAGATCATTGCTCTTCATCCTGTTCTCACTAGTGTCGGCACTAGTGTTCCTTTCACATACGGGGTTATGACTGCTCAGTCTGTCCCCAGATTGTCCCTCTGCCCACCCAGAATTTCCCGTGAGGCACTCTTTCAGTGGTGGTGGCATTACTTCTCTTTCTATCCCTTGGTTCCTAGACTCACGTATTCCTATTCCTAACACGATGCCAGAGAAAGATTCTGATTCGGTGCATGTGTTACGTGCTGGAGGACGGAAGTTTATCCTTGGGCAGTTTTACTCCAGAGCTGGCCCTTCTCCTGTGCCTTCAGCAGACTGTCCCAGTGCTCGACGTGGTTGGCAACTTCTGGCTGGTGGAGTACACGTTATACGTAGATCTGATGGTAAGGACACACTCCCCATGCTGCTTTTGTTGTAAAGTGGGGCTGGTGTTCAGTCGTACCGGGTCCTGGGCCAGCAGAGCAAAGACTTTGGCTAGCTCTTAATTAGTGCTTCTGCCTGAGATGTTGCAAGCAGGCAAAACCATACTGTGAATACATGTGTATTTCTGTGAGACTTAACCATTGACCCTTGTGGGGTGGAAGGGATTCGGTGTGGTCAACCTGCCTCCAGGTAGACAGTTGGTTTCCTCAGAGGATGGGGCCATATTGAAGGCTCAGCACTGGGCTTCCGCTCAAAGGTTGGAAATGCAGAGGCAACCGACAGTAGCTAGATCAGTCCCAGGGAGTACAGGTGCTCTGTAGGTTGTCTCCAGCTCTGCTACTGACCCACTGCTCATCGTGCCATAGATGCAGATGGTGACGGAGGTTGGCTGACGTCAACAGGCCTAATCATTTCACCTACTTCTTTACTCATTGCCCCTCCAGTGTGGGTAATTTCTGGTGGGTGTCAACATCCGATACATGTGTCTTTACGCTCTGTGCCCACTCCCACATGTCGATACGCCTCTACCTCAGACTTTTTTCCCCCATCTTCCAATCTTTTTCCCTTTCAGGTCCTTGACCAACCAGCCAGGCCATTCACAACTGCCCACGAGCTCATTTATTGTCTGATCTCAGGGAACTTTTCTTGCCACCCAAAAAGAATGATCAGGTGCATTGCTCAAAGTACTGACCATCAGGAGGGTTTTCCCTGAACAATATGTTTTAAAGACACCCCTGATTATTGTCATGCACCCACATACCCAGCTGACTCAACCATAACCTAAGCTCCCCCTTACAGTCACATAGAATCACCCCCTCCAGCCATAGGCATGAACCGAGGAACAGGTGCTGTTGTGACTATGGTGGGCGACATTGGAGTTTGGACGACCTCTTCGTGCATTTCTCTTGTGCCCTCTGGGTCTACTTGCGTTGGAACCCACACGTACTGCTTTCATCTTACGATAGATAGTACAGAAAAGCGTTCTTTATTTCTCCAAGTAGTGTTGTTGCTTCTCCTCAGTGGTGACTGACAGCCCGGGCATCTAATCAGTGGCTATCCTTCCCTGTCCCTGGTGGCTCTCACTGCTGCCCCTGCTGATATAATATGCCCACCCTGACTTACTGCTTTAGATACAGTGAGTTACAACCCTTTATTACGTGCCAGTGCTGGAGAGCTGAGTGTGTTAAAAAGGAAACACAGAATTATTGGCTGTCATCTGTACAAATGCATAATGATTTAAAAAAATCTTGTTGAATCCTTTGTCTTATTTATTTATACCTTCTCAAAGCTCACTTTCTGGGCTTCCCTGGTGGCGCAGTGGTTGAGCGTCCGCCTGCCGATGCAGGGGACACGGGTTCGTGCCCCGGTCCGGGAAGATCCCACATGCCGCGGAGCGGCTGGGCCCATGAGCCATGGCCGCTGAGCCTGCGCGTCTGGAACCTGTGCTCCGCAACGGGAGAGGCCACAACAGTGAGAGGCCCGCATACCGCAAAAAAAAAAAAAAAAAAAAAAGCTCACTTTCTTATGTCAGAATGTGGTTCTTCCACAGCAGAGGAATATAATAAAATCTTAGCTTCCGCACTTAAAAAAACACGTGAAGTTTATTAAATAAAAATTAACTGTTACAAAACAGATCCTCTCTAAAGAATAGAATTTTTGGTAATTTACCTTTTAATATAAATAAGGAATTCCCTCCTCAGTTCCATTTTTTAACATTTAATATGTAATTAATTAAAATCATAGTACCTTCACCAGTAACATACTTTCCTTTCATTTTTCAGAAAAAAAAATGTCTTTCTTATTCCCCAAAGGAACTTTGAAATGAATAGAAATGGGGCCAAGACGGAATCTCCCTAATTCACTCACTCTGCATTTGAAATTTCAGTACTCTCACTAATATATGTTTAAATGTTTCCACGTTCATTCCATTTTTTAAAAAGTGAACTGATTACCTTTGAGGATGGAGCAACAATCTATGAAAATGAAGTCTTCATGTGCAGGTGGTATATTTAGAACCAGATGTAAACATTGAAGTTATTCTTTGATATTTGACTACCCCGAGTTTTGATTTAATGACATCCTTGTTTACAACTTGAGCTGGTGCTTAGATTGGCCCTGTTCTCACCTACCTGGTTGCCACTTTCTCACTTCATGGCATCCAACCGTCCCCAGCCCTCATTTCTCACGCTTGCTCACCTCCGAAGCATCCTTGCACCTGCGGATGGAAGTGGAGGGAGGGTTTATGCTGGTCTCCTGGTCTGCCCCCTCCAACCCTGACCCTCCTCAGACTCCACTCTCTTCCTGGTGCTGACATCACCTCTCTTCTTCTCTTTCCTTTCCTCTTCTTGTTCTTCTCATTTTTTCCTTTCCTTCCCCTCTTTCATCTTTTCTTTTCCATTAAAAAAATCAGAATCATATATATGCATTGAGTCAGATAGCACAAATTCCTCCCCATGTTCCTTTCCCCAGAAACAACCACTTTCAGCTCTTTCAGCTGATTCTTTTGGTATTTACTTTTCTTTCTCAAAAAAATGCTGATATTCATATTTCTCCTTTTATTTTAGCTTTAGGCATAATTTATTGATTTTCTACTTTAGAAGATGAGAATTGATTTATTTTTTCACACTCCTCCAGGCCGAGCCCACCACACATGTGATACCTTCAAGCTCTTGTTTTTACATTTGCTTAGTATTCACGTACATGTTTCCAGTTAAGCCCAAACTCTCCTCTAATTGTATAAATCCCTCGTTATCCTCAGACACTTTAGGCAATTCATTAATTTCATCTTCAGTGAATCTCTGGAGACTTCTAAACCACCCAGTCCAGACTGGTGTCTTTCAGTTCAACCACAAAGCTCTGGTTTTTGAAATGCCCTTCATCACCATTTGGGCATCACCCTGCTTCTTCCTTGTTTTGGATCCCTAGCTACGTCTTTGGCTTTTGTACTCTAATCCTTACTTTATGGAGAACATCCTCCTGTTCCTGAGAAAAGGTAGTAGGTGGTACACTTTCAGAGAACTGTCTTATTTGAAAATATCTTTGTTCTACCCTCGTACTTGATTACTACTTTAGTTGGCTGCCAAATTATAGGTTAGAAATATCAGTAGGTTAAAATTGTGAAGGATTTGCTTCAGCGTACAACACTGTTGGTGAGAAGTTCGATGACATTTTGATTTTTTGATCCTTTGTATGATACCTGCTTTTTCTTTTCTTCTTGAAAAGTTATGGGAAATTTCCTTTGCCCTAGGGACATCATTTTACAGTGATGTGCCTTGGGGTGAATGTACCTTCATCATGGTGCTGGGCATTCATTGGGTCCTTTCCATTTGTAAACACAGGTCTATTTTTGGAGAAAAATTTTCTTGAATTATCTTGCTGATGATTTCCTCTCCTCCATTTTCTCTGTGTGTCTTTCTGGATCTTTTATTATTTGGATGTTGAATCTTGTAGCCTGTCCTCCAATTTACTTTTCTCTCTCTATTTCCTTTTTCGCTCCCTCCCTCCCCTTCTTCCTTCCTCCCTTCCTTCCTTCCTTCCTTTTCCACCTTTTGGGAGGTTTACTAAATTTTTTTACTCTATTAGAACAAGTTTGGCTGCTGAAGTAAGACACAGTAGCAGACACACGTTGTTTCTCTCCCATATAACAGCCCAGCATAACTGGTCCATGGCTGTTGTCATACCCTGAGGTGTCAGGTACCCAGGTTCCTTCTACCCATAGCTCTACTGTCTCTAAGCATTGCTCTCTTTCACAGGATCCAAAATGTTCCAGCACTGTGTCCACATTCTAGCCCTTGTAGAGGATGAAATGGGGAATGGCGGAGACACAACTAGGATGCTTTGTACATAATTTCTGTTTACATACTCTTGGCCAGAACTTAGTTACCCAGCAACGTTGACTATAAGGGGCTGGAAAGTGTGGTTTTTAATCTTGGATCATGCTCCCACCTAAGAACCGTGGCTTCTAGTTCTGCAGAAGAAGGGAGAATGGATATTAAGTGGCAATTAAGAGTCTCTGTCCCGATTCTCACTTTTGGTAACCCACATATCCACGTACTTTCTTTTTGCCTCCACACAGAAAACATTTTCACCTTCCTAAGAAAGAGAACCCTCAACTCCAATCCACTTACTGCCCTCCCACTCAATGGCCTTTATAACCGGGATATATAAGCAGAATAACCTTAGAGATGACTCCCATTGGACAAAGGAAGAATGAAGAAACCCACAAAAATGACTGATCCATTGTGATCCTCAAATCCTGCGGGAGACTAAGTTTAGCCCCTGGCCACAGCTGGTTCTGCTCTCTGGGAGAAACCAGCTCCCTCGTCCACTGGGCTCTCTGGGCAGTTTAGCCTTGCCTGTTATCCTCCATGGCCACGTGTAAAGTGGACACTGCAGAGTGTGTCCTTTTACAGGACCAATGGCTTTGTGGCCCAGTTTCCATAGGTTTGGAGAATCAAGGATTTTGAACTGGCTGAACGGTCACAGTTGGGTGTCTTCCGCAATGTGATTCACTCAGAAACTTACAGGTCCTTCAGTCTCCTTCCTCTGTCTGGTTCCATGGGTAAGACAATAGCCAGGGATCGCATGTGGACAGTTCTCAGCTCAAGATCTCTGTTTATCCCCTCCCCACTCCTTCTTCCTTGAGAGCATCTGAAAAAAAAAGGTTTTGGTTGGAAGGCAGCACCCTCGTTCCAATTTTGCCTGCTGGGCTGGCTCCCCTGCTCTGCGCGGGAACCCTTAAGGAAAGGTCACTGAATCAGGATTGGGGTCACAGTCTTCTTTCCCACCAAGACAAGACTGTTACCTATTACCACTGCTTCATCTGGGTCACAGAAGCATTTGGCATTTTCAACTCTGCAAAGCTGCCAATGACCTGACTCTTAGCAAGTTGAGATTGCAGGCTGCAGAGAGGGCTGTGTGCCCTTCAGTCCCTGGTTCTTTTTCTCTGTCATGTAAAGCTTTGCTGAAAGTGGCAATGAGCGACAACATGTCTCGGTGGATCTCAGCATAGTGAGGCCAGGTTCATGCTCCGGTGACAGGGAGGCGCTGGGGACGTGGTCAGTGGGTGCCGGGAGGGAAGTGTCGTCCTGCTGCAGCTCCGGAAGTTCTACTGCGGGGGTGGGGGCAGGAAGAAGCCAGGAGGCTTATTTCGAAACTGTCTCATACAGTATTTTTATTTAGATGCGGTGCTGATTGGAGGGGATTTGGGAGAGTTGCTGGAGATTCAGGGGGGTTTCAGCTCTCCTGATGGCACCGTTGATGCTTCTTCCCTGGGCTCCAACGAGGAAACTCCACAAACAGGCAGCTGGATCTGAAGCCTCTTACTTTTGCCCAGCGTCAGTTTGCTTCTCTCAGGCTCAGGCCAAGAGAGACTGGGGGCAGATCTGCTTTTGTCCTTGACGGTGAGCAAAGCTTAGCAGAAAAATCAGCTTCTTTCCACATCTATGAATCTCCTCCCATTGCTATGTCTCTCGTAACTGCAGCAAGGCAGCACGGGTCCGGCTGATTCACGATTTTATGGCGAACGAACTAGAACAGACATGGCCCTGCTGGCAGGAATCCAAACTCATATACTTTTCTCAGACCTCTGACTTGAGTAATGAAAATTCAGCTGCTCAATTCAATTGGGATCCAGGTAAACAAGAGAGAGAAAGGTGAATAGCAAAAGGTAAATTAAATCATGAAGCAAGTGTCAAGTAGAGGGCAAGGTGGAAGGCAGGCCTGGGATGGGGATGATCTTTGATTTGCAATCAGTATTTCTTGTTACCTTTCTGAAGGGATCGAATTAACCGTGGTGAATGGAGGTGGCTGCACGGCAGGGATCTGCAGAATCAACGGCAGGACAAACTCCCATAACCCCCCTGCTAACAAAGGGGCTGTGTCTCCTGGCTGTGGACTTGCCCGTGCGTGTCCTGTCGTCCCCATGACCTACAAGTCCCGGCCGTCGCGCTGAGGACCACCGTAGCTCAGTTCTGCCAGGGATCGGGTCTCGGCACGGATGACCACAGCCTCTGCAGATGTGAGGACACAGCGATTTTGTTTGCTTACTTCCGGCTTCAACCCCGGCCGATGGGCTTTAGACTGGATGCGGCCGAGTCTTTATTCTTGTGCAGACCGACTTTCCTCTCAAAGCAGTAAGGTCTCCCAACCCCAGAAGCTGTCTCCTCTGCTCAGGTGGAAAGCCTGTCTGCCAGGAAGGCGCACATGTTTGTGTGCAAAGGTCGAAATCCAAGGCCAGTAGCCGCTCGCGGCAGACGTACAGATTCCGTGACCCTGAGCCGGATTCTCGCGCCATTTCCCTGTTTACTCCTGGCCTCAGGAGTGACATATTTTAGGGACCCTAAAGAGAAACATTGGTTATGCTGTGGATTTAAAACAAAACAGAGAGCCGGCTTAGCCAGGGTCCTCCAAATGCTCCAAGGTGGAGGGCAGGGACCCCCGCTGCCTGCCAGCTTCATTCTACAATGTCTGCGTCCTGGTCCCCTGGAACTGGCAGTCTGGTTGGGGTGAAGACATGGCACATAAAATCACAAAACCGAAAGCTGATGCGAGGCTTTGCCAGGCTGTGTGTCCAGCGGAAAAGATAAACAGGAGCATGGCCCCAGGAGGCGATCGGGGTGCAGAAGGTAAGCCCCAGGGCCCGGGTGCTGGGGTTGGATCCCACTCGGCGACTTATTAGTGGTGACCTGGGCAGGTTAACTGTCCTCTTTGTGCCTCAGTTTCCTCTACTGTGGATGGAGGTGATTAGCAACATCCACAACGAGGGTTAAATTAGTTCTATGTACAAAGCACTTGGAGAAGCGTCCAGCTCACAGTAGGTGCCCTGGCTTCATTGGGCAAGCCGATCGTTCCCTTTTCCTCATCAGCAGGGCTTGTAGGAATTCATGGGAACGAGCAGCCCCATCTGGTTGGGCTCAACCGGGAAGCCTTCCCAGACGAGGAAGTGGAGTGTGAGTGGAGCCTAGGGAGATGGTACACTTTTGGTGGGGAAAACAAGGGAAGGTATTCCTGGTGGGGAAAACTGCAAGAACAAAGGCCAGGAGGCCTGTCTGGAGGTGGGGTGGCAGGACCCGGTACTACCGGCTGATCCACTCCGATGGTCCGTTCTTTTCGGGTGAGGACCTGGTCTGGATGGATCCTGAGGATGAGTCACAAAAGCCGGGGGCAGCTTATCATCAAATCCCACTGACTCCTGGGAATGTGAGCTGGGTTCATCTGTCAGAGAGAAGCAGCCAGCGCTGGCTGGAGCCCATGGTTTATTCTGGAGAGAAGTGAGAAACTTTGAGAGCGAGACTGAAGCAACAGACGGTTGGTGGAAGGGAAGGAGGATATTATCCAAGTGCCATTGTGGGGATAGAAGGAGAGCTCAGTACCAACGGGACTCAAATCAACTTTGGGATATTCTGAGGGCATCATGGAAAGACTTGAAGGCTCAATGGTCTTTCTCACCGAGATGTTTCCTTCTGTCGCCCCTTCCTCCTTGAAGCTGGTTCCCCTCGCTGAGCCATCAGAGGGCCCCATATCAATCCCAGTGTATCTTGAGACCCTCACACTGGATTGAGACGCCTCCTCTTTCTCCCTTTGTAGCAGCCTTCCCTCTGCAGAGAGACGAATGTTTCCGCTTATATGTATGGCCTCCACACAACACGTACAGCCCTCATGGTTTCTGGGCTCCTCCACTAGACGGAGACCTTTTCAATGACAAGAAGGAAGCTGGAACCCCCAGAACGTAGTCCGTGTAGAGCTCGCCCGGCTTCCTGGGGGACCGTGGCCAGGAGTGTTGGGGCCTTGGATTGAACCCTGGAGAATAACAGATCTTGAAAATTAGATCCCAGGATCTAATTTTCAGCTGAAATTACTTAGAGTACCAAATCCAACATGGAATTACCCTGTGTTGGTTGCTTGAGCCCTTGGTTGGTCACAGATATCTGGGAGCCCCAGAAGGTTCCTGTGAATTCCAGAGAGAAGACAGATGCCTTATTGAGCATCCTTGGAGACATTTGGATCTTTGGAAGGTGAGAATCAGGCCTGATGAAAATTCTCCCTGTGACAGCAAACACAGACATTCTGGAGCAGACCATGCAGCGTTTAGGTCCAGACACGAGAGTCATTCACGCGCTCTGATCGCCTCTGTAGGTGACAGTTTTCTGCTGACGTGGTGCCCCTCAGGAAGATGAATGTATTCTGGATGAAACGTGGTTCTTCACAAACTTTAATGCAGGAAGTTAAAGGTTGACCAGGTCGGTTCAAACCAGGTTTGAGTTGGCTTAAACAAGCAGACTGGACTCCTTGCTCGAGGGCTCAGAACCCCGAGAGCCCTTGTACACACAGTGGAGTGATGACGTGAGGCATTTCTGTCCCCGAATCTCAGGAGTCCGTTGTTTAAGGCATATCCAAGCTTTCGTCAGTCTTGGTTTTTCTTGGGATTAAAAATAAATGAGATAGTGGATTTTGAGTATATGGTCTCCAACGCCCGGACTAATTTATCTTGAAGGGAGAGAAACTATCCAATAGGAATGGAAATTGACAAAAGGTCTGCATTGAATTCGTCAGTTAATCAACAGGGATATATTGGCAAAGTGATTAACTCTACTAGAAGATCATGGCTCTGGCCAATTCTATTTGCAATCCAAGTGAGGGTGGTAGGAAAAGTGTGTCCTCCTGTTTGGCCTAAAAGTTATACTCATTTCATAGACTGGTGCACAAGGAAGGTGTCTGGGGAGGGGGGAATTTGCATGACTTATTTATTCCTTGAAAAATTGAGCATGTCTTATGCCCAAGACACAGGTTTTGGCATTTTGGAATACACACACTCCAGACGGACACACACACATACACACACACAAACACACACACACACACATAGACACATAACTCATACAGACCCACACTGATACTCTGCCCTTAAGAAGTTTTACATAGAGGCTTCCTTGATCTTTTGAAGGAATACATAACATCAATTTAAAACAATCTAGTTTTGGGCAAGAAAACGATCTGTCTTTGGCAAAGGCAAGAAGAAAAAGGGTACTAAGCCCATCTATTAACATCTCTCCAGGCTTATGTTTGGTACTCATTCAAGTTAATAACCATCACTCCTCTCCAAACCCCACCCCGTGATCCTATTGGACTATATAATAGACCTCAATAACTCTAAATGAGCTATTATATTCGGCCATATAATTATATATTTAGGACACATGTATAGTTAAAAAAAGAAATCCACAGAAAAACACTGAAACAAATTGCAGAGCAATTTCAGTGACTGATTATATTTAAGCTGTAGTGTGTCAGCTGTTCTCATTTTTTTTTTCAGAGTTCCCAAATCTGCTAGACAATATTCCAGAGCTATCAAGTGTCAGTCTTTATTTTGGAATCAAAGTCATTTTGGGAATGTGAAAAGCCTGCTTCCCTGATCTTTTCTTTTTGAGACTCATAAGATATAAAAAATAGCACCTCACTTATTTTTCTTGTTCAAGTCTTTTATCTGCATGTCCTAGTCAAACAATAAGAAGAATAAAAATAAAAGCAGGTGTCATTTACTGAGCACTTACTTTTTGCCAGGTACCGTGGTGTGTATTTCATCTCATCTCATCTTAATCTTCACAACAAACTTACGAGCCACGAGTTGTGTGAAGTCCCTGAAGTATTAACTATCTTGTTTAAGGACGTGTGGCTCATAGTGACGTCATGATGAAAGCAGCGCTGGTTAGTCCATTCTTATTATTTTGAGCCATAATGACAGCGAATGTGTTTTCATTTTGTAAAGTATTTTCGCATATTCACAACAATGCGGAGAGTACAGATTTTGGTGTTATTCCCTTATTCCCATTTTACAGATGGGGAACTTGTGGATCAGAGTGACTGTGATTTGCCCAAACACAGCTCAAGTCCCGGAAGGGCTGCTGGGGGCCACACAGCGGGTAAAGCAGAGCCAGCATGAGAACTGGGTCATCTGACTCCAAACCTGGTGCCGCTCACAATTCTACACCGAAGAAACAAAATAACTGAACAAAACAAGACAAACACACACACACAATTCCATTTAGGCATCAGGAGAGTCTTTTGCCCTCAAGTATCAGCCAGGCTAGAGAGGGAATCTCTGCGAACATCGGCGCCGTGGAGCCCGCCCACCTGTACACCTGTGAGGGGAGGCAGAGGGGACCCTAATGCAGCGGTCTAGCCACAGCACCACAGGGCATCTGAGGAGCCGGGCAAAGTGTAGGAGCTGGAGCTCACCCTGATTCTTCTCACAGGCCAGGGCATGATGGGGGGAGGAACCGGGCAAGCCCAGGAATGCGGAAGAGTGGGGGGGATGGGCTGGAGGTCCGGCGGGGTGCGGTCATGGTGAGAGCGCACGTCGCGCGCCGGGAGAACACTGACGAGGTCCTTTTAATCTTCAGAATGAGCTCAGGGGTACACAGGGTGCATATACAGCCTCTATTCATTCACTTAATACATGATTAGATGTCAGAGCTGCTGGAGCTACATTTTAGGAAATGACTATTCATAATGGAAGTCCTGGCAAGGTTTCCTTATAATCAGCACAAAGGAGTGGAGGGCTCAGCTGCGGCATCCACGCAAAAGGCTCTTAATTTACGAGTGATGTTACATTATGCCGGCTGCCAGATAGTCAGATACGGGAAGTGATACAGTAAGTCACCGGGGATGTGTTAGTTCTTCACTTTTCATTTGACAACCACAGGAAGTGGCCATTAGCCAAGCCATCTGAGGAGAAAGCATCTGATTGCTGTGCTACGTGCACGGTTTCTTGAATAACTCCAAAGGCCCAACAGGAAAGACGGCTGGGCATACGGGTGGGAAGGGTGTGTGAGCACAGAGGACCCATGTGATTATCCGTGTGTATTGAGGCCCAGCACCGACAGGCATCCGAAGGGCTCCTGGGACTTTTCCAGGTTGGGCCGACCGTACTCAGATTTGTCATAAGCCTTATAAAAATAGTTTGGGGTATTTAGGGGTGGGCGGCAAATGGTGCGTGAGGAACTTATACATATCTAATTCCTTTCTTTGTTCATTTCTAGAGAGAGCAATTCAATACCATGAGATTTCCAATGTGTCATCTTGCGTGGAGGCAGATTGGGGCAGGACTTTGTATCCAGGACTGACTGTTGGGTGCAGAGGGTCGGCTGCTTCTCTCCTTTCTGAAGCCCAGACTGAGACCTGAACTGTGGGCAAACTATCAGAGCTCTCGGGTGATAACCCAAGCCAAAGAGCCTGGGGAGAACAGTGGGGTATGCATGTCTTCCATAAAAGCAGTTCCAAAGATGCTGTCATATTTTGCTGATGAGACTCCTGAAGATGGTATCAGGTAACTAAAGCCACAGACAGTGGGTCCCTTAAATATGTACTGAGCAGGCGTTTACAGGAATGTGTGCTGGAAGAGTTCCTTCCCTTTCTACCCAAGTGATGTGGATTTGCCCTCCCAGTTAGATCTTTGGCTTGATTCCTTTCTTTTCCAGCATGGCCACCATTGCTCTTTGACTTCCTTGAAATAAATATTTTTATGCTCATCAAACAAGTTTTTTTTTTTAAATTAAGATAAAAAAGCTTTGATAGAATGGTTCCCAAACTTTCTTGCACATGGGAATTATTGGGGGATCTTTATAACATTCTGATGCTTGGCTCCCACCCCCAGACATTCTGATTTAATTTGTGTGGGTGTTGACCTGAGAATCCGGATTATTAGAAGCTCCCCAAGGGACTGTGATGGACACCAAAGTCTGGGAGCCGCTGCTCTTGTCTTTTTACTCTTCATGACATTCCTCGGCATATCTGCTTAAAAATTCCTTAGCAAATTTTCAGTATTTTCATACATCCTTTTCTCCAACTTGATATTCCTGCATTATCTAGAGCTTGTTTATTAGCATAGTGTAGTAGTCCCACGGGACAGATTATGTTGCTGTAACAAACAATAACATCTAACATCTACAATACAGGTTTATTCCTCACTCAGGCTGCATGTCCAGTGTGGGTCAGCAGGGGGCACTGCTTGTGGTAGACCTTTGGGGATCCAGTTGACAAGAGGCTTCCTTTTAGCCTGTGCTTCGCCATCACCTCAATTAGAGGAAGAGAACCTGGCGAAATGCACACTGGCTTTTTTTTTTTTTTTTTTTTGCGGTACGCGGGCCTCTCACTGCTGTGGCCTCTCCCGTTGCGGAGCACAGGCTCCGGACGCGCAGGCTCAGCGGCCATGGCTCACGGGCCCAGCCGCTCCGCGGCACGTGGGATCCTCCCGGACCGGGGCACGAACCCATGTCCCCTGCATCGGCAGGCGGACTCTCAACCACTGCGCCACCAGGGAAGCCCAATCTGCAGTTTAAACCACCAGGGGTGAGCTAAATTTGTGCTGGAAACTCCAAGTCTAGCCCTTGGGCTGTCACCTTTGAGAAGTCCACAAAAAGCCCGAGTTAATTTCTGATAACTTTGTGACATCAGAAATGGAGTCCAGATTCTAAACTATAAAAACAGTTAAAATACCTTCTGTCACAATGTGAGCCTCTATAGGGTGTCCTGGGTGGCTCTTTACACCTGACCCCCACCTAGATTCTGGGTCAGGTCATGGTGAGCTACTCAGAGTGAATATTGAATATCAAAAATGGAAAATGTCTCTACCAAAACAATACATCTGGTGCTATTATAGTTCAGAGACTTTGAATGCCAGAGCTTTAGAATACTGAGGCTGGGTGGAAACTGGGAAGCAGGGCAGTTAAAGTTGAGCGTCCCCCGTTGAAAGGAAGTGGAGGATTAAGACAATTACCTTATACTTCAGGCAAGAAGAGGAAGTGCTCGTCTTTCGGAGAGCGACCTTCCAGAATCCTATACCATAGCTTTCCCCAGCTATGGTATATGGACTATTGCCATCTATTCCCTGACTGTAGAGTTTCTTCACCTTGGAGGAAAGTGGTTCTCAGGACTTAATGGCATTAAGATGTGGCCTGGGCTTTTGGCTTGTAGATCTGCAGTGAAAGCCGACGGCCACAACGGTATTAAAAACTAAAGACTGCAGTAAAGCATTTAATTGAAAACAATTGGACCCTGCTGGATGGTAATTACCTTGGCTGCTTGCAAATAATATCCTGCCCCTGATACCATGAAAGGAAAGCTGAAACCCAGTGAACAGGCTCTGCTTGATCTGCCTCTAATAAGGATGGAGCTCCCCAAACTACTTTCTCCAGGGGTTCTCCGGTAAAAAGAGTTAGAAAGGAAGAGGAGACTTTGCCACAGCCGAGAATTGTAAACACAAAGCATTCGTTTCTAAAACAACCTAATGGATCCACGTTTACTCGGAGAAGATTGAAATTCCAGACGCATTCAGGAGAAAAAAAAGAGAGATGTTTTACATGCTTCTTTCTTTTCTCAGTTAACGATAGACCCTAATGAGGAAGCTGTCTCATTTGAATGATTACCTTTAAGATGTTTGCACATGAGCTGCTACCTCGCCTGAGCAGCTGCAGGCATTGGGAAGCCTAGGCTGCATGGGAATATGCCAGCTTTGCTCTTACAGCTTTACCCTCTCAGAGCTAACATTGGCTCAGATAACATGTAAATCTGGAATATAAATATTCAGGAGGCAGTGATGTAACAATGCTCTGGTGGACTCAGCCATGGGGGTTAGAGGCACGAGCAAATTTTGGCCACAGGCTCCTTTCTAAATCTAGATAACAGGTGATCTTAAAAGTGTGACTTGGGGGAAGTGGGGTGGGAAAGGGTCTTAGGAGGCCATGGGTTCAGTGGTTCCCCCAGAAACCACAACCTAAGATTCTGCTCAGTCGCCCTTGCTGGGAGCTGTGCGATTGATATTCTCTAATGGGCTCCAGGTTGTTCTGTTGAAAAGCCCTGATCTAGCCCCATCTGCAGCGTGGTCAGCATCAGGATCTCCATTCCTGGTGGTCGTTCCTGCACACCTGCATCTCCCCTTAGTGTGGAGTACTTAGCTTCACACAGACTTCAGGCCAGTTGGGTTAGAATCACTCCGTCATGGTGGTGACCCTTAGGGCTTCTCACAAACACTGGTTCCTCTAACTTAGGGCCCCAGTAGGATCGGATCTCTGCTCCCTTTGAAATCAGGCATGGCCACACGACTTGCTCCAACCAATGACATGTAAGGGGAAGTGAGGTTTGTCACTTCGGTGACTCTCCTGTCCTCTTTCCTCTTGCTTCTGCAACTGGCCAGGCTCCAGCCCCATCAGCCTGGTTCCCTGAGTGGCCGGGGACCCCAGCTGACCTGTGTGGGCTGAGCATAACCTCGAGGGCCTGTCCTGCCAAAATAAATGCTTAGCAGAGCTGGGTGGGCTCCTGAAGGGGACCCTGACTTCACGGTGAGGCTCTACGGGGCTGAGGATGGAGCAAAATGAAAGAGGTAAGTGCAGATTATTAAACCATGAAGACACTGGGGCGAGGTCTGAGCACCTGCTGCCACCTCCGTAAAGCTCCCCTCAGGTGTTTAGTTTGGGACCCTGAACCTGGAGGGACTTCTCATTTCCACCTGTAGACTCTCCTCACCCCAGTCACTGGAGTCACTTTTCTGGGCAGCAGGACAGTGTGAACGCTTTAGGCAGGTGTGAAAACAAAGCCCACACAAAACCAGTGAGATGCTATGGCTGTATTCACAGGAAAAAGTTATTTAATCATGGTAAAACATAAAACATCTATTTTAGCTTCAAATATATTGTAATAGTTTATAGAGCAAAAATGAGACATAAAAAACCAAACAAAAGAGGGAGAATGCGTGTGAAAGATTTCTTAAAAAACAAAAAAATCTCTCCACTTTACTATGGCAACTCTGGCTTGCCTATTTCCTTCTTAGAATATTCTCAGCTGTCTTCAGCAGTTGGGTTGTGTGCCACTCCACTGGATGGACCTTCATTTTGCTACTCATTATGCTTAATCGGGGCACAATTCCTTAGATTCCCCTGTGTGATTTTTTTTTTTTGGTTTTCAGAGCAGTTAGCTGCTGTTCAGTTCTGGAATGTTCTCTGTTCTAGGGCAACCGGGATATTTTCTCTCTCGGATGCTCTATTGCCTGCAGTGGTCCTGGTGCATGATGCCATTCCCTCCCAAGAGGCTGGAGTGTAGAGGGGCCATAAGAGTCATCAAGCCCCCTCTTCTCCGAAGGGAAAGCTCTTCTGTCCATTTGGTAGATGTCTGGTCTTGGCTCTCTTCAGTGACAGGAGTTTTCTGGGACCTGAGATAACCTATTCCTGTATGGGGACCCAATTTTTAGGAACTCCTTCCTTACACTGAAAACTGTTTCTCCCAGTAGCTCCCACTGCTCTGGCTATGAGTTCTTGGGGAATGAGTCTCATCCCTCTTTACGTGACACCTGTTTAAGTATCCGAGATACTGACCTTTTTCCTCTGTGAGTTATTTTATTCAGGCTACACTTAACCATTTTTTTCATCCATTCTTCACGCAATAGAGCATCTAGCCTTACAAATAATTCATTCACTTTTAGACTTGGCCATGGCCCTTTTAAAGCTATAGCCTTCAGAACTTGAGCCCACATCATTTAGAGTCTCATCAATGTCAAGTAGTGACCTTGAAATGGGTGTTCAGAGCTCCTAATACAGATTAAAATGATTTTCAAACTTTTGGGTCATACTTCCTTTCCTTTCCTTTCATTTTTTTCATTTCATTTCTTCTCATATCTTTATTTTCTCCATGTTTCCTTCCTTTAATGTCTTCTCTTCCCTTCCTCTTCTTCTGTTCCCATGTTTTGGCCACACGAGCTGGTTTTGGGGTCTGGGGTATGTCCCTGTAGCTGCTGAAGGGATGTCCTGACCAGATGCCAGAGGTGGAGATCAGGCTCCATTGGGAATCTCCAGCTGCAGAAATTCTGGAGGCAAAGAAAGCACAGGGTCACCAGCAGATGTATCTGCAGGGAAACAATGCTTTCCTCACATGTGCTAAAGCAGGGACAAGGAAGGGTAAGAGGGTCCCCGCAACTATGTGAGCCTAGGAGCACAGACCACTTACCGAGATTGAAGACATGGTCTTTCTGCAGCCTTAAGCAGTGTCCTCTTTGGGACCAAAAGGAACTCATGCTTTGAATACCATTTTTAAATCATTGCCTTAGTCTTATTCAGCACTAAAAATTTCAATTTTGGTGACAGTGCCAGAATATGTGAATAAAGGACTATAAATATTCTCCTGATGTTGGATTTTGTTTGAGAAAGATGTAATGGGAAAGCAAGTGAGCTTCAAACATCCCATAATTTTTCATGGGCAGTTAAGATAACTACTTGCTGTTGGTTTTATACTATATAATTGTACAGTGTAATTGCTTCTTGCGGTCCCTTAGTATCTGTTCTGTAGCATTCTATTTTATAGGTATTTTTAAGGTGTATGTTTTATCGATTTGGCCTATACACAGCAATAAGCTGCTGTTGGCTTGATTAGATACTAGAGTGAAGCTGAAACGTTTAGTGCATTGATTCTTCATCTATAAAGCTGTTTACTTGCAGTTCTGCATCTATTCATTACGATGGTGTAAGTAATGTTAACATTCAAAAGAATACTGGGTTTGTGTGTACTCCTAGTGACAAATTAAAAATTCCATGGTTGACTCTTTCAGGATACTGCCCAGATAATCTAGGTCAGTGGTAGAAAACATAACGCTGTGCCCAGTGGATCACCTTCTAGGCAGGGACTGCATGTGTTTATACCCTTATCAGGCCTAGAAAAGTGCTTGATTAATGTTGGTTGATTGAGTGATTCCAAGGGGAATTATTGTTGAAATTTCCAGAAACGAACACAGCCAAATGATGCATTTCCTCCGTTTATTTTCCTTGAGCAAGGATGGGGTGATTCTGGTTGGCTCTCTGAGAAAAAGCATGGCGTAGTGTAAGACGTGATTATGGGCCTTCTCACTCGTTCCTTGAAAGTGAGTTCTTATAATTCTTTTTTTTTGTCTTCTTTAGTGTTTTATTGATGATATTCTCATGGCTGCTACCATTTATATATGTAAATATCGTCTGTCTTTGAATATTATTTTATTTTAACGAATCACTATTCCTTTTTTTCCCTCCATTTTGCTTCCATTGGTGACCAATGGTAGTCTGTAGGTTAGCAGATGGAAGCTAATTTTGGTGATGCATGGCAAGGGGCGACCTTTAGGATGGAGTGGAGGCTTGTTCTTGGAAATGGCATTAACATTTCAGAGTAACTGGGGGTTACATTAGTGCGTTGATTCTTAAATTTTTGAAATGTTCTCGTTTTCTTTTTCCACATTTTGACTGGGTGAGTAAAAATCAGAGTGAAGAGGGAAAGGTGGTTTGTGATTAAAGACAGGAAAGAGGGATCGAGGCATGGTGTGGGAGAGTAGATCTAGCCTCTCTGGGTCTCTGCAAGCTTACAGATGGATGTATGCCTGTAAATGGCTGGAGGACCCTGATTTAGTTTATCACTGTTAGAGGTAGTTGACTGAAGAAGCCAGGAAACATTATTCACAGCTCTCTATAAAGTGAATAATTTACTCCCTTCCCTCTGATAGAATGAAATCTGTAAAGCCTTTGGGACTCTTTGGATAAAGTGCTCTACAAACATGTCAGATGAGTTTTGGTTTTATTACAGAGGAGCCTGGTTAGGATGGAAAATGGGAGTTAAGTTAAACGTAAGGATTTATTGCCTGAGGGAGCCTCTTTGAACGTAATTGCTTTAAGAAACAAATATGTGATAAAGGAGTTAAAATCATCTGCATATTATACATTTTATTTGATACAGTTACATTTGAATGCAGGTGCAAGTCATTTTTTTGGTAAATAATTAATATTGTGCCTGTAGCCTTGCAAAAATCTCATGTTGTCACTTGAATGCAGTGATATTCACTCATGATCTCCAGCTAAGCCTCCATTACTGGGCCTTACAGGTGAACACTGCAAGCACCTGGCAGCAGTCACCAAGTTCTACTGGAAAGTGGGAAGGTGGTGGAGTGCGTGTGTGCCTGTGTGCATGCATGCACGTGTGTGTGTGTGTGTGTGTGTGTGTGTGTGTGTGTGTGTGTGTGAGATTGACTGCTACAAGGGGAGGGAGAAGGAAGGACTGTGGTAGAGAGGAAGTGGTTAGAGGAGAGAGAGAGCTGGGATTCTACAGAGGAATCTGGTCTCCAAGTTCTCCATTTCCTCCTTAAAAAAGAGTATGCCTATTTTTATAGGCCACAGTGAGACATATTGAAATGTAGATTGTATCATTGAATGGGATGGGAATGGGATGTTGAACTAACAGAACATTTTGTACTCCTTGGAGAATGGCTCATTATGTTAATGTCATTTAAAATGGAAGTGGTCTTCAACTGCAGGAAATGAGAAAAGTAATAACAGGAGATGTCTTTGAATGAGTTTAGCACTGTGGCCTGGCAGCGTAATTCCCCTCCCTCCCTCCTCCCTCTCTCCCTCCCTCCCCCCTTTCTTTCTTCCTTCCTTTCTTTCTTTTTCTTTCTTTCTTTCTCTCTCGCTTTCTTTCTTTTCTTTCCTTCTTTCTTTCTCTTTCTTTCTTTCTTTCTTTCCTTCTTTCTTTCTTCCTTCCTTCCTTCCTCTCCCTCTCTTTCTTTCTTTCTTTCCTTCTTTTCCCTAACAATGGATTAGTTAATGTAATCAATCAGATTATATTCTTAGAGGACACCAGATCAGAGTCCATAACTAGGTGTCACTCTGGGCAAGTGAAGGAAACATTCTGACCCATAGACCAGGGCACTTAGGTACTTAAATAAGCTAGAGAACGTTATCTTCTAGCTTTCTTCTTCTCTCAGCTTATTTGTTATTAAAGCAGCTTTGGCTCTACTACTATACATTATATATTACATAATACATATAATTATATATTTATTATGTATATTATTTATTTACATATAATTATATATGATTTTTATATATAACTTTATGTACGACATATATTATAATCTATTATTTATGTATTATCTATTACGACCATAAGACTGGGTATAAAATGTAACAGCAGCTTCGAGCCACTCATCCTCCTGGCAGCTGGCCGCTCTGACCCCTTGCCGCCTCCCTAGGGTAATGGAACACTCAGACAAAATATAAACATGCCACTTTCATTTGAAGCAATAACTGTTATCAAGCAATTTACTTTATTTACTAATAATGCATGTAAAGTGGAACAGCACCGAAGTGATTAGTTATTTTTGGAAAATACCTTGAAGGTGTCTTCCTGCCATAACCTCTCCATGTTGCTGTCTCACGGGACAGCCAGGCTCCGGGACCGTTGATCTGGTTCTGATGGCAAGGGTCACTCATACTGCTACACAAGATAATATGTGTAACTGCCCATTCTTCAAGCCCAAGAACAGATTCCACCCCTTAAGATTCAAATTCAGTTAAATTGATTGAGGATTACTGGGTAAATGGCCATCTGCCTGAGCTTCTGAATCCCAGACAGCTAACTTCAGAAATCCTTCAGGTGCTCAGTGGATGCCGGGGTGTGGGTGACTACTCCAGGGTGCGGGTATAGCAGCTTTGCACCGGAGCTTTGCTTGAACACTGGGAAGAAACCTTGTGGTTTGTCCTGACATGCTCACGACCAGTTTGCTGTTGAAGCAGGTTTCCCCTTATCCTTGATGATTTTTAGAAGAGAAAGGCTGTGAGTCTTTGCTTGGGTAGTTGGTTTGAAACAGATCATTATTCTTTTCACTAAACACAGAGCAGGTCAGAATGGTTTCCTGAAACATCTGGTTTGGGCATTGGCCTCAGGCGCCAACATTCATGCTCATAATAAAATGAGGCTTAATAACCACCTCTGCAGTTGCGCTAGAGGAAGGTTTTAGCAGAAAACCATCGAGTAATGTAGCAAAATGGTTGACGAATAAGTTGACGAACAAAAGACCGGCTTGACTCTGCTCTTGTGCAGCTGATGGGAAAAGGGGGTCATGGTTGTGGTATCCTTGTGAACAAGGACTATTCATTTTTGCACACCAGCACTCTGCACGGTAGTAGTATGCTGTGGGCAGGAGGAAAATGTTTTATGAATGAATCACTAAAAAGGTCAGAAGATGAAACAACAATAAGTAATATTCTGTGAGAGACTGACTGCTCATTTCCACGCTGAAATACATTAGCCATAGACCCAGTGTGGGAAACGTACAAAGGCTTCTTTGCTATTTTGCCACACTAAGGGTGTGGTGGGCAGAATTCGAAGATGAACGCAATGACACACACCCTTGTATAATTCCCTACTCTTGATGGAATTTAACTTGTTTTTTTTTTTTAAATAAATATACTTATTTACTCATGGCTGCAGTGGGTCTTCGTTGCTGTGCATGGTCTTTCTCTAGTTGCAGTGGGCGGGGGCTACTCTTCATTGCGGTGCGTGGGCTTCTTATTGCGGTGGCTTCTCTTATTGCAGAGCATGGGCTCTAGGCACACGGGCTTCAGTAGTTGTAGCATGTGGGCTCAGTAGTTGTGGCTTGCAGGCTCTAGAGTGCAGGCTCAGTAGTTGTGGTGCACAGGCTTAGTTGCTCTGTGGCATGTGGGATCTTCCTGGACCAGGGCTCAAACCCGTGTCCCCTGCATTGGCAGGCGGATTCTTAACCATTGCGCCACGAGGGAAGTCCCTAACTTGTTTTTAACCAAAAAAATTGGCAAAGGTGAAGGGATTTTGCAGATGTAGTTAAGGACCCTAATCAGTCTACTTTAAATTGATCAGAAGAGAGATTATTCTGTGTGGGCCTGACCTCATCAGGTGAGCCTTTTAAAAGAAATTCTAGAGGTCAGAGACAATGTCTCCTGCTGGCCCCAAAGAAGCAAGCTACCATGAGTTCTGTGGCTGCAATGAAATGGATTCTGCCAACAACCATGTGAACTTGGCAAAGAACCCAAGATTCAGATGAGTCTCCAGCCCTGGCCAACACTTTGATTCCTGCCTTGTAAGATCCTGAGCAGAGAATGCAGCTAAGCTGTGTCTGGGCTCCTGCACAGGAACTGTGAGATATTAACGTATGTTGTCTTAAGCCACTAAATTTGTTGTAATCTGTAATACAGCAATAGAAAACTAATACAAAGGGTGAGTGCACATATATATGTTTTGTGCTATGTTGTATTTCGGTGCTGTATATCTGGGGTGTGATATGTTTATTATTACCTGCAATCAGTATTTCCTTTCATGTTAATTAGAATCCTGTATGTAGGATCTTGGACCAAATGAAGACTTTGGGAAGAGATTTGCTTTCCTTTTCTTACGTTATGCAAACTCCCTGGCAACTTCATTGACGTCTTCAGACTTCAGTGGGTAAATGAGCACATACAGCAGACTTGAAAGAGTTTAACAGAATTTCTATCACCTTTCTAAAACAATGTCACCTGCCCATCGAATGTTTATAATCCTTCATACACGTCATCTGTATTTTCAGTATTATTCCAGCTGATGATAGGATCATTCTTGTGCCAAAGGGCACCTAGTTTTACTTGACGGCAAAATAGAATTTATACAAATTGTTCCCTCTTGATTCTTGTGAAGTTTGGGTAAATTTCTAATTTTAGGCATTTTCAGGGTCTGTGTGCGAGAAGTGATCACAGCTTGATGGAAACAAGTGGTGACGGAGGTGTTAGGCGGGGGACTTGTGTGTCGATTGGCCCTTTCAACCCTCCCCCACTCCTTTAGAGAGACAAACTAGTTTTCACTAATTAGATGCACGGGTGCGAAATTTGGAAGGCGTTAGTGAAGCAGAGGCAATTTTCCTGCCCCCTTTTGGGTGTTTGGGTGTTTTTGTGTATAGTGCTCCAGCGTCCATGCCCAAGTCCTGGACTACAGGAGGCCACTGTGTTTGTGGCCGTGACATCAGCTATGGGAGAGTGTTCTTAAACTTGCTGCTCCAGTGGTGGCTTCAGAGGAAGTAGCTCCCCTTGGGGTAGTTCTAAGTTGTTATTGGAGTCATACTCACAAGTTCAACCTGGAAAGGCTCTCTCAGACCCTCTGGCAATATTTAGGCCCTAATTCCATGTACTAAAACCTTAACAGGTTAAAACACCTTGAGTGAATTCCACTGAACCTTGATGCGTATGCCTGGGTTTGCCTGAGTACTGAATATATTTTTTAGTGTATGCATTTTTTTTTTGAACAATCTTGCAAGAGAATTATCTGTGCTTTAAGCTCTTGTGAAAGACCAGCTTTGGTTTTTTTAAATCCCTTTGTTTTGAGTATCTTCATTTTGTTCATTAATTTCAACTCTTACTTTCACTGTTTCCTCCCACCTACATTTTAAAAAGCTTTATTCTGTTGTTCTTTATATAATTACTTAAGTTGTATATTTAGTTTATTAACTTTCAGCCTTTTAAAGGATTTTCCTCCTAAAATAAGCATTTAAGCCTATAAATTTCTCTTTAAGTAGTATATAGCTGCAACACATGAGGTTTTTTTTTTGTTTTTTGTTTTTTTGTTTTTTGGTACGTGGGCCTCTCACCGTTGTGGCCTCTCCCGTTGCGGAGCACAGGTTCCAGATGCGCAGGCCCAGCGGCCATGGCTCACGAGCCCAGCCGCTCCGCAGCATGTGGGATCTTCCCAGACCGGGGCACGAACCCGTGTCCCCTGCATCGGCAGGCGGACTCTCAACCACTGCGTCACCAGGGAAGTCCCAACACATGAGTTTTGATAGGTAATATATTTATGATTGTTTAGTTCAGAGTATTTGTATTTTCAGTTATGGTTTCTTCTTTAAATTAAGGCTATTTAAAAGGTGTTTTTAACTTTACACATGTATAGAGGATTAAAAAATATCTTTTTATTATTGATTTCTAAATTATTTGCACTGGAGCTAAAGAATGTGGTTTGTATATTAACAGTTTTTAGAGATGTGTTGAAGCTTAGTTTATGGCCCAGAATATGGTCAGTTTTTATAAATGTTCCATGTGTGCTTGAAACAAATGCTGCAATTTTAGGGAACAAGTCAGGATAGTTAATTGTGTTGTTCAAATGTTCTATATTCTTTTCTGATTAAAAAAAAATTGCTTGGTCTATCAATTATTTAGCAAAGAATGTTAAAAATACTCCTCTATATCAGTTTCTTTTGAAGTCTTGCCATTTAAAAATATATGTTATATTAATAGGTGCATATAGGTTTAAGATTATTCTATCCTCCTGATGGAATTGATAATAAAATTGATAATTTTATTATGGTCTCGTGATCCCATTTGTCTCTACGAATGTTTATTGCTTTACTATTTTTCCTATTATTAATGTCAACTCTCTTGTGGTTAGTATTTTTTATGTGTATCTTCTAATTTTCAGCTCTGCTGAGTCTTTATGTCCTCAGTGTGTCTCCAGTGTAATATATGTGTGTGTGTATATATATATATATATATATATATATATGTAATTTTTAAAAAAGATCCTGTCTGACAATTTGTGCCTTTTAACTGATGAGTTTAATCCACTTCCATTTATTGTGCTTATTGATATATTTTATTTATTTCTAATACCTTATTTTTGTGCTTTCTCTTTGTTCTACTTTTTCTTATACTTTTCTTTTTTCTTGCCTGCTTTTGGATTGACTGGAATTTTCCTCCTGTTTCTTCCTTATTATAATTTTTCCATCTGCTTCCTGGAAGTAGTGTATTATCTTACAATGGTTTCCCTAAAAAGTTAAAATACAAAGTTAACAAAATCCAAGGTCAATTAATATATTTACTTTCTAAAGAATACAAAAACCTTAGGATGACTTAGTTTTAATTATGCCCCTCCTAATTAATATACTATTGTTCTTAGTATTTTAGAATTTATATTCCTACTCAAAATTTGTGTTTTATGTTTATCATTAATTTGGAAAAATTATCAGCCATTATCTCTTCAAATATTTCTTCTTCACCCTTGCATTATCTCCTTCAGAAACTTCAATTAGATGTATGGTAGACTCTATGATCATATCTCTCAATTCCTCATTAACATTTCCTTTTCTCTCTTTATATCTCTGTGATTCATTCTGTGATATTTCTTCAAATATATATTCCAGTTAACTAATTTTCTCCTCAGAGATGTCTAATCTTCTGTTTTAACCTATCCTTTGCATTTCTAACTTCATTATGTTATTTTATTTTTAAGGTTTTCCAATTTTAGAAGATTTATTTGGTTCTTTTCCAAATTTTAATTTTTTTAAGAGTCTTACATCATGAGTTTGATATCTTCTCTAATTTCTTCAAACATAGTAGACATGTGTACTTTATATATTCTATTTGGTAATTCTAAATTTTATTTCTTTGTGGGTTTGCTGTTTTGTGGGTTTGCTTTTGATATCTATTGCTTCTGTCAATTCTTTTTCATGGTGGCTTGTATCCTTGAACATATTACCTGATTTTGCATTGTGAAATATATTAATTGGAAATTTATTCCTAAACATAATTCTTTGAGGTCTAGGCTTAAGGTTCTTGCCCTGTTCCTGTGGACACAAACACCTGGGATTATGGGAGCTACATAGGTAGTGTGATTCTGGATCCAAATGCAGTGAGAGCCAGAATGTGGTTAAGAATCCTCAGGGTGGGGCTTCAGGGTGGGGCTTCAGGGTGGGGCTTCCCTGGTGGCGCAGTGGTTGAGAGTCCGCCTGCCGATGCAGGGGACACGAGTTCATGCCCCGGTCTGGGAAGATCCCACATGCCGTGGAGCAGCTAGGCTCGTGAGCCATGGCCGCTGAGCCTGCGCATCCGGAGCCTGTGCTCCGCAACGGGAGAGGCCACAACAGTGAGAGGCCCGCGTACCACAAAAAAAAAAAAAAAAAAAAGAATCCTCAGGGTGGAATTTTCCCTCCTCCATTTAGCACCAGTGTTGAAGCAGTCTTTTCATACTGTCTCCTTGTAGGTGTTTTTTTCTGAGGGGCCTGGTGTTCATTATGTGGTAACCTCACTCTGATTTAATGCCTTACTAGATCCTAGACTTCCCCTTATTTTCCCTGCACAGCCCCCAGAGATTAACAGAGTGCTGTATCTTCCAGCCTTGGCCTTTGCTTACCAATGTCTATTTAGGATTTGTCATTACTTTTGACATGTGATAGTTTAGTTTAAATTCCTACCAAGCTAGCTGTAAAAAAGATTTCAAAATGAATATTACATATATATATATCAGTTTTAATAGTTCTGTATTTGGATGCTTTTGATTATATGCCATTATTTATCTTAATGAAAATGGAAGGTACTAGAGAGTTACTGGCTTACCTGATCCAGATACTTAGACTGTAAATTCCTGAGAGCTTTTCTGTTGTAGGTCCTCATGACGAAAATAAAAAGAAACTTGTGCGAGAGCATCTTGACAGGAGGACTCTATCCTCTGTCCTTATTAATTTGGTTTCCTCAGTTTCAAGTCTGCTTAGAGAAAATAAAAGTCAACATAACATAAAAATAGTCGCTAATCAATGGAAGAATGGCCAGTCCACATGGAAACTACCTTCCTTATTTTATCAAGGTTTTTATTACATCAGAGTTTGTTCTGCATATGAAATGTTTGCAAAATGAAACTGGGGGTCTTGTAATAGAGGAAGGATTATATAAAGTTGATGAAAGTGATGTTGGGTAGCTGTTCCAATCTTGTGATAGCCCTTGAAAAGTGAGCATCTGATAGAGCCATTTCAGCTAACAAGTGAAGAGTAGATAATTGACAAGGACCTGTTTTTTTTTTTTTTTTTTTTTTGGCGGTACGCGGGCCTCTCACTGTTGTGGCGTCTCCTGTTGCAGAGCACAGGCTCCGGACGCGCAGGCTCAGCGGCCATGGCTCACGGGCCCAGCCACTCCGCGGCATGTGGGATCTTCCTGGACCGGGGCACGAACCTGTGTCCCCTGCATTGGCAGGTGGACTCTCAACCACTGCGCCACCAGGGAAGCCCCCTATGTACCTGTTTTAAAAGATTGTGAGGGACACTCAGAAGCAGAGATGAAGGGCTCTGACTTTTGCAAAATTGAGCCTCTTTTGATTGCACCAAGGAAGTTGAATATAACATGTAGGATGTCATGTTGTGACATCTCCCCCCATCAATACTTGATGTGTTGGTTGTTTAATAATAACCTGAAATGATTTGTTTTTATGGTTTTCAGTTTAAGATAAACCCCAGTCTACTGGTTTTTATCACTATGAAATACTGGTTTCTGTTTTATGTGAATTAACTGTGCCAGCTTTTCTTCCTGTACCAACTTAATGATAACAAGGCCTCCTGGGTAACAAATCACACATAGCACAAGTCTGGTGTAAACTCCAAAATCCTTTATTCCAAGGAACTGGTGAAAGCCCATAGCCAGGCTGGGCAACAGTACATGCCCCGCTGGTCCGGATTCCTCTTCCTTTCCTTGTGTGGTCCAGATTAAGGTGACCCTTTTCTCTGTGTTCCATGCAGATCTGCACTTGGAGGGCCACTTTTTTGTCCAAGGACCTTCATGACCTTTTAGGGAAAAATCAGAGTCTGCATCGATAAATATTCAAAATTTATTCAGAGTATTAAACATGTCTTGGTGGCATTCTTAAGGTTGTTCCTCTAAATATGGGCTGTAAATTGTCCCGCTACTTCCTTTTAGCCCTGGGAATGTCTTTTACTCTGCATGGGGCTGTAGATCTAATGCAACACATAGTCAGTGTCTGCTTGTTTTTCGTATCTTGTTGCCTTGCTGGGGTAATGGAGAACACCTTCTCTGATTCACAGGTTGATGGGAAGAATAACTGCTAGCTGGGATTCAAGCAGAGAACAGACTTTCCAAATTGGGCAGAGATCCACCCAATGTCTTGACCCTTCCCGAGCATGTAGTGGAAAAGCTATAGAACCCCTTGGATGCCTCTATTACTCTCCTAATGACCAATATGACAGGCGATGTAATGGTTAATAGCATAGATTCAGGGGCCGGAGAGCCTGCATCTGAACCCCAATTCCACCTCTCCTGGGGGCATGGCTTGGAGAAGTGAGTCACCCTCCCAGTGCTTTTGTTACCTCATTTGCAAAAAGAGCATCATTGCTTCATTATGGTTCCTACCTAAGGTTTGTTATGAGGACAAAAATGAGTTATTATTTGGGATGTGCTAAGTAAATGTCAACTAAGTTTTTGTTACGATAAATTGGACAGACGCCATCATACTGAAGATGAATGAATTCTGAGATTTTAGGCCTAAAGTGACACAGAACAGCTAAGAGGAGCGTGTGCACGTGTGTGTGGTTGAAGATGATCCTGAGTTAAGGTGCACTCAGCACCATTAAACCTTCTTCAAATGTCAGTACCCAATATGGGTGCATAGAAAGTGAGTGAATATTTGCTGGGATTGAGGATTCTACATTATTCATGAAGGCTTTGTGAACTTGAATCCTTTAACTCCATCACATCTCTAGTACAAAAGGCAAAACCAATGTTTTCTGGTTATAGATTCTGTAAAATAAAATCCTTCAGCTGTGCCAGACTGGTGAGGCTATCTTTTTTTTTTAAAATAAAAGGTGTCAGCTTCTGCTTATTGCTTCAGTGAAAGCCTAGCACTGGAGAAACACCAGGAGAAACCTAACTCCATGAAAGAAAAAAGTCGTGAACAAAGGTGTTTTAATCTCTGGATGTGGTATTAAGCTCATGAGACGGTGCCTTGGGGTATCTATACAAAGACAAAGATGCCCATGCAGCCCCTGCTACTGTCCCCTCCCCTTTGTTCTGTTCTCCACCTCTCCAGTCCTGCCTATTCTTTAAGCCCAAGAACAGATTCCACCCCTTACCAGGGCATCTCCCCAGACTGACCCAAGGGGAAGTGATCGCCCTCCACTTGAACTTTCCAAGTACCATTTTCTAGTCCCTTCTTTTGACATGCAGATGCACTGTTGGCTACCGTCTGCCTGTCTCAGATTTTCAGCTAGAATGTAATTTCAACAAGGATGGAATTTCATTTACACTTCTTTAAATCCACACACTGCCAAGCACGACAGATGCTAAATAAATAGCCACCAAAGGACTGGATCCTTGGACCTTCAATTCTAATCCTGGCTCTGCAGCCAGCTTGCAGCCAACTTGCTAAAGTAGCTTTTGGCATCTTAGCCACATGGACTGTCACACAGATATGCCTTAAATAATAGTAGTAAATATCATAACAATAGATAGCACTTACTGAGTTCTTATTAATTTCAATATTGTTCTAAGCACTTTACATGTGTTAAATAATTTAATCCTTATAATACCTCTGTAAGGCATGTCATCATCATTTTATAGGTGGGGAAACTGAGGCACTGAGCAGCTGAGTAGCTTGCTTGAGGACACGGCACTAGCAGTAAGAGACAGATCCAGGGTTTAGTCCCAGGCAGTCTGTGCCTCAATCTCAAAATGACACGAACAGTAATAACCCCACGTGGTGCTGTGTTGACTTGCTGAGGCTGTAGTCCCAGTTAGTCAATCAAACACTAGTCTGGGTGTGGCTGTGAAGGGATTTGGAAGGAGTTATTAAAGTCCTTGCTCAGTTGACTTTAAGTGGGGAAGATGATTTTGGGGAATCTGTGTGAGCCCGACTCAATCAGCTAATTTCAAAACAGGGCTGGGCTTCCCAGGTGGCGCAGTGGTTGGGAGTCCGCCTGCCGATGCAGGGGACACGGGTTCGTGCCCGGGTCCGGGAAGATCCCGCATGCCGCGGAGCGGCTGGGCCCGTGAGCCATGGCCGCTGAGCCTGCGCGTCTGGAGCCTGTGCTCTGCAACGGGAGAGGCCACAGCAGAGAGGCCCGCGTACCGCAAAAAAAAAAAAAAAAAAAAAAAAAAACAGAGCTGAGGCTTCCCGGGAGAGAGAAGAGATTCCGCCTACCTGTGCCGTGGGGCTCCATCCCGCTGTGATTTCTCTTCCTTGCCATCAGCCCCTTCATGCATGTGTCTTGTACTGTTTCTGCTCCCCTGGCTGGACTCTGACCGAGACACACCAGGACGCCTACTTTGTGCTCCAGTTTACTGTCCTGGGCTCCCCTGCCTGGACTCTCTGCTCCCTTAGACGCTGTTCGCCATGGCTGCTGGTGAAAAATCCTCCCTCCCTCCAAGGTCTGGCTCCGATGCCACACCGGACAGAATGAGCGCCTCCTCTCCTGGGCTCCAGCCCACGATTTCCAGCACTTAGAACACTCTTTTTTGTGTTCTAGGCAATTCCATCCTCTCCCCGCAGTGGACACGGAGCTGTTTGAGGATAGCGGCCAGGGTCACATCCATCATCAGTGGAGAACAATGCTAGCCTAAGCGTATCCATTTGTGGATACAAAGGATTAACATTTTCTTGGGCCAGGTTGAAAGGGATTGCCTCCCTGCTTTGGTGGTCAAGACATTTGCTTTCCTTACTGGGGTGTTGATAAGTGCTTTTAAACCTAGGAGACAACACAGCTAGAAACATTAGGATTACAGTAACTAACTGGTGATACTCATACTAATGACTAACTTAAAAAATATTTCCCCTTTAAATGCAATGCTTAAATCTTTTCCTCCTAAATTAAAATATGCTGCATATCCACAAAATTCAGAAAGAATGAGTGAGTGTGTGTGTGTGTGTGTGTGTGTGTGTGTGAGACCTGGGCACAATCACTCATTAGTAACTCACACTTGCATGTGTACATGTCCACAGTAACCAGGGATTAATGTGAGTTTGTAGGAATAACTGGATCAGAGGAACATTTCTTCATATCATCCAGGCCTCAAATTAACTGAAATATCATCAGGGCAATGTTTGACTCCCTCTCTCTGTTCTGTCCTTTTCCCCTTTTGTCAAACAAACAGGCAAAAACGACCTCCAGGAAATGACTGGGGTCAAATTCAGAGCATGTTTACATGCAGCCAAGTTTGGTCATTCTGTTCTGGGAAGTAGCAGGGGCAGCATGAGGGTGTTCAGAAGACAGGAGCCCAGTTGGGTGGGCAGGAGAGGCAGAGTGTTGAGAGCAGCTCTGCTTTGATCACGTTCCAAGGCAGGGCTGCCTGGCGCTGTGTGCTGGGCTCAGGGTGTCGGAAGGAGGTTGGGTCTCCGAGTCTGTACACATGGCTGCTTTGTTGGGGTCTTTGCTGTGAATGTGAGTGAGTTTAGCCTTCAGCGTGGAAGCAGAGGAGGACAGATCTGGACATGGCACAATGTCTGATGTTTACTGCAACATGTGCGTTCAACGTGGGGATGCCTTGTGTGGTCCTTCCGGAGATCATGGTTTTTGCAGGAAGTGCTCCCATGGGAGGACTTCCAAACAAACTAGTTGGAGTTTGATGGAGAAGGTGGTATTGGTGAAATTCGATTTTAGGTTGAATTTAGTGCTTTTCTTAAAGTACAAGAAATCAAATACCATCTCTCTTTTTTTTGTTTACCCTGCACATAGGTATTTCATGTAGGGTTGTGTGTGCATGTGTGTAAGTTGAACAGCCAAAGATGGGATTTTTGAGTTCAATTCTTGTCATTTCTAAGGCCTAATTCATTTCCATCTTTCCTAAGGATAACCTGTGCCTATTAAAAATCACTGGAGAAAGAAGTGATCTTCCTTAATAACATCCTCATAATGTTCTAAAAGCAGAGGAGACCTCAAAGAAAGGAACTGATAAATAGGCTCTCTCCACACTTCTGGGCTCACTCTTAAAATTTTCTATTCAAACAATTTTAATTTTAATTTTTTTGGCCACAATGCATGGCATGTGGGATCTTAATTCCCTGACCAGGGATCAAACCTATGCCCCCTACAGTGGAAGAGTGGAGTACTAACCAGTGGACCACCAGGGAAATCCCTATTCAAACCCTTCCATACAAAAATGCTTCCGTTTGTTTTGAGGGCCGACAGTATTTTAGAGATGGATCAAGCGTGTGTTCTTAAGGGCAGCACTTTGAGAAAGAAAGTTACTTATTTTCCTTTTTGAAATTGGTGGTGCAGGGTTGGGGGGGTGAAGAAAGCTGGAGGAGCCCCGTGGGCTTCTCTCTTTGCGGTAGAACATTCCCCAGGTTGTAGGTGGGGAAACTGAGACCTCAGGAGCTTAAGAGGCCCATCCCACGTGCCCATCCCCTCCTGGGTGAGGCAGACCAGCCCTGATGAATGAATCAAAGACCTGGTTTTCTTCCTGTGGTAACAGGTTTGTTTTGTTTTTTTGAGTTCTCACATCCAAGCCTTAAAAAAGTCTGTTGTGGTTTCTGGATGGGAACGCGGTGCAGGACCTGGGAAGTGTGTTCCTGGCGGCAGTTGTGAAGAGGAAACAGATTGTACACCTTTTTTCTTCCATTGTTCTAGGGTAGGACACGACTGCCGCCAGACAGGGTTGTTAGGAAAGAAAGTTCACAGCAACTCATGAAGCACTGAGGAAACTCTAGATGAACGGCCCTTGGGAAGTGCAACGCATCAGAATGGAGCAAACCGAAATAATCGAGATAGTTCTAAGTTCATAAAGAGGGTTAATCGGGTGTCCCCTCAGACAGTGGAATTTCAAACAGGAAGACCTTCAGTGCATCCAGAGACAGTTTCTCAAGGATGTCTGAGGTGTCGTCTAAAGGGAGCAGTGAGAAAAGAGTGTTTCCTTAGCAAGTCGTGGAAGAGCTCAGGTGGGGCCACTCCCTGCTCTGTGCTGCTGGGGGCACACGTGTGCAGCCTCTCGCTCCCTCATTGTGTCTTGCAGGTGTTTGGCTGTCCTTCGTAGCCTGACACGCAGCAGGCATTTAATAAATATTATCATCGTCTCTCATGAGAACTAGAGGCCCATCCACATGAGAGTCACACACCTGATCACTGGGGTGAGCGTTCTGTTCTGGACAGCGGCTGTTTTCATATTTAGGTGATTCTGCGGAGAAAACATTAAATTGCTCAGAAAGCTTGAAGGATTTCACTGGAAGTAAAATAACAGTTGAACCTGGTGTTATCTGTCCTTTAAAATGAAAAGCTATATTCAATTCCATAAAATGTCAATCAAGTAATTTATTCTACCTATTGAGTGCATCATAAAATGCTCACAGTTTAGTGGGAGAAACAGACTCACCAGCAAATAAGTACAATGTTAAAATAATTAGTTGAACCAAGTGACCTCAGAATTTGGTGGCGGAGGAGGGAGCTGGGAGGGGCTTCCATAGTCAGTGGAATTCCATGTGTGCAGTGGAATCATGGTGCCCCTAGGCGGGTGCAGGGAGTGGTTATGTAAGCTGGTTGGGCTGACATCCGCCCTCTGCTGGCCAAGCCAGGTTCCCCGGGCCCAAGGCTGCATCCAACTGGAGGAAGGGATGTCTTCTCCTAACTTTCACAAAGACGCCAAATGGGCTGGTAGTAGCTCTGCAGGGAATGTGCAGGGCGCTCTTATCTCTGGAGCAGCACAGAGGGTGGGCACCAGGCCCAGGCAGGTCTTGGTGAGAAAAGCCCATATGGGGTCCTCTCCCAGCAGTTCTCCGGTAGAGGTTCTATTTTGTGGTGACCACAGCCAGACTCCAGACTGGCTTGGAATCAGTCATCCCACCTCACGTGTAGGCAGCAGTGGAGTGCACACCAGGCTGTTGTGTTCTGGGGCTTTGCAAAGTGACTTATGCCAAACAGAAAACTGGGAGACAATTTTGTATCTTACCACCAAGAGGGAGACAAGTATCTAATTTTCCTTTCATGGTCCAACTTCAGTTTTCAAATCACAGGTTATGTGTTCTTTTTTTTTCTCCTATCTGTTGAAAAATCTTTAGAAAATAAAATTTACTAAAAAACCAAACATATAATATTAACACAGGCTCTTGAAGCAACATTTGGTGTGAACTCAGCTTCAAAGTTCAGGAGTAGGGGTGATATTTCTAAGCAGAATAGAGACAAATTTAACTTGTTTGATTTGATACTTAGGAAAGTTTTTTTTTTTTAATTTGATACTTTCAGTGAAAAGCTTAAGTATTGGTATTTGTGTTACATTCAAAAATATCCATGTGCTCTCAAATAACATTTCATACCATTGTAAACATTTGTGTAAATAGTCCCTTCTAAATAAATATATCCTTTTAACAGTGAACTGTGATACTTATTTCTTAATGAAAAAACTAGGTCTACAAATCCCCACTATTGCATTGCTTTATTTGCTGACCCCTAATAAATTGAACAGATTATGATATTTGCTACAATCATACAATGTTGCAACTTCAGGGATGGAGCTATGGTCAACTCTTGGGCCCCACTGGTCTTTAAATGCAGTTTGTTTCTTAGATCATGGGTCCTTTGTGGCATTGGTAAGGTCACTGCCAGGAGTGGCACATAGGAATTATTCAGTGCATGTTGGCCAACCAATTTCCGCTTAGGTGGATTATTTTTTTGGCTTAATTATGTCAAATGCATATCAAAAGTTACATAGAAAATACATTAAAAATAGATACGCCCCTCAATATTATTGCCCATAGTTGTCATGAAGCTTTCCCTTATGTTTTCTTTTAGTAGTTTCATAGTTTCAGATGTTACATTTGAGTCTCTAATCCATGTTGAGTTGATTTTTGTATATGGTATGAGATAAAGGTCCAGTTTCATCCTTCTGCATGCGACTATTCACCATTGTGAACATTCGATAAAGAATCCACTGTTGAGGAGCCTATCCTTTTCTTCTTGTGTGTTCTTGGCATTGTTGCCAAAGATCAGCTGACTAAATGTGTGGAGTTATTTCTGGACGATCCCAAAAGTAAAAACAGACGAGAGGGATAGTGTAAAACTCAAAAGCTCTGCACAGCAGAGGAAACATTCAGCAAAGAGACAACCGGCGGGGTGAGAGAAAGGACCACACATCTGATAAGGGTTAATATCCAGAATATGGAAGGAACTCAAACAACTCATTAGCAAAGAACCTACCCAGTTAAAAAATGGGCAAAGACCCAAATAAACATTTCTCGAAAGAAGAGGTACGAATGGCCAGGTGTATGAAGAGATGCTCAACATCACTAACCATCAGGGAAACGTAACTCAAAACCACAATGAGATATTACTTCACACTTTTAGGATGGCTATAATCAAAAAGACAAAAGATAATAAGTGTTATCGAGGATGTGGAGAAAAGGAAGCTCCTGTGCACTGTTGGTGGGAATGTCAAGTGATACGGCCGTTACGGAAAGCAGTATAAAGCTTCCTGAAAACATTAAAAATGGAACTACCACACGATCCAGCAATCCCACTTCTGGGTGTAGAGCGGAGGGAAATGAAATCAGGATCTTGAAGAGATACCTGTACTCCCGTGTTCACTGCAGAGTTATACGTTATTCACCACAGCTGAGATATGGAAGCAATCTAAGTGACTGGTGATGAATGAATGGCAAAAGAAAATGTGGTGTGTGTGTGCGTGTGTGTGTGTGTGTAGACAAGGGAACATTATTCAGTCATAAAAAAGGAAATCCTGCCACTTGTGACAACATGGATGAACCTGAAGGACATTATGTGAAGTGAAATCTCCAGACACAGAAAGGCAACTACTGCATGGTATCACTTAGGTGTGGAATCTAAAAACGTCAAACTCGTTGAAGCAGATAGTAGAATGGCGGTTCCCAGGGGGCAGGGGGAGGGGAAAATGGGGAGATATTGTCCAAGGGTACAAAGTAGTTGCAAAGGATGAGTAAGCTCTGGAGATCTAATGTACTGCATGGTGTCTATAGTTAATAATATCGTATTGTATACTTGAAATTTGCTATGATAGTGGATCTTAACTATTTACCACACACACATGTAACTATGTGAGGTTGATGCCTATGCTGAGTAGCTTGATTTTGGTAATCATTTCACAATGTGTATCAAGACTTCATGTTGTACGACTAAAATATATGCCATTTTCACTTGTCAGTTTTATCTTAGTGAAGCTGGAAAAAGGGGAAAACTTGGCTTAACTCATAAAAATATACGTGCTGCTAAAATAATAACTTCGAATTTTGCCAAAAATTGTTAATCTGCATGATTGGGTTTTAAAATTGAGGTTTAGATTGAAGCACCACGAGATGCCAAAGTGAGACAGATATTCTGTGCAGAATTTACAGGAGAAAGTCTTCCACGTGGATTCCATCAGTCTTGAACTTCTCAACCAAACAGAAGATTGAAGAGAGGAACAAGGGAGAATTTGTGAAAGTCTGTGAAGAGATGCGTTTGGAAAACTTCGTTTCCTTGTTGTGAATCCCAGACCCCTCACAAGGAGGAGTGCCCGGGGAGCCACGTCCTTTATCTCCATTGGCCACCTTGGTCAGGAAACTGCAGGGAGACAGTCCCCAGTAATGAAGAACTCTGTAAGATCCTCAGGAAATCATAAAATCACCCAGTCTTGGTAAAAACTACCTGCCCCACTTCTAAGTTCCCCAGGTCTGAAATAGCAAGTAATCATTGGGCTTGGAAGTTGGGGCGGGGGAGGGAGAGCTTTAGTAAGGAGGTGGCGATGGACATTCAAATTTCTGATATGAAATTGTGTTTGTGACTTGGTGATCATAAGATTGTTTATTCCCTAATAGTGAGCTGCCGGTTTCCATCCAGGAGCAGGTAAATCTGGTCCCACTGAACACATTTTAAAAAGGCAATGGAAGGGGCTTCCCTGGTGGCGCAGTGGTTGAGAGTCCGCCTGCTGATGCAGGGGACACGGGTTCGTGCCCCGGTCTGGGAAGATCCCACATGCCGCGGAGCGGCTGGGCCTGTGAGCCACGGCTGCTGAGCCTGAGCGTCCAGAGCCTGTGCTCCGCAACGGGAGAGGCCACAACAGTAAGAAGCTCGCGTACCGCAAAAAAAAAAAGGCAATGGAAGACCAAAATTAAAATGCCTTTGGATAATACCCCACAAGTCTGCATTCAAAATACTGGGTAAAAAGGTAAAATTCTTTAATCAGCATTCTTTAAAGTACTGTGCTTTACTTATCCTATCTCTGAAAAGTGTGTACTGAATTTTGATTTTAAAAGAAATATGACACATATTTATGTAATTGTAGCCAGTATAACATGCTTTCCCCACTCGGAGTAAAAACTATGGTCATATTTATTTCACTTTTCGGGTAGTTGCTGTCGAGAAAAAGGGAATTCCACCACCTCCCTTTCGAGGCCTTTCTTCCCTTCCCCTCCATGAGAATCCCCAAGAACCTGGGAGTCACCCTTCGTTTGGAAACTGGCCGCGTTTGTGGCTTTGGTGCCTGCATTCCCGCAGTGGCTGAAGCCACTACTGTTGGTCCACAGTGGGCTCCCTGGGCGCCTCCCTCTGGATGTCATGCATTTCAGTTCACACACACTTGCAGCCACTGTTCCCAAACCACCATCCCAGGGTGGCTGGGCCTCAAGGGGCTTCTAGATTTAGCCCCAAACCCTGAAATCTTAGATTCTTGGTTTGAGTTAGGGTACCAGGCCGGTCTTCTTCCCTTAATGGATTTCCCGTCTTTCTTTGGTATCATTTGCTTTCAGTGGAGACTTGGTTAGGAGCATCTCAGATTGTCACAGAGCTTAACCAAGCACAGAATTGCAAAGAGACATTCTCTCCCCTTCCTCCAGGAGGGTCCGAGTCCTCAGACAATGTGGATCGTCTCCCCGTGGCCGCCAGCTCTGCACAGGATGGAGGATTATAAAAATAAAAGGTCCTCAGGGCAATGGCCTTACCTTTATAGAACTAGATTGATCTTCCAAATACGTAAAAACCAGCTTCTAGTACAAGGCATGCCTTCTATATTTAAACTGATATGTGGAAATTTGAATTTGGGAAGAAACATATTAGTAAGTTGATCTAAAATTATAAAATGTGTATTCCAGTTGGAAAAAAAATTTCCCCAAAATCCATGATACTTTCTAGGTCCATTCCTACAGCTCCATCCACCTAGTGAACCACACCCCAGCCCCTGACACACATGCAAACAACCTACACCCACATCTGACGGATAAGGCACGAACACCCAACACTTGGGGTACCCAGTCCATACGCACAGGCTGGCCACAGATCTGCCACCGTGTGAGTGACGGGCCACTCTGATCAAATGCCTTCTTTCTTAAGAACTTGAACTAGAAGCGAGGAAAAGATTGTGAGTCGTAAGAGAAAAAAGAGGCGCAGGTGTTTCTGTGACCATCAAGGTGGAGGGCTAGGGTGAAGGCCCCCACGCTCCTGCCGGGGGTGCTTCTGGGTCTACCATGGATCTTGACTCTCCCCTCTCCTCCAGCCAGAGTGCAGATGCCCAATTACGACATCAGTTCTGGGGTCTCCACGAGGGGCCTCTCGTCACTCCTCACACAAACACCTCGCTCCAGTCTCTGTCTCCATCGCCACATGGCATTATCCCTGTTGCATAAGGAACAGCTATTATCCTGGGTTAAGACCCACCATAATGACCTCATCTCAACCTGATGACATCTGCAAAGACCCTGTTTACAAATTTGGCACATTCGCAGCTTCCAGGTGGACCAGGGTTTTCAGCGGACACTATTCAAGTCAGTACTGGTCATCTTCAGAGACGGTTGGAGAGAGAATCATTTCAGCGAGGGATGTGGGCGACTGCGGGTTGCATTGCACGGACAGGAAGCAGGAACAAGGGTGTGTGGGTAGTGCTCTGAGGCAGCTGGCCGGGGAGAGCAGAGCAGAGGCATGTTGAAGGGGAGGCAGGTAGAGACATTTCCTTGTCCTTGTCCCTCGATGGGAACAACGGGGACAAGTTCATGGGTGCGGAAAGGACTCAGCTAACAGGGCAGGAACGGGGAGGGACACTGTATGGACATAGGCCTGGGGGAGGGAGGGAGTGACGGGCCCCGGCTCAGGGCTGAGGACCTAACTTGGAGGAAACAGGACCAGCAGCCCTGAGTAGAGCCATCAGCCCGAGGCCAGCTCAGCTGTGACGATGTAAGCAGATGGCGCTGGACAGTCTGCATCACTCAGGGGCTGCTCTTTGCCCTTCCCCATGGGTCTAGATTTGTTTCATTGTTCTCTTGTTTTTAAGGGTAACCGTGAAAACATATGACCACCATCTGCCTCCTCCAAGGCACTGCAGCTCTGTGGCTTGTTTCTGAAGCCCTGATTAAGCAGTCAAGGCCTGTCCGGGGCTGGTGTCAGCTCCAACAATAGGTGCACCGTCAGGGGTCCCTGGGGGAGGCTACTTCCCCTGTACACAGAGAAGAACTGAAGAAAAAGAAGGAGGAGGACACATCTGAGGCCCCGGAACCCAGTGAAACCCAGTGAAATCAATCCCAGAGCTCCATTTATTTTGGGGTGGGGATCTCCACTCCGAGACCTGCTCACAGGTAGTTAAGGGATTTCACGTGAGTAACCGATGGCATGTCCTATAGGTTCTGTCCTCAGAGCTAAATGGGTTGATGTTTCACATGAAGCACATTTTTGTTGATCTTTCTTTCAGGATGATGGTGTTCGAGAGTTTTGATGCAGTCAGTTTTCTTAGCCCCTCTGAATTCTGAACTAATAGAGAAAGACATACAGGATTCAGATAGGGGTCAAATTTGTGTTTTACTGGAAAAACTGGATAGACTGGGACTTATATGTGAGGTCAAAATGAGCTTCCTACTCCTTTTTCCCTAAATTGAGCTTACTGGCTGAGTTTAAAGGTCCAGCAGGTGGACAGGGCCTGCTATGGTGACCTTATAGTCTGCAGGACACCAGGTCTGGAAGAAAGCCCAGGAGAGCAGAAGGCCCCTCATGAGCAGCTTTCCTTGGCTCTGAGCCTCGACTGTCAGGGGACCAGTGGTGGTCAGACTCTCATGATCCCACTTGTTACGTGCATCTTCTTTTCCTCCCTCAGGAGACAGCTAACAGGTGGTGGACAGAAAGCAGCTACTTGTGCCCCAACTCTCCGAGAGGGTGGATGTGTTGGCGGAAGTTCTTGTTTAATGGGTTGGCAGGGAGGTAGGGAGCGGGATCGTTCCACTTACAGATATCCTATTATTGAATATGCATTCTGAGATCCATTTCCATGTTGTGGCTTCTTTTTCTAGGTAATATCCATGACTTGTAGAAGATTTGATTTTTTTCCTGGGAGAAAAGACAACATAAGTGAAAACCTCTGGGGATTCAGTTAGATAGATAGTTTTGTATCCTGAATTTTCCCTATACTAGATAATGGTGTCTTGGGAAACTTATTCAAAACTCTCTGAGTCCCAGATCCATCATCTCTAAAATGAGGATAACACACACTTTGTTTAGGAAACATACATAACCACTTATGAATTAGTCAGGATAGGCCAGGTTATGCTGCAGCAACAGCCTCCAAATCTCAGTGGCTTAACATATGCATTGATTTCTCTCTCACAGGCTGCAGATATAGGTGATTCTGCAGGACAGCTGTCTTCCCCATAGGGGCTCAGGGATATAGGCTGCTTCCGTCTTGAGGCACTTCCATCTTTCCACCGGCATCTGTGATCGCCATGGCAGAGATAACAGGGGATGTGCACGAGCAGTGCTTGAAGAGCTGGCCCAAATTCCTGCCTCAGCACAGGAGTGGCTGGGAGCATAATCCTCCAGGGTGCCCCGGGAAAGCAGACGGACTAGCATGGGGGTCTCTACCTCAAGTACTTACCCTTTTCTTCCAGGCACCCTTCTGTTCATTGAACAAATGACACTGATTCTTCAAACTAGCAAGAGGTTGGGGTGCTGAGGGCCCCTGGCTCATGTTCTTTGCAGTGGATATACCTGTGGGAGTGGTCAAGTCTCCTATCACACCATTCCTACACGTTGGAGAAATACTTGTCTAAAACTTCAGCAGGCAGGGTAATAAGATTCCCTTGGTTTTCTCAAACAGTACTGGATTCAAATATTTTATGCTTACATGTCCCAGTTTTTAGTCTGGGGGAATATCTTTATAGTTTTATAGCCAAAGATAAAGTCATCCTAAGACTCCGATTAGGATAAGAATCATGATTTCTTATCTTAGGAGAATAGCTTGGCTGTGGAGAATTAACTGAGTTCCCCGGGAAGTTAACTGAAGCCCAGCTCTTCACTCTTCTGTGAGTATTTCCTGTTTATTCTCACCTCTCTTTCTACTCACGTTGATTTCTTGTCTAAAGTGGCTTCCTTCTTCTCCACTTCTCTCCCCCAACCTTAAGTTGCAAGTGCACATTTGGCCTCACCCATCAAGTTTCGCTTGATTCCGACTCTCAACGATTGCTCCCCCATGTCTCCAAAGTCCTAAAGCACTTATTTATATACTGTCTATTTTGTTCTCTAATTGTTCATTGTGCTAGTCTTGTCTTTTTTTGAATATAACATTTTTTTTGAGTGTAAGGTTTATTTTCCCCAGTGTATTCAGCTACCATGTTTGTGTATCCTATTGGTGGGAATAGTTCCCAACCTGGAAAAGCATGTAATCTGGTAGAGGACAAATCTATGAATTAGTCACTTGGCTCCTGGGCAGAAGTGAGCAACGCATCGTGGAAGTTTGAGAGACTGACTCTCTCTTCCTCAGAAAGGAAAATAACAGTACAGTGGCAGCTGAGGAATTAGATTAGATTGGCACTGACTTTCAAAGGCTGGGATGGATGTTGGGTGAGAAAAAGATGTCTTCTACAAGAAGGAATGGAGTGTGTAAAGACCCAGGGAGCATCTGTTTGGAGAATGGTGAGTAGTGTATTTTGATGGGTGAATAGTTTATATTTAGTGGAAGGTAAGGCTGGATATGATTAGGGCTGCACTTTGGGGAGATTCATCTGGCATGAGGTTTAGAACATTCTGGAGGTAGAGATACTAGTTAGAAAGCAACTACAGCAGCCCAGGTAAGAGATAGGATGGCTCAAGCTAGGGTGTAGAAGCAAAAACAGAAAGGGACAAAAGATAGTTATTTACAAAAGTGGAGTTGAGAGAATTGTAAATCCCATGTGCAGCGGAAGTCGACAGAGGAGTTTCATGAAGGAGTCATGAAGTCATGAGCCAGCGGTCTCTATCACTACAGAACGTGTAAGAAACTCTTGGATCTGGTTCTTAGGTGGTTAATAGCAGGTCATAGCTTGGTGGAACCTGCTACAGTTATGAGCACATAGACGGTGATGATAAAAATTAGGGTTTGATTTTAGGAGTGCTTATCTCATTTACCGTGAAAATTCATGTCATAGTAATTGTTATCATTGGATGCATAACAAGTGACCTCCCAGATTAGTGGCTTGAAATATCAACCATTTTATTATATTTCACAATCCTGTGGATCAGGAATTTGGGTAGACCTTGGCTCAGCAATTTTTCAGCTTCATGCAGGGTTGACTGGACTCCCTTGCTGGTCATAAGTGGCAAGTGGGCTGGTCTGGATGGTGTGAAGTGGCTTAACTCCCATGCGTGAGACCTGCAAGGGTCAGCTGGAAGGCTGGGCCTTCTCAACATTCACAGGTGTCCTGGAGTCCCTTCTTTATCTTTAGCTCTGGAAACACGCCCTTGAGATTCTTGGAAGCCATCTTTTTTAATAGAGAAGGTCTTCGATGCCTGCCTTGGACACCCTTAGCAGGACGTTTGTCTGAAACCATCTATGAGACACCACCTTAGATCTCCTGAGGTCTTAACAAAGGATCTGCACTAACACCCTGGATTTGATCTTTGCCCTGAAGCCACTTTTTCCTTTCAGAATCTTTTGCTGGGAGAGGCTAAGGATAAGAAAGAGTTTTATTTTCAAGCCTAGCAAGCCCTGGCTCCTTTACATTTCTTCTACATTCTGCTAAAAAAAAAAAAATGAACAGTTTCCTCTTTGGTTCATCTTTGTCTTCTTGAATTACATCGTTGGCAGCCAGATGAAGAGTTCTGTATGCTCCTGGGAAAGCTCCAATGTCAAATTCATGAATTTATAGATAATACCTTTCATTTTCCATGTTACTGCAAGGGATGGTTTTGTTAAACAATTTGCCCCTACATAACATACATCATCTTCTCTCCAGCCTCCAGTAACAATTCCTCACTGTCCTTCCTTTCCACTGACAGACCCTCTGAAGACTTTCAGACCTTTTCTCTACCACCAGGTCCCAAATCCAGTGCTGTATGTTGTAATTTTTGTCACAGCAGCAGACTGCTTCTAGGTAACACGTTCTTTTGTTTTTTTTTTTTTCCTAACAGCCTATGGGTGCATAACAAGTGAACCCAAAACTTAGTGACTTAAAACATGAATAATTTTATTACGTTTCATATTTGGGCAGTGAGGAATTTGAGCAGGGCTCAGCTGTATCGATCTTCCGTTCCATGTTGCATTGAATAGGATTACCTGTTATTATTTGGCTGGTAGCTAGGCTGGCCTGGGGGGTTCAAGACAGCTTCTCCCAGGGCTCTGGCAACCTAGCAGGGATAGAAGGATAGAGGGCCCATGTATCTCAGGGCTTCCCCATAAACCCTCTTAGGCAGGAGTGTCAGACTTCTTACATGGCAGCTCAGGACTCCAGGAGACTAAGATGATGACTGCCAATCCTTTTGAAGCCTAGGCACAGAACTGGCCTAGTGTCCTTTTCTTCCTACCCTAGTAGTCAAAGCAGTCAGAGACTAGCCTTGAACCTATGGGAGGAGAAATATTTCCCATCTCTCAGTGGCAGGAGTGTCAAAAAAATATGTGGTCATCTTCACTCTCTCACAGTAGCTTATCAGTCAAGTTGACCAATCATAAAAATTATCTACAGATATGTTCTATTAGCATTGAGCACATAGTAGGCATTTAGTAAATACTTCTTAACTTACTGAGTGGAGCATATTAATCTATCGCCCAAAAGAAATAAGAGGATAGAGGGGCCTTTGTAGTAGAGTTAGAATCTCGGTTTCTGGAAACTTGGTCTGTGAACTTGTGCAAATCTCTCAGCCTCACTGAGTCACGGTTCTTTTATTTGCAAAATGTTAACAATATTCTATTATGTACCATATAAAATTGTTCTGCTATGCCCCACATAAAAATCTTTAACAAAATATGTTAAAGATTTTCTAAACTCTAAATTGTTCAGTGTTCAATAGAGCTTTAGTGACTAAGCAGAAGAGCCTTGGCGTCAGGCTACCGGGTTTTACCTTTGTCTCCCGCGTGGTCTTGATCAATTCCCTCGTCCATCCGAGCCCTGATTCTATTCATTGGAAAAAGGCTGTTACAATCCCAGTCTCATGTAGAACATGAAGCACAGGAGACTCAGTAGAATAGACTGAATGCTGCTGTAGGTGTTACTCTTTAGTGCTCTGAGGCTAGAAATCCAGGTTAGGTTTGCGTGCACCTCACATTAGGATCTGTGTGTACAAGTCAGTACAAGGAAGGGAGAGAGTCAGCCCGCTGTGGTGTGAACAACTTAATAAATGGGGCAGGAATAGGACACTAGTTTGAAAAATGGATCCCAAATCAAGTCTGTTTGTTGCTATGCCTCAGCAAGTCCAACAGTGAAAAATACTCACCCATAAAAATGGTTTCTTCCATAGCCATTTGATTTCTCTCTAATGAGACAGCTTTTTATTACTCAGTGAGTCCTAGATTTAGCAGTTATGTCATAAGTCCACGTATGTGACATAGGTAATCCACAGTGGGTATGCCTTTAGTAATCAGTTGGTGTTTAATTAACATGTGAAGCTTTCCCGTTAAACCTAAATTAAATTTGTGGCAGATCTACTTGAGCTCATTTAGACTGTTGTCAGAACAACATTTTCCTTGGCTGAAATGCCATTTTGTTAACAAACTCTAGAGCTTTGAACACGGACATGAAGAAGAAACCAAGTAAGGACTTTCCAAGTAAAGCCTATAGAATGGGTTTAGTGTGATCGTTAAAGCGGGGAATCTCATCTCCCAGGTGCCCTTCTCCTTGGGAGAGAAGCAGCCGTTCTCAAAGTGTGGTCCCTAGCCAGCTGCATCTGCAGCCCCTGTTAGAAATGCAGGTTCTTGGGCCCCACCCCAGACCCACTGAACTGGAAACTCTCAGGGGAGTCCAGATATCTGGGTTCTCAAGGTCTCCAGGTAATTCTGAAGCCCCATTAGTTTAAGGACAACTAAATTAAGGTCTGGCGTTGGGGCAGGTGACAGCGAATATAAACCATCCCTGGAAAGCTTAAACTCATTAAATCACCACCTAGAAAATTACCTACACCCAGAGGACATCTGTGTCTTGGCAATTTTTTCTTTCTTTTGTGTCTTTATTACATTAAACGTGTCAATCAAAAATCCCTGGTTCCCATGGTGATGAGCAATTGGATATAAATGCATGGATATGGATATAAGTTCTGAAATGCTTGCAGGAGTTTCATATTTACTTGACATTCAGTGGGAAACGAATGCTTTTCTTCTGCCTGGGTTGCATTTTTCCTCCTCTCCCTGTAAATTGGTTTAGTCATATCCTTTACTTTATGTGCTCCTTTCTCCCATAACTCCAGAATTCGGGACATTAGACGGCATCTGTAAACCCCATTGCCACAGAGTGAGAGTTATACATCCCGAGCCCACAGGGAGACCGTGTGATAAATTCAAGCTGGAGCACTTAAGACGTGCTGCAGGCGAGTAGAGAGGGAAGGAAAAGCAGCCTTTTGTGATGTGCGTGGCAAATTTTAGAAGGTGTCTGCAGAAGGCTGGAAATAAGGAGTGAGAGAAGAAAGAGAGGGCATTTCTGGGTGATGTCCACAGAGCAGACCCTACCTGTGACGAGTGTGGTCTCCAGGCAAAGTGGGTTTTCGTATTTGAGTTGAAGGCAGCTCTCCTATTGTTGCTGTAAGGCACGGACAGCATCGCATGAAGGAGAGAAGGCAGATGGCAGAGGCTCAGGGATTTACAGAACCATTTAGCTGCAAATAGGACAGGAAAGGCAGAACAATGAGCTGGATCTCACTCCAAGTCTTTCCAGACACAAAGGCAAAGAAGGGGAGGAAGAAATCAGATCCTAATGTCAGTGGGAGACAAGGACATAGCTCGTGACCAAGCGTAGCTTAGGTGGAGCTGGGCATGCTTAGATCTGGCAAATGACCTGCACTATTTGTCAAACACGGGAGTTTTCGAACCATCGGGCTGTGATGTCCACAAGTGATGAAGCAAAACTCTTCTGCTCTATTTTTATTTGTAAGAATTTTCCCGGTTCCATGCTTGCCCTTAGCTTTTCCTCTTTCATTTCTAAGACGGTCTCACTTTTCCAAACAAGAGGGCCTCAGATAGAAATTGAAACAGCGACTCCGGACTCGTATATGCACAAGGCACTGAAGTGTCATCTGAAATACTTCCTTTTTCCAGCAGCATCACTGCCGGTGGTCACCTAAAGGATGGAGAGGTTCCAGGGTCAGGAACATATGTGAGTGAACACGGATTGGCATAAGGTGCAGAAATAATGAAAACCCATCATCTAGGAATTGACAGGGGCCGTCCCCTCCCCCAAAAGCGGAGTGCCCCGTGTCACAGACAAGTTCAGCCGAAGTGGTCGACTGCTACAGGCTCTGTAACTGGTCATGGCAGGTTTCCCTTTACCCCAGAGCAACTGGCCAGAGGCCGAGAATTTGAGAAGCAAGGAGAGGAGGTCAGGTGGGGAGGTAGGGAGACGAATCGCTTGGGTTTCCCGGAGCTGACGTCTGTTTTATTTTCATCTGGGGGCTTAGTCTAGTGGTGTGAGGGCTCTTCAGAAAGCTGAACTTAACTTTCTTCATGTGAAGAAGGCTGGGGAACTTGCAACACTGGAAGAATTCTCCAGGGCTTCTTTAAAAAAATTATTTTTCTCTTTTAAAAAAAATTTTTATTGGAGAGTGGGTTACAGGGGAGGGGGAAGGGGGAGGAGGCATAAATCGGGAGCTTGGGATTGACATATACACACTACTGTATATAAAATAGATAACCAACAAGGACCTACTGTATAGCACAGGGGACTCTACTCAGTACTCTGTAGGGACCTATATGGGAAAAACATCTGAAAAAGATTGAGTGTACATATATGTGTAACAGATCCACTTCGCTGTGCAGCAGAAGCTAACACGACCGTGTAAATCAATGAGACTCCGGGGCTTTTTAATCCCTTGCCTTCTCCCTCTAAACTGGCCTGGAGAGGTGAGGGTGTCGAGTGCCGGAGTCTTAGACAGGCAGGTGGCTCTGCTGGGCGTGTCGGATCTGCTTCTGTGCCAAGAGTTCATTGGACTGGAAGGTGTGAAGCCGGATTTCTCATCCTCATTCACTCAAATGCTGGATTTCCGTCACCCCCAAATCTATAAAATGGGAATGTTGGGCTTTCAGTATAACAAGGAGTGAAAGAAAAATGATTATAAAATACAAAAAAAAAGTCTATGTTACTTAAATGCAATGTTGACTACATAATATTTTGAGATTCATTTTTTTGTGCCTTACCAGTTTACAACTATCATATAAGATTTTAATGTGGCATCTTATCTTTATAATCAAATCTTAACGGAGAGGGCTTCTATACCTAATCTGTCGCAAAACAGCTTAATTTATGGGTGGCTAACTATACTCAAGCCTCTCTGTAGAACCTTCATGTTTGACTTGCATGATGTTTAGGCATTTGAGCTCTCTGACTGAGAAGCTCCCAAGAGAGCGGCGTGAGCAGAGGTACCATCAATGCTCCGGGACGTCTCACCTGTGGTAACCTCCACACCCCAGAGTCAGAGGGAGTGAGACCCCAGCGGAGTGGTGCAAGCATGATTCCCTTCAGCTCAGCAGTGAGCTCGCCACGAAGAAAGGACAGGGATCTGTTGCCTCTCCCTGTCATGGGAGCACCGCTTGCCCATCACAGCAGCCTGTGGGCCCTGCTCTCGGCTCCAGCAAGATGTCTCTAGGGATGTCAGTTGACGGGGGGCCGCTGGGAGAAAATGTTCTCTACAGCTGCCCAAGAGGTGACCCTATGTTGGGGACAGCAAGAAGAGAGGCTGAGGTGGCTGATGGGGGGGAGAGACTCTGTGACAGTCTGACTGCACCCTCCCCCCAGACCCTCAGGGCACCTGGGGAGCCAGGGGGTTCAGCTCTCCTCTCCTTCAAAGATTTTAACTAAACATGAACCTTCAAAGGAAACTTTTGGTTGTTAGTAACATCCCAACTTACTGTCCCCAGCGTTACAGACTCCCCTTCATGCCCCACCCTCACACCTCAGTCCACATCCTTTGTGACAAGGTGTATCACCTGCCTTCCTGTAGGACAGGGCATCGGCTGCAGCCTCCAGCAGGCGATTTCTCCTCTTCTCGGTGACATTCACTCCAGTCTGGCTCTGACAGCGACCGCGGATGTCGAAGGGCAGGAGGGAATACGTGATCCGCTTGACAAGAGATCCCCCAAATCTCCTCATCCTCTGCCAGCCGTGGGCTCTTCCTTGGCTGGGTCTGAGCAGCTGGGGGCAGAACTCAAAGTCCAGGGCCACCAGGTCCCCAGTGCCCGGTCCCGCTGAAATAACAGAGCTGAGCGGGAATTCTTTTCATCGTGCACGAAGCATAGGCGTAAAGGGCTGCCCGCTGTCTATCACCCAGAATGCCCCCCCAGACTCCGGATATATTACAGCTCTTCAACACGCCATACAAACAAACACGTATTGGAGGTTAGGGAAAGACTGATGCTTTCAACAGGTCGTTGAAATTTAGCAGCAGTGGCTCCTAAGCGTCATTTTCCACTAATAAATAAAACTGATTTTGAGACAAATTAGCTACAGGGGCCCTCTCCTTTCAAGATTTGATTATGAATATAAAATGCCTTATTTATATAAAGACCTTACAGCCTGTTCATAAACTGGTATGGCACGTAAAACGAATGTCAAAGTAATACTCAAAGTAAACCTTGTATTTAAATAGCTCAGAAAATTTTTTCTTGTATTTTATAATTGTTTTTCAATCCTTATTATTTTTTTTAAATTTTTTTAATTTAATTTTTTTAAACAAAAGCCCAACATTCGCATTTCATAGATATGGAAAGAAAATCAGTGAGATGAGTCTCAACCTGGCTGTGCAACCAGATCACCTGGAAATTAACAAACAAGCACACATGAAAGAGACAAACAGAAATCCTGGGCCCTGCTCAGACCCACCGCAGCCTACTCTCAACCCGGAGCCTGTGTGTCTGAAGATACCTCATGTGAGTCACAGGCGTGCTGCCCAGGCTCAGGGTGGGGACGGATGGGATGGGAGGGTCCTGGGTCCTGGCTGTAGCCAACGAGGTGCTTCTGGTGTTTACTTACTTCATCTCTCAACCCCTAATTACTTCGGTTACTTCTCAGACTTCCTGTTCTGTTTCCTGCTTCCATAAAAACCTAACTTTTAATTTTTTTTTAAAATTAAAACTTCCATCAGCTCAAGAAAAACAATCCCTCTTTCTTAATCCTTGAAGGAGAAATAGCCCAGAGTGTGAATCTAATCAGTCTGGGTAGCAAGTCAGGGGCAGCTCACTTGTCCTCCCCAACGCCCCAGCTCTCGGTTGCTTGCCGACATTGACTAACCTTATGGGGAACTTTCTGCCTGTGTTGAGCACGCAGCCCCCTGTGACACCAGCCCCCAGCACCCTTGGGATGTAAGATATTGGGGGCTGCAGTCGGAGCATCTGGGAACACGTCCAAAATAAGTAATGGTCAGATGAACAAAAAATGAGATGAACTGTCAACTGAAAGGGGGCAGCATGTGGTGGAGACAGGAGTCCTTCCGGCTTCAAAGTCTTAATTGACCATAAGGCACATAAAGCCTGAGACCCCCTGGCTCTTCTTCTCTTGGCGTTACTTGAGCCGCGCTCAAGTGCCCTTGTGCGTTCTCTGAAAAAACTGTCAACCTGCTGCACACAAAACACGTGCACCTGGGCAGCGTTTGCTACCGTGTTCACACGGAGGGTAAGAGCAATCAGTGGTCACAGCAGTCTGCGGGGGAGAGGCGAGGAGCAGGGTCTGGGCCTGCTGGCCAGTTGTCGGAGCCCTTCACACCCCTCACCCCCGGACGAACCAGCTGTCCACACCCCCCGCCCGCGCAGGCGTTTCCAGCCAGTTAGGACGCTCTGTCCTCCTCCCCGGAGTCTTTCAGGGAACGCTGAAATCTGAATGCCAGATGAGGAAAGCAGATGTTTTCCGCCTCTCCACCCACTGCAAGCGAGCAGGATGGGGACACAGTTCACTGCCCGGGGGTGGGGGGGCGGAGGGGCAGCTTTGCCGCATGCGCAGTGGGCACACCGCCCAGCACCTGCCGGGCCAGGACAGGCGTGGGAGGCCGCGGTCCAGCTAAACTCTGACTTCCGGGCCAAGGCAGGCTTGGAAAGGGTGGGAGGAGAAGTATGGCACGTGGGCTGGGTAAACAGTATTTGCTAAATTTAGAGCCATTTACACTGGCCAGTTCTGAGTTTTGTCGTCTTTTTGAAGCAAACATCCTTTTTTTTTTTTTTTTTTTTTTTTCTGGCAGGGAAATGATGCTTGGAAGTAGCAACAACAACAAAAATATCTGGTAGAACTGGCGTAAGAGCCCATTGATGAGGGACGGATTTCAGAGCTCATCAGCCAGCCTTTAATGTACATCACGAGTTTGTAAATGAAAGGAGTTCTGCGGCAGGACCGCTGGGAAAACTGCACTTTGCTGCAAAGCTTCTGCAACACAGCTGCTGGGTGCTTGCTTGGCCGCCCCCGCGGACCTGCAGCTGAGGGCCGGTGCCCACGCCTCCTTCGCTCTTTTCAGCTGCTTGGAGCGTGTTGTCACACCTGATGGCTCCAACCTCTGAGCGGTCCTGCCTCGTTGGACAGGGAGACCCCCGGCCCAGTGTCCAGGCCTCGGGCGTTGTGGGAAGTTCAGCTGGCCGCTCCTGGGGGCGGGTTTCGGTGAAGGACGGAGGGAGACTCTCCTTGAGGGAAAATGAGGCCGATAGGGGCCGAACAACTCGGCCTTCCAGCCAGCTAGAGGGGGGTGGACAAGAACCCCATTTAATTCAGTTCGGTGTGCTTCAGTACAGTTCAGTAGCTCTCTGAGCACGTACTGTATGCAGGTGCTCAAAGATTGTGGAGCAAACAAAAATGAACCGGACCCTTTGTCTGCGGGAACTTGCTCGCTGGCGGAGGAAAACCACCAAGACAAAGACACCCGTGGCTCAGGACGGTTGTGAGACCTTCGCACAAACAGGGCGGGGCCGGGGCAGGAGAGAGAAGGTCCTTCTGGCCTTTATTAAAGGAGGACGGACGCAGAGGCTTGAATGGGTAGTTTTCTACCACTGACCCCCTCCATGATCTTTCTTTCATGGCATACAGCTGTTTGGTCTTAAAAATCCGATTTTTGGACTGATAAAAATTCAGTATTTGCTGAGCCTCTGGCTGCGAGCCGCTCTGTCTTGGCCGCATGCGGCCGCTCTGGGTTTGAGGAGGGACTGGCGTCATCAGATGTCCCTGAGGACGGAGACTGCTCATGGGACAAGGGTCAGTGGACTTTCATGTTTCCCAGCTTGTCCTCTGCAGGCCTGGGTGTTAGCGTCTCCGCAGGCCTCCACGGGGACTGAGTCCTAACTCCGGAGCCCAGCCGCGGGGCTAGGGGCTGAGGGGAGCGCGGGTCCCATGGAAGCTTCCTCAGCGGGGTTAGTCCATCTGTCCTCCTCTGGGCCCCTTGGACTCCCGTCCCCCAGGGATCCTCAGAAGAAGACACCTGGCTTTCTGGACTCCCTCAGGGCCAGGTGCCCTCCTGCCGCCTTGTTTTATAGCTGAGTCGGGGGGCGGGGAGGACCCCCTCCTCCATCCTCAGGCCCCTGCTGGTGGCTCCGACGTGGACACATCTGTTTTCAGTCCCCCCACAACCAAGTCCCTCAGCGCGCACTCCTCCCACACTCCCCACTCCGCCCCCGTATCCTCCTGACTCCACCCACTTCCCCTTCTCCCCTCCCTCATCATGTTGGTGAGACTCTCACCTGACTCCCCCGTCCCCTCCCTTCTGCTTGCGTCTCTCAGCCCCACCGTCTGCCGTGTTCCTAGAGACCATCCTTCAGAGGAGGGCCTGGGGCCAGAAGAGCAAGGGGGGCAGGGGGCGGGCGGGGTCCCAGGCTCCTGAGGTCTCCAGGAGGAGCCGCCTCTGGAGGTGCAGCAGAGACACAGGGATTGACGTGAGACCCTGGATGTGGAGCTTAGAAGGTCAGCGGTGACCGTCGAGACCAGCTCTGGGGGCAGGAGGTGAGAGCCTGATGACAAGGGGCTGAGAACAGTGTGGAGGGAGGTAAGGGGGGACAGAGTCCGTGGTCCACTGTGGGGATCAATGGCAGGACCCCCTGCAGAGACCAGGGAGGTGGGGGGCCACAGGGTGGGAGGAGGATGCAGGGAAGGGGGGAGGGGCACCGATGGAGGGACCTTCCCTTGAGGGCTCCATATCTCCCAGGAGAGGAGGTGACACAGGACAAGAGAGGCTGAGATCAGGCTGAGCAGGAAGCAGAGCTCTGGCTCCTGGGATGAGGGCAAAGTGGCAAGGGAGACCCCCCCCACAGGAGAAGGCAGACAGCACCTGGGAAGAGACTGATTCAAGAAATCCCAGGTGTGGGGAACCGGATCAGGGTGCCCCTACCCCTGTCCCCAGAACCCTCTCTGGCTGCTGCAAGGGGCTCTGGGGCCCAGGAGACTCAGGGGCCATGGTGGGTGCCCAGCAGATCCTGCACCCTCCTCGCCAATCCTGTCACCTGCCAACTGACAGCATTTACTTTTAGGGCCCAGAACACTGCCTACGGGAATGTCTCCTGTAGGAGAGGCCCCTAAAGCCAGGAGAGTCAGCATTTGCTGAAGGTCAGCAGGTGTCTGTTGCACTTTGAAGGCGGCAGTTTGCAAAGGCAGGGCATGTCCTTCCTTAGGTAGCAGCTTAGCATCCAGGTAAGCCCGGGGTGCCTGGGACCGAGGCAGGGTGATTTCTAACAATGCTGAAAAATTAAAACACACTTAAAAGGTCGCATCACTGGGCCCCTTCTCAGCAGGTCTGAGCCTTTCTGGGAATTAAAGTCCCTCTGGGATGGATTGACCCAGCGGTAATTGAGCCTTTGGTGCTTCAGGAGAGCTTGATGTCCAAAGCCCCCTTGGGCAGCATTTCTTCGCTTTTGATCTCTTTAGTGGCAGTTTAATGAACTCCCTAATTATATTTTGTCCACTGTAGGTTTGCATTCGTCAAAACTGATGAATGAAAGAGGGTATGGCCTCTTGCCGCCCAGGGCCCGTTTAACTAATTTACTGACGCGGTTTTCCGTCCTCCCTGCCTGTCCCATCATCACCTCTCTGGGCTCAGAACGGAGCCCCTGCTCAGCAGCTCTGGCAGCTTCCAAGTCTCTCTTAAATTTACTGCTGTTTTTCAAAAGGCTTATTCCCCACTTGTGCTCCTGCACTTGGAGGCCCATCTGAGCCGAGCTCAGATGTAGGGAACAGATGTAGGGAACAGACGTTGACGATGCGTGCCTTGCGGTCAGCTCTGGGACTGGCTGGGGATTGGACGGCTAATCTCCAATGATAAGAGTGATGGTGGCCACTCACCGCTTCTGAGCCCTTACTGTGTGCTTGAAACTTGGCCAAGCGCCTTCCATGAATTAACTCCTTTGATCCTCGCAAGTCCCTTGTGATATGGGCATTTTCTTATCCTTGCTATAAAGGTGAATCAAGCCTGGCATAGCATTGCCCTTCCAGGTCACAGAGCTGGTGACTAGTGCACCCTGGAGGTCATGGCCCGGGGTCATCCTCTCAGGCCATCACGTTTGGCTTCTCTCCTCTGTCTGCTGTTCTCTCCTCCCAGTTCACTCTCTTGCTGAAAACTTGCCTGCGCTTCACAGGGCACAATAAGAAAGCCCGCCCCGCGCGCCGGCTGGTCCACGCGGGCTCCTCTGACCTGGATGCCGCCCCCTCCCCCTCCCCTCCTTGGTGCTGAGCTCCGGGCACTCTGGGCCACCTTCCCCCCTGCCAGCCTGCTGCCTGGGCAAGGGTGGGTCAGACTGGTCTGTGCTAATGAACCATCCCAAGCCTTAGCGCCTTCAGACAGCAAACCTGTGCTTTGCTCTGGGACGAGAACCCAGGTGTCCCAACTCCTGGCAGAGCCAGAGGGCTCTGCTCACACCAGACACCAGGGACCTGGCGTCTGGCTCCTGCGGGTCCCGCGACCTGGGCAGAAGTGGGAAGGGGAAGTGACGAATCACGCACCGGTGCCCAAAGAAGTGACCTGGCCGTGTTTAACATCAAAGGGGGGCGTTCCTGGACCTGCAAGGGCTGCGGACGGTGCAGGGCCCGGCACCCAGCACGTGCTCTCGATGGCGGGTCTTTGAACTAGTTTTGCCCCCCACCTGGGATGCTGCCCCACCCTTCCTGTGGCTACAGCTGATGTTTTCATCCAGACCTCAGCTCGAGTCACCCCCTCAGCGACTTTCCTGACCACGTAAAATAAAATAATCACATCACTTTGTATGATTTTATTTTTAATTTTTAAAGTTGATGTATAGTTGATTTACAATGTGTTCGTTTCTTGTGTACAGCAAAGTGATTCAGTTATACACATACATAATTTCAGATTCTTTTCCGTTATAGCTTATTACAAGGTATTCAATATATCCCTGTGCTACACAGTAGGCCTTTGTTGTAGACTTTGTTTTATTTTTGCCTGACACTTATCACTACCTGTCATTTTTCTCATTTGCATAGCTCTATCCCTCCCTCCCTCCCTCTCTATCTATCTATCATCTATCCATCTCATCTCTCTGTCTGTTACCTCTTTCTCTGTCTGTCTCGTCTCTGAGTCAAGCTCCCCAGGAGAGGCTCTGTTGTTCACTGCAGTGTCCCCACGTTCTAGCCACACTGGCCACATGGCAGGTGCTCAGGAATCGTCTGCTGAATGAGTGCCCTGTGTGTGGCTGAGCGTAGCCAGGCAGTAGAATCAGGCCATGGTCAGCAGTCACTGCCACCTGCCTCTCCCCATCCCTTAGGGGGCAGAGAGCTGGGAGAGATTTAGCTTTGCGGGGGAGGAGCAGGGATGGGGTCTGGAGAGGGTGCAGCTAGTGATTAGAAGGAACGTAGGTGTCTGAGGGCAATGGGAATGTCTGCGCAGCTCTTCTCTATTATTTCATGTTTGCAGGATACTTTCAAACACCAGAAGTGTTTGGCGCTGCCCTTGAAGAGTTCAAAAGTCTAAAATCACCAGTACACAAGTGAGCCCTGTGTCGTTGAAGAAAACTGTTCACCACCTCTATTAGCTTACCAGGCTGCCGTAAGGAGGTACCACAGTTGCATAGCTGAAATTTATTCTCTCAGAGTTCTGGAGGCCAAAGCCAAGATCAAGGTGTCAGCAGGGCCGTGCTGCCTCTGAAATCTGCAGGGAGGATCCTTCCTGCCGCTTGCAGCTTCTGGTGGCTGTCAGCCATCCTCGGTGTTCCTGGGCTTGTAGACACGTCACCCCAGTCTCTCCTCTGCTCTCACATGGCTTCTCCCTCTGTGTCTCCACATCATCGTCCCTCTGTGTGTCTGTCTCGGTGTCTCTTTTGCTCTTCTTGTGCAGACACCAGTCATACGGGATTAGGACCCACCTTGATGACCTCATCTTAACTTGATCACATCTGCAAAGACTCCACTTCGGAATAAGGTCACATTCACAGTTACTGGGAGTTCAGACTTCAGATCTTTTGGGGACACAATTCAACCCTCAGCGGCCTCCTAGCCCCCTTCTTGCGTGTGTGTGGGGTGTGTTTCAATGAGTCACTATTTTTCTTAGTTCAGGGCTTGACCCTGTGCCCTGAGTTCATCCGACCGATGCTGCCACGTAGTGGGTTTGCTCGGCGCATCCAATGACCCAGATCTGGGGCCACACGTGACGGTCTGTCCGTCGCGTGTGGCTGCCATAGTTGGGAACCATTGGCTATAGTAAATTTTCTGCGAGTCAGGGGAGAGCCCTGTGCTGGATTCCGAGCCCTTCCCCCTCCCCTTAGCTCTGTGGCCTTGGAAAGGTGACTCCCCACTCCAGGTCTCGTCTCTTCTGTAACAGTAGGGGGTAGAACCCAAATACTTGCAGGTCAGTTCGAGCTCTGTTGCTACCAAATCTGCACATCTGGGAGAAGATGATTCCTTTCCTAAATTCTCTTTGCTTAAGAGTTATTGTTTTTAACCCATATGTTGGTTCAGAGAGTCAGATAATCAAACTTGAATGTTTCCTCAGTTCTTTACCTTGAAAAATCTATTTTCCCAAGAAGCCAAGATGACGCCCTTTCTAATCAGGTTTTCCGAATCATTAATTAATTCATTAAAGAGATCAGCTGAGGTCCTAATGCCCATCAAGAGGCAAAAAGAACATGCGTTTCCTTTTGCTCTTGGTCATGAAACCAGCCAAGCAGGGAGTGCAGCGTGGCTGGGTTGAGGGAAATGCTGGGGCCAGTGGTAAGAAGGGCAGCACAGATGCCGTGGATGTGAGGCCAGATGCTCCGCTGGTTGTGACAACAGCAGCGCCAGCCCCTGGCAACACCCGCAGGCCCCGCGGGAGCCCTCAGTGGGCGGTGGGCAAACAGGCTGGGGTATCTGCACGTCCAGGGCAGCGGCAGCAGATGGAGGCTGTCTCCACACAAGTAGCCCCACCGCTCAGGGAGCCTGTGTGGAACTGCCAATTTCACACCATCTCTGTCTCTTTCCTTGAAGCAGAGGACCTGATTCCTAGAAGTCCCATCAGGCGTGGTCTCTGGTCTGTGCTCATTCCCTACGCTCCCTCTCGGCTGCAGAACTCAGCCCACTGTGCCTGACCTTCTGCAGCACTGAAATGAGGAGAGAAACTGGGCACGTCTGGTGATGTTGAAGATGGAGGAGGGAGGATGCAGACATATCTTTCAACTTGCAGCCTGGCTGTCAGATCCAGGTTTCTTTCTGTTTGTGTGTCTAGGAGGACGTCTTTTACAGAAGATATTTTAGGAGTGTTGTCAGATAAACTAAGACCACTGTATGGCTGCATGGTTTGGGCCAATGTTTCTTAAAATTAAATAATGTATAAACCCCTTTTGAAAGACCTCCTGTTTTGACCTACTTGTTTATTATTCTATTATATGAATACCTACAAATATAAACTAAGAAAAAATTTATACTTCTAGTTCTTATGCAACTATAAAACTAAGACAAATGTGCAAGTTCAATAGAGAAAATAATAAAAACAACAAAATGCAGATTAGCATTAATTTATTGTGATGACTGATGCTTTGCTGGAAAAAAAACCCAATGTATCTGCTTTTTACTGCCAATCTATTATTCTGACAGGAGAATTAATTTATCACTGCACCCTAAATAGAATACTGAATAATTTTTGTGTGTGTGTGTGTGGTACGCGGGCCTCTCACTGCTGTGGCCTCTCAGCTTCAAATCTCACCGCTTCAAATCTCACTGCTGTGGGTTTTGGCATGAGGGCGTGGCAACCTAAAGGTAGTATATCGGAGGTGGAACCAGCATGTCGGAGGTGGAACGGCTTTAGGTGATCCCCGAGCTTGTAAGCCCAGACATGAACTTAAAACTCCAAAACCGCACAGCAGAAACATTAAGGGACACTCTTCTACATCATCTGATCCAGACAATATGTTATTTTTGAAGATTTTCAACATGAAGACACAAAATAGGAAAATATTCTCAGATTAACATTCTCTGAGCTATTTGTAATGAGGTGGATAGACCTAGAGTCGGTCATACAGAGTGAAGTAAGTCAGAAAGAGAAAGACAGATACCGTATGCTAACACATATATATGGAATTTAAGAAGAAAAAAAAAAGTCATGAAGAACCTAGGGGTAAGGCAGGAATAAAGACACAGACCTACTGGAGAACGGACTTGAGGATATGGGGAGGGGGGAGGGTGAGCTGTGACAGGGCGAGAGAGAGTCATGGACATATACACACTAACAAACGTAAGGTAGATAGCTAGTGGGAAGCAGCCGCATGGCACAGGGATATCGGCTCGGTGCTTTGTGACCGCCTGGAGGGGTGGGATAGGGAGGGTGGGAGGGAGGGAGACGCAAGAGGGAAGACATATGGGAACATATGTATATGTATAACTGATTCACTTTGTTATAAAGCAGAAACTAACACACCATTGTAAAGCAATTATACCCCAATAAAGATGTTAAAAAAAAAAAAACCATTCTCACCCCCAAGAGTGATATACACTCTTCATTTTGAAACACATTCACTTAGAAGGTTTTAAACCAACAAAGGTGCAGAGAATCTGAAAACGCTTCTGAGCTGTAAGATGTGGTCAGGGTGGTTTTCCATTTTCATGTGCTCGTTGATATTATAATTACTCTGTTATGATATAAGCAAAGATCAATGTCAGGCATGTGCTTCTCAACATGCTGAACACCAAAGATATCCTTCGCTTCCTCCAAATTCATTATTCATTTCTCAAAACTCTTTTTATAGAATTGTCAGGTTGGGGTTCTAGACCACTTTAGAAAACCTGAGACCTTAAACTAATGACCTAACAAAATGACATTGGGTAGGTATTCTCAGCAGTAGGGCGTTTGACATTGAAGTTCAGATCTATTTTATTTGTTCCCCCAAACTCATTAGTTAGGAGTTTTAAAAATAACTGCTTATAGAAAGGATGGATGGCGGGGGGTAGGGGTGAGCTTCAGGCTGGGAGGCCAGTTAGATGGTACCTGCAGTAGGTTAGGCCAAGGGTGAAGGGGATGTGACACATGACAGTGGAGATTATCATACAGGGTGATTTCCACGGGCTGTACGTCTGTATCAGGTAGGGTGAAGCCATGATAGGACCCTTCTGTGCAATTTGAGGTGAACGAGTTATTGCCCTGGGCCTTCTAGCCAAGAATTTCTTATTTTACCCTTAAAAATATGTTCCATCAAGTCATCTGTGCAGATACATCGCATGTTGCAGAAACAAAGCCTAATGCCCTATGGACAGTTCTGATTAGAACATACGTGCAGACTAGGTAAAGCCCCACCATGATGTGGTCAAGTGCATTTATTAATTTAGAGGAGATTTGAATGTTGGAAATTTCAAGCCAATGGACAGGACCTGACGTTCTTGGGGGCATGGGGGGAGAATCGTGGTGGAGTAGCACTTCCCTGAGATTCAGGCTTGAGTGCTGTTGAAATGCAGACAGGGAGCAATCAGCATGTGTGGTTCTCATTTAGACAAATCTGGAACGGATACAGTTGGAAGCGGTAGGAGACTCGCGCAAAGATGGGCCTTTCGCAGCCAGGAAGCCGCAGCATGGCTCCCCAGGCGGAAGCCACTCGGAGGAGGGCTGATGTGTCTGGACTGTGTGAGAATCGCCCCTTCCAGAAGCCTGGCTTCGCAGCGGGCCTTATTCCCCAAAGTAAATTTAGCTCTATGGCTATAGGTAAGACAGGGCAGATAGAGAGTGTTTCTTTTCTGTGATCCAGGCTGGAGTAATTAGCTTAGTTTTTATGAGTGCCTCCATGTACCCATTTAAGCTCACCTAACCCACGTGAGCTCTTGGTTTGAGCCTCGGAGGCTGTGTTATGATCACCCTTGTTTTCCTGCTGTGGGAACCTCGGCACCAAAGGGCTCCAGACACCCAATGTCGCTCTTCAAAAGAATACATTTTTTCATTGGTAATTTTCAAAATATGATAGTTTTCAATAGAAAGTACACTGAGGTCTTTTGTATAAAAAGCACGTTTAGTTTCTTTATCCCTTGCCGCTCCCTGCCCACCAGAGTTCCAGGTATGCGGGGAAACTTGACTTTGGAAAACTGACCATCTGATGAGGCCAGGTGAATTCTGCATCGGTGTAGCTGTGATGAAAGTCGCCATGAGGTGGTGGAAGTCAGTGTCTCAGGACTCAGCAGAGGAGGGACCCGGTCCAGCTGAGGTGACGGGGGTGAATCTGTATAGGTGCTGGAATAAGAGGTGAGGTAGAGGTGGGTGTGTGTCCAAGGGGTCGTGGGCAGTGAGGCTTTGGGTATGGCGTGGGGCGTTTCACCCACCACACTGTGGTCTTGGAGAAGAGGGTGAGAGCTATAGCATAGATTTCTGGAACCTTCTGCAGTGACACTTGTGGATAAACCATGTCCAAATGGAGCTGTGCAGATCATGAATATGGGTGGACGGAGGGACAAAGGAAAGGAGAGTGGGCCTTGCAGGACTGGGGGGCTGTCGACTGAGGGAGGAGAGTGCTGGGAGAGGAGCCCTATTCTATCAGGCAGGAGAGGAGGTGAGTGTGGTCCACCCCAGGTAGCCGCTCCCCTGCCCTGCAAGCCCAGGCTATCGAAAACCAGTATGCTAATTGGAATAAATATTAAGTACTAATCCAGCAATTAGTTCACCTGCTTTTCAGAAGTTAGAAAGTCTCTTGTGGGATTCTTTTGAGGATCTGGTTCACTTAATAACAGATCCGGTGAGCTTCAACTTCATTTCCTCCCCTCAAGCCAGCAGGTGGACTCTCAAAATCATCAGATAATCCCAGCTGTTGCCCAAGTTGTCATCATTCTTTACAAATGTAGGCAGGGCAGCATCCTAGTCCCTGAAGGACACACAGAGTCGGATTTATCATGAAGACACTACTGTGTGCCCGTGTAAGTGCTGGCCGTGCCGGGTTGGGGGTCGTAGGTGCAGAGCGAAGCCAGGTCTCAGTCAGGAAGCCTTCGTGTGAGCCATAGGGACCACTTGGCTCAGGGTGTCCCATTAGAAAGGGACTCCAAGCTCCAGTGATTTGTTGTTGTTTCTCTTCTAATTGTAAATAAATCTTCATATTCATCCCTAACTTTATATTTATCATTTTGTGCCCTTTTTCTTAAAGAACAGGCCCCAGATGGTATAAGATGCAGACCCCACCAAAGCTGGACTTGCCCTTGCTTAGAATTTTTTTTTTGCTGGTGTTTTGGTGGGTGGTGGTGTCTCTTGAATTAGTTCCTTTTGCTCTCCAGTTTTTTTTTTTTGCTTTCTTCATTTCACACACTCTTGCGATTGCAGCCTCAGAGGAGAGATGGGGCCCCTAAGGACAGGTCTGGGCAGTAAGTAAAGGAGAGGCAGTGGCCAGGGGGCTGGAGACACCTGTGCTGGGGGAGGAGCTGGCACCTTGGCCCTTAGGGTTTGTGGCCGAAGGCTAAGTGGGCCCCTGGCATCTGCTTCCTGCACACACTTTTATACCATTACGGTGACTAACGCTTCTTAGATGACAGTGCCTTGACCCCAGCCTCCATTTCTTTTGTGCCCGTAGCTCCTGGCACAGAGCTGTGGATAAGACCGTCTCCATCGCGAGGTGTCAGTCGGTGCCTGCAGACATTGGTGAGCGCAGCCAGCTCCGTTCCTGTCGTGCACTGGCAGCCCCGGGAGGTGGCTGTCACTCTCCTGTTTACAGGTGGAGAAACTGAAGTACAGAGAGGTTAAACGACTTCCCGGAGTTTGTACACCTAGATCAATTCATTTATTCAACACATTCTAAACCCCATGGGAAAAAAGTCAAGTAACCTCAATGCTTGGAAAATGGCCCAGCCGTGTCTGATGCTCGCTGGACAATAAATACTAGACTTTTCTGCCAGGAGCAAGAAGGCCCACCTGGACAACGTCAGCCAGCTGGGGGCCTTAAGGCAGGTTCAACTTAAGGTTGGAACAACGTGTAGGCTTGTCAGGCCTGATTTAGAGTGGGGAGCAGCAAACGTGTGTGTGTGCCTGTGTGTGTGGTGTGTATCGTGTGCGTGTGTACGCATATGCATGTATGTATGTATGTGCGTCTGTGTCTGCCCCCCGGTGCATGTGTGCAAGTGGTGTCTGTGGTTTGTGTATTGTTTGCTCGTGTGTGCTGTGCGTGTGCATGTGTATTCATGTGCATGTGTGCGTATGTGTACATATGTGGTGTGCATTGTGTGCAAACTCGTGCATATGTGCACACACGTGTGCATATTCGTGCGTGCATGTGTGTCTGGAGGGGGAGTGGGGAGGGACACAGGCCATACCTCTGGTGACGATGGCCTTGCGAGCTGCCTTCTCAGCATTACCACATCGCTTTGGCTCGGTTCAAGGGCTGAGGGGACTCGGGCCCAAGAAGGATGGTGGCTGGGACATTTGGCTTCTTGCTCTGACAGCCTGGATGTGATTGATGGGATGGGTGGAAATCTGGCCAGGTGAGAGCTGAGCGAACCAAGAAAAACAATTATTCAGGCTGGGCAGTGAGCCCTGGTGACTCCTGCAGGACCAGCATCAGGCAGCAAGTGCAGGCAGGAGATTTCTCAAAATCAGGTGATAAATTGGAGAAATTGGGTCTGCAGAGAAGTCTGCCGTGATCCAGCCCCCATGCCTGCCGGCAGCAGCTTGGAGTTGCTGGTCAGCACTTTGTGAGCGTGTGGGGCTGGGCTGTCTTTGCTGGATGCCAGATGTCCCAAGTTAAATTGATGGGTCCTGCCATGAGGGTGCTGGCTAATGTGAAAGTAAAGGATGAGGCCAGTTTAGCTTTCCTTGTTCCCTGTCCTTATAAGAGAGTTTTCTTCACAGACCGGACCAAGAGAATCCGTGTTCAACATATTTCTTTTACCTTTCCCTCTGGGGAAGACTTCCACCAGCTTGCGATCCGTTTTGTGGTTCCAGCCCACTGGGCTCATCAGTTCATTCAACTGACTTTTTAAATGGCCTCCTTTTTCCTGACACGGGAAGGGAGGCAACAGTGTCCTTGTAGGGCAGTGACTGAGCCTTACCAGCCTTCCTGGAGGTGGCGAGGGTCTCGGGTTCAGCTCTGGGCCACCCTGCTCATGACACAGGCTGCAATATTGGAAGAAGAGCGTGTGTCACTCAGGATGCCCCAACTTCTCACCCCTGGGACATGAGAGGTCGCTGCCCTCCTATCCCCTCCCCAGGCCATGGCTGCTCTAAAGGGACCATAGAGCAAGAAGCCAGGCCAGCGACCTTGGCGGCATTCTGCTTCGACCTGCCTTTGGCTTCTTCCTCTTCTTGCCGCCCGGGATGGCGAGCGAGGCGGGAGAGGGAGAAACGCTGGCAAACTGATTCTCCAACGTGGTGCGCCCGGGGTCCTCAGCCCCAGGGTTGCCGGGACAGGACAGGATACCCCCATCTGTCCATGCTGAGGCTGAGTGACCGGCTTGAAGCACAGCCCTGTGCTGTCAGTGGGACTTGGTTCTGGGTGCACTTGGACCCCATAGTCCCAGAGCCAGGCTCGGCCTCAGCCACTTCACCCTGTGAAATCTTGGGTGAGCCATTTGGAACCTTGGTTTCCTCATCTGAAAAGCAGAAACAATATGCCCTATTTTGACGGGGGATGAACAGACTGTGGCTACGCTGACTGCAGTGAGAGCTTGATGAGGGAAGCTCTGCGCTTCCTGTTTCTGAGCGGATATGCTGATGTAGAATAATCCTTTTAGAACGGGCAAGTATTTCATGAGATTAAGCGTTCACGCCGAGGAGTAGAAACCAGCAAATTTTCTGTTAACCAGCTGATATGTTTCACTGCCAAGATCCTGGTCTTCCTCGGAGAAACTGAGTATCAAAGGCAGACACCCTCGTCTCATGTTATTAGGTGTTTGTGGGGCATGAACCCCAAACAAGCAGAAAACTCCAGAGCAGAGACACCCCCCTTTTTCAAAATAAACAATAAGGCTCTGTGATGGAGACCTTCAAGCACACTTTGAAATGTACAGCTTAGTGTTCAAAGAGTTGATCATTTTGGGAAAATGTGGTGACTTTTTCTTATTTTCAGTTACACTTAAAAAGTTATCCACACCTCTGAGAAAGCAGACAGCATTATGACCACAGAAACATACTTGAATGTGTTCCTTTCATTCTTATTTGTTGGGAATAATTCTTATCTTCTTAGCTTCTGACCTATCGATGTGGCATCACCCTGAAGGACAATGCTTAGGCTCAGAAGATACGACTGTTGAGATGCTAAGAGATTTCCATTTCAGAACTGCAGAAGAAATTGCGATTGAATCGGGCAGGATGGCAACTAGTTACACAATTACGTTACTCCCTGCACTAAAAACAAATACATTGACAGCTGTAATCTTTGGGTTTATCAATTGCCGGACGTGCTAATCTTATCCTACTTCTTCTTTGTCAGACCTGCCTCCAGCAAAGAGCTTTCGTGGGGTTGGCAGAAATTCCTCCTCTAGCCTGAGGATGTTAGCAGATTTCTCAGTTTATTGTATCATTGTGTATTAATCCTGAATAAGCATTTGTGGTAATGTAATAGTCACATAAAAACTCACCGGCTGTTTCAACCGTTTCAAGAATTAGCCTGCGCCGAGGACTTAAAAAGTGCATTAAATTTAAAGGCAAGAGACCTCAGGGCTGTGCCAGCTGAGCGAGGTTGCCAACTGCTTTTAGCTAAATTGCCTTTTCCTGGGTCACCTTGAAGCATTTTTTTTTAAAGATCTGAATCAGTTTCCTGTTTTGTGGGCGTACTTCTTTGTTCAGAGACATTCAAGTTGGTATAAGAACTAAGAAAAAATTGTAAGGGGGGGTCCTTAGCATTTTATTCTATGATCAAGATTACTCTTCCTATTTTTAGATTTATAGGGTCCGGTGTGGTTTGAGTATCTGTATGTAAAAAAAAAATCTGTATTTTTAAATTAAACATATTTCATTTTATTGAAAAAGTATGTGCGTACGCCGTAAAATATTCAGAACATGAACAGGCACACACACTGGCGATCGCCTCTTTCCTGCTGAAGACGCGCAAAGCCCTCCAGAAGCAACCGCAGTTAAAGGGGAGCTTCTCTGCTCATTCACGTGCTCTGATTCACATCGTCCTGTTTTAGAGGTGGAGGCGTGCCTTGGACGCGACCGTGTCTGGCTCTTCTCAAGCTGGTCTCGGGGCTCATTCCCTGTCAGCACCTACAGATCTACTGCATTTTTAAATGGCCTCACAGATCGTCGCTGTACGTTTGTGGTTTTTTTTCAGCCCGTGCCCTGTTGACAGGCAGCTGCCTAGTTTCCAGTCTGCTGTCATTACACAAGGCTGCAGTAGCCTGTGTCTCTGGGCGTCTATTAACGTGGCTTTCCTGTCCCGATGAGGCCTCCTCTCTGCGGGGAGTATGGTAGGTCTGATGACAGGATGGTGGGCCGATTGTTGGGATCTGATGGGGCCTTCCTGGACAGCCCCCAGCCCTTCCACGTGGGTCCTTCTCCTGGGGCACCCTCTTCCCGCCTCCCTCACGTCACGCAGTGTCTGTAGAAGAGCTGGACCCAGAACTGACAGCCAAGAGTAGCCCCAAACCAGCATCCTTGAGCTCTAGACACATTGTCTGGGTCTACAGTCACACCAGGCATCACGTTCCAGTCTCTTTCCCCTAAACCAGTGGCTCTAAACTGGGGCGTTTTGCCCCTCGGGGACATTTGCAGTGCCTGGAGCCACTGCGCTGGGGGAGGTGGTGCCGCTGGCATCTAGAGGGGGGGGTCACCGAGGGGCCTCTGAACCCCTCCACGTGCGCAGAATGGCGCCCACCGGAGGATGACCTGGCCCGAGATGTCGGCAGAGCTGCCGTGGAGACACCCTGCTCTAAGCCTCCTTCCCAAGAGGCCGAGGGTCTGCTTGCAGGTCTGGAGGATACGCTGGACACAAACCAGGCCCCCCTGCCTATCGGGTTCAGACTGAAACCAGGCTCGGGCTGGAGTCAGGCTTGGTGGCAGCCTGGGTGGGAAGGACTGACTTCCACAGGCCAGAGGCCCTCAGTCCCTGCATGGACAGGGGGTCTCTGCCAGGGCAGGGCCAGCAGTGGCTCAGCTCTCGGGGATGGTGCCTGGACACCTGTACAGTGAGTGCAGAATCCTGGACGGCCAGGGTCCCCTACGGAAGGGCATGAAGGTCACCAGTCACATGAGGAGATGCTTTCCCAGCTGTCCACATTCTTTCCAAGAATCAGACAGAACTCGGGAAGGAGCGGTGGCGCCCAGATCCTATCATCTCTGAGAGGGTGTCAGCGCCAGCGGGGATGCCGGGGGGCACTGATGTGAGCGGAAGAGGATGAGAGCAGGTAAGGACACATGCGGTGACAGGGGACAGGGCAGGCTGTGCTCGCCACTCTCCTTAAAGCACTTCATTTCCCAGGGGAGGGAGATCTAAGCCCTGCTTACCGTTCTGACAGAACTGTGGAGAGAGGTCTGAGTGGAGAGCTCAGGCTGGGGAGGGTGCTGGGTGGACAGAGCCAAAGATGTGGCCTTAGGGGGCTCCTGGAGGGCCCCTCCTTCCTTGGCTTCCCAGATGGGGAAGGACCAAGGCTCCAGATCAGATGCCACAGTTTGGCCTTTTAATGCTCCTGAAGCAAAAAAAAAAAAAAGATTCTTCCAATCCCCCAACTCTCTCTCTTCTTCCCCCTTTCATTTTGCTTATCAGAGGTTTTCTTAAGAGGACCTGGGGGCCCTGTCAGCCCATCCATTTGTAACCTGCCTGTGGTGGTCCGGTTGGCACTGAGGACTTTCCTGAAAGCCAGACCGCATCCCTGGGTGCGTGTCTCACCCTGCTTATAATGACTGCAATAAGCTCTTCTTTTGCATAATTGCCATGGATCTGAGAAGGCGCCAGGCCATCTCACGTGGGGGCTTTGGGTGGGAAGGATCCAACAGGACTGGGAAGATAAAACGTGTGTTCCAGGGATGTATTATTTGAACCAGTGGAAACTGCAGGATGCAGCCTGTCTGTTCAAAGTACGTCACTGACGGTGGCCAGCCGGCCCCTCCTGGCTGCAGGGAGGGAGGGAGGGTCTGTGCCTTTGGCTGCAGCACCTGCTGGAAAGTACTCGAAGATGGAGGGTGTATTAATCGTCCTTTGGGAGTGTTCTTGCCCTCTCTTAAGTAAGTTCTATTGGAAGAGGCATTTGATGCAGTATCCCCCGTGTAGGATAAATCTGTTCCCCGAGTTCCCTAACTATCCCCAGGGCCTGGGCGGCCGGCGGTGGGATGAGCAGATGTTAAGCGGCCCTGGTGGCCTGTGTGAAGCTCCCTGCTGCTCTCGCAGCGCGTGGGCCTCGCGCCCCAGGCCCCTGTGAAGACGGAACCTGGCAGGGCTCGCAGGGGCTGGGAGTCTGGCTGTTACAAAACAGTGTCAGATGCACGGATTCGTGGTGTGTCACAGCCCGAGTGACAGGGCCGGGGTTTGGGGATGCTGGCTGAGCCCCCTGCCAACCGCGTACCCGGGGTGCTGGAGTGCTCGTTCCTGGGGACCAGGACGACTGCGTGTGGCCGGACACCACTGTCCCCGCTCCCACACCTTGTCACTCGGGCCTGTCCTCAGGGCCATCCTGGCACGTGCGGGTGGGGGCTCCGTTCCTCCAGGGCTCCCCATCCCTTCACGACCGCCGGGACCCAGAGGCCCAGAGCTCTGCCTGCCCCGCGGAGCCCAGGCTCCGTCCCAGCTCCCCGTGCCTGGCGGGGCCCCGCGTCTGCTGGGCGCCCTGTCCTGCATCACCGAGCTTCACTCGAGGGACAGCTTCTCAGTGAGGCTTGTGCCACAGTGATTTCCGTGCCCATCCCTCCACTCCCACCTGTGGTGGACAGAAGAACGGCCCCCAGAGCTGCACTCGTCCCTGATCCCCGGAACCTGTGACCGTGTCACCTCATGTGGTAAAGGGACTTGGCGGGTGTGACGGAGCAGGGATTGAAGATGGGACGCTTGTCCTGCCTTATCCGGGCCCCCAGTGTCCTCACAAGCATCCCGCCAAGAGGGGGACGGGAGGGTCCGAGTCAGGAAGGAGACGTGGTGGGTGGGAGCGGGGGGTGGTCGGGGAAGGGCCCACGAGCGGAGGGCTGTGGGCAGCTGGGAGCCGGACAGGGTGGGAGCGGATTCTGCCCTGCAGCCTCCAGAGGAGCCAGCCCTGCCCACACCTTGGTTTCAGCCCAGGGAGACCCGGTGGAGCTTCTGACCTCCAGAACTGCAAGATAATAAATGCATTTGTGTTATTTCGAGCCCCTGCATTGGTGGTGACTTGTTCTAGCAGCCACCGGAAGCCACCACGCTGCTTTGTCTCCCTGCACTTCCCAGCAGCTAAACGTCCAGCCCTGCTGAGCTGCCAGCAAGGAGCTGTTGTCCGAGGGGACGAGCGGACAGACGTGCATGGGGATGTGTCCTGGGGACCATGGGGGCAGCAGCTTCCGTCCCGGGGGCTCCGGGGATACAGGCCTGTGCAGCTGGGGTCAGGGGCTGGGAGAGTGGCCGGGGGGCGCTGGCTGAGTCTCCCGGACGAGTTTGGGGTCCTGGGGGTGGAAGTGCTCCAGGCTAGCAGGTCTCGGTAGGAAGGCTGGGAAACTGGCAGAGCCAGCTGGCCCGGGAGGGGCGTGGGGGAGAGGGGAGGGGAGGGCCGGGATGGAGGGGCCGGGGAGGCCAGGTCAGGGAGGCTGGAAGACCTTCCAGGGACGGGACTCAGTCTTGGAAGCAGTGGGGCCTCTTGCAGGGGGCTCTTGCAAGGGTTGCTTCGCTCAGATTTGACCCTGGCGGGTGAAGGTGCGAGGCCAAGGGCCAGCCCAGCTGACACAGAGAGTGTGTTTCACGTGCAGGCATCTAAACGCTTTGTGTGGGCTGAGGCCTGCAGCCGCCCTGAGAGGCAGAATCACCACCGTGTCATCATCACCCCATCCCCAGACGAGGAAAGAGGCTCAGAGAGCCAGGCCATTTGTCTGAGGTCACATGCTAGTACCGTATATATACGCGTCCCGGGTTGGACCAGAGAGTCTGACCCCAGAGGCCAGCGTGTGGGCACCGGTTCAGCTCCATCCTGAGGACGCCGCAGGACTTGGCTTCCTAAACCACACGGGAGACGAGAAGGGCTGAGGCAAGTCAGGGGCAGCGGGAGGAGAGGAAGAGGTGAGTAATTAAACGAGAAGCACTGGTAGGTTTGCTTATCAATTAGATGTGGGCGGTTGCAGAGTGAGCTCTGAGATCCCTCCAGGGCTCTGGGCCCTTAGCCAGGATGCTCGTCGCCTTCCAAGGAAAACTAAGCTGTGTGCTCCAGAGCAAGGGTTTCCGTATTACTTATTTATGAGTTTATTTATTTATGCATGAGGGTGCCCGAGCAAATTAATTTCCTTCCTTCCCCATAAAGTAGACAGTGAATGTTGGGCTTTCGGTGAAACCTCCCGCACACAGCCCGGTTTCAAGCCCGAGGTCAGGCTGCATGTCCCAAGTGTTCTGATCTCATGGTGCTGTTGCTGTCAAGCATTCAGTTAAATATCCATGAGATGATAATTTCGCCACACAGGGCCGGACACATAGTAGGTGCTCAGTTTGGTAGTTGTTTTCCAATTCTTTGCCTCTAAGCTCTTGCTGAGTTGATTTAGGAGACTTCATTTATGTTAGCACAAAAACAGGTGACTTCCTATTACCAGAACTGAACGATGAGAATTATGCTGTGTTTCCCTACTTGCCTGGCCTACTAGGAAGCTCAGAAACAAATTCTGTGTTCAGTAGCTGACGTTGCCTTCAGCAGAGTCAATATGTTGTCCCCGCCCCCCATCCGCTCACTCCTTTTATTCTGTTTCTGATTTTGCCTTGTTCTCATTACTTTCACCTAAGTGTCTGAGACTGTTTTCCTGCCTCAAATCCTTTTGAAGAAGTAGAAAGAATACATATATGAATAAAGTCAAATATGCATCTAACAAATCAGTTCTTTGTCCCACATGTTTGGCAGATTATATAATATTAGCAAGAATAAAACAGTGGACATATATATATATATATTTGGCTGTGCTGCGTGGCTTGTGGGATCTTAATTCCCTGACCAGGGATTGAACCCACGTCCCCTGCAGTGGAAGTGTGGAGTCTTAACCGCTGGTCTGCCAGGGAAGCCCCCAACAGTGGACATATTTGCAGATTCTTGCACTGTCGTTTCTCTCATCTTGTTCCCAGTGAAAACGTTTCCCTTGTCTGGCACATGTTTAAATTTAAGTGAGAGAATATTAAATGGAGACAGTGATGTGAGCTCCTGTTTACTGACAGGAGCCACCTGGACCCTTTTCTCTTCTTCTTTCAGCTATACTGACCTTGCTGTGACCTTAGTTTTCTCATCTGTGGAATGGAGCAGTGGGACCGAACAATCTCTACGCTGTCTTCTATTTCTATCTGTTTGGAATCTGCAGACCAAGGTTTCTCATTCTTATACGTTTGGATGATTTATGACCTTCAACTCCAGGTGGAGACCTCCTTCCTGTGGTCCTTGCGTCCAGTTCAACCAGAGTCGTGTTTAGCCAGGTGGTCTCCCAGCAGTTCCCAGCACTGGAGGGCCTTTCTGTCCAGTGAGAATGGGGTTATTATCCCTCGTTTTAGAAAGAACGGAGTTGGGGTTCTGCAGGTCTAAATACCTTCTGTACCGTCACCTCGTCACATTGTTGGGGACTGAGCAAAGGCACCTCCAGCCTGACTCTGGGTTCTTGGTGCCCTTAGGATACTGAGCTCGGAGGATGCCTGAGGCCATGCAGGGAGCCTCAGCCCGAGGGTTGGGGAGAAGTTCTCTGTCATCTGTGTTATAGAGTTGGTCTCCTTGGAAGATTTTCTTTGAAATCAGGGTTCTGCTTTTAGCGGTTTGAAAACAATTGCACCATGCTTTTGTGGTTCCTCATTTTTACTTCTGTTGGAATTGAGTTAAAACTCACAACCTTGTGTTCATCCCTCTTTCCTCACTCTCTCCTCCAGGCTTTTTGCCAGCTGCTTCTGGACAGTGTCTGGGAACACCTGTTTATTTTCACCCAGCCCCTAGCTCCTTTCTGCCCTTTCATGCATCTCTGACCCCGTCCTTGGAGTCTGGCTGTCCCTGCCCCTGCTGACTTGTCCCTGCCCCTCCTTCCCTGTCCCCAGAGCCCTGCTGAGCTGTCCGTGCCCTGCATCTGTCTAGCGCTCACGGAGTGCGTCCCAGACCTAGGTTCACAGTAATCACCATCCCCCTACCTGTGTTGTGAGCACTTCCTCTTGCAAATTGAGATGGTCAATATGCAATCACTTCAGATCATTACAATCCTGGCACTTAAGTCATACGCCTTTTTAAAAGACTATTTTTAGAGCAGCTTTAGATGCACAGCAAAATTGAGAAGAAGCTACAGAGGTTTCCCGTATCCCCCCTGCCCCCCCCCCCCCCGGCCCCACGCCATGCACAGCCTCCCGCATTATCCACATTCCCTACCAGAGAGTACATTTGTTACAGCTGATGAACCTACACTGACACGTCATAATCCCTCACAGTCCATAGTTTACATCAGGGCTCGCTCTGGGTGTTGTGCATTCTATGGGTTTGGACAAATGTACAATGACATGTATCTATCACTGTAGAATTGTAGAGAATAGTTTCACTGCCCTAAAAATCCTCCGTGACCCGCCTATCCACCCCTCCCCCAAACCCCTGGCAACCACTGATATTTTCACTGTCTCCATAGTTTTGCCTTTTCCATAGTTTTGCCTTTTCCAGAATGTCATATAGTTGTAATCATACAATACGTAGCCTTTTCAGATTGGCTTCTTTCCGTTAATGATATGCATTTTAGGTTTCTCCATGTCTTCTCATGGCTTGGTAACTCATTTCTTTTTAGTGGTGCATACTATTCCATTGTCTGGCTGTATATGTTTTTTAAAATTCATTCACCTGCTGAAGGACATCTCGGTTGCTTCCAAGTTCTGGCAATTATGAATAAAGCTGTTATAAATGTTCATGTACAGGGCTTTGCGTGACATAAATTTTCACCTCCTTTGGGTAAATACCAAGGAGCATGATTTCTGGATTGTACAGTAAGGGTATGTTTAGTCTTGTAAGAAACCACCAAATGGCAGTCCAAAGTGGCTGCACCATTTTGCATGCCCACCAGCAGTGAAGGAGAGTTCTTGTTGCTCCACATCCTTGTCAGCACTTGGTATTGTCAGTGTCCTGATTTTGGCCATTTGAGATAATTGTAGGTTTTCATGCAATTGTAAGATGTAATACAGAGAGATATGTATACCCCTTACCCATTTTTCTCAGTGTTATATAGTTATTACATCTTGTACAACGATATTCCACCTATGAAACTGATATTGGTGCAATCTGTTGACCTTATTAAGATTTCTTCAGTTTTACAAGTACACACTTGTGTGTGTGTGTGGACGTGTGTGTTTAGTTCCATAAAAGGGTAGCACAAGGGATCCTTGTGATGAATCGTTCTGTATCTTGACTGTCACACAAATGAACATGTGGTAAAATTACATATGTAGTATTTTTAGGCCTCTCACAACTATGCCTTCCTCATGATGCCTAGGGCCGCTGGGCACAAAATAACTGCTTAATAAATATTCAACATACATAGAGCTGTTAATAAATATCTTGTTTTTTAGAGAAAACAGCAATGACTCAGAAAATATGGGCTCTGGTCTAATGTTGCATCTCCTTTGAGAGCAGGTGGTAGAGTGGAAATAACCTCGGATTTGCAGCAGAAGACTTGAGTTTAGAGATTGGCTTTGCTACTTACCAGCTTGAGAGGATTTACTTTAAACCTTGTTCCTTGGTGTCTTGATCTATAAAATGAGGCAGCCAGATTAATAATCTTTATGGTCCCTTCCAAATTTAAAATCTAGAAACTGCGACATCCTTCAACCTTTTAGATCTGAATTTCCCTCCTTAAACCTTTTTGTCTTGTTATTTGAATTTATCAGCCCAGAGTCTGTTTCATTTTCAAGCTTTGAACCGTGGAAGAAAAATAATCTTCTACTTGATTTCTTACTGACTCAGAGATGACTTGAAAGATCTCATTTGCATGAAGGTTTGAAAGCAGAGTCTCAGATCGAGAGACACAGAAGCTTTGGGAAATGTTGGCACCCGTGTGGACTGCAGGCCAGCCTGGGCAGCGGGCACCTTCCTGAGATGTCCACTTGCTGAGCTGGCTTGAGGGACGTCTCCCCATCCCAGCCTTCAGCAGAGCGGGTCCTGTGTCTGACAGCTCAGGTGAGGTCTCGCTGCCCTGGGCACCAGCATCTCAGCGCCCAGCACCGGGAAGGTGCTCCTCTCTTGTACGTAGTTCTCTTTGACCAGGATTCGGGGTTGGTGTCCTCCTTGGGGGCCGGTGTGATCCATCTATCAGACGCTGTCCCTGACCCCTAAATATGAACCGTAAAGTGACCAAAGGGAAAGAGAAAAGCCGAACACACTGGACGAGTGGCATATTTGGCTGGGCCCGCTGTCCTGAGCAGGTGTGCAGGTTGGGGGCGTGGCTTCTATCCCAGCTCTGCTTCATACCAGCTGGGTGACTTCCGGCACCTCCCAACCCGCCCCTGCCTCAGTGTCTTGATCTGTAAAATGGGAATGGCGACGTTCCCTATCTCAAAGTGTTGCAGTATAGTTAATTGAATTAATACCAGTAAGAGCCTGGAGTAGTGCCCGCCATATATAAGTACTCGATAATTGTTGCCTATCAACATTTTGCCCTGTTCTTTACCCCCTAACTTGGCTGCCAGTCCCTGAAAACACAAGACACCCTTGGACACCCAGCCTGTGTGGTTGCAGGTGTGTGTCTGGTGGCAGCACTTGGGGGAAAGGTGTGATGATCGTTTACTGGATTCTGTCTCGCTGTGTCCTAATGGAGCATCAGGGACTCCTGGGGGAAGGCAGGCGTGTGCATTTTCTGCAAAGCCATCAGTGCAAAGCTCGTCCTGGGCTTTGACCTGGGAGGTCCCCTCTCCTAAACATGAAGCCTCGGAACGACTCTGAAAGACTGGAACCCAAAGCAAAGTGCTCTTCTGAACGCTCTGGGCAATGGGCCTGTGCCATCTGGAGAGGCAGGAAAGTCAACGGGGTTTCATACGCCACCTCGCAGCGACCTGAGGATCCTGCGTTCACATATGCAGGTGGCGCTCACACATTAAAACTCTCTAAGCAAGGCTTCTTATAGCTTGTGCATTCACATGTTGCTGCCGCAAAGCTATGAATTTTCTGATTTTCGTCACACTCTGATGAGATTGAAAAAACACAGTTATATGTGCTCTTGCTGACTGAATTGCAGAAGTTAATTTCTCATCCAATTGAAATCTAAAATTTGGTTGATGCCTCGCCCAGTGGGACAGGAAGCAATTTAGAAATTCCCATTAGCTTCAGTCGCCAATCAGGAGTGCGCTTTGGCTCATTTTTTTCCCCGCTCCTAAGGAAGACTTCCAGCTCACTAATTTCATAGGCTGAACGAGGTTTCACAGAGCAGTTCCCCTGGACGCTGAGCCAGCGGGCCCCTCATCAGCAAGACAGATCTTCCACCAGGTGGGAAATGCAAACCCAGTTGTGCACTACAGGCCCGGGGTGAGGAGGAATAAGGTCTCTTAGGATTTGAATTTCTCCTTGGGGACCTGGTGACCTTCCCATTTTTCTGAGTTCAGAAACATTCAAGAGAAAGTTTCTTGTGTTTTTGAACTTTCAGTTTGGAAGCCTGTGCTAAGAGGCCGTGTGTGAATTTGAGTTTGTATCCTGAGATTCAGAGATCTTGGGGCCTCAGGGACCTTGCCTCTTTTCCTCCCTTGCAGGTTCTCTCGTTTCTTCCGTCTCTGCATATTTTCCTTTAAAATCGATCCTTGTGGTAACTGGGTCTCTGTCAGCGCAAACCCTGACGTGAGCACAGCTCTCCTGAAGGGAAACTTGAGTCCCCAGGGTGCCCTAGCTCTGTAGACGCTGGCTCAATTGATTGTTACTTCTAAGGAAATTGGGAGGGACCACATATTTATTATAACACCAAGGCTTTAATAGCACAGATTGGAAATGTCCTTTCTTTTATCTCCTGTGCTTCTTTTCACAGAAAGCAAGACTAAAGGCTATTCCAAGAGAGGGCTTTGAGGGAGAATTCCATCTCGCCACCAGTTTCAGTGGAATTCAGCTGGGTGCTGTCCCTGGGTGCCGGTTGAGGGCATGACGCCTGAGGGGGCTTTAGGACAGTTGTCTTTTCGTGAGGGGCTTCTGGTCTCCAGACAGGTGGGCAGGTCCTCGTGATGCTTTCAACACATTAAAGATAACGCCCTCTGATCTGGGCAATGATACAGAGACATCAGCTGCTCCCGGCAGAAGTGGAGGGGGGCCGTGGGCCATCATCTTGGTAGATTTGGCTATATTCCCACAGGCTTCCCCAGGCAGTCTCTCTGGAACCTCCTGTGAGTCCGGCTCGAGGCGTGTCTGAAGAAAGCGGCATCAGACCCTGAGTGGTGGGCAGACTCGGCCGCTAGCAATCACCACTGACTGGGTGTCCACGGCTGCCCAGCGATGGACCGATGGCCTCACGCACACGTTCACAGCACTGTCAGAGTCGATGGCTCAGAAAGGACGGTGATGCACAGAGGCGAGGGCGTGCCATTCCACATGGCCAAGGACCCGGGCCAGGGCCCCATGAAGGGAGAAAGGAAGATGTTAGGAGGCCTTTGGGCCCCAGAATTTTCTCAGGGTGGAGGCAGTCAGGGGTGCTGGGAAGAGGTGCTTTCCTCTCCCCAGGGCGTGTCTGTTGGGGACCGTGGAGGGCAGACCCTGGGCTAGGTCCTCAAGGACTATTTTTGGGAGATGTGGACAAGTGAAAGCCCAGGTAAGGATAACTGCCTGCGAAGATGTTGTTCACAGCAAGTGTTTATCACACCAGGACAAGGCCTTACAAACCGCCTCAGTTTCTCAGGAATTGGCACGCGCAGCGTGGTGGGCGGTGGGAACGGGGGGTTGATGCGGACCAAGTAAGACGGAACTGGGAGGTGATCTAGAACAATCCCAGGGCACGCCCCATGGCCCTGGCCGCCTAGGATCCCACCATGCTCACCTGTCCCCCTGCTCTTTTGTCAGGAAGGCCCTTCCTGAGAACAGCCCGAACCCTGAGGCCTTGTCTTTGAAGGAGAGGCCCCTTCTAACCCCCTGCAGCTCACCAGCGCTGACCTTTGACGTGCCTTCAATCCTGCATCCAGTTCAGTTTGTTTGCTATGATTCAGAAGCACGAATCAAGGGCCTGGTCTCTCCTCCTCCCTGGCATATGCTCCAGCCCTCCACGGCCCTGAATATTTGCCTTTAAGACAAATTAATATGTAACTATGTCTGATATCAGTGGTAACAGGCAAAAGATGGTAATTTTAAGCTAGAATTAAGGGAGTTAGATAAGCTTGCTTGTAAGCTGTAAAATTCCAGACGTGTGAAGGATTCTGTTCAAGTCTCTTCCAAGGATCATTGTAGCCTCTCAGGCCACATCTCCCACAGTCAGGCCTCATCTGATGCCAGTTACAGGGGTTTGTAGCCCCCTGACGACAAGAGGACCGCGGTGCGTGTTGCGGCCAGGTGCGGGGTGATCACACGGCCAGCGGGAGTGGAGGTTGGTATTTTGTATTACTTCTCTTTCCCAATCACACTGCAACCTCTTCAGTGGCAAGAATTGCCTTCTTTTCGATCTCCAGTTCTTAGCCTCGTACCTCACACATAGCTGATGCTCAGTAATTGTTCGTGCCGTGAGTCTGTGCGGCAAGTAATCACCTTCCTGAAACAGGAAAATGCCTGATGTGCGAGTCCTCATTAATCTCTATTTACCCAACTTCCCTCTTGGGTAGAAATAAGGGGGTGACACTATCCATGTATCTTAAACACCTGCAGTTGATGGTATTGGAGGCAAATGAACCCCAAACTGCAACCTTGGATGAGTTGCTTCACTTTCCTTGAATTTCAGTGTCCTTGCCTCAAAGGCGGGTGTGAGAATGAGAGACAGCTGGGCTCCTGCCGAGGGTGCAGCCCCAGATCCTCCAGCGCTGCCTCTCCTCCCGCAGGGACTGGGCCGTGGCAGACACCCGGCCATGAGTGCCGTGAACGCAAGGAGTCTCTCGTGTGACAGCGTCGCCAGCGCCATGGCGCGCGGAGTGTACGGGAATCTTCCTCCTTAGAGCCCGTCTGGCGCAGGATGAAGGTCATGCTGCCTGGGGTCCCCCGTCTTTACAGTTTTCCCATTTTCCCTCATACCTTCTTTTGACCTAAGATTTCTGCAGGAGTTCCCGAAGGTGCGGCCAATGAGGCCGAGCTCCTGGGTTATACCCCAAACTGTCCCTGCCCCGCAGGGAATGGTCTGCCGTGGGGTCGCTTCTGGGTGGCAGCTTGGTCCCTCTGGCAAAACTACTCCGAGCAGCGGGCAGGCTGTCCAGTGCCCCAGATGGCCCATCACATTTCTGGTGTCAGGACACAGAGTAGGCCCTCCTGGGGGGTTTAGATATGAAAACCCTTAAGGTCTTAGATCCTTGCATTGTGTGCCTGGCGGCAGGAGGGCAGGGCCACGTCTGGGGATCGGGGGGTGCTTGCATGCAGATTGTTAAATTCAGTTCTATTAAACACCTTTATTAGTGATCTGGAAGTGGGATGTAAACAGAACATTAATTAAATGACTGAATACTAAGTTGGGAGGTGTTACGAAAGACAGACTCATCGCTCTATCACTTGCTCCATGTACAGAGCTTGGGTACTTCAGCTGGTCAAGCGAGTACAAGTGGAGTATCTTTGTCAACAACACCGTTTGCTCAATTCGTAGCTGGCATTTTGGTTGACTTCCTTCACAGCTGTATCCTGATACTGGAAGCCTTGTGATTTATGTTAGTTTCCGAATGATGAGCCATCCTATCTGCATATTAAGGGTCCAGGTAGAGAGAAAATATTCTGGGGAGACTGAGGTGGTGTCAACAGAAGCAGGGGTGGAGAACAGCTCCCAGTGGTGGAGGCCAGTTCCCTCGACTGTCTGGAGGCTGTCTTCTCTCCTGATTCTGGGGAGGCTTTGTCTGTTTTCTAGAGCCGTACCCAGTCCTCCAGAGACAGTCTCACAGATTTCCTTCTCAGGGAGGGCTGGGTGAGAGCAGGCTGAGAGCTTAACACACTCTTCATTCCTGCGGTGTAGATTTGGCATTAGGGGTCCTGGATGTTCATCCCGGCTCTGCATTTTTTGACTAGGTGGCTGTGATGAAGTCATTTACCCTCTCTGAGCCTTAGTGATTTTTTATCTGTAGGGATGGGGGGGGATAAAATGGAGTGATCCCAGGGTAAGGCTGGGAGGATGAAATGATGTTCTTGAAAGAATTTTGTGAAATGTAAAATCATTCAAAGTTAGTATGACATTGGATTGATCCTCAAAGAATGAGGCCTACTATCCCTGTGCGTATGAAATACTCCAAATAATTACCAGCAGAGCGGCCAAGAACATTTAGAAATATGGATGGGAAATTCAATCTGGAGAAATGCTACTAAATACTTAGGGACAGTAGAAAATTGGCAGGGTTTTAGAGTTGGCAAAATCAATCAAACTATGTTTCCAATGCTGGGGTTCGGCAAACTGTAATGAGTTTGCCAAGCACCTTTTCTTATAAATTTTGGATCCTTTGTGTGTTTCAGCTAAAACATGATCCATAAGCTTCTGATTCATTTATACTTAATTGGCTAAAAGGCTATTTGTTCGCAGCAATCAGATGTTCCAGAAACCTGCTGGGCCCACTGCAAAGAGGCTTTCCAGATTTCTCTTTTTCAGAAACTTTACTAGCCTGGTACACAAAGACCATCTGGGTATATTTAAACATTATTTAGTTAATATCTTATTTTAAAACATTCTTGAATATATATATATGTATAAATATATATAATATATATATTTATGCATATATATAAAAATGTATAAATGTTGGCTATTCAGGATGGAATTTATTGCTCAAATCCTACAACTCATTCCCCCTTTTAGCGGTACTGACTGATACATCAGTACACATGTGGAGCTGTGAGCTAGTCACGGCTCAGACTATGACCTTTATGCAGGGGAAAACTGGGTAAGAGACCACAGCTTAGACCTGGGCCGCCACGGAGCTTCCCACTACCTGGCCCTCGACTGGAGGATGCCTGAGGTGTCTATCTGGGGGGTGGACTCACTGTGAAGGGCAGAATTTGAAACCTGCCCAGGCCCTAGACCCTGCACTCCTACCCGAGCTGGGGAGAGGGGTGGGTCCGTGTTGGCCGTTCCCCGGCCGTCACCTCTCCTCTCTTCTTCACCTGGGGAGGAGAGAATTAGCGGGGAGCCCGGAGCCCGGACTCCAGCACTGCTCTCTTCCGGGAGGTGAAGTCCCTTCCCCTGAGCGGAGAGAGGAGGGGGTCACTATCCCCCTAACTCTCAGGGGGCCCTGTTGGTGATGCCAGCTCCCTGCAGTGTGTGGGGTGTCACGGGTGTGTCCCCTCCACTCACACCTGCTCCCCTTTCCACCTCTCCACTTGAGGCTGGCTCCGGGTTTAGGTGCTTTTCAAGTCCGAGGACATGGGGGCTGGAGGACAGACGGAGAGTGACATGTGGATTCTACCTTCTGACCTGCTCAGGGGTGTATGCTGGGAACTGACCTCTGAGGGCTTGAAGCAGAGGGAGGAGGGAGAAGGGCCAGGGCAGAGGGCGCTTACGTGTGTTTGGCAGCCGCTCAGGTGTTGTCTGAGGAGATGCTCTCTGAGCTGGGAAGGTTCAGGCCACAGGGCTGCTTTAATGGATAGGACTCATTTTACCTCTTTTAATAAGCTTTCCTTCCCCCCTCCCATTATTAAAGTGGGATGAAACACACTGGGAATTGTAGAGAATACTGAAAAAAAAAAAAGAAATATTACTCTGTAATCCACCTGTCCAGAAATACATTTTTCTATATTTTCTTCCTGTCTGTTTTCTGGCTGTGTCTGTGTCTTAAGGGGAGTAGTCGACATTTACGCAGAATTAGGGCCCATAGTGTATAAATAGTTTTATATTTCTCAGTTTAGTATTTCATATCATGAACACTTTTCCACACCTTTAAAGACCTGATTTTTAATGGAAACATAACATTTTACTTCCTAGCTTGTTTCCAAATTTGCAGCATTATAATTATGACCTAATTACATCCTTGAATATATGCTTAGTATGAGTCTCTGGCTTTTCTTTAGGACAAATTCCAAAAAGCGGAATGACTGTGTCAAACGGTAGAACACTCTAAAGCTATTTCCCAGCCAATACATATTGCTGACTTTTCATTAAAAAAATTGTGACACTCTTGCCCTTCATTTAAGGATGCTTGATCTCTGTGCTGTGACAACTCTGTGCATTATTATGTCTAAGCACCCCTGCCCCACTTTTTTTGCGGTACGCGGGCCTCTCACTGTTGCGGCCTTGCCCGTTGCGGAGCACAGGCTCTGGACGCGCAGGCTCAGCGGCCATGGCTCACGGGCCCAGCCGCTCTGCGGCATGTGGGATCCTCCCAGACCGGGGCACGAACCCGCGTCCCCTGCATCGGCAGGTGGACTCTCAACCACTGCGCCACCAGGGAAGCCCCCCTTGCCCCACCTTTTGATGCAGTTTAAGCTCCGTCATTAAGAATGCTGAGCTGGAAGGACCAGCGTGAAGCTCCTGACGACGTGGCCAGCCAGTGGCTCTGGCCTGAGCCCGGCAAGCTCCCTTCAACGGCCCTGGGGACGCCGTGCCCTCGTGGAGCCCCTCCAGCCCTCAGCTGTGATGCAGCCTTCATTCGGCTGGGTCTTCCTTCCTGAGGGCCGCTCGCCACCTGGTTCTGCATCTGAGTACCAGACTGGAGGCTCTGGGGACATTTCCAGGCCCCGGGCCACTCGGATCTCAGAAGGCTTGTTAGCTCATCAGATCTTTTTCTGTGACAGGTTTCCCTTCTGGGTGGTCTGGCGCATTATATTCAAGATGGAGTTGGAGGAACAGAGAGGTAGCCATTCCTCCACGTCAGTGATCCTTCTGGAGCACCCTTCCCAAGGCCTGTGACTTGGGGGCTCACGTACAGTTGGACTTGTTTGCTATCCCCTCTCTTCGTCAGCAGAACCCTGCCCGCTCTGTCACTCAGCTGGCAACAGCAGAGGAAGGGCCGTGCCCCCCGAAACCATCTGCCAAGGAAAGAGCTTCTCCTTTGTGGTTGTAAATGAGAAACGCCTTTCAAAATAAGATAGAGCCGCACCAACTTCCAGAAAGGAATCCAGCCCCCATCAAATCATGCATGTATATTTCTACGTATCATGTGGAAAATATACACAGGATACATTTACACACAGCGCCCATGCACAAACGTATTCATGCGAGCGAATGAGACACCGAGAGGCCTGGGATGGAAAATTCTTGTCTGCTTCCACCGGCATTCAATGGTTCATGTAAAAACGCTGCCCCGTGCAGGAGTGCCTTCCCTTGAGCTGTGGTTGAGCCCGAGTCCACCTTCCCTTCCCCTTCTGGACGATTCTGGCTCTGCATGTCGCCCCTGAGCACCTGGGCCAGATGCTCCCCATACTCCCCCCACCCTTCAGTGCTTCCTCTTCTGTCTCCACGGCTGGAATTGGAGGACGAGAAGGAAGACAAATTGATTTTTCTAGAACAGAGACTATATCCCACACGTACCGGGAACTGCCGGCCCTGCTGCCTGAGGTGCCGTGGTCAGGCCTCCATCCACCGTCCTCGCCTGTCTGCATCCTGGTCTCCATCACCCATTTCCTCTGCCACCTTGCTCTGCCAGCATGGCCTTGTCTTATTGCTTCAACTTCCTTTTGAAACAAATGCTCTCTTAGATTTCAAAAACAAAAACAGCCAGTGAAAAATCTATATTCGAAAGTTTGTAAAGAAATTAAATGTTGTGTTGCTTTAAAGAATACAGAGTAGGAGATTTGAGAAGATGGCGGAAGAGTAAGATGTGGAGATCACCTTCCTCCCCACAGATACACCAGAAATACATCTACACGTGAAACAACAACTACAGAACAGCTACTGAACGCTGGCAGAAGACCTCAGACCTCCCCAAAGGCAAGAAACTCCCCACGTACCTGGGTAGGGCAAAAGAAAAAACAGAGACAAAGAATAGGGACGGGACCTGCACCAGTGGGAGGGAGCCGTGAAGGAAAAAAGATTTCCACACACTAGGAAGCCCCTTCGTGGGCGGAGACTGCGGATGGCGGAGGGAGAAGCTTCAGAGCCGCGGAGGAGTGCACAGCAACGGGGGTGCGACGGTCAAAGCGGAGGGATTCCCGCACAGAGGATCGGTGCCGGCCGGCACTCACCAGCCCGAGAGGCTTGTGTGCTCGCCCGCGCGCTTCGGTCGGAGCGCCGGGAGAGGACAGGCGGCGTGAACACAGCCTGAAGGGGCTAGTGCGCCATGGCTAGCCGAGAGGGAGTCCGGGAAAATGTCTGGAGCTGCCGAAGAGGTAAGAGACTTCTTCCCTTTTTGTTTCCTGGTGCGCGAGGGGAGGGGATTAAGAGCGCTGCTTAAAGGAGCTCCAGAGACGGGCGCGAGCCGCGGCTAAAAGCCCGGACCCCAGAGACGGGCATGAGACGCTAAGGCTGCTGCTGCCGCCGCCAAGAAGCCTGTCTGCGAGCACAGGTCACTACCCACAACCCCCTTCCGGGGAGCCTGTGCAGCCCGCCACTGCCAGGGTCCCGGGATCCAGGGACAACTCCCCCGGAAGAACGCACGGCGCGCCTCAGGCTGGTGCAACGTCATGCCGGCCTCTGCTGCCGCAGGCCCGCCCCGCACTCCGTGCCCCTCCCTCCCCCGGGCCTGAGTGAGCCAGAGCGCCCGAATCAGCGGCGCCTTTAACCCCGTCATTTCTGAGCAAGGAACAGACGGCCTCCGGCGACCTTCACGCAGAGGCGGGGCCAAATTCAAAGCTGAGCCCCTGGGAGCTGTGAGAACAAAGAAGAGAAAGGGAAATCCATCCCAGCAGCCTCAGGAGCAGCGGATTAAATCTCCACGATCAACGTGATGTACCTGCATCTCTGGAATACCTGAATAGACAACGAATCATCCCAAATCGAGGAGGTGGACTTTGGGAGCAAGATTTATGATTTTTTTCCCCTTTTCCTCTTTTTGTGAGTGTGTATGTGTATGCTTCTGTGTGAGATTTTGTCTGTATAGCTTTGCTTTCACCATTTGTCCTAGGGTTCTGTGCGTCCATTTTTTTTTTTTTTACTTAAAAAAAGTTTTTTTTAATAATTTTTATTTTTTATTGTAATAACTTTATTTTATTTTATATTACTTTATTCTATTTTATCCGCTTTCTGTTCATTCTCCCTTTTATTCTGAGCCGTGTAGAGGACAGGCTCTTGGTGCTGCAGCCAGGAGTCAGTGCTATGCCTCTGAGGTGGGAGAGCCAAGTTCAGGACACTGGTCAACAAGAGACCTCTCAGCTCCACATAATATCAAACGGCGAAAATCTCCCAGAGATCTCCATCTCAACGGCAGCACCCAGCTTCACTTAATGACCAGCAAGCTACAGTGCTGGACACCCTATGCCAAACAACTAGCAAGACAGGAACACAACCCCATCCAGTAGCAGAGAGGCTGCCGAAAATCATAATAAGGCCACAGACACCCCAAAACACACCACCAGACGTGGACCTGCCCACCAGAAAGACAAGATCCAGCCTCATCCACCAGAACACAGGCACTAGTCCCCTTCACCAGGAAGCCTAGACAACCCACTGAACCAACCTTAGCCACTGGGGACAGACACCAAAAACAATAGGAACTACGAACCTGCAGCCTGTGAAAAGGAGACCCCGAACACAGTAAGATAAGCAAAATGAGAAGACAGAAAAACACACAGCAGATGAAGGAGCAAGGTAAAAACCCACCAGATCTAACAAATGAAGAGGAAATAGGCAGTCTACCTGAAAAAGAATTCAGAATAATTATAGTAAAGATGATCCAAAATCTTGGAAATAGAATAGAGAAAATGCAAGAAACATTTACCAAGGACCTAGAAGAACTAAAGATGAAACAAGCAATGATGAACAACACAATAAATGAAATTAAAAATACTCTAGATGGGATCAATAGCAGAATAACTGAGGCAGAAGAACGGATAAGTGACCTGGAAGATAAAATAGTGGAAATAACTACTGCAGAGCAGAATAAAGAAAAAAGAATGAAAAGAACTGAAGACAGTCTCAGAGACCTCTGGGACAACATTAAACACACTAACATTTGAATTATAGGGGTCCCAGAAGAAGAAGAGAAAAAGAAAGGGACTGAGAAAATATTTGAAGAGATTATAGTTGAAAACTTCCCTAATATGGGAAAGGAAATCAAGTCCAGGAAGCACAGAGAGTCCCATACAGGATAAATCCAAGGAGAAACACGCCAAGACACATATTAATCAAACTATCAAAAATTAAAAACAAAGAAAATATATTAAAAGCAGCAAGGGAAAAACAAGAAATAACACACAAGAGAATCCCCATAACGTTAACAGCTGATGTTTCATCAGAAACTCTGCAAGCCAGGGGGGAGTGGCAGGAGATATTTAAAGTGATGAAGGAGAAAAACCTGCAACCAAGATTACTCTACCCAGCAAGGATCTCATTCAGATTTGATGGAGAAATTAAAACCTTTACAGACAAGCAAAAGCTGAGAGAGTTCAGCACCACCAAACCAGCTTTACAACAAATGCTAAAGGAACTTCTCTAGGCAAGAAACACAAGAGAAGGAAAAGACTTAACAATAACAAACCCAAAACACTTAAGAAAATGGGAATAGGAACATACATATCAATAATTACTTTATCCAGTAAAAAATCTCTAGGGGGAGGAGAGGTAAAAGATTGGTCATCCCTACACTGGATTGCCAGTCTCACATCATCTGCATCAACATTAGGTTTTCTAGCATGGCTTGAATAAATTTTTGCATCATCCAGAATTGAAGTCATATATCGGAAAGCAAATTCCAACATTTGATTTTTAACCCTTTGTTCGTACTCCATAATTCCCATATCCTTCAGGGTCTGTGCCATTACCAAGGCGTCTCTTGGAGCATTCTTGGGAGGTGCTGTCTTGCTCGACTCCATGTTCTGTTGCTGCTCGTCATCCAGGGTCTCTTTTAGAACCCAAATGTTGTTTACTCAAAGGTTCAGACTCCTCTGGAGGACCCATGGGTGTTCCCTGTCTTCTCTGCCCACTCCTGTGGCTCACACAGAGGGGCACCCAGGACAAAACTAAGACAGCAAAGAACTGCCCCCTGAAATCTCTGTGGGCTGGGGGAGACCCACAGCTCTACACAGACCCATCCAAGGGCTGACCCACCAAACAGGAAGGAGGCCTTCTCCCAGGTGGCTCCCGGTTATGGAGGGGCACCTGCAGGGCTGGCAGCCCACTCTCGTCCTCGTCAGCAGTTCAGCCCGTGTGGCTCCCACACAGAGAGCACGGAAGGGGCCTGCTCCAGAAGCAGCGAGAAGCAGTGTGCTTGGCATGAGCAGGTGCATCCTCTAGAGGGGAAGCAGGGTGGGACATTATCCTGGTTGCCGAGTGGTACAGATGGGCCAGGGGCCAAGGGATGTCGCTTTATCTCCTTGTAGACTCTGCTTGGAATGGCCTTGGGAAGCCCGGCTAGAGGATAGTTACTTGTTATTAATACCCAGTTCTCAGAATACTTCTCCCTTTCCAACACATGTACGTGTGCATTCTTGTTACTGACTGAAAATATTAGTTTTCCTGATAACTCACAGACATTGAAATGGCTATTTCTTAACTACCAGGACTGGAAAGGGATTGGGGAGTTTGCACGACCGAGGCCATTACCAAGGCCTCTGTGCACAGAGTGACTGACAAGCAAGGAGGTGGAAGGCATTAGGAGGTGTGGGATTCTCCTCTGTCTTAAAGAACTTGCAGTCTGGTTGGGAAACTAAACACTAGACATGAAAAGGCAATAGACACTCATTTTCCAATTCAGAGAAAGTTGGCCCTACGGAGGAGTCAGTGCTGGAACTACTCAGCTAACCGGATGCAAGCTGTCCCTACGGGGGAGGAGGGTACCCAGGGAGGAGGTACCCTACCCAGCTCACTGCTGCAGCTGCCCTGGGAGAGGAAGAGGCGCAGTCTCCATCTCCTGTGCACAGAGGCACTGTTCCCAGCGTTCGAATAGATCTGCAATGAGTTTTAATTTGCTACCTCTTAAAAAAGTTGTCATTTGCCTGTTTCAAAGCAAACCTGCAGATTGGCGCATATGATGCCGGTGCAGCGGCTGTTTCTGAGACCACAGCAGTTTCATGTATAGTTTTCCCTTTTCCTCGCTGGCTCCCTCACATCACGGCAGAGAGGCCCGGTTGAGCCACCTAGGATCATCTCTGTTCCCATCACACTTACGTCTTTTATTTAAGGATGTTAATTCTCCGCATCTGCCTCTTTAGTCCTCGGGATTCTGAGGGCGATGCTCATCAACTCTCTCCTAACAGCTGTCTCAGCATCCCAAACAGCTCGAGAACATCCCTGTGGTAACGGCGTCCCTCTCTTCCTCGAATCCGTTTGCTCTCTTTTCCATCAGGACTTCTTGTTGGATCATGATTTAATGTCCAGATTCCCAAGATTCCACTTCAGGTTGTTAGCGTTCGGTATTATGTGAGTCTGGTTTTTTTGGGGCGATAAATATGCAGAGGGAACAGGCAGCTTGTTTTCTCCTGAGCAGGTGTCTTCCGCTTCTGCATCTGTTCTTCTAGGGTTGTAGGTAGGTCACCGAACACAGAGTACCCGTGTGAGCCACGAGAGGCACACGGGGAAGCTGGACCATCAACCACCCGCTCCCTCCTCGGGATGCCTTCCTCTCCGCCGACCCAGGCCAGGGTACCAAGCCCCAGGGCCTGGCTCTACTTGTTCCCAAGAAGCAGTCCTTCCCTTGATTGTTGTCTGGGGCTTTCCTCCTCTGTGTGTGTGTGCTGTTCACAGGAAGACATTTCAGAGAACTGTTGGCTGAGTCCCGCAGGCCCACCCCCACCCGCCAGCCCGCTCAGCTGCCCCATCCTGCTCCTTCGCTGCCGGCATCGTCTCAGCCTCCTGTGCTGCTCCAGGCCGTGACCGCCAAGAACGAAAAAGGGAAAAATGAGTTTCTTAGAGTGGAACCCAAAGCTCGTCAGCCGGATGGCATCCCTATAACTGAAGTATTTATGTGTCTGAATATTTCAGCAGCATCCGCGAATAGACAGGCGATGCGCAGAAGTGGATCTATCACACCCAGGCAGATGCCGGCGCGGCGGGCGCACACCCACAACCTTGCCACTGCTCTTGGAGCACGGGAAGGCTTTTCTCTCCTTGAGTCCCCATTAATTTAAATCAAAACTAAAGTGCACTGTGGCTCTCTTCTGCTGGAGACATTTTCCACTTCACATGTTTTCAACCTCATTTACCTTGTTGCTGCTCGGCGGCGGTCACCTCCGTGGAAACGCAGACCCTGCACAGCGGGGGCCCTCCTCGGCACCCCCTTCTCCCCCTTCCCCCGCCCCTCTCCCCTCCCCCTCCCCCTCCCTGCCCCTCCCCCGACCCTCTCCCCTCCCCGCCCCCCCCTCCTCCCCGCCCCTCCCCCCTCCTCCCCACCCCTCTGCCCCTCCCCTGACCACCTTCTCCTCTCCCGCTTCCTCCTCCCCGAGGCCACTTCCTGTGCCGAAGCCCTGGTGCAGATGTGTGGCCTGAGGAAACCGCTCACCTGGCATCACTGCTGGACTCCAGTGAGGTCCAGCCCCTGGCTGTCTGTCCTTGGGGTGTTTCCAAGGACTCAGATGTTGGGAAGGAACTGAAACGACAGTCGGCGGCCGTGGAGCATCCCTGGAAGGCGGAAGGCGGAGGCAAGGGCTGGTCTTAAAACAAAGAGGAAGAGGTGGTGATGATCTGCCAATGAAGGTGAACTGATAGCTGTGGGCCAAATTCGGGCCGAATTCTATTCTAACATGCAGGGACTTGCTGTCAGCACTAAACAAAGTGTCTGGAGATATCATTTAAAAATGCAGATTTCTGGCTTCTCTGAAGTATGGGTCCCTCTGTGCTGCTGGCCCGAGTTTTCTTCGTGGAAATGAGTGGGCTGGCCTTCAGTGGGGCTGACTTCCTTACACGCTGTCCCCTGCCCCCAGCAGATGCCCTTCACTCAGTTGTGGACTTGACCTGTCCCTCTGGGCTTTCAAAGCTTTGGGCTCCTGCCCCGAATTTGGTAACGCTGGGCCCACCACCTACCTGCTGCCTTTTTACAGAATCTAGAGGAAAAGCTTGCACAGAGCACACACGTGATTCAAGCCCATTTCATGGCACACCTGAAAGTTAGATGTGGCCTTTGAATACTTCTCATAATGAATAATTCCCTGGCAATAGCTTCCAAACATGAGACAACCAGCTTTAGAAAGGAATCTAGGTTCTCTTCATAAAGTCAAGTAGCACACCAAAAGCGGAATTCATTGACCTCAGCAAGCATGTATTGACCCCCGGCTCTGGCCTGGGCCCTGTGAGCTTCTGCCCACTTCTCTCACCAGAAGGCAAGCTCCATGGGTCAGGAACTGCGTCTCCTCGACTGCCCCACCTCAGAGCCTGAGCTAGGTGATTGACACAGACGTTTGAACGTGAGTGGATGAGAAGACAAGGGAGACGTGGCAGGGGCTCTGTCAGGAGGACATCCAGCCGCTGTGGGAAAAGCAGAGGGGATTTCTTCCAGCCACATCAAGAGAAAATGGGGCAGGGAGGAGGGCTCAGTGTGTGCAAAGGCCAGGAGGCTGGAGAAAGCAGGGCACGTACGGGGAACAGAGAAGGAAAGGGGCTGGTTGCAATAAAGAGAAAAGAGACTGCAGGGTCTGGCAGGGGCCACATCACTGTGGCTTAGCACACTCCTCCAGGAGGTTTGGAACGGTTGTCAGAGGAAGATGACAGGTCAAGGGAAGAAGGAGACAACTAACCCAAAGTCCAGGAGTTTTAACGAGAGGGGGAAGAAGCAACGGTTGAGAAGCAGTAACAGAGAGGAAAGAAGACCTCATTTCAGTGTCCCTGTGGCAGAATGGGCATCCCCTCTGGAGAAGGTGCAGGCAGCCAGTCTCTGGGGGACTCAGGCTGCACTTAGGATTGGACGGTGCAGTCAGACAGACCTGGATTTAAATTCCAGCTCTGATGTTTGTCTGATCTTGGGAAAAATTCTTCATGACTCTGGGCCCTGGTTTCCTTATTTGGAAAATAATGCTAACTTTGCATGGAGTTGTGAGGGCTGTATAAGATGACGTATGTAAACCTGACAGTGGTGATAAGAAACAAGTAAGCGATAGCCATTACTTATTTTGGAGTCCCTTACCTGCAGTGACCTGCCTGGAAGACAGAAGCTTCTCAAGGCCTTTCTCTTCCTTGGACTCAGCAAGCCCACCTGACCAGACAGGAAACCTGGGTCCAGGGCATCCTTCCAAAAATGGCTTTTATAGATTAGGATGGAAATACATGAAAGCAAAGAATTAGTTTGTAGGGCTGCTGCAACAAAGTCCTACAAACTGGATGGCTATAAAAAACAGAAATATGTATTGTCTCAGTTTTGGAGGCTAGAAGTCAGAGACAAAGTTCTGCAGGGTTGGTTCCTTCTGTGAGGAAGACCCTCTTCAGGCCTCTCAGCTTCGGTGGTTGGTGGCATCCCTGGTGTCCCTGGGTTTGTGGAAGCTTCACCCCGCTCTCTGCCTTCCTTTTCACAGGGTGTTCATTCTCCCTGTGTGTGTGATGGAACATCAAATGTGATGGGTAAAGCTCTAAAAAGCATCCCTTCTTCTTGACAGATGAAGACTCTGTCACTTGGTTTGCTGTCTTCTTCTCCACCCTGGTTCTGTCATATACCTGGGTGCTCCCAGGGTATACTCAATGGCCTGGACCCTGGCATTTTGACTGTCATAGTTCCAGTGACTCCTCCCCCACTTCATCATGACCACTCGATGACACGGTGTCATTGCAACATCACTAGTATACACGTCCCTGTCTCCAGCTCAGTCTGCTGCTCCCAGTTTAGTGAAACTCTGTACTGCACCCATTTCCGCCTCCCTCCAGCCCCTGGCAACTGCCATCCTGCTCTGTGTCTCCCAGAATTTGACTACCCAAGGTCCCTCATATAAATGGAATCTTACAGTCTTTGTCTTTTTGTGGCCCAGCTTATTTTGTTTAGCATTGTGTCCTCAAAGTTCACCACCTTGCAGCATGTGTTAGTATTTCCTTCCTCTTTAAGGCTGAATAATATTCCATAGTATGTATATACCATATTTCATTTATCCATTCATCCTCTGATGTATGCGTGGACTGCTTCCACCCTTTTGCTATTGCAAATACTGCTTCTATGAATATGATGCACAAACACCTTTTCAAGACCCTACTTTTAATTCTTTGGGGTGTATGCTCAGAAGTAGAATTGTTGGATCATATGGTAATTTTATTTTTTATTTGTTGAGGAACCTCCATACTGTTCTCCATAGAGATGTCACTTTTTTACATTCCTACTGACAGTGCAGAAGGGTTCCAGTTTCTCTACATCTTTGCCAACACTTTTTATTTTCTGTTTTATATATATATATATATATATATATATATATACTATGTATATATATAGTAGCCATCCTAATGGGTGGGAGGTGGTATCTCATTGTGGCTTTTATTTGCATTTCCTTAGTGGTTATGATATTGAGCATCTTTTCATGTGCTTGATGGTTACTTGTACATCTTCTTGGGAGAAGCGTGTATTCGTGTCCTTTGCCCAGTTATAGCATTCCCTTAGCAGCATTTGACGGGACCGGTCTTGTCCTTCTGTTCTTCCCATTGGCTCCCTTGACACCAGATGCTTCTGTAATACTTCCCCCATGCCTCTGGCTATTTTCAGTCTGTTTTTCTAGCTTATCCTCCTCTACCCAACTTCTGCGTCTCATGCTGCCTCACAGGTGTTTCTCTGAGGTCTCCTTTCCCTCTTGCTCCACTCTTGCAGGGAGATCTTATCCCTGCTTATGACTGTTGCCAACTCGAAGCACCACTTGTATGACAGTGACCCTTAAATTTAAATTTCTGAATCAGCAGTTTCTCTGAATTCCAGAGGCATGTCGTCTAATGGCCCACGTGACATTTCCACTCGCATATCTTAAGGGTACTTCGTCACGTTCCAAACGTAACCTGTGCTCTGTCCCCAGACTCCTTCTTCCTCTTGGATTTTCTGCTTTGGTAAAGGAACTACTATCTGGTCCCCAGAAACCCCACAATTAAGACATCTTTCCCTTCCTCCCTTCCTCTTGAGTCTTGAGAATTTCAGCTTCTAAATACATTAAACAGCCCTCATGTGGATGTCACGTTCATCTCCTTCTATCCATCCTCGTTGCCGCCACGTGTGTCTAACTCTTCCTATGGTCCTTGAAGTCCACCCCAACATTGACTTTTATTTTATGTGCTGCGTGAGTAGTGGTCTCTTTACAATGTGCATTGGATCATCTCTGTCCAGTCCTCAAAATCCTTTATGGGCTCCCTGTGTTCTAACAGTAACATTCAGTGACTCCCACCTACCACAGGGTGGGAGTGAAAGGGGAGCAGAGGAGAGTGGGGGGCTGAGCTTCGGGGACACCCCCCCATGAAGATCTGAAGAATGGGAAGACCCAGGAGAAATCAAGGCCAGGAAGGCAGGGGGAAGACCAGGAAAGGGGAGAAAATGGAAGCTGGGGGAAACGCACGCCAAGAAAAAGATGACGGCCTTGTCAGATGACGCTGAAGTATGCAGAGAAGTGAAGGCTGGACGATGCTTGGAGTGAATTGAGGAAAGAGCCTGAGGCAAGGAAGTGGAGACCGTTCCTTTGAGTTTTTCTGGAAAGCAGAATTAGAGGGAGTGTTCGCTTGCTAGGACTGTTGTAACGAAGTACCGCAAACTGGGGGGCTTAGACAACAGCCACCGGATTCCTCACAGCTCTGGAGGCCAGAGGTCTGAGATCAACGTGTCGGCAGGTGTCGGCAGTGTGGGTTCCTTCTGCGGCTTCTCCCCTCAGCTTGTGATGGCCACCCTCTCCCTGTGTCCTCAGAGAGGCTTCCCTCTGTGCCCAGCTCCCTCCTAGCGGGACACAGCCACATGGGACTGGGGCCCATCCTAACGGCCTCATTTAACTTAATCACCCCTTTAGAGCCCCTGTCTGCAAATATGGCCACATTCTGGGGTCTAGGACTCCAGCATATGAGTCTGGGGGGCGGGGAGGGGGAAAATTCAGCCCCTAACAGATGGGGAGTGAGATCCTGGGGCATTTGCCACCTCTAGGCTCCTTCTACATGAATTCCGGGGCTGACTTGGCTTTTTCCTGCCTAAGTTACTCTCTTCTCTTCTCCTGGTTTCCCCCTTGTCCCCCCTCTATTAGGTCAGTGAAGATGTCGGCTCTTTAGACAACACCTCTCCAGTCTTTCAAGCTGAGGGTCTCTCTCCACAGTGACACTCCTTGTTTTTGCCAGTTCCCTGAAGTTTCCTGCAGTCATTTGCTTCTTTATTTTTTTTATTCTAAAATTTTTATTGGAGTAAAGTTGAGTTTCAATGTTGTGTTAGTTTCAAGTGTACAGCAAAGTGAATCAGTTATACGTATACATATATCCACTCTTTGGGGCGATGGCATTAGTGTCCTTGTAAGTAAGAAGAGGCCTGAGAGCTTGTCTTCTCTCTCTCCGCCGCGTGAGGACACAACAAGGAGCTGTCTCTTCAAGCCAGGAAGGGCCGCTCACCAGGACCCAACCTTGCTGGCACCCAGATCTTCGACTTTCAATCTCAGAACTGTGAGAAATAAGTGTTGCTTAAACTGCCCAGTCTATGGAATTCTTATGGTAGCCTGAGCTGACTAACACACTGTGTCTTGTGAAGGTGGTAATTGTACGTGCTGATAATTCCTTAAAGACAAGAAAGTGTGTGCACCACCAGCTATACCAGGGCCCCAGGGCCCCCCAGGGCCCCCCATGGCTCAGTGTCTGCTTGGTCAATCAAAATCAGATAAACAACAGGGTGTTGCTGTATAACACAGGGAACTATATTCAATATCGTATAATAAACCTTGATGGAAAAAAATATGAAAAAGAATATATATATATATATGTGTAACTGAATCACTTTACTGTGCAGCAGAAATTAACACAACATTGTAAACCAACTATACTTCAATAAGATAAATTAAAAAAAAATGTCAAATCAAGTCTAAAAGAGCAAAGAAAATAATCAGGATGCTTTCCCAGTATCTCAAGGAAACAGCAAATGGAGAAACACAATCCTATTTCACCATAAATATAAAACAAGATCCTCTCTCCCCACCTCTGGTCACTCCCAATATTCTCCATGTGGGCAGCTGTGTCCCTCTGTGCTTTACCTGCTCTCACTCCCTGAAACCTAATTTATCTGCTCTCACAGAGTGAGTCAGGTTTTGTGCTTCGAGTCCACAGATGAGCCTAAATAAGTTTATCAGCTCCCTCAGGCAGCAGCATTTCTCAGCTTCTAGGACCTTACATGCCTCTACCTTTCCAGTAGCAAGCTCCAACTGTGACCCAAAACTCCCTTTGTCTCTGGGCCATGTCCTGGCATGTTCTGTGATTTTCTCAAGCTTAAAGTAGAAATCAGCTATTGAATCAGCTTCAGACCTGGCTTGATGTCAAGTCCTGAAGCAGCTATCCCACTCCCGAGGGACCTGGTAGGTGGATTTGTCAGGGCCTTGAGTAAGTCCAAGAGTGTTTGACATCACTGCCACTTTGGGTGCTTGTGGAGAATAACACTTGCTTGCAGCATAGCAAGGAAGGGTTCAGACTCCTTGTTAAGTGAACTTACGTTCTACCACATACATCTGTTACAGCGCGTGAAACATCGATTCCTGTTCAGCATATTTTCCTTCCAATTGAAAAACTAATCTCTCTGTGGTCTCTGCCACATTTGTGGTAGACCTGACTCGTTTCCAACAATAATTCCAGTTTTCTTCCCCTTTTCAGAAGCAGGAAGACTACCTTCAGCCCCTTGGAAGTTGGGTGGCAGAACCAGTGTGTGACTCACCATGTTTTCTCCCCCTGTCTTGACAGACCCTGAAGGCTTGTGTTGTAACGCATGGGCCACAGATTGAAGAAATCTGGATTCTGTGCCACTTCTTGTAGGAGGGTCATCCTCCATCGGAATCCATCAGACTTTGTGTGAGTAAAGATTAAGGTTTTGTTGGGCACTGAAAATTTGGTGCCATTTGCTGCAAAGCAGAACCTAAGCTCTGCTGATTGATAGACTATCCTTGCAATGTTCGGATGTTTTCTGAGGATCAGTGTGCTTTGGATTCATCCACTTATGCTCCTTTCCATCATTCTTCCAATAATCTTGTGCTGGTAAGCTTGTGAGTCAAAACATACTCTTGGTCAGGGATAGGGTAACAAATGGAAAAAAAATTATAGCAACGGACTCCAACTTGGCTTTCGAATGTCAAGCCTAGAAAATAATGTGGAAAATATTACCCAAGCATAACTGGGAACTATGTGGCCAATGTTTTCTCGTCATCAGCTGAAATAAAAGAAGAACTTAAAGTAATTCAAGTATTTAACTTTACTTAACAAGAAAATATCCGGGAGAGGCGTAATATCGGGGAGAGGGGTAGGTAGAGAGTAGATTCTCAGTGTACAGGAAAAAACCTGAAATTTATTTCTGCCATTTCTGCCACTGTTACCATCCTCCATGCAGAGCAACTGCTCCCTGAAACTCTTGGCTCTCTTTGTTTTTCATCTTCAGTCCCTCAAAATTCTGTACGATCTGATACTTGCCGACGCAGTGCTTCACTGCAGTGGATGGATACTCTTTTCCTCTGCCTTCCTGGTTTTTTTAAAAAGTCCTTTTCTTCTGCCAGCTGTTATTTGCCTGTCCAATTGAAAAAGAAAAAGGCTGCACATCCTCACATACATTAATAACTTCTCTCTCTGTTGTATATGGGCACAAGTATCAAATTACTGTGCAAAATTAGCATGACTTTATTAGCTAGAATAAGAAAAATCAAACTTTGGACAGACCATGGTAGTTTAGAACTTGGGTCTGTGAGTCCCCTTACCCCCAGATTTTTTGTTTGCCAGCAGTGTGAATTGGGCAGCAAATTATGAATAGTAGTAAATATTCATGTTTACTTTCTGAATACTGGTAAATGCATTTGTAAAATAAAAGTAATAATACCACCCACTCCACAGTATTATTATGAGATTTTAATGAGACAGACGATCCATGTCGAGGACTCAGGACAGTATTTGGCACGTAGTAAGATCTCTGTAAATATTAACTCTCTTCTTCCTCCTATATCTCCTCCCTCTCCTCTTGAAGCCCAGCCCACTGTATTTTATTATCCTCTGTCATTTGAGAAGCGTGCAAGTATATTAATTCACCCGTTCTTATGATAGCTTATTATAGGGTTTATAACGTTCCTTTTACAGATAAGATCATGGAGGAAGAAAGGAAAAGAGACAAAGGGGAAAGAGGAATGAAGTGCTCGGGGATCAATTTCTCTCATTTCAATTTTAATTTGAGTTGAGGGAGTAAACTATCTTCCGGCCTCCACTTCCCTTGAGAAGTCCAGTTAACAACCCTTTTCTATATTTCCAGGCCACTTAGTTGGAAGGCACTTAGTTGGGAGGTCTGTGTTCCCTTAAGGATCAACATGAAGCAATCTGGCAAAATAAAATCAGTGTGGTCCAGCCATCCCATTGAATTTGATTGATGGAATCTGAAAATTTCCAAACATTCTTCTTATGTACACGAGATGACTAGTGTACTATTTGTTCCAGCTGTCATAACAAAAGACCACAGATCGGGTGGCTAAAACAACAGACATTTATTTTCTCACCGTTCTGAAGGCTGGAAGTCCAAGATCCAGGTGCCAGCAGGGTTGGTTTCCTCTGAGGCCTCTCTCCTTGGCCATCCTCTTGCTGCCTTTCTACATGCTCATCCCTCTGTGCACAGTGTCTGCTGTCTCTCTCTGTCTGTATCTTAATTGCCTCTTTTTATAAGAACAGCAGTCATATTAGATGAGTGCCCACCTTAAAGGCCTCATATTAACTTAATCACCTCTTTAATGACTCCATCTCCATTCTGAATAACTGGGGGTTAGGGCTTCAATGTATGAATTTTGGGAGAATACCATTTAGCCCATAAAAACTGTAAGGTACAAATATACTTTGTAAACTTACTGATGTCTGAACATTTAGATCTGCAAGGAAATTCATTGTTTTTAATACAAAAGGCTCTGCGGAAGTTGAATACCACTGGTCTGAACTTAAGTCACATCCTACGGAATTGAAAATCACTGTTGATGTGCTGTGTGCTGTCTTAGGAAACTGTGGAAAGTGAAGCTCATTGTTCATTTTGGTTATGACTTAGTGATGAGCCAATGACATATTACTAGTTCATGAAGTCAACTCAGGAAGTTGAACCTGTGATGAATTTTTTTTTTTTTCTGAGTTGACTTTTGTAAGCATGACTTGAGAGAGAAACTAATAATGCTTACAGGAGAAAAAACACCATTCTCTGAACCCAGTTTGAGGAAGGGGAACCAGTACAGTGTTTAAGGGGGAAATTTTTTAGTCTACAGCATATCTACCTAATAATATGTCCAAGAATTGTTTGACATCATCTTTGTAAGAACCTAATGGATATTTTAAAAGAATCCCCAAGCTATTTTATTCTTATAGAGCACTATTTCACAGTGATATCAGCTATTTTGGGTTGGATATTTCCTTCTCCTACTTTCCTCTTTGAAAGCAAAAACTAGCACTCTGGGAGCTCAAGTGGTTATGAAAAGCAGAGGGTCCCAGGTGTGATAGCCAAGGTTGAGTGGGAACATGGCTTCCTTTATTCCTCTTTCAGCAGGTCGGGACTAGAATGAAGGCCGAGGTGCAGATAATAATGTAGTTCTCTTTCTCCTGATCTGATAATCTCACGTGCATGGGAAGATCTTCAGTTTTAGAGTTCAGCATGCTCTTGTAATGTGGCGAAAGTGGCTGGGATGAAAGGTGGCTGGAGCATGTGACTAGGAAGTAGGAAAGTAAGGAGAAGTTCAGCTCTCCCACCAAGCAGAAGGCATGGGTGAACCCAGCTGAGGGCATAGCTGACTGCGCATCTTTGGTTATTCTTGGACCCTGGAAGGAACAGTTTGAACTCTTGGCCATTTAAGATGATAATTTCTTCAGACTAAATTCTTACAGTCATTTAATAACGTTGAAAGTCCAGTTGTGGGGGGTTTACTGTTATTTTTGTAATGATCTTATAATAACTAGCTTGAGGGAAAGAAAGTAAAGGACTCCAGAAATAACACTCACCTTCAATGATTCTTCATAAGGTTTATCCTAGTTGGCTTCCCCTACTCTGTGACTCTATGGCTCCAGCCTCCTCCTTCTTTCCACCTGGTGGGTCTCCCGCTGTCAACAGCTTCAGTTACTATCTGGGCATAGGAAACAGGGACCCTTTCTCCTGACTTCTGAGTTCCTCAGTGTCATTCAGTCTAACCCTTGGAGTATTGGTTTGCTTAAACGGGATCATTTGTCTCCAGTGCATGATAAGTATTGAAAGCCTGAAACTTCTCCTAGATGACGTTTAAGGCATCACTTAGCTCTAAAATTTCTAAAATCCAGCGTCTCATCTCCATAATGCACTTCTCTATTTTATCCCGCAATGGGAATGTAACTCTTTCATCCGCTCTTTCATCAAGAAAGCTTCAACGTTCTTTGACTATTTCTTGGGCTTCTCTGTCTCTCATATGCTACCAAATGCTGCCCGCATTGTTTTCTATAGCATATTTCCTTGTTTTCTGGCAATGAAAGCTTTATGACGTTTCTAAAATAAGTAAGTCTCCAGTATCTGAGTAGGCAAAGCACTTGGCAAGTCCCAGTATGTTAGAGAGTTTGTGAAGTCTATTCTAAATTTCTCCTTGTTTCTCTTTTACCCTATACTAGGTAAGAAGTGATTTCTGCCATCCTTTCATCATTTGTCTTCTTTCTTGGGCCCCCTGAGGCTTGCGGCCAGACATGAAGGAGGGAGTCTGTCTGAATGATAGCCTGTAGACTGTCAGCGTTTCCCTGGGAGGGGCTGAATTCCCTTCACAATCCAAACAAGCAAACCAGAATAAAATCTCTGCAATGTTTCTGTCCTATAAACAGCATGCCTTCCTTGGTTCTCTTCCTGACACCTCCCCAGGCTGTTTGGTTTTTTGCAAACATCCTCGTCGGCTTCAGGAAGGGTGGGATACAATTGTTTAGTTGTTCAAGGAGTTCTGAAGTCTCTCTCATCAGCCAGGAGTTCCTTAAGGAAGTAGGGCCAGAACAGGCACTCTGGAGGGAACAAGGCAAAGAGCATAGGGAGATGGAAGAAAAGACGAAATCTTGCACCAAAGTGCAGATCTGGAAAGGTTTGGTAAAAGCAACTGTACTTCGTTCCTAACAGGCTTGTTTGTGTACAGCCATCAAGAGCCTGTGATCCACTCTGCTTCTCCCTGTTTAGCTCAGGCTAGAAAATTGTACTAGCCGCTTTGCCCGCTTGCCGTAAGTGCATCACTTCAAGGGGTAAACGGCCAGGTCTTTCTCCATCAGAGGGTGTGAGCAGACCCTTGGTTTAGATCATTCTCTGTGGCTGCGTGGTGTCAAGAACCGGGCTGATGTGAGAGCGTATCATGTACGGACAAGAGCACGTGAACAAACGTACAGAGAGCAACAGGCTCCTTTTTCTTCTTTCCTTTTTAAGAGGAAGAGCAAGGGATGAAGCCTAAATGGATTGTCTTCCTGTGCTTTGTCCTCCTTCTGACAAATACAGCTGTGACATTACTAATGACCAAGAAGCAGCAATTTGCAGGGGCGCTGAGCCAAATTATGGAAATCCAGTCCCTAATTTATATGTGGAATAAATATACGTGACTTTGGGGACGATTCTTGGAACAATTGCAGATTTGCACATGGTAGCTGGGTGTATCTGTGCAGCACTGCACTTCCACCACGTTTAGCTCTGCCATTGCTCAGACGATCTGGAGCGGAAGCCCACTGGGCTTGTGTGGTTGTTATAGACACGCATGAGTTTCTGGACAGCTGACGTCTCAATTTTAAACCTTTCTTTATTGATACTAAATTTGTAAACCACAAGTGTATGAACCCATAAATACGTACTTTTCTATTTTTTTCAGTGTTTTAGTATATTTCTTGAATGGTTTACATGTAGTATGCCCACTGCTATATGTACAGTAACATTTAGCAAAACTTATTCAATATATTTCCATGAGTTTGTAGTGAAAATGCCTTTAACAATTCAGGGGTCCTAGGGATCTAAACGGTAGCATAGAAAATAACTTAGAATGGCTACTAGATGGGACGAGCAGATTGTAAACATTCTTTTCTTAGTCTCTAAGCTCCTCTGAAGTAGGTGCCATTGTTTATGAGTTAAGTTCTGGTCCAGTGGTTCCTCTGACTCGCACTGTAACCTGGGAAGTCTTTGTTTTTCTACCACTTGTATCTGAGGATGATATTCTTCAAGTGGAAGTTGTCAGGTAAGTGGTGTCAGACAATTCTCCCAGGGGCCCAGCAAGCTCTGAACCTAATATGTAAACTAGGTGCCTTCACTGAGGTAAATACTGATTGCCCCTGACTAGGACTGAACAGTAGATCCTTATGCTGTATTGTGTTTCAACACTGGTCACTTTAGCCTCCCCCAGTGGAACTAATCATCGTTTTTTTTTTAATTTTTAAATGGCATTAAGATGGTACTTGTCTGTTGATCATGGGCCAGAGTCCATGGTGAAGGTGGTCGGATTTCCAGCATTTGGCACACTGTGACATAGATTGGTTTCCTGAGGCTCAGAGCTATTTAGAGATTCCAGATAGTACCAGGGGGAGCCTCACGGGGGAATCTTATCTAGTCCTTGGTGATGAGTGGGACAATGAGAGAGTAGGCTCTCGGCCCAGCTAAGTGTTATTTTCTCAGAGGCAACTAGAGGGTGCATAGCAGGGCCCTCAGATTCCTCTAGGATTTGGGATGGTAGAAGAAACAATGATCACAGAATCAAATAGAGTCTTCCAAGGACATACATGATTTCGGGTTTAGGACCTTCCAATCTTAGTCAAACTGACTGTGGCCTTCTTGTAGGTGTGTTTTCCATTAGCTTCTCACCATAATTAGTAATATAGCCTATGAAATGGAGCTCGAAAGCTAAGGATGATGTCAGCTTCTGCCGATTTATAAATATTTTAATATTGTCCTTGCATGAACCTTATCCTGCCCAGTTTCATTGCTTTGCTTTTGGTTAGAATATGAATAAAAAGTGATGGTCACATCCACCTATGATTTCTGTTCTTGTCAAGTTTGGTTTGCAAGTTTCATTGCCGTGTAGGTAATTACATATATATTTTATCACCTTTTTTTTTTGATGGCCACTTTAAAAATTCTAAGTTTCCAGAGGACAGGAGAATCTTTGCCATCTAGGTTAATTCAATTAACGTTTAAAAAATCTTCAAGACAATGTAGTGGAAAGAACCCAGGGAATGGAGTCAGTATCCTTGGCTTCGTGTCCCAACTCTGTCACTGTGTGACCTTCAGTGGGTCACTTGATCTCACGGGCTCTCAGTTTTCCATCAATAAGCTGAGGAGAAAAACAGTGTTCACTCCTTCAGAAACTCATGATGATCAAGTGAGATACTGATACAAAAGTACTTTATAAACCCTAATAGCAATAATTATTATTTAATGTCAGTAATATTAGTGTAGATTTTATTTAAAATGTTTTCTAAACTCAAGGGTGTTTTAAGGTTAATGCTTATTTCTAGATTTTTGCTTATGTAACTATGTATAACACCATGTTCTTGGTTAGGAAACTGTTCTATCCCATGCTGTCTTGACAGCTCTGAGAATTACAAAAAAAAAAAAAAAATAGACTGGTAAAGAAACTCCACTCTTATTTTTACCATAATGATTTCTTTTCCTGTTCATTGTTTCAATGATTTGTATAATTCTGTGTAAACCAAAATGGGGTAACCTGAGCTTTTGATATCTTTCCAATAATTTAATTTCATGTTAAAAAAATCTCATTTTGCAAATTGGGTCTCTTGCTTCTGGCAATATATCAGAATAGATAATTTGAAGAAACATTTGATATAAAAAACTAGATCCTGGATATATGACAATAACCTTAATTTTTGATGTAACCCTGAACTCACTAGCACTCAATCTTTATTCAGATATAAATAAGATTAAATAAGATTGAAAAAACAAAGTAAAAGGGATCGAAGTCTATAGGAGAGAGCAGTGAATAATAAACAAATGTTTGGGAGGTGAACTTGAGATCAGATGCTTAGATCACCACCACTATGCAGAGAAAAGACCTGAGACTGTGAAAGTTGGGGAAATAAAACCCCTAATTCCCACATGGAGTTCTCTTAACAGGAACTAGAATGGCCACAGGTTAAGTTAGGCTGGAAGCCTTATCAGTTCAGGTCCTGGAATCACTACAGGTTAAGTTAAATAAAATAAGGGTTCACGAATAAATAATACCCCAAAGAAAATATATAAACCGTCATAAAAAATAAGCCAAACCAAAAAACGCCATATGTAAAACCTCAAGTTTTAAAATATTGGTATTATCAGGCCTCCCTGGTGGCACAGTGGTTGAGAGTCTGCCTGCTGATGCAGGGGACACGGGTTTGTGCCACGGTCCGGGAAGATCCCACATGCCGCGGAGTGGCTGGGCCCGTGAGCCATGGCCGCTGAGCCTGCGTGTCCGGAGCCTGTGCTCTGCAACAGGAGAGGCCACACAGTGAGAGGCCCACGTACCGCAAAAAAAAAAAAAAAAAAAAAAAAAAAAAATATATATATATGTATTATCATATGCAGAATATAAAATAGCTACAAGTGAAATGGTTAAAATCAATTAAACAAATATATAATAACAATGAACAGAAAATAAAACTTAACAAAACTGACCAATCATATATGAAAAACAAAAGGAACCATATGGAACTTTTAGGAATAAAAAATATAAATCTTAAAATTAAAGACTCAATGAATGAGTTAAAGAGAAATTTAGATATACATGAAGAAACAATTCATGAACTAGAAAATATACCTGAAGAAATTACCTAGGATGTAGCTTATATAAAAAGAATAGGGAAATTTGAAAGAGAGATTAAGAAACATGGAGAATCTAATTAGTTTGAAGGAGGAATAGAGAGAACTGAGGAAAGACAATATTGAAAAGATAATAACTAATAATTTTTCAGAACTCATGAAAGATACAAATCCATGGATACTGGAAGAAAACTGTACATCAAGAAAAGAAAGATAAAAGAAAAGAAATCCAAACACAGACAGTACTACCTAATACCAAAGACAAATAGAAGATTTAAAAATAGCCAAAGAGATTTAAAAATTTCATTACAACTAAAGTAAAAGGAGAGAAAAATAAGGCAAATAGAAAGCCTGCAATTAGGTGGTAGAAATCAGTTGTGATTTATCAATAATCATAATTAATATAAATGGATTAACCTCACCAGTTATATGACGAATATAATTAAGAAAAGAAAAATTTAGTTCCTAATATAAATACTATTTACAAAAGATAATTCCAAAATATAAAAACTTGGAGATTTTCAAAAATAAAAGATGTAAAAGATAAACCAGGCAAATGATAACCAAATGAAAATTGTTACAGCAATATTAATATCAGACATCAAAAACTGTGGATTATTACGCAATGATAAAATTTCTAATTCCCAGTGCATTGAGAACAAAAAAAGTTTGTAGTAAAAAATAGAAGGAATAAGAAAGGAGGAGTAACTCAAAATCCCTGGGGTCTTGAATTTGATTTGAAATATCATTATGGACTCATGATGGATTTTATATATTAAAAATCTATTTTTCTCTTGGCTCTGTTCACTGAAAAGGCCTGGAAACAACGTGCAATCTAGTAATAATGAGCACCTCTACAGCCCAGACTGTGGTCTCTAAATACCTTTTCCCTCTAAAAGGAGCCATGAATTTTTGGAGAAAAGCCTGATTCCAGGTCAGGGGTACGGGAAGGGGAAAACATACAAGATGGCCTTCAACATCAAAGTCCACACTATCATGTTGAAAACACCAAGGAGGTAACTTGACGAAGCTCCCACCAGCAGAAAATTAGATATTAGATATCAATACTAATAATATCTGCAATGGACTGATGCACAATAAATGTATTTATATCAGTGAGTTTGTAATGATGCAAAAATCAAAACAATTAATTGGTCACCACTGGAAGATGCTAGTAAACCAAACTCTGTTTCAAAAAATAGTAAATAAATGAAAAGAATCAAGCATTTATTCTGACTTTCCTAGAAAAATTGTACCCTGGATACTTACAGATGAGGAGAAAAACATTTTTATTGAAGAATTCCAACTCCCTCCATCTAGGAAATCTGTTGGTGGCTTTTCTTGAGGATTTTTGGTGAATACACTGTTCTCCAGTGTCCTTTTCTTGTTCCCATTAGGCTGAACCAGAACATAATGTCATGATTCTTCTGCTTGGGGGCTGGACTGTGGGTGGGAGGGCAGCAGATCCCTGAACATACTGGTATTTATACTTTGTAAAGAACATCACAGTTCTGCCCTCAATTACCAAGTTTCAATATAAGAATTCTTTCTACCCATACCTGCTTGTCTTTTCTTATGAAGCATACCTATGACAGAAGAATTATATTGTTAATGTGTCACATACTACGTGGTTTGACATAGTAATTGTTAATTGTTTGAACATATGATAATTTCAAACTGACTAGTTTCTTCCCTTCTCCTTTCTTTCCTTCTTCCTCTCTCTCTCTTTTTCTTTACTTCCTTTCATGTACTTATTTAAAAAAATATTTATTAAACTTCTACTAGGGGCAGTCACTGTGCTAGGTACTGGTGATAAAGGGGTGAGCAGAAAAACAGCTCTGCCCTGACTCTACAATTTATAATTTCAAACTCAAATTCATAATGTATGCAAAAGCTCTGTTGTTTAGGTCTATCAGAATACTTTATCATGATGCTCAAATGGTACTTTGCCCCCTTATTAACAACAGAAATTCAATGCAAAGACTTCTAAAATGAAGCAGTCACAAACCTTCAATTATTCTGTACTTATAAATCTTTATATTTCAAGTCACGAGTCTAAAATTTTTCTGAAAATAATTTTTGTAGTCAGGTCGCTGCAAATTGCAGATTTGGATCATGTCAAGCAATTCACATGCAGTGAGGTGGTTTATACTGAAAACCTGAGAGAGAGACGGGTGGGCCGGGTTATGCCCATTTTCCTGAGAGCAAATGAAAATGACTAACTGCATCGCTTCATGAATGCAGTTTCACTCTGAATTGGCTTTACATCTTCCATTTGTCTTGCCCAGAAAAATATTTTTTTGTGGCGTTTCCTCTTTAGTTTGGTCCATTCACAAGTAGAGCTGTCATGTAGAGAAGTGATCGTCTATGTAAGAAGCGAACACTCTACCTTTTTATTCAGGTTTGCCCTCTTAATTTAATGCCAAGCTCACTCATGACCTTAAAGCATCATCTGGACTTTGGGGAACTTCAGAGAACAAAGTCTGTTACACCCAGTGTGGTAGGTCTAGCCAGATAAGAGATTCATTCCACTTTGAAATGCAGCCAGGCCCCTCTAATTTTAAAAGGCATCACAGCAGAATAAAAGCCCCCTTATGACAAGCAATGTGTTTCTGCTTTGCTTCCCACCATGATCCATTCGTAACCACTACTGGCCGCAAGGAAGATCAGTGGTACTTAGCATGGCTTTTCTTGACCGAGGAAACCTAGCCCACTGTAAATTCCAGGGGATGGATAGTCTTCTTGCAATTTTTGATTTAATTTAATTTTATTTCTTCTGGTCTATGAAGAACCCCATCTTTGTAATCTCTTAGGAGCAGATTCTGTTTTGTACCAGGGCTATTTCCGAGAAGACACACAGTCCAGGCTGAAGCCTGTGTGACTTCCAGCTGGCTTCTAACACAGTCTCCTTGTAGAGAAAAAAACCCACGCAAAAACAAATGCAGGAGTCTAGCGAGGGTGATGCCATACATATGCATTAAAAGCATAAGGGCACTAGGTCTCCCCAGCTACTCACTAAATGCTTCTGCTCTGGGCACCATGGGTGAGCTTGTTAACCCTTCACCTCTGCAGAAGGGGATTGGCAAGGGTGAAGTTGCTGCTGTCCTTTTGAATCTACAGTTATTTGTGGTACCAATAAAATGCTCAGGATGGGCCCAGATGGTGATAGGAATTTTAGTCATGAGCATCTCTGAGCAGCATTCACATGTCGTATTGCAAAAGAAATGGGCAATGTTTTAGTTTTTTAGTTAAGAGGATGGGTTTGGGATGGTGGAGGCCTGCATTTGAAACTGAGCTCTGCAACTTTCTAGTTATGTGACTACTGTCAGGTTACTAACCACTGGGTCTCAGCTTCCTGGTTTGCAGAATGAGAATGACATATATCTCTGTCTCAAAAGGATGTTGTGAAGATTAGTCAAATGTTACACGTAAAGTGCAGAAAGCAGTGTTTTAATGAAGGGTAACTTTTAGAAATACCGATGACAAGGATGATGAGGAAGCTGATGAGAGGATGACTTTCCAAAGTTATGTGACCTGGGGAAGCAGCCCCAGAGAAGTGAATTAAAAGTCGTCAGGCCGGGCTTCCTTGGTGGCGCAGTGGTTGAGAGCCCGCCTGCCGATGCAGGGGACACGGGTTCGTCCCCGGTCCGGGAAGATCCCACATGCCGCGGAGCGGCTGGGCCTGTGAGCCATGGCCGCTGAGCCTGCGCATCCGGAACCTGTGCTCCGCAACGGGAGAGGCCACAACAGTGAGAGGCCCGCGTACTGCAAGGAAAAAAAAAAAAAAAGTCGTCAGGCCTTTTTTTTTTTTTTTTCCTTAGATTCCATATATATGTGTTAGCATACGGTAGGAGGGTGGGAGGGAGGGAGACGCAAGAGGGAAGAGATATGGGAACATATGTATATGTATAACTGATTCACTTTGTTATAAAGCGGAAACGAACACACCACTGTAAAGCAATTATACTCCAATAAAGATGTTAAAAAAAAAAGTCGTCAGGCATCCAGGTATCTCTTATTTGTTTTCATCTATTTGGCTTTTTATCATTGAGGGCTGGCTTTCATATCTACATCTCTTTATAAGTGGCCCTGTTTTTGAGGTTATCTAACGAACTCTTCTGTAATCCAGGTTCAGCAGGCTATTGACACAGTGGTGTGTGTGGCATTTCTACAACTCAGGCTCTGTGCTGAGTCTTTCCCCCATTGCTCGTTTTTTATATTCTTTTCAAATTTAATCTCCAATAACTTCAACGGGGTCTTATCCTTGAGACTGAAACTTCATCTGAACACGTAAGTGAGTGCGTTACCCATACCTGTGGAACACGGCGTTCAGGCAAGTACAGCTCTCTCGAGGCTTTGGCTCCCACTGATTATAACAGGGGACTGGTTTCGAGCTGGGGCCTATAATCTACAGCCTGCAGGTGAAATCTGACCACCGCCTGTCTCTGTAAACAAACTTTATCAGGACGCAGGCAGGCCCATTGGTTTACATGCTGTGGACGCTGCCCCCTCCTGCAACAATAGACTGGAGTAGTTGCAACAGAGACCTTACAGCCCACAAAGCCCAAAATATTTACCATCTGGGGCTTTACAGATAAAGTTTACCGACTCCTGGTTTAGCATGGAAAGGAGTGGACTCTATCTCAGCACTAGGGATGTTGTGTTTCTAAGGTGCAGCACGTACAGTGGGAGGGGTCTTTTTTGGGAAATAAGTTCATTCCCAAACCTCCGAAATTTTCAAGGGGGCAGTAGAATTATTGTCTGTTTTATTTCCTATGCTCAGAATGGCTTTTTATCGGAAGACTTATGTCAATATTTTTTCAGAAGCTTTTGTGGCACCCAGTGCTCAAGTAGTTTTGCTAAATCCACTAAGCCATTAGGGCGAGTTAATAAAAATAAGAATCACGTCACCGGCTACCATGTCCAGCTGTCCCTGCAACCAAAGGCTGCAACTGTGTGCAAGTGACAGCACAGAAATGAAGCTAGGCACAGTCAGCTATGATAGTGTGCAGAGAGAGGGATTAGAGAGACCGCATATAAAAGGACGTTAAGTGAAAAGAAAAGGATCAAAAGAGAATATGTTCAGAGGTAGAGAGAAACCTGTTGAAACATGGTAATAAATCTCAAACTCTTTCATATATGGTTTCCTGGGGTCCCCTAGACCTTATAAGACATGAGGAAGCAAAGGAGGGTGGGGACTGAAGTGGTGATGGGGATGAGAGGAGAAAGGATGGATGAGAACAGAAGTAGGCAACACAGCACACAGCGGGGCCAGGAGCTGCTGGGAGGGCTCTGTGTGTGGAGAGACAGCCTAGCAAACACTGTTGTCTGGTCCCTTCTGGTCCTGGAGCTTTGGGAATGGAATAGCAGCCAGCCGGAGCCAGGAACCCCCCACCCACGGGCTGTGCATCCCATCTGAGGAACAATGATGCGTGGCTAGCAAAGACTAATTGGCTACTGGGAGGTGCCCATGAAATACAGGTTTGAAAGTTAGTTTTGTGGGTGGAAGAGTAGATGATAAAGAAGAGGGAGATGCTTTTGTACAGAAAAAGGAATCAGAAGAAAGCAGGGACTAGAGTATTGCAATGATGAGGGCATATAAATAGCTGACAAATGACCTCAGTTTACACCTAAGAGAGAGAGAGGGCAGGATGAGGGCAGTGGGAGAAACCCCATTGCAGGTGACAGGAAGAGATGTTAGGGCCCACCTGTCACTATCTGTGTGAACAGGACAGTCAATTTCCCACAGGCTCAGTTTTCTCATGTGTAAAATTGGATCAGGTAGGATGGGGCAGAGACTTGATGAAATCAAGGGATGCTTCTAGCTCCAAAACTGCTATTGCTTTATGTCTGTCTGCATTTCCTTGTTGGTGGCTAAAGACTATTCCCTCTCTCTCTGTCTCTGTCTCTTTTCTCTCTCTTTCCCTCATCTATCTATTCTCTGTTACCTATCTTGAAAAATACTGCCATTGTGGGTTTTGTCTTAGCAGGAATAAAATGCAATTTTTCTGTGATTTGAAAATGCCTGTTGCTCTTAAGAGCTTGAATTGGTCCGCACAGCTTAGTGGTTGGGAAGATTCCGACTGTATGAGTTCTGGTTGTTTTTTTTTTTTTAACATCTTCATTGGAGTATAATTGCTTTACAATGGTGTGTTAGTTTCTGCTTTATAACAAAGTGAATCAGTTATACATATACATATGTTCCCATATCTCTTCCCTCTTGCATCTCCCTCCCTCCCCTCCTCCCTATCCCACCCCTCTAGGTGGTCACAAAGCACCGAGCTGATCTCCCTCTGCTATGCGGCTGCTTCCCACTAGGTATCTGTTTTACGTTTGGTAGAGTATATATGTCCATGCCACTCTCTCACTTTGTCACAGCTTACCCTTCCCCCTTCCCATATCCTCAAGTCCATTCTCTAGTAGGTCTGTCTTTATTCCCGTCTTACCCCTGGGTTCTTCTGATCATTTTTTTTTCTTTTTAGATTCCATATATGTGTGTTAGCATACGGTATTTGTCTTTCTCTTTCTGACTTACTTCACTCTGTATGACAGTCTCTAGGTCCATCCACCTCACTACAAATAACTTCAAGATGGCGGAAGAGTAAGACGTAGAGATCACCTTCCTCCCGACAAATACATCAGAAATACATCTACATGTGGAGAAACTCCTACAGAACACCTAGTGAGTTCTGGTTTTTACTTTATTGTATAGAGTACATACAGTAAGCAGGAAAAAAATTCTAGCAAGTCACAAATAAAAACTAATAAAATGTTGGGCGTGCTAAAAAATTTATCCCTGGAAAATCACAGAATTTATGTGTTTTGGTAAAGCTGCTGCTGGGAGAGGTTGAAGGAAGAGCCAAGACCAAAAAAGCCCTGCTGCCATTTCTTCCATGCTGATCACTGTATGTGCATCAGCGCCTTGAATTCTCACAATCACCCGGAACTTACTACTATAACTGTCCTCCTTGTAAGGAGGGGATTTATGTCTCAGGAGAGCTAACTGACTTGCCTGCAGAAGAGGTGAAGGTGAGATTTGGATGCCAGCAGGTAGTCCCCACAGTGCCTGCAATTAACCACTGTGCCTACCCTCCCCACTCTTGCATCACGGCAGTGCACGCTGATTCAAGTGCAGTTAACTCCTTGACTTTGTACTGGGGTTGGTGTGGCAAGTGTGAAGAGCACAGACTTGACAGTCTCCAGACCTACATGCATATTCCTGCTCAACCACTCACCAGAAGGATGAACTTGGACGCCTTACCCATGTTATTTTCCCATTTGTTAAATGCAGATGCAAAAATGCATCTGAGATTGCAGTGAGGATTAAAGAAGTTACACTTATAATTACCAGGCACATAAGGAATGCCCAGGCGATAATATTGTTCATCTGTTCTCTTCATCTGACGCCCAGAGTCTGTAGTTTTTGTTAAGAAATAGGGTGGGAACAAAAGAAGACTGGGGCGCTGGGATCAGCAAGTTTTCAGGTGAGTTGAAAAGAGAAGAAGAGGGACTTCCCTGGTGCTCCAGTGGTAAGAATCCACCTTCCAATGCAGGGGATGTGGGTTCGATCCCTGCTCAGGGAACTAAGATCCCACAGGCCATGGGACCATTAAGCCTGCGCGCTACAACTACTGAGCCCACACACCCTGGAGCCTGCGCGCCACAGCTAGAGAGAGAGAACCCACACACCACACCCAGAGAGAAGCCCGTGCACCACAATGAAGAGCCCGCACCCTGCGACAAAAGATCCCACGTGCCTCAGTGAAGGTCCTGCATGCCGCAAGTAAAGACCTGACACAGCCAAAAATAAAAATTAAAAAATTAAAATTAAAAAGAAAAGAAAAGAAGAAACGTCACACATATGACCCATGGTACTTGTCTACACCTCCAGGTTCAAGGAGATGCAAAGAGTGCATGGGTCTGGGAGGGAAGGAAGTTTCTCCAAGGCATTCTGTTTGGATTTGAGTCTTGAGGATGAACATGCTGTGTGTTAGTGAGAAGGGGGCAACAGGGCATGTCACACAAGGGGAAGAGCAGGAGTAATGCGTGGGGACTTGAATGGGCCAGATGGGGTTTGGGACAGTCAGAGGGCTCTCCGGAATGGAGTCATTCTCGTGTTTACTAGGGTGAAATGACAGTTACTGAGAAGCTGGTCTGATGATAACCTTGCAGTACGAAGCTTGATAGGAGATGCTGGGGGGTCTTTGTGGCAATCCCTGATGGAGGCTGTGAGAATCTGGCAATTATAGGCCTGAAGGGCAGAGCCAGACCTGATGCAGATTTGAAGGTTTGTGACTGATGGCATGGGGTGGGGCGGGGGAGGCAGAGGGACCCAAGGTTGTGACCGAGTGCAGCCAGGAGGGCGATGGGCAGGTTGACAATTCCTGGTACTTTGGGAGGAAGAGCCTGAGCTGTTTTTGTTAATTAACGTTGAAAGTCTTAGTGATGCTTCAAATCTCACCCAAAAGTCTGGCCTTTCCCATTTTTCAGTTGGTTCTTGAAGGTCCTGAAAACATAATTGTTCATAATTTAGAATTTGATACAGTCATTGTGAAGCGTAAAACATCTGAAACAATGTTTCTAATGGTCTTGAAGCAGGTGGAGTGTGCCGTCCTCTGTTGGCCCCCTGGAGTAGCATTCTCCTTAAAGGCACACATATTTGTTCTCCATTCCTCCTAACAAATTACTCCACAATTTATAGGCTGGAAACGACACGTATTTATTCTCACAGTCTCTGTGGTGCAGGAATCCGGGAGCAGCTTGGCTGGGTCATTCTGGCTCAGGGTCTCTCTGAATGTGTCCATCAGGGTGATGGCCAGGGCCACAGTCATCTCAGGGCTCCACAGGAGGACCTGTTTCCAACCTCGCGTGGCTGGGCCTCCCCATGGGACTGCCTCCCAATGTGGCGGTGGCTTCCCTGAGTGAGCCACGTAAGAGACGACAAGAGAGAGCAACAGAAATGGAATCCACCGTCTTTGACCTCAGAAGGGACATCTCATTGCTTCTGCCATGTCCTGTTTGTTACGAGCCAGATAGAGGTACAGCCACACCCAAGGAAGAGGGGATGACCCAAGCCCCTGGGTACCAGGAAGTGCGGGCCAGTTGGGGCCATCTGTTTCCGGTATGAGGGCTTCCCTCTTGTGCTTCAAAGCTGACCTTGAAACAGCTCTGCTGTTTCATCATCATCATTCAAGCCATTCCCAACAACTATGCATTAACGTCCTACTATGTGCAAAACTAGAGTAAATCAGAGAGTTTGTCCCCACATTGCTGCCTTAGGAAGGGGAAGATACCATTTGAGAGTCAGATCAAGCGCAGAGCATTATCCTACATGCTTTCACATGAAAAGGGAAAAAGTGATTCCTAAGATTTTACATAAAGAAAGATGATGGGCTTCCCTGGTGGCGCAGCGGTTGAGAGTTTGCCTGCCAATGCAGGGGACGCGGGTTCGTGCCCCGGTCCGGGAAGATCCCACACGCCACGGAGCGGCTGGGCCCATGAGCCATGGCCGCTGAGGCTGCGCTTCCGGAGCCTGTTCTCCGCAACGGGAGAGCCCCGCGTACCGCAAAAAAAAAAAAAAAAAAAAAAAAAAAAGATGATATCTTTGTTAAATGATAGTCCCCAAAGATACTATTAACAAGAGGATGATTTTTACTTTTCTCTCAGAAACTCTGAACAAAAGATGTTGCCTCATGTGAATCTGTGCCATTTGCATCTGTCACACTTCCTCTTTCAAAAATAATTAGTAGTTTATTTATGGAGTTGGCTCCTAATTTGGTTCCTAGTGTCCTGAGCTGAGTTGAGGTCAGTAAGAATACTCTTCATCAGATTGTTTACTACTATTAGTTTCAGAAATAATTTTTAGCTACCTTCAGAATCTCTTGTCTTTTCTGGTGCACCCATTTACATGGGTTTTGTTTTAGCTTCAAGCACGTTCACACAGTTTAGTGACTCTTTTAGATGCCTTGGGAGTTTTCTTCTTTTTAAATGAAAAAGGCATTTGACATTGGGAGTCTTCTTCACATTGTTTTAAACTTTAAGAGGTTTCGAGTTTGAGAAATACTTAAAAAAAATAGTATCTTTTAAAAGTTTGGAAAAAAACATATGCATGAAAAGAAAAAATGCATATTATATGTGGTCCTCATCAAATTGAACTTGAGTCAAAATAGTGTTCCCAATTTATGGAGCTTCCATGAAAAGCCTCATTTTGCTTACCATGCACCTTCTTAGGTGAGATGACTTTTCATTATTAACTATTGGATAAACTGAATAGATTTCCCTCTGTAAAGGTCACCCTTACTTATCAGGGCTCACCTGATCAAGAACCTCTCTCTCCCTTTGTGTTGAAATAGCTGATTGTCCAAAAACACTTGCATAATATCCTTTGCTTTTCTGTTTTCTACTTGAAGTAATCAATTACCCTGTTTCTTTGTTTTTCAAATGAGAATATTCACAACTTTTAGCGATTCAGCCACCTTGGGCATACTAAAGCAGGAGAGCGTTTGATACTTGCAAAGCCCTTCCAGATCCTTAGATACAGGGTATTCTGTAAAAACATGTTACTTCCTATCTAATTTTAAACTTTTTAACCTTAATGATAAATCAATTTTGCGTAGTCTGTTTGGACTCTGAGATTATTTCCCTGTTCTCAGAGTTGTACACAAGAAGGCAGATAGCCTAGTATGTGTTCCCACAATATCATAGAAAGAAAGGTTTTTATAAACACATAGAGGAATTATGCCGAGGGCCTATTGGGCTCTGGTAAGGACAGCTGCAAGTAAGTCGATACCATTTGGGCCCGGCCTCAGATTCACTGCTGGCCCTGGGCTGGCAGCTGGCCTGTGCTACAGGATGTGACAGCAGACCGACTGCTGCAATACTGGTCCAACTCTGGAAAATGCTGGGCAGACAGGACAAATGTTTTAGGGAACAACTGGTTTGAAAGAATAGACTGAAACTCCCAGCTGTGAGGGTCATTTGTGAGAAAGTCTCCATGCTAGGGCGAGGGTCAGAAACAGCTGTTGCCTGGGGCTTAGATTTTAAACCAGAGTAAATTGCTGGCTCCAGGAAAAGATTTTGATCATATATGGATTTGTTGAAACTCAGCTGTTGACTTCTATGGGGTATGACTTTGGACACGAATCCAAAAGTCTCCTGTCATTTCAGGCTTTACCAGCTAAAATCAGAGCTCATCCAATAATCCCCTCGGTCCCATCTGACGTACCAGCAGCATAGCTTTCGTATCTGGGCAGGTAATAGACATAGCATCTGTGCAACACCTGATTGTCTAACTCTGTGTTTGTTGAGTGGAAAGCTAAGTATCTAAGTTAGACAACTTTTTGAGAAGACTTGTGTAGGGTGGGAAGGGGACTTACCTTTATTAGATGACAGAGTAAAGAGATCTTGCCTCCTCTCTTTAAGAAAAAAAATCCCATGAGGGCAGTAAGAAGAATAAGAAACATACATGCATGCCCCAACTTTGGAGAAACTGTGAGATTTGAGTAACCTAAAACACAATATACAAAGGAGTACATTGAAGGTCAGACACGGGTTCAAGATTATGTGAGGTGAAGACACCCTGAGTGCAGATTGCAGGTACAGTGTGGTTCTCCAAGGCATAAAGAGCTCTGGGAGAGGCAAATCCAAACACCCTGTCCCAGGGAAAAGGAGCTTCCCCAAATTACTTGCATAAAGGGAAATCAAGGAAGATGGGAATGAATGAGAAATCATGAAGACAGGAAATGGTTTGTTGTACATCTCAGTTGTGAAGGGAGAACCAAAAGCTAAAAGAACTCATGATTTGTGATAAAGAGAATTCCAACCAGCCGATGGCAGAGCCCAGCCTCATGGTCCTTCTGTGATGAACTGGTTTGGGGTGGACTCATGAATTAGAATACAACATATGCCTATGCAAAGATGTTATAAGAGACAAAGGTAAAGGCAGATGGAAAAACAAATGGCAGATAAGAAATAAAATGTCATAAAGCAGATTAAAATTATGACCAAAAATACCCATGGATTTAAAAATAAAAACGAAAACAAGAATAAAAATATCTAAGCAATAACCTCTATAAAACTAGAGCAGAAAGCAGAGATATGAGAACTGAGGGAAGAAAGGGTGGTGTGAAAGGAGAGAAGTATGAACTGTGAGAGCCTGAGGTTAAAAATGAAAAGAAAACTATCGCCATAATGAAGATTTTGTTGAAAGTCACAAAGGATAATATAAAATGTTAAAAAAAAAGCAATGAGAGATAAAAAAGTCAGGATTGGAAGACACGTGATAGTCAACATATGAATAATTGGGGAACCTACAGGAGTATAACAAAATAATAGAATAGAAAAAATATATTTAAAGATTAAAAGCAAGAATAGATTTCATAAATAAAAGAAAACTAAAGTCTACAGATCAGAAAGGGCAAGTGGAATTCCAGGAGAAATTGACACAAATTGATTCACTAGATACATCTGAGGAAGTTTATTGGAACTAAAAAAAAAAGGAAATAATAAAATAAATAAATAAATGTTCTTTGGGGACCTAAGCAAAAATATCTCTGAGAATAAAACCTTCATACTGGACTTAGACTCTGCAAAAGCAACCTTTAGTGTGACAAAGAGAAGAACATGTTCAGGGGACATAGCTAAAATGAAGACTATCAGAAATGTTAAAAGAATAAGTAAAAACGTAGCAGATGCAAACAACAATAAATCCAGAGGTCATGGTTTTGTATCAGACTTTGGGGCAGAAAGCATCAAACAAGACAAACATAGATTTTATGTTTTTAAAACTGATTTTAAAGCTTCTACGGAAAAATAACCACACAAAGTTTGAAATTAGAGAATAAAGAGGGGGCATACCCCCTATATTTAAAATAATATGGTTTACTGTATACAGAGATCAATGTAACCAAAATAGGCCCAAGCACTCTAGGTATTCTGTATATTATAAAATGAGATTTCAAACCAATGGGGAAAATGTTCACATTCAATAAAATAGCATTGGAACAGTTATAGTACAACATCTGGAAAAAATTAAAGTTGAATTTCCTATTTTCCATCCAAATAAGTTCCTAATGAAAAAAAGTTATATGACAATAATAAAATTATAAAATTGTTAAAAGATTTCATGGGAAAATCTTTTAAAAAATAATCTCGCCACAGGAAAATTTTATAAATTTGACCCTAAATCCACAAGCTATATACAAAACAAAAAGGACTGATAAATCTGGTTACATAAAACTAAAGAAAATTATGTATGGCAAAAACATCACACATGAAATCAAAATCAAAATAAAAAATAAAAAATTTATTGTAACATTTCCCAAAGAACTTAATTTCTTTAATACACGAAGAACCCCTACAAATCTATAAGAAGGTTATCGACAGCCCATTGGAAAAATGGGCCAAGAATACAATCTGTCACAGTGAAAAAATCAGGCAGCCCTTAAACATAGGAAAAGATGTTCAACCTCGCTCATCAAAAATATTCAAATTAAGTCTAAAAAGAAGTAACATTTTTCAAATTGGCAATGACCATAAAGTTTGGTATCACAAGGATTTTGCAATGATATAGAGAGATGGGCACTAATTGCTTTGGGGAGTATTTATTTTTATAACCCTTATAAAGGACAAATAGGTCATGTCTATCAACATTAAAAATATGCATTCATTCTAGGAACTAAGAGTAGCAGTCCCAACTTCCAGGAATTTATCCTACACACATTCTCATACTTACGCAAAATAACACACGTACAAGGATGTTTAGTACAACAGTTTTTTTATGGTAGTAAAAGAATGTTGTCAGACTAGAGGTCCATCAATAGGAAAATAGGAAACTGGCTAATGAAACATCCACATACGAGAAAACTAAGCATTTGTTAAAAAGAAAGAAGCAGCTCTATAAGTATGATCTCCAGGAAATGTTACATGAAAGAGGTGACAGGGCAGGATTTTTCATGTGTTACTATCTGAGAAAATTGTGTGTGTGTGTGTGTGTGTGTGTGTGTGAGAGAGAGAGAGAGAGAGAGAGAGAGAGAGAGAGAGAGAGAGAGAGAGAAAGCTGACTATTTCTTTGAAATTACTCATAAGAAACTGGGAGCAATGGTGGTCTGGGTGTGGAAGGAAGACTAGGTTTTATCAACTCCAATCTTGTCCCTTTAGAATGAAGCATGTACATATATTCCCCATTGACTATAATCACAAAATAAAGGTCTAGGAAAAGTTATTTCATAAGATTTCTTAATGTTCATTCCCAGAATTAAGAAAGCCTTTGTCATATTTTAAAAACATTTTGTAATTTTCACCGATATCTTTATATTTGACATAGAAAAAGTGAGAGCAACCTTTGAAAGATGCACAGCTGAACATTTTATTGCATTGCTTTAAAACTCCTTCCATTTCTCTCTAAGGTAGAATGCAGTTCCAGCAGTCTATGGGGAAAGTCAAGGACATCCATGCCCTGCCCTATACTTAGCTCTCAATCTCACCTCCCAATGCTCCCTGTTCCTCCTGCCTTAACTTCCGGATGAGGGGACCTCGTCTCCTTATCTCCATGCTCACTTCCAGTCCTCTGGCTCCCATGGCTTTGCACAGTCTGCAGCTTTTACTTGGGAACTCCCCCCCCACCCCGCTTTTCTATGTCACTCCTGTCAAGACTGCCCTAGAAGACTTGGCTCGGGCATTTCCATCCTGGGACCTTCACTGGCCTCCCATCTTGTGCTGTGTTGACTACTCATGTGTTATTGTTACCCCATTGGTCTAAGCCTCCTCCTAGACCAGGGACTCCTTAGGGACAGATGCTGTATCACAGTTATCTTGGCATCTCCAGGCTCTCGAATGGAGTGGGCATCAAATACATACATGCTAAAGAGAAGAGTGTCCCTGAAGGATGCAGAGAGAGCATTTTAATCATGGTCAAAGGGAGTTGTGAGCTTTGGTGGGGGAAGGGCGGTGCATAGGTGCGCTCTGCCTGTCTGTCCACTCTGGGCAGCTAAGAACCAGGATGCTGATGGCTCTTGCTCCTTGTCCCCTGTGTTTCCTTCTCTAGGCTGGCATGGCCTGGGACATAGGAACTCCAGGTAGCATCCCGAAGATGGGTCTGCAGTTGGTGACTGAGGCAAAGCTTGAACTGGTTTCATGCTGCCCACTCGCACCTGCTTGTTCGTACCTGTTGCCTCGCTGAGCGCATGCTTCCTGACCCAGCATCTCGAAGTCCCCTTCATTCTCGCCTTCATCTACCAGCCAGAAATTGTTGTCATGGGCTCTTCTTGAATTTAAGGAATTCATTTCTCTTTGGCTGTTTCAGAAGAATATGTGACCCTCCAGGATTCCCACCATCTCCCCCTCCACAGTCAACCATTCCCCAAATCCAGTTTTCTACTTCCTCAGGCTCCTCTTCATTCTGGCCCCTTCTTTCCATCCCCTCTGCTGAAAGCATCTCTGCTGCATTTGTTGGAATGTCCTCTTTACCCGGCACCTGTATTTCTCTCCTCTAATCTGTTCTCTGCTTAGCAACTGGACTCATCTTTCCGAAAGGCAGCTCTTATGGCGTCATTCTCCTGCTCAGAACCCTCCAAGAGCTTGTTTAGGGTCAAACTCAGTAGTATGGCTGATGATGTCCTGCATGGCCTGGTAGCTTCCCACCTCTCCAGGTGTGTCTGGAGGCCTCCTCTCCTTCTTCAACGTCAGTTCCTTGAACATTCCAGTCATTCTTGCTTTGAGTCTCCCTCCCAACATACCCCCTCACCCACCCAGTGTCATTTCCATCTGAAAGCCCTCCCCAACCCCACAAATATGGGTTCAGCACTCCTTCTGTAAAAATGTCTCTGCATCTTCTTTGGCTGTGTCTCCTCTGCACCTCTCTAAACACAGTAAGTCAGGGAGGGCAGGGAAGATGGGGTTTCCTCCAGTCCCATCCCTGGTCACTAGCAGGAACCTGGTGGGTATAGGTGATCAACTAATCTTTGTTGAATCAATCAATAAATCAAAGTGCATAATGTCCCCAGATGACGCAGGGGAGTAATAATGTTAGGACCCTTGAGGCTAAAGGGGTAGAAGCAGCAGCAGGGAAGAGTCAGGAAGGGAGATGATTTGAAAAGAATCATTTTTCCTCTTTCCTCTTAAATTTTCTTGTCCATGGCTGCTTAAACACATTTATCTAAACTGCTTCACTTTTTTTCCCCTCTAAATTAAGTATATTACATATAACATTATTATACTATTACTGTATTACACTGTTATATAAATTATATTACACAAAGCAATGTAATGTAATAACATTAAAGGACGTTTGAAACAGAAACACATTTTATCCTTTATAACCTTCCCAATGTATCCACTGATTTCATCATTGCATTTTCTGTGTATTCTTTGCTCTTATTTATACTTATTCTTACATAGTCATAATGATATTTTGCATTCTTCTTGTTCACTTCATGTTTTACTCTAAACCTTTTTCCTTTATTGTATATGTTTGAAGATAGGGAACAAGTAGAACCTTAGCTTCCTCTGTTCCAAGTACAGTAAGCTTGAATCTGCTAAGGTTTTCCCAAGGGTCTTAGTTTCCATTAAGTTAATCATTGTAGCTGCTCATCTCTGGATTCTTTCCAGACCCAAAACATTCCTCGAAATACAGAAACCAAAGCTAAACCCAATTACATGCTGATCCCTTGTTTTCCATCTTTGCAGAATAATCTGTATTGTTCAGCTGTCATCTCATTGCAGGATGTTCCCTATTTTAAGAAAATGCAGTATTTGAAAATCTAAACTTGCAGTACAGATTAACTGAAGAGCAGTTATTATTCACAAAGGTTCTTTGTTTTTAAAAGAATTTACTGTAATATATCTTTAAATAGCAAAATTTCTGGTACATGTAAAATAGATTTGATTGAGAACAGCACAATTTACATACACTTTGAGGAAAAAAATTTCTGTGTAAAATGAGGTGCACTTTCACTGGTCAGAGGCAAGTATCCCCATCTTTCTCCAGGTGCCCAAGGGTCTTCCATTCTCATCTCGGAGTTGAGACTTTCAATCTAATTAGAAGACCTGGGTTGTTCTTAGCTCAGACCAACCATGGGATAGAGTTTAGTACTTGATGTAGGGCTTGGCTGGTTTAACAGTGTTACTCATTAGATGCAGGAATAATTGCATCTTGAAATTTTCATTTAGCATAAGGGGAGATTAATAGAATCCTTTAGTCTCTCATGTGGCTGTTTAATGAACTGAACTATAAGGGTCTATGGTATTTGTATAGTTAGATTGTCTAATAATATGCCTTCTATTTGTTCAACATGCAAAATCATTATTTATTGTAATCATTCACCTCTTTTCACCTTTCTTTTAATACTAACGCTTAGATAAGAGTTGACATTTCACATGGAAAAATTACTATTGTTTTGATTAATGAATATTGTAATAACAGTTTATAAAAGGATTAGGCTTCTAGAATTTCTGAAGACAAGCAAACTTGCATTATGGTGAAGACTTATAGACTTATGAATGTCTATTTTGGTGAATTTGTTGGGAAAGGAAGTGAAAAAAATTCACAGAATGAGAAAATATTTGTAAATCTGTATATCTGATAAGGATCTAGTATTCAGAACATATAAAAAATCCTTACAACAATAAAAAGGCAAATAACCCAATTAAAAAGTGGTCAAAAGATTTGAATAGATGTTTCTCCAAAGTCGGCATGGAAATGGCAAATAAACTCCTGAAACAATATGTTCAATATCATGAGTCATTAGGAAAATGAAAATCAGAACCACAATGAGATACCACTTCACACTCACTAGGATGGCAATCATTATTTTCATCTTCATCATCATCAGACAAGTGTTGCTGAAGATGTGGAGAAATTGGAACCCTCATATATTCCTGTAGGAACGTAAAGTGATGCAGGCACAGTGGGAAGTTTAGCATTTCCTCAAAAAGTGAAACACAGAATTACTGTATGACGCAGCAATTCTAGTCCTAGGTATATACCCAAGAGATGTGAAAACATGTTCTCACATAAACTGTACATAAATGTTCATTATGAATATTTCATAGATGTTCATTATCAGCGTTACTCATGATAGGAAAAAATCTGGTGCAAATGTCCATCAAGTGATGAATGGGTAAACAAAAGTGGTGTACCCATACAATAGAATATTTCTCAGCCATAAAAAGGAATGAAGTAGTTATACATGTTATGACATGGATGAACCTTGAAAACATTAAGCTGCATGAACAAAGTCAGACACAAATGGCCACATATTGTATGATTCCATTTGTATGAAATGTTTAGAACAGAAAAATCCAAAGAGACAGAAAAGTTGATTAGTGTTTTCCATGGGGTGGGTGGAGAGGGTGTTTGTATTGACTGTTAATAGATGTGGGGTATATTTTTGAAAAAGTTGTGAAATTACATAGTAGTGATGGTCTTAGAGCATAGTGAATATACTAAAACCATTGAACTGTACACTTTAACATGATGAGTTTTATGATATGTGAACTATATCTCAAGTTTTTAAAAAGCCAGATGAAATAAGACTTGTTAAGAACACTTGAAGCAAGATACTGTAAACAGAAAGGAGGTTCATAAAAGAACTGACGTAGAAGAGCTAAGAAAATAAAGAAATAAAATGAAGCGGTTCTCTACTCAAACTCATACAATATCCTCTTAAACCAGAAGCTAAAGAAAGACCAAATCCAATAGTCAAAAGTTCAGTAGAGAAAGAACCCATCATACCTTGTACCAGTTCTTGTAACACCCTATCCTCCTGGTGAAACAATACAGCCAACAACAACAGCAACCAAATCAAATGCAGATGAAGAAACAACAAATACTGTTTAGTGAAATAAATTTCTTTAGGACATCTGGACCATAAGTAGAATAGTCATTCTCTCCTTCCTTGTAGTACCAAGTACAAATACTAGTTTGTCTCTGCTGCCTATTGAGAATGCATATTTTATAGTTGTACATTGTGTTTGCTTTCTTTCACGGTCCCTTACATCAACATAGTAAATATTTGTTTACTTCTCTTGGGAAAATCCTAGCAATATATCTAAACTGTCATGCCCCAAGGATTTACTGAAGCATTACTGACTTTTCTCAACTCTGACCTCAAGGACCTTAAATTTCCCTTTGATTCTATTCTTATCTAATATGTAGATGACCTTTTGTTGTGTTGGAAAGATGAGATAAGCTGGTAAGCTTTAAAACAGATTCCATCTATCTACTTACTCTTTTAGCTCAGAAAGGGCAGAAGGTTTCCAAAGAGAAGTTACAATTTTGTTACAGTAAACTTCATTACCCAGGACATTCTTTATCCTAAAGAGGTTGATCCCTTGCTTATCACAGACTACAGAACCTTCAAAACTTGCCCATGCCAGTCACTAAGACACAATTCAGAAGTTTTCTGGGTCTCACTTGTTACTGCAGACAGAGGCTTCCCAACTTTTCTGAAATTGTCATGCTGTGATATGACTTAACCAAGGCTTGGTTAACTGGTTACCTCTCCCTGAATCCTAAACATTAATAGGCTTTCTGTGAGTCAAAATTAGCCTTTGTCAACTTCCGACTCGGTGTCTGCAGAATCATTTTTTTACATATTATTACATAAGAGACAAAGCCCTTCCTGTTTTGACTCAGCTTCATGGGAATCATCAGTGACAAAGAGCTTCCTACAGCGTTTCCCTTGACTCGTTGGCCAAGCCCTACCACACAGTATCTGAGCTGTGGGAGCTGGTCTAGTGGAAGCTTTGTGGACTTGGCTTTGGGGTCTTCTCTGATTTTGTTGGTCTTTCATGGTGTAGATTCTTTGCTGCTCACTAAGAATACACTACATGATGTTTCTCAGCAGGCTTACATCTTATAAAATTGTATTATTTTTTCCAATGCCTCACATATTTCCATTCATTAATCCTTTGAATCCTACTACTTTTCTATCATGCCTTGAAGAAGGAGAAACCCATGACACCCTAATCTCCGTTTGTGAACTAGCTCTACTCTGAATATATTTATGAAGAGTCCCCTGCAGAATTTATGAAGAGAAACTGCAGACTTACTCTTGGTTGTAGGTGGGTTGTTTATTAAGACTGAAACTGTAAAATACCAGATGAGTTAAGCTGAAACAAATCTCACTTCACCCAGAAGGGCAGAATGGAGATAATTAAGTTTGATATATACAATGAAAGTAGCTACCCTTGTGGGATAATCTGTGATTTTTGACTGCTTTGTAAACAAAAAGAGTTCTTGAGCTTAGTGCGAACCCCAGTTAAGAGTGGTCAGCAAATGAAAGAGTGTTTGAGTGCTCTCAGGCTGTTAGAAAGTCGGTGCTCTTTTCAAAAGGGATACCATGAGGCTGAAGTCAGTGCCTTTGCTGGTTATTATGTCAGACAGGCAGTCCCCCACTGAGATTCCAACCCTCATAATATACCAAGAAACCAAGTCTTCGGAGAGGCAAAGAGGCTATAACAGAAAGCAAGACATCAATCAGCTCCAAAGTAAGAAGACCTCAAATGGAAGCTTTCAAAAATTTTTTGCTTAAAATTACCCACCCCAGGATAGAAAAATGGCTAATGTACTCAGTCAACATTGATGGGGGAACATTACTAAAATTGTTAAGGTTGGTGGGAGTCTCTCAGGCATGTCTCCTTTGTCACCAGCAGAAGTTTGGTAAAACTGTAAATGTGGGTAATGGTGGGACACGGGCAAGAATCCAAACCTCAGGGCCTCTTTGCTCATCTCCAAATGGATTTCACACAACTGCCCTCTGCAATGAGTTTTGAATATGTCTTTTTGATTCTTTTTAGGATGGACTGAAGCTTTTCTTTTCCAAAATTCTATAATTCTTATAGTAGTAATTCTTTTAAATTGATTTTGTGTTCCCAACTGGGAACTTACGTGTCAATGGACAGGATATTCCACTTCATTGGGACTACTGTTCAAGAGCTTTACAAAGCCCTGCCACTCTACTACTGTGTACATCATCTCCAATCTTCAGGAAATGAAGAAAGGAAGGAAGAAAGAAGCAAAAGAATCTCCAAGAAATGAAGAGAGAACAAAACGAACTCTAGAATTCAAATTAGTAGAGCTCTCAGGGATTCTAGAACTTCCATGACCTAAGGGATTGCCATTGGCTTTCATAGCAAGAAGGTCAGCTGCCTCCAGGACTCATGGACTCTGTGCCCATGAGTTAGTAACAGGCTGGCCCAGTTATTTGTGAATAACACTTCCAATTCTAGGTTCTACACTATTGAAAGCAGACACAGTCAAATAGTGCAAGAACTCATGCAACACACGCAGCTGTATCAACAGGTACAAGCAGCCTTTCCTCAACATCCTCCTAAACAACCTTTATATTACTAATACCCAGATACCCACTCTTCTCAAAGAGACATTAGGTGAAGATAGCCTCCAAACCCCAATGGAAAGGATGGTATCAAGTACTATTAACAACTAGAACAACAGTAAAATTCCAAGGCATTGATTCTTGGATTCATGTGTCTTAATTAAAGAGGTAAAAACTATTCTCAACTCACTGGAAGACTTTCTCTATTGGAGACCTCAAGCTGAGGGTTCTTAGAAACCCCCAAGAAGAAGAGGATCTTCAGAAGGAGATAGCTTCTACCCAGAACTTTGGACCAAGTTGATGATTGCACATGACATAGACATCTTTCACCTAAATTCCACAGGAGAAGACTACAGAGTGTCATTCTCTAATCCAAATTCTTTTGTTATGTATTTTCCAAGCTATCTTCCTTCTTCTTTAGCTGGGTTAAAGCTGCTTTGACCTATGTTACTTATAAGGCTTAATTCTTAATGTTGCCCTTTGCATTTTTAGTCACTCTTTGGTATGGACCTAGTATCTGGCTATACTTTACTTGCTAAAACATACAATGAAACTGATTGTTGAATTTGTACACATTTACCTTCGGAGCCATTTAACTTCCCTTGGTTCCAACTTCTTGTAATTAATCAGTTGGTTTCTTGGGTACTTGAACTCACCTTTAGGTGACTTTTTTTTTTTTTTTGGTGGTTCGTGGGCCTCTCACTGTTGTGGCCTCTCCCGTTGTGGAGCACAGACTCCGACACGCAGGCTCAGCGGCCATGGCTCACGGGCCTAGCCGCTCCGCAGCATGTGGGATCTTCCCAGACCGGGGCACGAACCCGTGTCCCCTCCATCGGCAGGCTGACTCTCAACCACTGCGCCACCAGGGAAGCCCTAGGTGACTTTTTATTTGGCAACTACCATGATAGCAAGAAATCAAAAATCCTTATCTTGTATATAGAAAAGGAAGTTCATTTCTCCATCAAAACAATACTTGGGGGCCTTTTGTGGGAGCTAGCTTTAGTAACTGAATTTTCAAAGAAATGGAACTGGAAGAGGAATAGGGTTTGTATTTGGAGGCTGTGTCTCCATCACAGATCTTACAAGTAAGGCACATTATTTTTAGTCTACTTTAGATCTACCTAATAATCATTTAGATACTAAAATTTTTGTTGCCTGGCACTGAACTATTCTTGGGTGAGTGGCATCAAAACATTATGACATCATTTGACAATCCTATTTTGGCCAAAACCAAATCACTGAGTGTTCCCCAGTGACTGATATGGGATTTGTGACACAAAAGCACACTGGCTATTACCTGAAAACTGGACTGAAATTTGCTACTTTGGTAAACTGATACCAGCCTTCATAATAGTACCCAGCATTCATTTCGATCCAGCAGTTTCTCTTCTAAGGAAATAGGTCATTTGATAATTTAGCTCAAGAAGGAGAAAACCTGGACTTTGATTTAAGAACCCAAACTAATCACTCAGAAAATTATGGATTGTTTTCTCCCTCTATGTGGCTTCATTTCAAGTTTTATGTTTTACAAAAGGCCAAGAAATTAAGGAGAATCTTGCATGTCATGATTTAAGGACCAGAAGACAGAATAGGTAATCCCACCAAAGCCATACAAATCTTTCCTTGAGAGATTCATGAACGAGGGCATAGGACATGAATGCTATATTTGTATCTAAAGACTTCTCTGGAATCTTTAATATTAATAAATGACCTGCAATACAAACAAATCAGTCATAACATTACATACTTTTGCTAATATCTGTATATTTGGTCCTGCATGCTCTTCAGATGGAGAATGTGACCTCTTGGTTTAACCTGGTCACTCTCAGCTCCTTGCTGGGAAAGAGACTGCAAATCTGGTAACAATCCTTCTCTTGGTACTTGTCCATGTTGTAGTGTGCAGCATCTTAAATGCTGCTGTGCAGCTGCTGTACCTCAAAAGACCCGGCAAATGGCCATCTAGCAAAAAGAACAGGAAAACCTGACATTTTATGGAAGTTGACCCAGTCTTGCCAGAAGCTTGTTATGCAGTCAGACACCTCAAATAGTGGTAAACATACGGATCAATCATACCCCCGGGTATGATCCTTAATGGTCCCTCCTTAAGCTCAGGCTGAAGAATTACAACAAGGGGGACACTGAAAAACAAAAGCATCTCTCTACCCATGTAGCTTACTGTCTAACTTAACATGACTTTACTATTACACTGTCTTTATTAACATAGTTTTATTATTTCAGGAACCTTTTGTCCAGAGAGTTGTAAATAATTTTCTGAAAGACATAAAAAAAATATTTAATAGAAAGAATCAAGCCACAGTTACTCATTGAACCTCTTGCTTCAATATCATTGCCTTCCTGTGATCATCAGTTGTAAATTATTATACAGAGCACTCCTCTTCAAGAATGACAGGAACCAGATTGATCCTCTGCCTGAAATAACCAACAAAACAAAGCAAAACAAAACATATGACACAATGTTTTTTTTCAGACTCTGGATATCAGGCAACGAGTACAGTAATCCTGGAGAAATGGGGGTAAAACAAGATACTAAAACTGCTCAGCTTATTGCCTTGAGATAATTTCCAGATTGTGGCACAAAGAAGAGAAGCAGAGTCTCTGAGTCAAGGAGATGGAATAGAGTCTGGGCTATTAAAAGCAGCTAGAGGACAGAGCACTAGAGGGTAGAAAGCTATGAAGTGAGAAAACCCTGAAGGTTACAGGGAGTCCCCCCCTTAATTATTCAACAAAGTACAGATCAACACAGATAATTGGGGAAACTACTTGAACACCAGCCACACTGGAAAGCTCAACTCACTGGCCACTGGGTTGACTATTCAGAAATGTTGTATCTCTGTGGCAGGGAGTGATTAGCCCTAGACAGTGCACTTTTCCAGACATGCATAACAAATCTTTGATATGCAAGATCTGAAAGGATCAAATTGTAAGGAATTTAACTGCACCACAGAACAAAACTCAAGAATATTTACAGGAATAAAAAAATATTCTACATTCAAGATAAAATTTGCAATGTCAGGCATACAAGGAAGCAGGAAAGCATGATCCATAATGGAAAAAAAATATGAAATTAAAACTGACCCAGAATTGACCAAGGTGTTAGAATTATCAGGAAAAATACATTAAAAAGTTATTATAATTGTATCTTACAGTTTCAAAAATTTAAGTAGAGACATGGAGATATAGAAATGACCTAAACTGAACTTATATAGAGAGAAACTACGATGTCTGCAATAAAACACAGTGGTTCAAATTAATAAAAGATTAGACATGGCAGAAGGGAAGACTAGTGCACTTAAAGACATAGTAGTAGAAACTATGCAAAACAAAACACAGAGGAAAATATTTAAATGAAAAGAGCATCAGTGAACTGTGAGTAAACTTCAAATGATATAATAGACCTTAGTTGCAATCTCCAATGGAGTTTAAGCAAGAGAAAAAATATTTGAAGCAATAATGGTAACTTATGATAAAAAACTATAAACACACAAGAATCACAACATGAAGAAAACACCAAGGGACATCATATTGAAATTACCTAAAGGCAATGCTAAAAAGAAAACCTTAGAAGTAGCAAAAATAAGTAACCTGATCTGTACAGAAGAACAAAAATAGGAAAACAGTGCACTTCTCACTGGAAACAATGTATATCATAAAACATTGGAGCAATGTCTTTAAACTCCTGAAAGAAAAACATTGTTAACTTAGAAATCTATACTCAGCAAAAATATATTTCAAAAACAAAAGTGAAATAAAAATGTTTTCCGACATATAGAACCAGTTGGGATTCACCACCAGCAGACTAACACTATAAGAAATTTAAAGGAGGCCATTTAAGACAGAAGGAAAATGATACCAGTTAGGAATCTGGATTTACACAAATGAATGAGGAACACAGGAAATGGTGGCTACATGGATAAATATACACCAGGATTTTTATTATTAACATCTCTTTAAAATATACTTAACAGCTTAAAAATAATAATATATTATGGGGTTTATAATATGAAGAAGTAAAATATATTAAAACTATAGCATAAAGTCAGGGAGGAGAGAAATGGAAGTTTGTAAGTTTCTTATGTTATACATGAAATGATATAATATCACTTGGAGATAGACTGTAATAAATTAAAGATGTATACTGCAAACCCTAAAACAACCAGTAAAATGACATGACAAAGAATAATAGCTAGTGAGCCAATAAAGGAGATAAAAAGGAATCATAAAAAAAATTTAGTTAATTCAAAAGACGGCACAAAAAGAGGGAAAAGACAATAAAGAACAGATGTGAGCAAAATGATAGATTAAACCCTAATCATATCAACAATCACATTAAATGTAAATGATTTAAACACCCCAGTGAAAAGGCAGAGATTGTCTAATTGAATGAAAAAGAAAGCCGAATGACGTGTTGTTCACAAGAAACAGACTTTAAATATAAAGGCACAAATAGATTAAACATACAAGTATGGAAAAAATATTCCATGCTAAGATCAGTCAAAAGAATGCTGCAGTTTCTATATTAATATCAAGAATATCAAAGAATATGACCAAGGATAAAGAAGGTCATTTCTTCTTCCCCTTATGGTAAAGGGGATTATCAGTCAAAAGACCCTAAAAATTGTAAATGTTTATGCCCCTAGTAACAAAGCTTTAGAATATATGAACTGGAAATTGAAAGAACTGCAAGAAGAAATAGCAAATACACAATTATAGTTGAACATTCCAATAGCCATTTCTTAAAGCTAATAGAGCAAGTGGATAGAAAATCAGCAAAGAAATACTAGACATGAACAGCACTATCAATCAGGATGACCTGATAAGCATTTACAGAACACTCTGCTCTATGACAGCACCATATTCAATGCTATTAGTCATTAAGGAAGGAAAATTAGTACCACAATGAGATGTCATCACCTATTAGAAGGGCTAAAGTTAAAAAGACTGACACTACAAAGTGTTGGTGATGATGCAGAGAAACTGGAAATTTCATACACTGCTGGTGGGAATAAAAAAATGATACAATTTTGGAAAATACTTGGGCAGTTTCTTAAAAAAGTAAAGATCAACTAAATTGTCCAACCATTCCACAGTTAAGTATTTATCTAACAGAAATGAAGACATACGTTTCTACAGAAACTTATACCCAAATATTTAATAGCAGCTTTACTTGTAAAGGCCCCAAACTGGAAACAACCCAAATGTCCTTCAACAGATGGATGGATAGACAAATTGTGATATATCCGTACAAAGGAATACGTTTAAGCAATAAAGGGAATGACGTATTGATACATGCAACATCAATGAATCTTAAAATAATTATGCAAAGTGAAAAAAAAGACATACAAAAAGAGTATGGACTGAATAATTCCATTTATGTGAAACTCCCGACTCTATAGCGTCAGCAAGCGGATTAGTGGCTGCCTGGGGTGGAGTCATGCAGGGGGGTGGGGGAGGATTACAAAGGAGCGTAGAGAGACTTCTGAGGGCGACCGTTACATTTATTACTGGATTGCAGTGTTGGTTTCATGGGCATACACATATATCAAAACTTATGAATGGTCCAATTTAAAGATTGCAGTTTATTGTATGTCAGTTATACTCCAGTAAAGCTGCAAAAGTTAAGGATTTTTACAAGAACTAGAAATAGAATATTACTAATTCATGTTCGTTACTTGCCCAACCTCACCACGCCTCCAAATTGAAAGAGGCACCTTAAACCAGACTTCAAAATCTCAGCTAATATCCCGACGTGCCCTTCCCTCTCTGAGATGCTGCCGTGGTCCTGCTGAGCTGGTGCTCTCCTTGACCCCACTAAGCAATAAAGTCAGCTTTGGCTGATCAACAGATCGGCTTGGTGAGTTCTGGGGAGTCAGTATTTGATGGCATTTCCATGCCATGGGACATTATGCAGTTCTTAAAGGGAGGGAGTTCATTCTATCTCAGTGAACAGAGGAAATCCAGGATGAAGTAAGTGACAGGAGCCAGATGCAGAGAAAAGTTTTAAATTTTCAAAAAGCAGTAACTAAATAAAACATTTTAGATGAACATATATATGTGTATGTGTGTGTGTGTGTGTGTGTGTGTATATATATATATATATGTATATATCCCATGATTATACGACCCACAGAGCAAGTTATGAATACAATTATGCCAGTCAGTAAACATTGGTTATCTGAAGAAAGATAGAAGAAGAGGGAGGAATAAGCAAAAAATAAGCAAACAGACAACAGAATCACCTGTCTAAAGAAAAAGAAAAGTGTCTATAATCAAAGCAGCATTTATATTATAAACTCATTTCTATGCTTAATCGATGGCTTCAAACTGTTAATAGTGATAACATCAAGTTTCCTTGAATTTTCCTGAACTAGCAGACAAAAGCACAGTAAAACGTGTTATTTTATTACCTTCTCTGTTACCTCTCTCTCTAACCTGTAGGCCTAATGTCTCATTACTTATAATAATTCTAGTGTAAATAGTAAATTTTGAAATAACAAGATTTCCTTAATAAGGATATTTTTTTCCTACAGCCATAACTTTTGCATTATCATTTGTTTTACAAATCTCATTAAAACTTTGCCACTAGATCAATGTTTCATGAATTTTTTAGATATAAATCTTCTACCATATTTTTTTAAAAAGAAAACTGCTCCAGTGACCATGTTATCACTTCTACAAAACTAGCCTAATTCCATACAGATTGAAAAGACCTTGGCACTGCCTTTGTCTCCAGTGAAAAATGAGTCCCATTTGATGACTGACCTTCCAAACAACTGTAGCTCCCACAGAAATTTATAGGCTCTATCGGCCCACAGCTGTTACCTTATAAGACTCATTTCTCAGGTGCTCAGGGGAAAACCAGTTCCACTGGTAAGTTGACAGGACACTCAACAATACAATACAATAAAATGGATGCATGTGAACCCTGAATGAGAACTTTGACTAGAAGCAAAGATGAGTATTTGTGTTCCTGAAGACAGGCACAACTGTGTCGTTTTTGAGAACATTGGCTGTTAAGATTCTCAATTACGGGAGAGGCTTAAAATGGATGCTTCTCACTGCCCTTCCTCAAGATGGATATGAGAGAAAATTTCATAAATAATGATGTTTATAAAATAGAATTGTGGCTGAGAGTATATTATGTTGTTTGGAGAGGTGAATTAGCATCTTTTATCTATTTGCGGTCTCTTGTCAATGCTCATGAATGCAGTGGGAAGGGATGGTGTGTTTCCTGACTGATTCCTTTTCATGTTGTTGGCAGAATTGCCCCTTACCCCCAAACGAACAGATTCCCCTCATCCTTTCACGTTACCGAGCAGCTCTCTGCTACCCAGACGCCAAGAAACAGATGCTTCCCTTCCTTATTTCCTTGAAGGGCGGGACGTTATAGAACTTGACAGATGGGGGAGCAGTTCCATTTATAACCTTCCAATTTCTTGATTTCTGGTGCCCCAACCACATTATGGCAGTCACCTTGGGAAGTTGGGGGAAATGTTTTATGCTGTGTTAGGATGAGAAATCTGACTAATGCCTTGATAATCCAAAATGAACTTCCTGCCTCTTGGGTATCACCTTTGTGTGTAACTTACAGTGTCTGCCTTTTTGTCCCTCTTCCTGCCCTATGGACCAATGGACCACTCAGGTATCGTTCAGAGAATTGTTTTATCGTTCAGCTGCAAAGGTAAAGCCTATGGTGCAGGGAATTCAAAGATTAGATTGCTGGGACCCTGACAGTAGGCCCTTGTAGATAAGCAAAGAAAAAATTTTAATTAAAACTAACTAACGTGAAATTGTAGTTTCTGGTCATTAATTGTACACAGTCTGGTTTAAATTTCTGAAGCTCCTTGTGGGTTTTGCGCTAGTGATTGGATCTATGGGAACAAGGATGTTCATGGTTTTTGTCTTCGCAACTGACTTTGCTCAGAATTTCTTTACAACTTTTATTTCCACTCTGGAATTAGACTGAGGTAGTATGCCCCCAGGACAGAGGCAGGGGTTGGGGTGTAGTCATTAAGAACTCTGACTATAATTTCCTGTAACACAGGAACCAAACCTTTCTAGGTGCCCGGCCTTTGGAAACGATTTCAAGTAATACTATTGAAGGCATTTTCGAGAACAGCATTTCTTCCCTTTGGGGTCCCTAGGCTCTCACACTGCTGTGGAGGAGAGCAGAGTGGGCTCAGGAATGCAGCATGCTGGGTGGGGGAGCAGAGGCCACGTGCCTTCTGTTCCTGGCTATGGTGGATGTAGAGACTGCCATGGTCAAGGTCCTGTGATGTGGGGAGCTCTGGCCTGGGGGAGGTCACTCTCCCAGCCATGGATCTGGGACCTGGAAGGAGTCATTCAAACTTCATGAACCTGTTTTTTATCACCAATGACATGGGAATGATAGAATGTGTGCCTTTTATCCCAATCAAGTCTGACCCACTCTGCAGGTTCTGCTGGGAACAGTGGGAATTGTGCCAGGGTGGTTGGAGGACAAATGAGTGGCAGGAAATGCTGGTTCTGGTGAAGTTTAGGAGTCCAGGTTCCCCAGAGAAACAGAACCAATAGGATGCATTCTTTGTCTTCAAAAATTATTTTTATTAATATAGTCTTCTGATTACAAATGTAATTTGTGCTAATGTAGTTAACAATATTGGTTAACTACAGTAAAAGTATAACAAACTGAACAAAATCACCTGTGATCTCTCCACTCAGAAATTACCATCCTTTTATATTATGGTGTATTTTCTTCTGGGATTTGCTTATGAAAAATTAATTTTGATGTCACGTGGGTCGTTCTATACAAGCCCCGTTGGAAGTTTACATTTAGCAATTTTACATCTCATGATTTTAAACTTGAAACATACACACACACACGTGCACACACACACACATATTGAGAGAGAAAGAGAAAGAAGAAAGCGGAGGAGGAGGGAGAGAAGAGGAAGAAGGAGAAAGAGTAGGGGACTGGCTCATGACGTTGTGGACTCTGTCAAACTGAAATCTACAGGGCAGGCCAGCAGACTGAAAACCATGGAAATGCTGATTTGCAGCTGGAGTTCAAAGGCCATCTAGAGGCAGAAGTCCCTCTTCTGGGAGGTAGTCTTTCTTTGAAGGCCTTCAACTGCTTGAATGAGGCCCCCTGACACTAGGGAGAGTGATCTGCTTTCCTCAAAGTCTGCTGATTTAAATGTCACTCTCATCTCAACATGTCTTCACAGCACCATCCAGACCATGTCTGATCCAACATCTGGGAACCACGGCCTAGTCAAGTGGACACATAAAGTTAACCGTCCACCCAGTGAGGACTGAGTGGGAGAAACCCGTGCTGTGATTGGCTGGCCTGGAAGCAGCTCTGCCTTGATGGGTGAGTTGGAAAGTCAGATATGGGAGATGGTTCTTGGGAACAGAAGGGACCATCTTGTTCTGGCTACTTCTCTCCACCACTCTGCTGACGATGTGTTAGCAGATACCTGGTGGAAGCTTGACTCAGCACACCGCCTGTACGCGCCTCTCTGGGCCTGTGGGAGGTAGCCTGAATGGCAGTCATGGAAAGAACCCAGGAACGTCCAGAGCGAGCCCCAGCTCACCAGGGAGGAGCGTTCTTGGAGGTGGTTTGTTCATCAAACTGAGAAATAGGAGGTGACTGTGCTTGGTCTGTGCACCAGGTCCCCTCTGAGAATTCCCTTGATCGCTCACCCAGAACTCAGTTTCTTTAATGAGAAGAGGGGAGGTCAGCCCTGGCAGAGGAGGGCCCGTCTGAGACTCTGTCCTCGGGAGGGTCTCCAGTTCTCCTCCAGCACTTTGTGGGGGGTGATCCATCCTTTAGTGCGGAACCCCTGCGTTTGCTTAGCAGGAAATGTTTCAGTTATCTTTATTTTTATTTTATTTATTTATTTTTGGCTCTGTTGGGTCTTCGTTGCTGTGCGCGGGCTTTCTCTGGTTGCGGCGAGCAGGGGCTACTCTTCTTTGCGGTGCGCAGGCTTCTCACTGCGGTGGCTTCTCTTGTTGCGGAGCGCGGACTCCAGGTGCATAGGTTTCAGGAGTTGTGGCTTGCGGGCTCTAGAGCACAGGCTCAGTAGTTGTGGCGCACGGGCTTAGCTGCTCTGCGACATGTGGGACCTTCCTGGACCAGGGCTCGAAACCGTGTCACCTGCACTGGCAGGCGGATTCTTAACCACTGCGCCACCAGGGAAGCCCCTCAGTTATCTTTAAAACAAAGAAATTCACTGCCACATCCCATCCACTTTTTACTTATAGATCCTGGTTGTCACTTAAGAGCTACTTTATTTTTAATATCTTAGGAATTTTATTGTTATCACATATTTGCCCATAAGATGATCATGTCACAAATATAATGTTTTGTGTTTCATTTTATCTACCATATAATCTTTTTCTTGATGGACATGTACATCCTGTTACATTTTCAAGTTTAAAACCACGAGATGTAGAGTTGCTTAAGGGAAACCTCTAAGGATGCTTATGAGACGCATTTATGTGACATCAACATTAATTAATATTTCATAAGTAAAAGCTAGAAGAAAACACACCGTCATGTAAAAGGGTGATCATTTCTGAGTGGAGGGATTGCAGGTGATTTAATTTGTTATACTTTTAATGTATTTTATTAACATTATACATTAGCATGCACTACATTTATAACCAAAAGAATAGATTAATAAAAATCACTTAAAGACAAAGAAAATAAAATTACACTAGGAGAAGACATTATCCATGTAATACGTCTTTCATAATTTAATGTGAAGAGATTTCTATACTTTGCTCAGCTTGTCTTACCCATCCCTGAGGTATGGGAACTAGATGAACAATTATTTGCAAGCCTCTGGTGATGAAGAGGTGAAGAAGTATCAGCCTCTGGGGGTGGACAACAGTCTCCCTGTCATAAAGAGCTGATTTTATCTTTTACACTTTTTGGCAAGCTTTTGCACCCCTCCTTGGGTGAATGTGAGAAATCACCCAAACCCATGCAGTCCAAACTCATTCCCACTGTCTGCAGTCTGGGCCCCATGGTGAAAGGGAGAGAGGACCCAACGTTCTGGGTTATAAGGTCTCACCCCAAACATATCTCTTCAATCCTTCATGTTGGAATTGACTTTTTCCCCCAGCTGTGCCTCAAGTCTGTTTATTCTTACACTTCAGAATTTATCATAGTTTGATTTATTAACATTAACTTGGCAATGTCTTATTCCCTTATCACACTGTAAACCATTTGTAGGCGAGGACATTTTGAATTTTTCCTATGATCTCTGGAATTGCTAGCACATTGTTTCTCATGTAGTAGATGTCTCATTGTGTTGAAGTTTCTACGATGCCATTCTGGATAAGTGGAGTACTTGTCTGAGGTCTCAGCAACGTCATGACTAGACTCCTGGGCTCAGATGCCTGGTAGACACTCTCTGTGGGACTGACTGAGGAGCAGGGTCAGGGACGCTGCCTAGAGCTGCTTTGCTAAGACCCCCCAGGCCAAGGTGAGTGGATGAAGTCACTACTCCAGTCCAGAACATCCAGTCTCTTCATTTTTAAATCCAGTTGAGAAGAATGGTCAATTTAGAGATTAAAATGGATTCCAGCCATAAGGGGCCGGTTAAATCTTTTAAATAAATTATCCAGGAGATTCAAGCCACTAAGAGGAAAAGCATTGTGAGCTCTCTAAAACAACCCAGGAACATTTAGAAATGAAATTCACTCTATATGACATAAGGAAAGTCCAGACTCCTGCTTCTCGTTCACTTGACAAGACCATGCCTGGTGAAACACAAAATTCTGCTCAAAAACAAGGAAGGGTAGGGCACTAATAAAAATACTAATATTAATAATTAGCATGATGTTCATGTATCTTTGGTAACTCATGAACCCCTTCTTACGATAATTCAGTTTCCAGCTTTGTGTCTCCCCGCCCCAAACATCTTTGGCCTCAATTCATATCCTGGTTAGAAGTCATTGGATTTCCTTGGATATTGGTTAAGATTTTCCAATTTCTCCGAACTGATTTCTGGGCATCAAAGCTTCTGCAAAGAGTGAGTGAATCAGATTTCGTACATCAAGTTTACCTGATATAAAAATTATATTATATTTTCATGTTAAAAGGCACTTTATGTGGGATTTTTTCCTTATCCTGGGAGGCTCAGATTTTGAAAAAGGAACAGACACCTTGTGAAGATAAAAGATGAGGAGATGATGGAAGTGTCATCAATAGTTAGAAAAATGGTACTAAAAATTAGAGATGTTTTAAAGACCTATTCAGATTTACAGTGGTAAGAAGAAAGAATTCTGCAAACCTCACTATCAGCCATTTAGTGGCTTTTACAGTTTGGTGGATTGTAAAATGTGCATTCAGTTGGCAAGAAAGGACAATGAATTAGAATCTTCTGACCATCCGGATTTAAAGGCGAGAGCTGGGGAGGGTCAGATACAGGAGGAGATCGGCAATGGAGTGGGGAGGAAATATTCCCTAAAGACGAACATTCTGGAAATTTGTTTTTTACAGACTATTTTCTCTCTTTCTCTGTCTCAAAGTACCAAACAAAACACAGTCTGATCAGGAATGTGTGCTCCCAGAGGAAGGGGGAGGGCCTGCGGGGAATACAGTTTTCCTTCATTCAGCCTCTGAAGAGAGCAGACACCAGAAAAAGGAAGCAGCAGAATGAAAACTTGTCCCCCAGACTCTGCAGGAGACTTAAAAGCACTTCTTTTAAACAGAGGACTGACTTTCCAAGGCCAACTTTGGTCATGTTGGCAGCTAAGTCTGAAATTTTCTGAATCATTCTGGGGATGGTATATCATGGCTAGAAATGTTCTAAGTGCAGTTTTCATTAGAGCTACCAACTAGTCAAACATCTTTTTGGACGTATACATCATATAAACTACACGAGTTGACATTTATTCAGTCAAATCATGTTCTTCTGAGCCCTAAGTGGGTGTAGAAAAACAGCAAATAATATCTACGGTATATGAAGATCTGTTCCCCTACATTGGTGTTAAGAGGAATTATTTGTGTACAGACACTGTAGGATCCAGGCATATTGCATGCCTGCTCCCTTGATATATTGATGCAAATGGCACATAGCTAAAATCAGATGGCAACAGACACCCAGTGGGCTCTGGGAGTATGTATGAGTGTGTGTATAGTAGAGTTTTGGTGGCAGGTAATGAGGCTTTGGGACCAAACCACTAGCAAGTCCCAGTGTTTAAAGACAGAAGAGGAATTTATATGACGATTGTGTGTATATGCATGTGTGTACATATGTGTATGTGTGTAACAGACACACACACGAAACCCTAGGGGTTTGTTGGTTTGCTTGCTGTCATGCTAACTTTACCCTCAACAGTGTGGTCCCCTCCCAAGTTCAACATCCACAACAATTGATCTCACAGGCTTTGCAGCAGGGTTGCATTTATAAGGGTGTGGAGCGCCATGTTTGTTTTGATGGCTTTTGCACAAGTACTTACCTTGCCATCTTCTTGAGGTCCTCATTGAGTTAAATCTCAAGAGTACAGTGGACTCCAGAGTATGGTATTTAAGCCAGAGGGCGGCCTGAATGACTGTCCTTAGTTGTGGGGATTTAACCAAAGAAAGGATTTTCAATGAACAGCCTAAGAGCTTTGACACCATTTAAGAGAATGGGGATCCTGACATTTTGATTCTTCCTATAAATTTACTTTCTCAATGTTTGCTTTGGGAAAATGGAAATTGCTGTAGATGGGGTAATAGATACGGTAAAGTGTGCAAATTTTACCCAATGTATAGACACAGGCTATGGCAATTATAGTCTACATTCCCTTTTTCCTAGGCTCTGCATCCCCTAAATAAAGGCAGAGAGTTGATCTTGGCTTTGACATTTAATATTGAGCTGCTCTTCGCAGGTCATTTTCTTCCCTTCCATCTGCGTACGTTTGCACACACACAGATACGCTTGCACATACGCACGTACACTTTTTACTGTTATTCTGTAGTCGCCCGCAGTCATGGTTCAAGGTCTGGGATAAAGTTCCAGAGGTGTACTAGTTCAAGTCCCTGCCTCAAGCCACACTAGGCGGCCACACAGTAAATATGGCAACACATCCTATTAGTGGAGAGTTCAAGGGCTATAACTCCTCTTGGTGGCCTGTGCTTTACCACTTGATCATTTAGCCAAGAAGTTTGCCTAATAGCTGAACAAATGTCCTTTGTATTTGATGCAGATTTACATTATTTAGGGTCTTTATTTAAAGATAATTAAAATAAACTTGATTTCGAGGGATAGGGGTTCTCAAAACTCTTCAGCTTGTCTGCAGATAAGCTTAATAGACTGCAGATGCCACAGACCCAGCCTGGTCATCACAGGGCCCAACTTTACAATCTTTGCAAAGCATCTATCTGCTATAGCCTCCGGTTTCTTATAAAAATAAGACTGCATTATAAGCTTTATTGGTTTAGTCTTTTACTGTGTTTCTTACCTGAATCTTCAGTTCTCTACTATTTTCTGTCTAATATTTGCTTGGTTCAATGTTTGGCAAAAATAGCACTCCATGAATATTTGCAGAATGGCTTAATAAATACGTCTCAACAGCTCACAACTGTTGTTAGTAGATGTTAGGCAGAAATAGGGTTCCATTGTCGAATTAATCTAGGATGTATCAGATTAGAGAAAGTTAAATAGGCTCCTTTGCTATAGGACCTGTCATAGTGTAAACAGTCAGTATACATTGTGTGTGGATAAGAGGAGATGGGGTGTGCTGGGCTTCCCAGGTGTATTGGTTCTTAGAAGAGTGCCTGGTATAAAGTAGTGTGTGCATGCATGTGTATATGTGTGTGTGTGTGTTTGTGTGTGTGTGTGAATTGTTGCTAAGGTTATTATTTATTATTGTTATTACATTTGTCTTTGGAGACGTTTTTCATAGAATTTCTTAGGACTAGAGTTCCACTAGAACATGCTTTCGGAAAAGGCTGATATACCCTCTCTTTGTACCAAGAGAACTCAGTGGTTCATATTACATCAATTAGGAATTTGAAGTAATTCACTGGGGCTAGTGAGACATTTGTCTTTGCACTATCTATAACAATGTATTTTGTTAGGAAATCAACATGGCAAAACAAACTTTGGAAGGAATGCTTAATTTTTAGCAAATGAAGGGTTCAAAATACCCACTTTGGCACTTTGGAAGCTCCCATTCGTTTACTTAGAAGTGTTTATGGGCCAGTGACCTAAGAAGACGACCTTGGACTCCTTCCTGACAACAGTTTATTATTTTAATTTACTTTAGGTGTTTTAAAATAAGGACACTGCATTTGTAGTCTTCTCTTGGTAGAACTAGTGATGCAACGTGCTTAAACTTTTCTTTTTTCACTGAGTTGTGTCATTATTAAACTTCATCATGGTTTTAGGCCTGATACATCGTATTCATCAAGGTTGCTTTGAAAACTTTCTTGTGTTCTAACAGGTGAACTTGCCATTGTCTATAAACACGCTTGCAATTTTCATCCTGACCGTCCACTCAAATAGGAAATCATGACCCTGCACTCCCACTTCTGGGCACATATCTGGAGAAAAACATAATTTGAAAAGACACGTGCACCCCAATGTTCATTGTGGCACTATTTACAGTAGCCAGGATATGGAAGCAACCTAAATGTCCATCAACAGAGGGATGGATAAAGAAGATGTGGTACATATATACAATGGAATATTACTTAGCCAAGAAAAGAATGAAATAATGCCATTTTTAGCAACATGGATGGGCCTAGAGATTGTCATACTGAGTTAAGTAAGTCAGACAGAGAAAGACAAATATCATATGATATCGCTTATATGTGGAATCTAAAAAATGGTCCAAATGAACTTATTTACAAAACAGAAATAGAGTCACAGATGTAGAAAACAAACATGGTTACCAAGAGAGAAAGGAAGGGGAAGGATAAATTGGGAGATTGGGATTGACATATACACACTACTATATATAACATAGATAACTAGTAAGGACTTAGTTTATAGCACAGGGAACTCTACTCAATACTCTGTAATGACCTATATGGGAAAAGAAGCTAAAAAAGAGTGGATGTATGTATATGTATAGCTGATTCACTTTGCTGTACAGCAGAAACTAACACAACATTGTAAATTAACTGTACTCCAATAAAAATTAATTTAAAAAAAAAAAGGAAAGCACGGTGAGAACCATGGGTTGCCTTCCTCCCTTCACTCCATTGGGCATTGTTATTTTGCAGCATCCCCACAGGCTCGTGAGAGCCTGTCTGAATCTCCTAGACTATTGCCTTTCTCTGTTGTTTTCAAAATTAAAATTCTTACTGAGCCCTGATAGACTGTGCCCTTCAGTTAACCCGTAGCTCTGAGGCCTGTCGTTGTCAGAGGAGGAACTGGAATGAGCTAGATAGGATTTTCTCCCACTTTTACAATCATGATTCTTAGCGCGTATTTGCAAAATACACACATATTCCTTTATTTGGAATAAATTCTAATATTTAATCAAACATCAAACTTTCATTGACCGGTCTGTAATTACCACTGAGGTAGGTCTTCCTCCCTCCCCGCTCCCTCCTGTCCTCCCTCCTTATTCATATGAGTCCACGTTTGTCCATTTCCAGGCCTTGGAGAATTTTCTCATCTTCCGTGTCAAATATAATAGCTGATGGCCGTTCAGTAGCACTTGCCTGTCTGACAACGTAATGCACAACTTTCCTTCAGTGTTCTCATAAATCTGGCCAGCAAGAAAGGCCTTTTGTACCCTGGATTTATGACTGGTAATTCCAAAGAAAGTTTCAGATTTATAAATACACATTTGGATTTTAGCACTGAGTTTTGGTTGTCAAATGGAAGAAAAAAAAGTTTGCAAGCTGAGTTTATTACAGCTTGAGAAGATTTGGAAAAGGATTCAAGACAAATATTTTCGGGCTGAGAACATGTGTGAGGTCACCATGCCCTCACAGCAGTCTTCTGGTGGTGATGCTGAACGGTAATAGGATATGGAAATCTGCAGGCTATTCCTGGAACCTCCTGACTCATCCCGTTATCTGGGGAACGATTCTTCTTATTTCTGCATTACTCTTCCATCTGTAAAGTGCGAATGCACGTTAAGGCTCTACCCTTCAGGCACCCTTGAATCTGGGGTTGTCTGCTGGGATCAGTCCTTTAGCAACTTCCTGGAAGTGCTGGTGGAAGTGTGGGTAGGCCGGCCGGGCTCAGGCACGAGGGATGCGGGGAATCGGGATCTTGATAGAGGAGCCTGGGGTAACCGCGGAGGTCAGGAGATGTTCGTCACGTTACACCCCAAAGGGTTTTGCAGGACAGGAAGGCCTGAATCGCCTCCTGCGTTTAGGGTCTGGGCATATGCCAAGGGATTAGTTGTGTGGTTTTTATAATGGCTTAGAGATGCTGAAGACAGGTGCATTTTAAAGCCTTTATAGGGTAATAGTTTCCTTTGACTTAAAAGAAACTTGGAGTAGGAGGTTGGGGTCAGCAGATGTAAGCTTTCATATACAGGATGGATAAACAACAAGGTCCTACTGTATAGCACAGGGAACCATATTCAGCATCCTATGATAAACCATAAGGGAAAAGAATATAAAAAAGAGTGTTATATATGTATAATTGAATCACTTTGCTGTACAGCAGAAATTAACACAGGATTGTAAATCAACTATATTTCAATAAAATATATTGATTAAAAAAAGACAAGGTGAAGGAACAAATAGCAAATAAATAGAAAGCTTAAATGTATAAGACCAGCCTGCATCCATATAATACAGTCATATTTTCTGCAAAAAAAAAAAGAAACTTGGGCGAGGTGGGGGAGGGGTGAGCAGTGGGAGGGCCACCCAGGCCCTTTCTAGATCGATTGTCATAAAATCCAAGTAAGTGTACTCAGGTGTTCAAGATCAGCTGAGTGGGGCATGACTGGATTTCTTTATGCAAAGTCCTAGTTGTTTTCTAGGCATATCATTTTGCAGTCGTTGAACAGTCGTTGGTTCTGTTCAGTACTGAGAATGAGATGCTGAGAGGATGCAGAGGCAGGGACGAGAGGGAACATCTGATGTTTTGGGAACACCGTGTGTAATTAGAAGGGGCGGGGTCATGCAAATGGGCGTTTGTCCTGTGGAACATGGTTGAAGATGGCTTAGCAGCGAGTGGCTTCTGTGACAAGTAGTATGGTTACAACTAAAGCATCAAATGACCCTGATGGAAGAGACTAGAATGTACTGTAACTTCAAGGTACGTGACCGGACCATATAGCAATATTGGTCCCACTAAATGAACAATCTTACAGGGCTTGTAAAAGAAAAAAAAAATGTCTGTGGTTTAAGAAAGGCTATCCTATTTAAACCATTTGGTTAAGAAATGAGAGAGAAAAATCACCATTTGTTATTTTCCTTGAATTTCAAGAAGCGGTGATTGATCACAAGTCCAGGACTGAATCCTCATTAAAGGGATAAGGAGAGAGGATTCATTTCCAGGGTCCAAGTACTTGTTCCAGCAAATGATGTATCATAATTAAGCACCAAGATGTAGAGGACCCAGAGTTTAAAATGATTTTTGCCAATTAATTCTGATTAGCACGTGAAGACAGTGAGAGCAGGACCCATTATCTCATTCCACCAGCATGGAAGGCTGCCCACCCAGGTCACGTCACACAGGCTCAGCTTGAACACTTGCCCAGATTCTCTCTGGATTCTTCCTTCTCTGGGGCCATCAGAGCTTGAAGACACATGAAGATGTGCAGCTTCCACTTGGCAAAGTGGTTCAAACGTCACCTTGTACTAAGGGGGACATGACTGTAGGACAGAGGGTTGGATGGTAACAGAAGTCCCTGGAAAGCTTGGTTCTTCCTTCTCTCTTCCTGAAGCCTTTTATTGGAGGTTTAATCACAGGGGCTAATATTCGTTGAAAGCTTACATTGTACCGAGTAAAAGATAAGCACACTGTATATTGTATCACAATAGTCCCATGACATCGGTACTGTTAAAACCCATGTGGTGGATATCACACATGGCAGATATGCATGGGGATTCAGAGCCAGATCGCCTGAATTCCAATCCCAGCTCCACCATCTACGAGCTGTGTGACTTCGGGCACTTTTCCTAACCTATCTGAGTCCCAGGTCCTCATCTATAAAATGGGGATACTAGAGGCTCTCTGACTCAGGGCTGTTCTAATGATGAAATTACAAAATGTGTCAAGTGCTAAGCTACTTTGGTAACTTTTTAACATGAACTAATAACATGACTCTTGCTGAGCTTAAGAATATGAATTCAGAGAAGAAGGAGCTTGTGCAATTCTGTTACTGTCAGCCCAGCCAGAGGCTTTTCAAGGAGGGTTTGTTAGGAGACCTGAGTGTATTAAATTTGTTGCTCTGGGTTCCAGCTGAGGCTTAGGCTGTTGGAAGCACCCGCGGCATCTGCATTACGCTCGGGCCACATGAAGTCCCTGTGGTGTAGGATGCATTGGGTGGAAATCAGTTTGGGTTATGTGCAGAATGACCCAAATTTGCTGGGAGTAGACTTGCTTTAGGGACGGAGGATGAAGATTGACAAGGTGTCATTTACACAGACTTCGGCTCGCTGCCGCTTGGACCCTTTGGTTCCACACGTGTGCACGTGATTTACATGCCTGTAATGCAATCAACGTTTGAGTCAATAACATCCATTTCAATCCCTGCTGAGGAATGTCCTTCTGTTGTACTAACAGCTGCGGCCGGGCTCGGGCTCATATATCTCCCAGGGACAGGGGACCCCGAACATTAATGCATCTCAACATCAAGAAGATGAGTGGGAACGTGTAGAAAGTGGGCAGTGAGGAATGTGTGAAATGCAGCTGCTTTATGGAGGTAATTTTCCCTTTAGTTGAGTTATTTTCAGAGACTTTTCAAGTTGAGCAAAAAGACAAAAAAAAAAAAATCCAATGAGCTTTGGGACAAACAGGTGTACTAATTTATTATTTCTTCTCTTATTAATGCCATTTACAGCAACATGGATGGACCTAGAGATTTTCATACTGAGTGAAGTAAGTCAGACAGAGAAGGACAAATATATGATATAGCTTATATGTGGAATCTAAAAAAATTGGTACAAATGAACTTATTTACAAAATAGAAATAGAATTACAGATGTAGGAAACAATCTTATGGTTACCAGGGAAGAAAGGGGGGTAAGTATAAATTGGGAGATTGGGATTGACATTTACACACTGCGATACATAAAATAGATGACTAATAAGGACCTACTGTTTAGTACAGGGAACTCTGCTCAATACTCTGTAATGACCTATACGGGAAAAGAATCTAAAAAAGAGTGAATATATGTATATGTATAACTGATTCGCTCTGCTGTACACCTGAAACTAACAGGTGTGTGTAATTTACAACATTGTAAATCAACTATACTCCAATAAAAATTAAAAAAACCCAGAAAGAAACAAAAAAAATCAAAGTCATTCCGATTATAAAGGAATGAGTGTTCATTGAAGAACATTTAGGAAAAACTAGAATTATAAAAAGACTAAATTAAACAAATTCTAATTTTCTTACCAAGAAATCAACACTGTTGACTTTTTGGATCGAGTTTTTCCTCAGGTTAATGGATGGATATACATTTACGTGTGTGTAAAACGAGGATTATGCTGCGTGAAGCGATGTGTGTCTTGTGTTTTTATCCTTAGCACATATTGTAAACATTTCCCCATACGACTCAATAATCTTCAAAAATGTGATTTTGGATGCTGTCTTCTGGTCAGTTGAATGTAATTTACAAAATGATTAATATCAAATAATAAGTTTCTTTAAATTTTTCACTATTATAACTAACGTGGCAACGAGCATCCTTTTCTATAAAACTTTGTGTATCTGAATTGTCCCTTTGGATAGATTCCTAGAAGTGTATTTATTGTATCTAAGTATATAAATACTTCAAAGACACCCATACATTTTGCCAAGGGTGACCCCAGAAATATGCCAGGTTAGCGCTCCACCATCAGGGTGTGAGCATGACCGTTTCTCCTCACTAGCACTAAGAAGGTGACTGTTTAGTGCTCTGAGCTCTACTCTTTGTGTTCCGTCTTGTCTAAATTTTTATTATTTATCTTTAATTTCTAATGTTAAACTTGAAAAGTGATATTCCTTATTATATAAATTCGATCATACTGAAATATACAAAGTGAGAAGGAAGCCGCCCCTTCCCCTTGTCAATTCCCAGCGACAGCTTTAATGAGTCATCCGATTGGCGCCTTTCCGATTCTTGCTCCCATTTGTAACATTTTGCATATGCACAGGCAAATATTTATGATAAAATTAGAATCACATGCTATACACTATAATGCAACTTGCCTTTTTTATTCACTTAAACTACAGACATCTTTCCATGTCAGTGTGTTGAGACAGTATTTCTTTATGTATTGTAGATGTAAAATGATCTTCATTACTCCCTTATCAGAAATGAGGCAATGAGCATCCTTATACATTCTTTTTTTTTTTTTTTTTTTTTTTTTTTTGCCATGCCGGGAAGCTTGCAGGATCTTAGTTCCCTGATCAGGGATTGAACGTGGACCCTGGTGGTGAAGGGGCCAAGTCCTAACCACTGGACCGCCAAGGAATTCCCTATACAATCATTTTCATTTTTGATTCTACAGGATAAATTTCAAATGGAGTTGTTTGACCTAACTGCTTTTGATAGCTATTTCCACACTGACTCCCCAAAAATTGTGTACTAATTTACACCCCACATCAACATTGGGTGTTATTTATATTTTTTTTGTATTTTTCTACTCTGTTACGGGGAAAAGTATTACCTCATTCTTCTTCTAATTTGCATTTCTTGGGTTTATTACAGTTAATTGTTCTATGTCCTTTTTGTATCAGAGATGGCTATGAATTGTGACATATATTTTTGGTTTATCCACTGTATTTGGGTGGAGAAAATTATATGAAAATATTCCAGTACTTCTTGTCTTAAGACAAAAAAGTTTACATCTTCTTCCAATTACTACCTTATTTTTCTATTTCTCTTTCAAAACGAATTGTGTATGTGTATATTTCTTCTTGGCATCTCACCATGAATACTTACGGTAATCTCAAATTTAATCAGGACAAAATAGAATGTTCCCCCTAAAGTTACCCTCACACAGGCATCCCCATCTCATAAACTAGACTAGCTAGCCAGTCCCTTATGGTAAAAGTCTCGGAGTTTTCTTTCATTCTTCTCTTCCCTTCAGGGCTCAGACCAATGCCTTCAGCAAATGCTACCAATTTGAACTCAGCAAATTTCCTTAACAATTTACTGCTCTTTGATCTCAACCCAGATTCACCTCAACGCGCTCTTAACGACTCTCCCTTCTTTTCAGGAGTCCCTGCTGCCACCATAGTCATGACCACATAGCACGAAGCGTTTTTGTTCCAAAACGTGAATCAGATCACGTCACGTCCTGCTTAGAGCACGCCACAGAACTCCCAACTCACCTAAAACAAAATCCCAACTTTGAACCCTGGCTAACATAACGCACTATGCGGCCTTGTCTCTGTCCTCCCTGGACCCCATCTCCCATCCCCGTCTCTGCTCCAGCCACGCTGGCCTTCTGCAAACAGTCAAGGTCATTTCCGCCTTGAAGCCTGTTGCCACCTCTTTCTTCCACCAGGAATCCTTCCTTCCCGTGTCTGGGTCCATAATACGTAGGTCTCGTCTGGATGTCATGATCTCTCCTGTTGCCCTATTCTGATTGTCACTCATGGTGATAGTTTTTAATTGATGGATGTGTGACTTGTCTCCAAGCTCCGGGAGCGTCTGCTTTATTCATTTCTCTGCTTCTGATGCCTGGAGCAGGGCCTGGCATATAACAGGTCCATGATAAATGTTGACTTAACTAATGACTAGGTGGGTAAATACCCATTATACCTGCATTTTCTTATGACCATGCCTTATTAATGTGGTTCCCTCAGGCTGGAGTTCACTAATCTGTTTGTTCTGTTTTTGAGATAATTTCTAATCTTCTGTCCTTTGAGGCCTTTCTCAGTCCTTAACCTGATGTGATCTCCCCCTTCTCTGAATCCCTGCAGCATCTTATGCTTCTCAACGACACTTACCCTTTGCTCCATATTTCATGGTCATTTATGTCTGTGTCTAATAATTGCTCCAATAGAATTTGAGAATCTTAATGGCACGAATGATGTGAGTCTTAATGACACAAATGATGTGTTTCTTAACCTGCTTCTCTCACAGCCCCCAGCAGGTCCTCACACACAGAGGGAGTGCTCTAGGAATATTTGCTTAACTGAGCCCATTCTTGCTGTCATAGGATGGCATAGTATTTTAGGGCTGATAAAAATACTTCATGGAATATGCTGTGATCTAGTTCCCAATTTTAAGAAAAATATTCTGACCTTGGTCCTAGTTAGAGCTTTATAGATTCTGAACTGGAGCTAGGCGGGAGATGGCATGTGAGGTCGTCAGAGTCTGCTACCGGTTAGATCTGAGAGACTTAGGTGGCAATTCTATCTAAAATCGCTGCTACTCTTTCTTCCCTACTCAAAACTCATTAGACTATCTATGGAAACAGTCCTCCCGCCTCTATTTTTCTTAATATGACAAACCCAAGTTGGCTCTGCTAGTCTCTCCACGTATCTCCAAGGACTGTCATATTTCTAGTTTCCTGATGAATTGGGCTGCTGGTAGCTGACATCTCTGAAGTGACGTGGCTGGTGACATCACCGTAGGGTGTCTGCGCTCTGTCTAAGTGACACGGCCTGACAACAGCTCAGCTTCCCCCTCTGGCCTGAAGGGACCAGGAAGGGAGTGCCTGCAGGCGGGAACATGGAAGGCAAACCCACAGGGAAGGAGGCATCTTGGGGCTCTCAGGGCGGATGGCATAGACAGCTGAGGAGTTAGTGAAAGGAGAGGACGTGCTCTGACATTTTCCGGTGCCTCCCTGAAACCTTTCTATGAAACAACACACCGGGGGCAACGCCCTCCAGAAAACAGGCTTTAGCACAGTCAACTGGCACATGACTTTGCTAGAACTTTAACCTTGCTGCCAAAAGTCATCTTTTGCCTCACCAGTCTCAGATGCTCTGCAGGACAGACGATCCTAAGTGCATTTTTGACAAAAGCAGCACAAATTAGAAACAGGGTATTTTTTCCTTCTTTTTTCCCTCTCTTAATTTCCTTTGTATTATTCCACTGTCAAGTTTCCAATACTATAATTTTATCTGCTACCAAGACGCCGGCGATAAACCATTTGCCTTGACACAGTCATTATTTTAGGGCTTCGTATGGAAGTTGTTCTGCTTAAACACATTGTAGGATTGATTTTTGCATTTCTTAATGCCTCGAGCTTTTCACTTACCGCACATCTTTTAAAGGAGCAGGGACGAGACAGCGGATCTTGGCTTTGCCGGTGGGAGCTGGCTGTGGAGAGTGGCAGGTGCAAGTGCAGGGGACAGAGATGGTTGGGGGGTGGTGAGGCTTCTGTTATTCTAAGATGTTGGTGGACAGTGACCGGCAAATCTCACGAAAGTATTGGAAGGAGACGAAAATTTTGCTTCACTGTCATCCATGCACATGAATGTTCACCTTTTAGAAACAACTGTTTCCCTCTTAGGAAAACCATCAGACTGGAGGGAATGGGCAGGCTGGTGCATGGCAGCATTAAAGAAATGCATCCCTTGATGATGGACTGACTGGAAGGCATCTAACTGTGAGGATGGCTGGTGTAGACATAGGAGGAGAAGGCAGTTCACCCAGTTCTAGCATGGGATGCCCAAGGGCACTCCTGGAGCTTGTAAAGGACTCGGAAGTCTTGCTTCCCCTGGAGGTGGTAGCAACGGCACCGACCATAGGGACTCCAGGTCAGCTCACGTGTGTTGAGCCCCTTTGTGAGTGCAGGTGTCGGCTTCAGCCGGTACCCGTCTGATCTCAGTTTACCCTTCCAGGGAGGCAGTTACCATTCCTAGCCCATTTTAGAGAACAGGGTACTTGAACTTTGAAGGATGAGATAACAGGTCCAAAATGGCAAAGTATCAAATGTTGGATCTGAGAGTCATACCCAGGTCAGTCTGATTGAGTCCCTCCAAATTCATGATCACAGTGTCTCATGCTGAGGAATCCAGGGACAATTCCAGCCTTTTGTGTTTGGCACAGTGAGGACAAACATGTTTTTTTTTGGCTATTTGGTGGAAATCAGAGTAACTCCGTCCGGCACAAGGAGACTTCCTACACTTCAGGCACCGTTACTGCTATATCCTACTGACCTGGCATGCACAGCTGTGTCCTCCTTCCCCCCAGGTCCCTGCAAGACAAGTATCAAAGTACAGGAGGGGAAGGATAGGGTTCTTAGCTCTGTGTCTGTGCTACGTGCCTGAAGGGGAGGAGGAGCTTGCATAGAACCAGCTTAACGTGGACAACACTGGCCAAAAAGGCATGGAAGTTACACTCAAAACCCTCAGAGGATCTCTGGTTTCAGGAGTGAAAGACGATGTTGGGAAATGCTAAGCTTTTGAGGGAGCTGATACCCGGAGGCTGATTCCTGGTCAATAGTAGCCTGAGTTTTTCCATTTTATTGTATCACACTGTTTGAAATCAACATGCCTACAAAGTGATGAACCTTCTGGGTTGTCATTGGGCCCTAAAAATACCAGATGCCTTTGGAAGGGCTAATGAATTATTAGTCAGGAACACATTAATATGCATTTATTTAAAGGGCTTTCTTCCTAACACTTAGTTAAGATTAACTGCACTAAGGAAAGGGCAGTTTTATTTGGGCAGAGATGAAAGGAGACTTTCAAACGTGTAGAAGGCAAATGAACATTGACCAAGTGCCTACAATGTACCCAATTCTGTAAGGCAATGTGGACGCTATTCCTTCCACTTGATAGAGGAGGAAACAGACTCAGAGAAGAAGAAGGGTGAGCAGAGGAGGCCAAGAGGGAGCTTATTAGGACAAAGCCATGTTATGGAAACTTCTAGAAGGGGGGGAGAGGTGGATAACCATGAGTCCCCTTTCTCTAGACTTCATGCAAACACCCTTTCTGCTAACAGTCTTTTTTCGGTCAAATTCCAGTAGCCTAGGTTAACACCTTCTTTTGTATTCAAACATGTTTCCTAGACATTCAACCCCAGCTGCATTTGTTGGACTGGGATGTTCCAGTGTCTCCTCTCCACCCACTTACAGACCATCTCCTAGGACTGGTTTCTCTTCAGATGGTTGGCTTTATCCATTACATGTGATTCTTGGGCATTTCGGTCTCAGGAAGGTCTTTGGTTTCCAAGTTATTTTGGACACTTTATTTCTGCCCCGTGTAGTAATGATACATTTCTCTAGAGAACGGGAATATTGATAAGATGAGGTAATCTGAAAGAAAAGAGCAGGGTCACCACAAGTGGTTGTGACTTTCATGCAAAGAGGCCAGGCTACGGCCATGGGGGAAGTGGTGGTTGACATCACCTCCACTCTCTGACTCCTGTACCTGCCCACATGGATGAAGAAGCTGCATGCACCAGCATAATTCTTTATTTTTTACATCTTTATTAGAGTATAATTGCTTTACAATGGTGTGTTAGTGTCTGCTTTATAACGAAGTGAATCAGCTATACATATACATATGTTCCCATATCTCCTCCCTCTTGCGTCTCCCTCCCTCCCACCCTCCCTATCCCACCCCTCCAGGCGGTCACAAAGCGCCGAGCTGATCCAGCATATTCTTGAGAAGAGACGGTGAGTGCTACCAGCATCCTTGACTGTGTGGCTGCTCAGGGGAGCAGGGGTTGCAGAAAGTATTGCGGATCCGGCCCCTGAATTGCCTGCCTGCCAGGGGTTCCTCCAGCCAGGTGACCCCACCTCCATTTCAACGAGGCCACCATCATTGACAGCATTCTGTGTCCCCTCACTCAGGATGTTAATCAGATTAAGCATATTATATTTTTCTTCTCCATTAAATCCTTAATATTGTGTTTGAGAATAATTGCAAGAGATTGTTTTATTTTATTTTATTTTGATTTGTTTTATTATTTTATTTTATCCACTTAGGATGTCAGGGCCTCTTGAACTATGTATGGACATTTAAGGACCATAATATGGAAATTTTTACTTGGAGTCCAAATCTCTGGCACTTTGGTCAACATAGCAGTAGGGGTTGTATGGTAAAATTGTTTCCATAAAGTTCTATTTTGGCAAACTCTCACTCACTCAATAACTGTACCTACTATGTGTCCGGAACTGTGCCAGAGTGGCTGGGGATATGGTGAACCAGACAGAGCCCATTAGGAAGAAGCAGATGTATATATTATATACATACATCTGCACATGAAAGAAAGTGTGATACCACACATGATGTATTGTCAGCTGCAAGGTTTCTCAGTGACAGCACTATTGCCACCTGAGTCCAGATAATTCTCTGTTGTGGACTGTCCTGTGCAAGGTAGGATGCTTCGCAGTATCCCTAGCCTCTACACATGTAAAATCTAGTAGCACTACCCAGTGAGAAGTCCCGAGTGAAAGGGAGTTGAAGGGACGCCTTGGGGAAGATGGTGGCCCTAAACAGAACCTGGCAAGGAAGCAGGATCGGGCATGTGGCTTCCAAGGTGGGAGCCAAGGAGCCTTCTCCGGGTAGGAAGAAAGCTCAAGAACATGGAATTAGAGATGGAAGTGTACTTCCATAGGAAGTGACTCCTTAGGAAGAAATAGCCAGTGTTTACTGAGCACTGGTTTTATGTCAGACGTTTTAAATGTGCTGCCTGATGCAATCTTCACAATTACTCATCAGATATGAAGACTGAGGCTAAGGAAGATGCAGAGACATGTTCAAGTAACAGCGTTGGATCAGAAGACACAGGCATTTCTCTCTGGGCTCCGAATCAATCAATATTCTAAAAATAGATCGAATCCTGTGCCAGGTGCTATTCCCATGGCCTCCTTGCTTTGTCAAGATCCCGAAACAATGAAGATCAGGCAGTGGGAAACGATACCTTTAAGACAAAGGGGTCATTTTTCATTTAGGAAACGGAGGTAGGAAGCAAGGCTCGTTGGAGAAATAATACTCATGTAACTCATTTAAGGATATCCGTGTGCTTTCTTAATGGGAGCGCCCCTGTTCATAATCTCTCAGTGGCTCACTGTCTCACTCAGAATGAGTCAAAATCTTCCCAGTGAATGTCCTCCCCCACCTCTGAGACCCCCTTCTTACCCACCCCCTAACCAGTCACTGGGACCACTGCTGCTGGGGGCTCCTGGAACCCTGGCCACGTCAGACATTGGCCCACGGTGATTCCTTCCCCTAGAATGTTCTTGCCCGGTCAGCTGTGTGGCTAGCTCCCTCACCTCCCTCAACTGTCTATTAAAACAGCACCTCTCTGTAGGACTTTCCCTTTTCTCTACCCAAATGATCTTCTGACTTACTATGGATTCTACTTATTTAATTTCCTGTCCAGCTTCCCCTTCTAGAATGCGAATTCCACAGAGATGAGAAGGCTTGTCTGTTATTCTCACTGCTGTAGACCTTGGAACAGCGTCTGGCACGTAGTAGGTGCTATTAAAAATAGTTTTGAACCAATGAGTAAATTTCCTCGTTGGGCAGGTTGGTAGGATAAAATGAAACGTTCCTGAGAAAGGCACATCCAAGTACGTGAAGAAGGCTGAGCGCCATCATGAGAACCTAGTTCTGTCTGTCTCCTTGAGCCCCTCTGCCCACCTGCCCAGTGAGCCACTGGTCCTGGGAACAAGGCTGCAAATGTGACTTGGTGCTTTTGTGAATAGTCACGGTCTGTTGGATCCTTATGAGTCTGAGCTTGCCTTAGCATGAAAAGAATAATCACGTTTGGGGGAATAAAACTAATTATTCCATATGGCTTAATACATCTAATAACTGTTTAATAAAGGATATAAAAATTTCCCTGCTTTTCACCTTAGTAAATGTCACTCAGTCTATAACCTAATTACTTCAATTTTCCATTTAGGAAATTAATTCATTTCGAAGGCATGAAAAAGCAGCTGAGAAATTTTTCTTTCTGGCCAAAGCCTTAGAAACTCAGATGAGTTCAAAGACCTCCCAGCCCACCGAGGTCAAGAACAGAGCTTTCAAGTCAGCTAAATGGACTTCCACTTACGTCCCTGCTCCTTGAGTTTGACCTGAAGTAAATCAATTAAAGCAGATACAAGATTCTCAGGTTTCTCTCTGTCCCTTTCTCACTTTCAATTTCTTCCTGCAGGGGACTTGCCTGATACAGAAACAGCTTAGTAGCAACATTAAATAAGGTAGAATGGACCTGGGCCTCTGGATCATAGTTTTCTAATCGTGAAAAGGAGAAATAAATTGTGTTCAGTACCTACTGTGTGTGGGACATTTAGATAGGCAGTCGGCATCTCTTATTTAATTCCCATACCTTTTGAACTGAATAAATGAGCAGATGAATATTGAACACATAAATCTTATCTAACATTTAATGTGTACCTACTACCTTCTAAGTATTATGCTAAGTATTTTACCTATATTTTCTCAATTCACGTAACAACTCTACAAGGTAAGAATGGTAATTGTCATTAGCCTTATCTTCTAGATGAGAAAGTATGTGTTCAGTGAAGGTAAATAATTTGTCCAAATTGCTTAGTTTCTAAGTAGTAGAGCTGTATTTTGAGGTGCTATTTTTTCCTAGGTTGAACAAAGTTCAACAATTTTCAATACCTTTTTCAAGATCACCAGGCTAGTACGTGGCAGGTTGGACTGCAAAGCGTTTCTTCATTACATGACAGGTTCATCTTCTTCTAAGTGGTACACGATGCTCCATTTAACCTGAGATAATCCTTGGGTGCAAAATTGTGATTGGCTGCAAAGACACCTGCCCTGCAGTGAGCACGTGTATGAGCGGAGCTGAAGTCTGCAGCCTCTGTGGGCCCCTCTGCGCCACTGCCCACAGTGCTGGGCTTCTGGGCTTCCCGAGACAGAGAAATCCCCGCAAAGCAGGGGATTTCCTGTCTGAAATGAAGACATTCCTCAGCAATGAATGAACAAGAGACAGGCAGTTTTCTTTTTTTTCTTTTTTTTTAATTTTTATTGGAGTATAGTTGGTTTACAGTGCTGTGTTAGCTTCTGCTGTTTTCTTTGAAAAGAGGCATATACCCTCTTTGGCAGGACCTCCCTCAGTTACCTTCAGAGGCTAAGCTTGGTCCAAACGATGTCCATGACGCAGGCTTCTTGAGGCTGGGATTGACGGTGGGGATCGGGTAGCCGTGGGCTGGAGCGGTTTGTCGGACTACGGCAGCCTCTTTATAAAAACCCACTCACCAAATGCTCGTTCCTAGTTGTCTTTGAGAAAGGAGACGAACAGATCCTTGGCTTTTTGTCCGTCTCACTTAGTGATAAATACTGATTGTGACTAGCTGGCAAGTGCTTACTTCTCCTTCCTCTGGCTCTCTCCCACAGCAAGGGCAGAAGCATCCAGCCCAGTGAACTTGTGGGTCTACCTGGTGCTAAGCCGACACCTTTCCCAGGGCCCAGCTTAGCCCCTGCTTTGAACATCCGGGTCCTCAGTCAGTGTCTGTCACTCATCCTGGAATGTGGGGATATCTGGTCACTGTCCACACATGGGAAGAAGAATGATGCTCTTTTTCTTAAACCACCTGACACAGTTCCCTGGGGAGGGTATTTAGACAGAAGGATGAAGGAGGGTTGTGGGCAGATTGCTTAGACTTTGTGGGCTTTGCAGGTGTACAGGGAGGGCTACAGTAGGACTTGACAGCCAACGGAACTCATTAAGCAGTTCTTGGGGGGCTGGGTGTGTTTAAAGAATCCACTGATGGGAATACAAGTGCCACCTCCCTCTCTCTCCTGATCTGCCAACTTTAAATGCAGACAGATCGATAGGCTATTGTTATTAAAAAGAATAATCAAAATGATTTTCCTCAAAGAGCAAAGTTCTTTTCAGAGCATGATGGATCATTCACTTCTAAAACCTAGAAATTGCTGGTGAGGAAGATCGTGGGCTTTCCCTCTTAATTTTACACATTTAAGAATTCAAACCTGCATGAGGCTTGTTGTAGGAGATTGATGGGGAGGTACTGGTAGGGTTTAGGATTCTAGACATGAACCAGTGGGCTTGTCCCCAATTCACACCGCCTACAGCAGATGCTTCCTGTGCTCTTGTCTGATTTCCTAAGATTCTCTACTGATGATGTTCACCACTAGAATTTAAAGGATAAAAAGACAAATTGAGCTTGGTGAGCAAAAAATACGTTGTTTACTGAGGTGGGGATGAGTGTACAATATATATCTTAACAGTTACATTTTAGGTGGAGCATATGTCCAAAAGTTATAAGGTTTAATATTTTAAGAGTCAAGGAAAAGAATCGTAATTCATTTTTGTTCATCAGGATTGGAAACCTGTTAGGAATCGTGTAGGATGCTGGGAAGAGCAGTTCTTTGTGGTAGTAAGAAATTGGCCTCTGGTTCTGCATAAGAGGAAACAGGAGAATGGTTGAGTGTCTGGCAGGGTCAATGCCTCAAATGTGGCCTGATTTGAAATTGTGCCATGTTTTGGACACATCAAGACTACATTTTATTTATTTGTATTTTCTATTTTTATAGTGAGAATTTATTAGTTTTAAAGAGAATAATCTGTTTTATAAAATATAAAGGATGCATATTTCGCATCCTTTTCAAAATGTGATGCAACTTGGCATATAGATGTTTACTCTTAAGGAGGGAAGCCAGACTTATTGAAGGAGGTGAAGGCCATGTGGACAGCACGTAGCACAGAGCTGGGATGCGGCAGGGACTTCGGGAATCAGAACTGTGACACTGTTGCTGTTTTATTTGCCTTCTTAGTTTCTAAATACCCTGCATTACAGTAAGTCGAATCACATGAACTTGGTCATATTTGCCTATTTGTGATCTACAAAAATGGCCATCTCATATGAATCAACCTCATAATAATAGGTTATGGTCATAGTAATAGGTAAGCACAGTAATAGTAACCTCCAAATAAAGAGTTATCTGTGGTTGCCGGGTCCAAGGAATCAAGGTGGGAGCGGGGAAATCTGCACCTATGGACAGCGTGGAGCTGGGCTCGGGGAGCTGGAATTGTCGATGGAGTTCTTTATGGGAAGGCTTCCCAGCTCTCCCTCTCCCTTGCCCATCGGGAATGGTCCAAGGGAGGACTTGGGAACCTCAGGAGTAAGACTGAAGTAGGCTTGGCTGGCTCCTTTCTCCATCGCAGGGGTCTCACGTGGGCATGCGCATGTGCAAGATGAGGGTGAGTGATTGTAAACAAGCTTCCAGGTGAGGGAGGGCGGAGGCTCCCTCCCTCATCCTGGTTCACCGTAGACTTTTACAGGACAGTGTTCCAAGTCCTTCAACAGGCTGCTTCAGGCGTCTTAATTAACTCCCTTATCTTTTAAGCCTCATTACTTGCTTGAAGGTATTTTGGTGCAACTGGTAACTCGCCAAACAACCTCTCCACCCCCCAACAATATTCTAAAGCTCAGCTAATGTCTATGAAGTTCCACTGAAGAATTATTATTTTTTCTCAATCTATATGTTGCAAATAATAAATGCAAAACTGTGTTTTCTTACCAAAAAAACCTGTTTTCTTGTGGCATATTTCTGATTTGGACTTTGGAGCATTTTGAGCCATTTTTAGAAAGTATTTTCTATAAACAACATCTTTCCCTGAAAAGGTCCTGCAAAATCAACTGATTCTTAGGGTGAGATATTCAATAATGCACCTTCAGTGTCTTTCATATGTCGGAATCAATTCCAGAACAACACACACAACTTTGAGCTTTAAAGATTGGTGACCTTAATAACTTTGGCAAAAGACCTTGTGAGAAATCACTGTGAAGGATTCGTTATTGCTACACACCATACACGGAAATGACTCCAACTTGCCCTCCCAGGTACTTATCAGTATTGCTGCCCAAAGCCAAAAGACATGCTCCTCTTGACCTTCTGAATGTATGTTTTAATGATAATAATGCTACCAGCTAGCTGTAACAGGTTTAACAGGATAAACCCTGAAATTACAGTGACTTAATGCAATTGAATTTACTGCTTATATAATCATCCAACATCGTGTTCAACAGATGGTCTTCCACACAGTGATTCAGGGATCCAAGCCCCTTCCCTCTTTTGCTCCATTGTTTTTGACACGTGGCTTCCATGTTCACTGTGGGAAGGGGACAAAGGAGTAGTGAAAGCACATTAGCCTCCTAATTAAAAGACAACATGACTTCTGTTTACAGTCTCCATTAATAAGAGCTAGTATCATGGCCCCATCTAAATGCAAGAGGACCTGGAAAATTCTCTTCCTTGCAGCTCTATGCTTTGGAAGGGGAACACACATCTTTGTTGGACAGCTGACTCGGTGACACAGTACAGTATCATTCTTTTGCTTTGTTATGTTAAAGAAGCAAGATATCCTAATGACATGCGCTTGGGATTTTTTTCCAAAGGATTTTGAAGAGTATACAGTCTTGAAAAGTTGCTTCTTCTTTCAGAATCTGCCTTCTCCTTGAATGGACAAATTGCCTGGGTGTGACTGTCCATAGCTTCTGCAGGGTCTTGCCTCCTTGACTTGTACTCCATTGACTCTGGGAAGGAGTCTCCTTCCTTCTTGTTGGAGCCGGCATTTCTATTAGAAATGACACCTTTGATTTCTGTGACATGCAGCGATGTGGTGTCATTAGGGAGATGTTTTTCTTGGGCCATTATAAACGTCAAATTTGGTTCAGTCAGAAGGTACTTTTGGAGCAATTCACTGTGAATGCTGCATGCAAGGTAATTCCACAAACTCGTCTAGGAAATCTCCAGTATTGCATGGTTGAGACAACTGACATAGCTTTCCAATGACTCAGAGACGTGCTCACCAGGTTCTTGATTTCATTTGTACAATGTGAATCTCTAAACTATGATAGATGGCTCTGGTTCAATGTGTGCCATAATTCTACAAGTGCAATAAGTATTTTATTCTTTCGTACAGCAGAAACATGGAGGGATCTTTGTGGATAAGCAGTAGTGGATAGGAGCTGGAGCTTTAAAATCAGACCTTGTAACTCTATAAACTTCAGTTTTCTTATCCGATGGGAACAAAACTAGTGGTCATGTTGTGGGAGGGCCGTGAGGACTGAGGGAGGTTATTCAAGTAAAATACTTAGCCCAGGGTTTGGAACATAGTAAGTGCTCAATAAGCAGTAGCTCTTCTCTTCCTTTTCCTTTTGGGTTAGTTTCCTATTGCTGCTGCAACAAATTACTGCAAGCAAATGTATTATCCTACAGTCCCCTGAGTTAGAAATCCAACATGGGTTTCACAGGGCTAAAATCAAGATGTGGGCAGGGATGATTCCTTCCGGAGACTCTGGGAGAATCTGGTCCCTTACCTTTTTCAGCTTCTTCAGGTGCCCACGTTCCTTGGTCTGTGGAGTCTTTCTGCATCTTCAAAGCCAGCAACAGCAGGGAGAGTCCTCCTCCATCGTATCCCATGGCTCTAGCCCACCCTTCTGTCTCTGTTTTCCATGTGTAAGGACCCTTTGATTACTTTGACAACACTGGATCATCCAGAATTAACTCTCCACCTTAAGGTCAACTGATTAGCTACCTTAATTGCATCTGCCACTTTAATCCCTCTTTGCCAAGTAGCCTAACATATTCACAGGTTTTGGGCATTAGGATGTGTTCAGCTCTGGGGGCAATTTTTCTGCCTACCATACCTTCTTCTCTTTGTTGTCATTAAACTGTTGGAACCCTTTAAGTGCTGATTTACTTGGTGCATTGCTCTTTTTTGTTTTTCGAGCGAACTCCTCTTACTGTTGGAATCTTCTGAAGTAGTTTTTGATGTCTAATTCCTGTTTTTGCTCCAAAGCAACTATTTTAAGCACAGTGGAACAGAATAGAGATAGGGATCTATTATTTACCAGTAGCTATTAAAAGCAAAATAATAATGCATATTATAATTTATCTCCCTCGGAGGCTCTCATGTCACTGGAATATACGTCAAGTTCGGGAGCCAATACAAACCAGCAATGGATGTGCAAACATTCGCTGTGCAAGGCATTGGTTCCCACTAAACAGTTCTGGAATGACTGCACATTAACTCAGTGCACTGTGTAGGATACTCAAAAGGACAAAAACAGAAATTAAAATAAAAAAATCCATTGTTGTTGAACTTGCTGTTCTCTGACACACAGCCCCTTCTCAGGGTCTGAGAATTGAGGATTGGACCAGGTCATATACCAGCGCTGGTCCTACTGTTGGTATCTGCACCCACTCTTTCCCTTCTCTGTATCCTCTCATAGGGCTTCAAAGGGACTTGAAAGATAGTTCCTTGTACAGAAAAGATACTCTGCTCAGTGGGAAGGGAGGACCTGTTCATTAGCCTTGAGCATCTCTCTGACACCTGATACCGCTTGCCCGCAGCAGCTGTCTCTGGGCTTCCGTCCAGTTTTCTCACGCTGGGCTGGCCTCTCCAGCCTCTACCTACCCCCTATCCGAGGTTTGCTGCAGGGGATGCTCCTGTCCAGCCCCAGGCCTGTGCCTGGAAGCTGGCTGATGGGCTCCAAGAGGGAGGAGGGAGCAGAGCGAACCCTGGGCCTGGCTGGGAGAGAAACCAGCCTCAGAGGAAGCAGAGCAAAGGAGCAGGGATTGGAGAGATGTTGATAAATTCCATTTAGCAAATGACACAATATGTGTTCAGGCACAATGGCCTTTTCCACAGGCAGATCATCCCCGCCAGAGGCTCTGCTGTGTAAAAAAGGAAAGGAAAAAGCCATGGAGCGCTGAAGAGGGGGGCGGGGGGCGGGCTGCGCGGGGCAATCAATGCCGGCCTTTGTGCCGCCTGACATTTGAGGGGCTTGTTATCGGCGACTGCGGCTGCTTTATCTAAATGTATCTCCCCAGCTGCCAGGCGCTGATGGGTGGGGGACGCCCCCGATGGCCCAGACATACAGAGATGCCGTGCCTCTGGCGGGCGGGCGTTGTCACTCTCCAGCTTCCCTCTCAAAGGCAAGATGATACGTGTCCTTTCTCTCTTTGTTCCATCTGTTGACTTGAACAAACAACGAAACAGAAAAACCCGACCCCAAACAACACCACCACCCAGTCCCAAACCAACCAAGCCTGTGCGGCAGGCAACCCAGGTCCGCGGAGGGACAGACACGAGAGGGGAAGCGTGCATCACTTCTCCGTTCAGACCAGATGCTGTTCTCTGGCGTTGTCCTTCTGTCCCGGGCTGTCTGGCACCCAACTCTTCTCTCTGCTGTTTGGTCCCTGACGTGAGGCTCTGAGGAGGACAAAGCCACCCTTTGCGGTTTTGATTTTCCTTCATAAAGTCTAACTTTTGTCCAGGCCCACACCTGCAAACTTGTCTCCCTGACCCAATGCCCAGCACACATCATTCTTGACCAAATAACTCACTGGTATTGGAGAAGAACACAGGCTGGGCACCTGGTGTGATCTGAGGCGGTCAGTACCAGGGACACTGAGAGGCCATCTCATGACGGCTAGGATGACTTCTATCCAAAAACCAAAAAACAAAGGCAAGCATTGTTGAGGATATGGAGAAAAGGGAACCCTTGCATGTTGTTGGTGGGAATGCAAAATGGTGCACCCACTATGGAAAAATGGAAGTTCCTCAAAAGATTAAAAATAGAGATACCGTATAACCCAGCAATCCCATTACTGGATATTTATCTCAAATAATTGAAATCAGGATCTTGAAGAGATACCTGCAGTCCTATGTTCATTGCAGCATAATTTACAATAGCCAAGACATGGAAGCAACTCAAGTGTCCGTCAATGGATAAATGGATAAAGAAGATGTGATATACACATACAATGGAATATTATTCAGCTGTAAAAAGGAAGTCAGTTCTATGATGTGCAACAACATGGGTGAACTTGAGGACATTATGCTGAGTGACTTAAGCCAGTCACAGAATAATAAATTATGCCTGATTCCACTTAACAGGAGGTCTTTAAAATAAGTAAATTCAGAGAATCAAAGGGTGGCATGGTGGTTGTCAGGGCCTGGGGAGAGGGGGAAATGGAGAGTGCTTATCAATGGGCATAACATTTCAGTTGTGCAAGATGAATAAGTTTCTAAATATCTTCCACACCACACTGTGCCTGCAGTCAATACTGACGTCATGTCCACTTAGAAATTTATTGAGGAGAAATCTCATCTTAAGTGTTCTTACCACAATAACTTAAAGTTAAAAAAAAAAAAATACTGAGGTCTCTAGCACCAGGCAGGCTTCCACATACCACTGTAACCTCAGGCAGTGACTTAGCCTTCAATTTCCCCATCTGTAAAGTGACAACAATGTCCACCTTTTAAGGCCATTGTGAGAATCAAATGAATCATCACTGCCAGTTGCCGGGAGCGTAGTAGTTTCTCAGTGTGTTTAATTTACCATTTTCTTAGGAAAGGTTACACTAAAACTATTTGAAACATGCGGTTGGAGTCTCCTTATCATCTGGATATTTCCAGGAAAAGAAGTTCTTCCCAGGCCCATATGGATGAATTAATGTATGGCTAAACTAATGAGTTCTCACATTGGTCTATTTTTATGTCCCCTCTCTCAGTCCAACATTTAGATACTTCCCTCCCTACATTTAAAGTATGTTTCTCCTATCATCAATCTATAAGTTCTTGCATTATGCATGCTGTTATAAAGGAAAAATAAATAGGAGGAATAAAGAAGTATCGTGTTTAGGGAACCCCTGTGCAAAGGGTACCAGCTGAATGGGGAAGGCTTGTTGGTGGGTGAGGTGTCCTGCTGTTGACCACTGATCGGCAGGTCTGCAAAGGCTGTTCTTCCAAGCTGTTCATGGATTCCTTTATTTTTTAAAGACCTGATTAAAGTTACCGCTGCTGCTTAAAAGGTTTGAGGATCTGCATGGAAATGTCATCTCAGAGCTGGACATAGATTTACACTTGCTTAGAGCTAATGAATCCAATAGGATGGGTGTTACTGGTGAAATTAACCATTTTTCCCCTAATGTGAATTTCTGCTATTGTGTTGTCTGAGAAAAATATCACTTAATGCCAAAAAGAAGTTTTAAAATCCATAGATAGAGTGATATTCATCATCTGTATTATCTGCTTAGTAGCCACAAAGGATTCTTTGCCAAATATGATAATTAATTAGCTCCGTACTTCAATTCCCAGGTGACTGTCTCTCATTAGGGGCTGAAGTGGCCCCTCTGTGTGGCCGCTCGGCTAGCTGAGCTGCTCAGCCGATGGTGCTTGGGGAAGCTATATAAAGAGAAACAACGTCAGTATAATCATAGGCAAAAAAGTCAGATGCTTGGGATGTGATTTATAAGCTTGGTGTTTCTTTTCTTGACAGATGTAGTAAGTAGAAGACTTGAGATTGAGATGTGGGCTATTATTGAAATAAGGAAACAGTACCCTTATGATCAGTATCACCGACAATTCTGAATGCAGGAGAAAACGAAAAACCAAGCCCTTTAAAATACATTTGGCATTTTAAAATGTATTGCTGCACTTTGCTCTTCTGTAATTCGGTTTCGACTTGGTTGTAGGATCTGATTTAGCTTGGAGCGGCTGTCTGCATCATTCTGTTATTGTTAATGCTATGCTGGAAAGAACTGAAGCGTAAAAGGCCTTCTTTGTTCTCAGGGCAGCAATGACGTCTGTGTTCTGAAGGTTGAAGGAAAACGGGGTATCTTATTTTGTTCTTTGGAACACCCCAAAGAATGAAATAAGCAAGTAGTAAAACTGAAATTGCAGGTATGTATTTTTTAAAGAGAGACACTGTGCTGTCTCTTTTTCCCCTGGTAATGTTTGGTCATCTCAGCAGAAGATTCACATGCTCCCTGCTCTGCCCTGCCTGAGTCCCAGCAGGATGCCCTACAAGTCCCCTTTCCTCCTGCCACCCTCTCTGACCACGTGTGGGCATCCATCCACACACACGTGTGCAACATCACCTTCGGGAGAATTTCTGTTTCTGCAAAGCCAAGGAGCCTTAGCGAGCCAGCAACTCCCAAGAGCATGTTTACATCAGTCTGAACTTCATGGCAGCTGAAATATTCATGAGGTGTCCGTGTGTGCCCGGTGGGATCACACTAGCTTCGGTGGCAGTGGACAGCGTTGATGACACGCCCCCCCCTCCTGTCCCCGGTCCCTCCTCACCCTCCCTACTTCGCTGACACTAACACTTGTCCCGAACCCTTAATGCTGTAACATAATTCATTAGGACAGCCTTAATGAGCTGATAATTAGTCTGGTGGGTGGAGGTAAAGAGGGAGGGAGCTGAAATGCCAGACTCAGAGAAAGTCGAGCGGGCTGGGGCGTCTTAAAGGGCCCTGAGAGAGCTTTTTGTCAACAAAAATGGATGACGCTTGCAGGCAGTAAAACTTTCAAATGACCTTCATGTCAAAATATTAGGCTGCCATTTTTCGCCGGATGGTAGTTTCATAAACATAAAAAGCACACATCTCATTCAGAGTGCGGCAAAATTTGTCTCAAATAGGCGGAGCTCCCCCCTTTTTTAGAAAGACTAATGTGGGCTCCATATAGTGGAGAAAATGACATAATGTCCCAGCCTTTCACTTCAGCTGAAATAGATATTTACAGCCGGCTCCTGTGCTCTCTCCGGCTCTTCCTTTTCTTATTCTTCTTCATTTTTTTTTTTAAAGGAAAACACTAAATGATGTACATGGATATATGAATAGGAGAGAAAGATATAAATCCCAGAGAAATTTTGCTTGTTTTCATTCAGGAAAATTGCCCACTGAGTTCTTCAATTTACAGAAAACGCAAAGGCATTAATGGTCCCCTAACGGTCAGAAGATGGAGTTAGGATGAACTGTTCAAAGTAACTCTTCTTAATGGGAGAAAAAATTCATCACAACTATGAACAATGGATATTTTTACTTTACAGAAATCATTTTCTTCTCAAGGTTAAACTGCAGGAAGGCAGATAGATGTTTGACTTTGCACAGTCTAAATGAGAGCAAATGTAAATATGTTCCAAAGACTGTGTCGTTTCTCCTCTCCTCCAGCTTTGTTGAGCTCCCTTGTCTAGGGATGACCAGGGACGTGGAATACATAGGACCCGACCAGGTAACGGAGGACTGGTGAGGCTTTCTGATTTCAGCAGCACAGTCACAGCTAAGGAGCAAATCCGAGGTTGTGTCATCAGGTTTGGGGAACGAGAAACAACGATGATTGGAGGAGGACAGGAAATCCAGTTCCTGATAAAGACTAAAACAGTAACTATGTGTCATTTTCAAATAATTCTCTGGTTACCAGTCAATGAAGGTAATGTACATTGAGTGCTTTTCCAAGAGAAAAACACTGTACAAATGTTGTGTTTTATTGTTTCTCTCAGAATGAAGAAGTGATTACTTTGCTTGGGTTTCTGTGGCCTAAATAAGAATCGGCCCTGCCTCTTTCTGTCACCTCTGACATCCTGGTTCAAATAGAATTCCTTCCTGCCCTTAAGACTTGAATTGACCAAGTGTACCGCTAAGTAAACCATGAGTCATAGTCTTAACAATCAGGTGCTGGTGGAGCATTTGGGAAAGCAAGTCTTCTTAGCACATTAGTCTAAGTTACCTCTTGGCAAATAGCTCACTGCTGTAGCCACCATTGGCTGAGCCCGTGACATGGGCTGGCATGTTGCTGGGTGACATCCTTGATAGTGGATTTGGGTCTGGGATGATCAATCTACTTTCCTGGTCGGTGCTTCTCAGACATTGACACCCATACGAACCGTCAGCAGAGAAGCTGGGATTCGGCAGGTCTGGGAGGGAGCCTGAGGGTCTGCATCTCTACCAAGCTCTCAGGAGATGCCATTGCTGCTGGCCCAAGGACAACAAGCACTTGACATTGGCAGTCACCTGATGGGCTTCGTTTCACAAGACCTTTTCTCAGAGACTCTTTTCCATCCAGCCTCCAGCTGCAGTCTGGGTCCCGACCAGCAGGCGAGTAGAAGTGCACGTGGCTGGTGTGGGCCAGGGGGGCGGGTCACAGCTCCAAATGATAAATCAGTGTGAGCACAGATTATTCAACATACCCCTGTCGGTTCTGCTTTCCTAAACCTTTAATGAAGTAAGATCGTATTTATTCTCCCTATCTCCTCTTAGGTTTCACAGAAGGAAATTCCTTTTCTTTGATGGATTTGATAACACTCTAAGATAGAGCATGACTCAGTTTCTGATGTGAGATACACAGAGCTGCTTCTCCACAGCCCTAGCAAGTAGCTGAGTTATGTGACAGGCTGGGCAGGGCGGAGACTCAATTTTAGAGACACTCGAGGGGCTCAGTCTAAAACTGGAACTTCCCTTGGAGAGGCTGAACCTTCCAAAGGGCCAGTTATGATTCTAGTCTGACAGCTTGGGAGCCAGTCAGACTTGCAACACTGCTCGTTGGTTGAATTTTTGTTAGAAAAATGGCTTCGCCTCCGAGCAGCCCCATATTCTCCTCCAAGCCATCAGCATTCCACACATCTTTGGGGTAATTGCAATTTCGTGTCCGCAGCATCCACTGTGAGCTGCTTTTAAGACTCAGGATAACCTGGGCAGCTTCACGTCCTTTGGAGCCACTCTCAGGCCAGCTCACAGGGAAAGGGCTGAAGGCACTAGGCTGCCTGGGATAATAGATTCCTTCCCTGCACATTGCCTGGACATCGACCACAGTCTTTGTACCGTCTACAGACCCCCGTTGCATGACTTCTATCCTCTGTGACTAAATATTCAGTCAAACAGTTTTCGAGCTCTAGAAGTATCCATTTCCTAAAAAACAGTTGGATTGCAAAAACATGTTATTTTATTCATTGAAGCAATTCACTCCAAAAATCTGAGTAGTCAACTTTAGCATCCTCAAAGGTATGCACCTGAAAATAACACACGTGCATACCTCAGAATAGAAAAATGCAGATTTCTCCCCTAGTTCAGAGTAGCTGTGTTTAATTAGTCTGTAAGGAGGTCTGTTTCCTTCAGGGTTGTTTACTTTGTATCCAAAGCTGAGCCCTGCCCAAGTGTTCTGCTATTTCAGTAGGTCTTCTGACAAACCAGGCACCCCGCCACCGTGGTCAGGAGAATTAAGTCTAGACCTAAATAAAAGGCTCCAGAAAGCTGGACCACGCTAATGTTTAAGTTTCATCAATTCAAGTGTGTTGAAAACCTCAAGCAAAATTGAAAAATTTAAGGGTGCATCCTTTTTCCCAGCTTTCCTGTTGCAAATAAGATGACCAACTGTTCTGATTTGTACAGAACTGTCCCCGTGTTTGCACTAAAACTCTCACATCTAGGAAACCTCTCAGTCTTGGACCAACCGGGATGGTTGATCCTAATATATCTGTGTCCACTGATGTCACTTAAAGCCAAGATCATATCCAGGAGAGCTGGTGGCACTCGCCATGTTTTACTAACTAAATCAACATTATAGTGATGGTTCCAAGGTGACCCCTTTCAGCGGCGAACAGTGTATTAGCTGAACTCATCCCTGACTTGTTTTTGAGCCACAGTGGACCGCCTTTCAAAGCATCCAGATGCTCATTGCTTGCCAGGGGAGAGGGGATGGTTGTAAATAAGCCCACGGGGCACGGGATTGGGGAAGAGTATGTCACTTGTGAGGACTAATCCTGAAAATCGGCCCATGTGCTGTTGTTGGCTCATACAGTGGATTGGCAATCCATGATCTAGATGTGTCCATGAGCACAGGCTAATCCATGGTGGCCCAATCCTAGTCTGATCGCTTCTGTACCAGGGCCTAGTTTTCAGCTTATTTACACTGATAGGAACTTTGCTCGTCAGGGTGTCGTGGTAAGTGAGGAACACTATGGGAGAGTATGATATGATCAGGAACTTCTTTCCTGCTGGCTGGAGTAGATCTGTCTGCAATTTTTAAAATTCGGTCAGAGGTTGGTTCCCAGAAAATTCTTCTCCACAATTCTTACTATACAAAATCTTTCCCTCCAGCAAAGAAAGTCAAACAACAAGGAAGTAAACCCCTCAAACCCGGTGGCATCAAGTTCTGACAACCCTTCCTGTACGATGTGTTCTGTTCATTCCTCAATGGAATCGAGTCCCCAGGTTGTCTCACTAACAAACACACTCCTTTCAAGTTTATCCTGTAGAGTCTTTTGACATTTAGCTTCATAAATGATCACCTTGATCATACTCTACCAGTGACCAAAAATGTTCTCTGCTTCCTTATGCATTTAAGTTCTGAGCCCTTAGTTCAGTTAAGTGGCCTCTGAAAGGGAGTGAGAGCACAGCGGTGACCAGAGTTCCCCAGTTCCCCAGATAGTTAGCTTGAACACTAAAGGGAACATATTGATTTTCTGGGCAGGGAAGGAAGCCGAGGCCCTCACAGGAACACAGGAAAAACCCCAGATCCAGGTCCTGATGCAGAAGCGTCCACCTTGGTCCATCTCTGATGAGCTCCTCGCGGCTCCGTTCTGCAGAAACCATTTGTCCATCAGGACCCCAGAGTCACATTCCCCAAGTTTAGCAAACTCAATGGCAAGAGGAAAGCATATAACTTGCATGTTTACATATGAAGCCCAGGCAAAGGCTCCAGCTCTCAAATGTCTACCTTTAATGGCACTTTGTGGGCAGTGGGATGGAGAGGCAGGATGGCCTGGCGTAGGCTACACACCGATTCCTGTGGCCTCACTTAAGCTGTGACAGTGTCCCCAACCAGATAGAATGGAAGCTGGTGGCTTCCTATAGAGAGAAGTACCAGACAGCCCAAAGCAGCATATATCCCGTGCCACTACCTAGATAAAAAAGTGAGGTGTCCAATGTGGTAGAGTGGACGTTTGAGTCTGTGTTATACTGTTTACTTACCTGTGTTATTAAAGTTAAACAGGTAACGGAAATGTGCTCCTGTCAACTCTGAACTGCATTTTCAAGCTTCATAACAAGGGTTTTTTTTTGTGTGTGTGTGTGATTTCAATGCTTTTATTTTTTTTCCATTTTATTTATTTATTTTTAAATTTTTATTAGAGTATAGTTGATTTACAATGTTGGGTTAGTTTCTGCGGTACAGCAAAGTGTATCAGCTATACATATACGTATATCCACTGTTTTTTAGATTCTTTTCCCATATAGGTCATTACAGAGTATTGAGAAGAGTTCCCTTAATTTTTAAATGTTCCACCTTTTCAAGGCCTCTGGTAGGAAGGATGGCCAGAATTACTTCTGTTTAACCAAATGGCTTGATCAGAGCTTCCCAAGTTTTAGTTAAAGTCTTTCAGCTGAAATTTTCATTCTCTTAACCTGTTCTGCAGTACTTTGGCCTAGAAAGCACCTCTGTTCCTGAGTCATCAGAGGAGTTGCCCTGCCTTTGGAGCATTAAGTCTCATTGGAAAGATTTCCCATCTGAAGGCTTATTCGGAGGCAAAGGCCGGGGCCTGGGGGCCAGGACCTCTGTCCCCATCCAGCTCCTGAGGGGCAGCCTCGGTCCCTCAGCCCGCAGAACCCACCCCCCATAGAGGACGGATGTGGGGATCACTGACGAGATGGTAGATCTGTCTTCTTCCCACTCAACTTTAATTTATTTGAAAACGAAAGCATTTCCTATGATTTGCCTGACATTTACACTTTGTGTCCAAATCCTCCAACCACCCCGCCCGCAGAGGACTGTGCAAGATCGCGCTGTTTCTCGGGGGCCCATTCAGACCTCTGAGGGGGTCCATCCCGTGAACTAGGACTTCACAGTACAGTTCAGCCCTCCCCGTCTTAATCACGTGTTCCCCCAGCTCTAAGGGGGTGAGGTTAGAGGTGTCTGGGTTCAAGTCCCCCTACAGGGCTCTGAACAAACACTTCAGCTCTTAAGGCCTCAGTTTCCTCGTCTGTTACATTAGGTTCTGTACACCCCACTTGGGATGGGTGTGAACAAAGTCCCAGAACCATGCCTGGCACAGAGGGGGAGGGTGCCCCAGCCCTTGCTTATCAGTTTCTTTTTATTTTCATTCCTCCCCATGCTGCCTCCAGCAGCCTGGATACTCCCCACCCTGCCCCCTCTCTGTGGCTTTGCTCAGGCCGCTTCCCCCAACTGGACTGCTCAGCCCCTTGGTTCATGACAGTCAGGTGAACAGCCCTGGTCTCTGAGCTGAGCCAGGAGCACCCCTCGCCCTCCTTCCTGTATACTCGCCTACACCAGCCTGTGTGTGGATGGCAGGCCAAGGGGCTGCCCTGCTCCCTTCATGCTCAGCACATAGTAGGTGCTCAATAAATAAAAGCTCTTTGGCTGCAGTCAACAAACATCACCTCCAAGTCAGTGTTAGTTTAGCCCTTCCACCTGTTTCTAACCAAACACCAAGTGAGGATGTTGGCCAGCAAGATGGTAAATGGGTTTCTTTCTCTTGCTACTGCCCACCTGGTCCTGGAGGAAACCAGGCTTTGTGAATGACTGGAAGGTTCTCAGCAATGTGTGGTATACGCTGAGGAAAGGGTCTTCAAGCCAAAGAGAAGAAACATTAAGTGCTGATAATTGGGAGTTGGCCATTTTCATCAGCCCTGGACCACTTGAATAATGATACACCCTCAGTGTGACCGATTTCCTTGGTTACCTCGAGCCTTGTTTGCAGTATTTCTATTCTTCACAAAATAAGTTTTTACTGAAATGGCTAAGGTTATCTATCTATCACCACGTCTCTTCTATTTGTCTTGTAAATTCCATTTATTGAGGCTTTATCATGGTTTCTGTCATTGTTTTTTTCTTCGTTATCATTTGTACATTATCTTCTTCCTCCTTTCTCTCCCTCTTCCCCTCTCTTCACTTTCTTTCCCTCTCCCACCCTACCCTTTCCTAGAACCTGGAATGGTGTTCTGTGCAATGTGGATTTTCAATGTTTACTAACTGAATAAATGTAAAAAAAAATTTTAAGACTTTATTTTTTTAGAGCAGTTTTAGATTCAGAGCAAAATTGAGAGGAAAATACAGAGATTTCCCATATGCTCCCTGCCCCACACATGCACAGGCTCCACCATAGTCAGCATCATTCACCAGAGGGTTCATTTGTTACAATCAATGAATCTACATTGACACGTCATAATCACCCGAAGTCCATAGTTCACTCTTGGTGTTGTACATTCTATGGAAGAATGTATAATGACATATACCGATCATTACAGAATCCTACTGCGTATTTTCACTGGCCCCCAAATCCTCTGTGCTCCACCCACTCCTTCTCCCTCTCCTCCAACCCCTGGCAACTACTGATCTTTTTACTGACCCCATAGTTTTGACTTTTTCAGAATGTCTCATGGTTGGAATCATATAGTACATACCACTTTCAGACTGCCTTCTTTCACTTAGTAATAATGCATTTAAGTTTCCTCCATGTTTTTTTCATGGTTCGATGGCTCATTTCTTTTTAGTGCTGAGTAATATTCCATTGTCTGGATATACAACAGTTTATTTATCCACTCACTTACTAAAGGACATCTTCCAAGTTTTGGCAGTTATGAGTAAAGCTTATGTAAACATCTGTGTACAGTTTTCTATGTGTACACAAGTCTTAAACTCCTTTCAGTAAATACCAAGGAGTGCAATTGCTAGATCATAGGGTAAAACTATATTTAGTTTTGTAATAGACAACAAAACTATCTTCCAAAGTGACTGCACCATTCTGCATTCCCATCAGCAATGAATGGGAGTTCCTGTTGCTTTACATTCTTGCCAGAGATTACTGTTGTCAGCGTTTCAGATTTGGGTCATTCCAATAGGTGTGTAGTGGTATCTCCTTGTTTTAATTTGCAGTTCTCTGATGACATATGATGTGGAACATTTGTTCATAGGCATGTTTGCAATCTGTATATCTTTTTTGGTGAGTTGTCTAGTAAGGTCTTTGGCCCATTTTTCAATTGGATTGTTTTCTTATTGTTGAATTTTAGGAGTTCTTTGTATATTTTGAATTCATTCTTTATGAGATGTATCTTTTGCAAATATTTTCTCCCCATCTATGGCTTATCTTCTCAGTTTCTTGACATTGTCTTTCACAGAGCAGAAGTTTTTAATTTTAATGAAGTCCAGCTTATTAATTCTTTCTTTCATGGACAATTCCTTTGGTGTTGAATTTGAAATTCATCATCACCTAAGTCTTATCCTATATTATCTTCTAGGAGTTTTATAGTTTTGTGGTTTACATTTAGGGCTATGATCCACAGAAGACCCCAAATTTAATTTCTGGGAAGAGTATAAGTTCTGTGTCTAGATTTATTTTTTTCATGTGGATGTCCAGTTGTTCCAGCATCATTTGCTGAAGAGACTATCTTTGCTCCCTTTTATAGCCTTTGCTCCTTAATGGAAGATCAGTTGAGTGTATTTTGTATTTATGTGGTTCTATTTCTGGACTTTCTCTTTTGTTCCATTGATATACTTGTGTGTTCTCTCACCAATACCGCACTGTCTTAATTACTATGCTTCATAGGAAGTCTTAGTGGCCTTTTTTCTCATATCATTTTCTCCACATGCTTAAGTAGAAAGTGCCGTACACTTAAATAATATCAACTCTTTGAGTTGAGAGCCTCCATACGATTATGAAACTGATTTAACTTTATTAGACAGTTGGGAAGCTAAGGTTCTCTAGATAGAAGAATATCCCTGACTTTTTATGTGTGTCAAAGGACTACAGCAACTGATAAAATTAATGAACAGGAAGAAGGCTTGTGTGTGTGCTTTTCTTCAACTACCCAGTGGGTGGGCACCAAGTTTTCACAGGATCTTTTGGGTTTGAGCCCATCCTTCTCTTCTCTGGCCTTGCTTTGAATATCAAATAGACAATTCAGGACTTCCTCTAAGCCAGGAACTGAGTAATTTGTGAAGAAAAGTGTATATTTTAATCGATTGTGAGGACTTTTCCTTCATGATGCTGCCTTAATGAGGAGGTTGTGTTTCCGCTGTAATCACTCTTCTAAATTCTCTGTATCTCTCCCCTCATACGTATTTACACATTTCAGGATTTTGCTTGAAAACTATATTATCTAGCAAGTTGTCTACATCACACAGCACAAGAAAATCAGAGTTTAAGTTGCAATGTAGGTTATCTGAAGGTTTGTTTCAGGTATTGAGATTCTTTTCCATAATCTCTGTTAGGAAAGTTTTCTGCAGTTCTATCTTGTTGTGGAATTTCCACATAAGTGGCTCCCCTTTTCTGTAGGACACAGGAAAGCACACATCTGTCCCCAATGAGGTCCATTAGGTAGATCATCCCTCAGAGTAAATCCCAAGAAGATTGCTGTTACCCTGGATCCTGACCTCCAAGCTGCAGAGTGGGGTTGGTCTAACCAGTTGATACACATCATTTGAAGCAATGAATGCACTCTCGTAGAATGTTCTCAGTCCATGATGCTATGTAGGAAACAGTTTTCACTTCCTTTAGTTACGGGTAAGGTTTTACAACATGGTTATAAACCCTTGCAAGTGTGCACTTTTAATGGAGATGTTGCCTAAATTTTAATTATCACAGTACAAGGGGTTCTTAAAGAAGATTGTAAGGTGGGAGTGAAATAAGAGGAGAAAATTATGGCGCAGGTGACGGCAGATAATCTAGGACCATATTAGAAAGAGTCAGATAGCTGAAATCCAGGTACAGAGGACATGCAATATAAATTATGTAATAAATGGAAATTGTATTTTTGAAACCCTGAAAAGCATAACTGAATTAATCTCCTGATTTGAGCTCCATGGGCTGCACCTCATTCTCAGCAAAGCTATACACCTAGTGCTGAACAAGACAAAATGTGGAGAAGCCGTCGTTGGTTGGCAGAACTAAAATTAAATAAAGATTGCTTTATTCCCTGATAGAGATGGAAAAAGGGGTCTCTGAGTGGTTGTAAAGCCAAGCTGCGGTGCTGCAATTTTATAACTGCTCAGAGTTTTCAAGTTCTTAGGCAGACACCCAAGCTCTTCCTTTTTGGGGTCACTTACCATAAAAAATAAACCTGCTTCTATGGTGCTGTCAGAGCAGCATTATTGGGCAAACATTCACTCATGGATGGGATTTTTGCTTTGTTTTATGTTTTGCTGCCCGAGATCTCAGGCTCCATCCTTTTTCTGGAGACTGATCCTTTTCCATTGGAATTTGGAGGTGATAAGGGCAGGAGGCCTTACTAACCAGATCCGTCATCTGTAGAGGTGGGCGCTGGAGGCCCAAGAGTCTTGTGTTGGGAGACATGGTCCCTGGACCCACCTGCAAAGCCTTCCTGTTTTGGTTGTATTTGCCTAGTTTTGAACTGAAAAGGAATTTGCTTAAGTTCAGAAAAAAAATTGTAAATAAAATCTTAAAGCTTGTTCACTAAAGGTTTCCGTGTGTGTATTGGGAGGTTGTAGAGGATTTTTGTGTGCTTACCACATACCATGATAGAACTTATCTTTTCTCCATGATTTGGTACTTGTTCACTCTGTTGTCTGTGTATGTGTTCACATGTGCACTAGCAGTGGACATGTCTGTGCATTCAGACCGAAAGCTCCACCATTTAGATCCAGGGCTGTGAGATGTCCACAGTTCCCTGTGTTTGTATTTTATGCTGTTCAAAAGTTAGTGATGTTTAAAGGCACACTAATGAAAACCTTTTGTATGCATTACTACAGTGAACTTCCTCTACCAGAAAGTAAGTAGAAATTAATATTTTTCTCCCATTGTAATATTACTGTTTACCAAAATGTAAATAGAGATTGACAAGCAATCTATAAGTTCCACCTTAACACTAAAGGAAAATAAAGTTTTTAATTACTAAAGGAATATGAATCAGAGCAGATTTTCTAAATTTTTAAGTAACAAAATTCTGTTTTAAAATATGATCTAGATGGAACCCTGCTGAGGACTAAATTGTGTCCCCCACATCCCACAAATTTCATAGGTTGAAGCCCTGATACCCAGTGAGATAGTTTTTGGAGATGGGGCCTTTGGGAGGTGATTAGGTTCAGAGGAGGTCATGAGGGTGTGGCCCCCATGATGATATCAGTGCCCTTATAAAAAGGGACAAGAGACAACTTGCTTTCTCTCTCTCTTTCCCTCTGTCTGTGTCTCTCTCTCATGAGATCTGAGAAAGATGGTCATCTGCAAGCTAGGAAGAGAAACTGACTTGATCCCTTGATCTTGGACTTTTCAGTGTCCAGCACTGTGAGAAATAAACATCTGTTGTTTAAACCACCCACTGTATGCTATTTTGTTACAGCAGCCTGAGCAGACTAATACAAATACCCATACATAAAGCAGTTTAAAATGACACTTATTATGTATAATTTTATATTATATATCATTACATAGAGTATATTATGTATTGTTATATCTTACATAAATTATGTGTAAATGCTTTATAAGCAAATTTTATAACACATGATAAAATCAACTAATGGTAATATTAGTTAATTTGGTGTTGCCTGATGTGTTGAAATTGATTTATAACATTTTGGAGTCTTTGCATTGTTTATATGTATATATTTCAATTGTTAGAAATATTTCAAATACTTCAAATATTTGCAGAATATCTAAAAGCACCATTGGGAAACTTGATGGTGTTTCTAAAAGTTTGAAAACCATTAAACAAAACTTTATCCAAATATATTTAAGCTTTTCTTGAAGGTGTTTGGAAGAGTCCTCTGGATGAGAATGTGGACTTTTTGATAAACCCTCCTGCTGAGTAGAGAGACTGCAGTATAGTATATAAGAACACAGGCTCTGTTTGAACACTGGTCCCTGATCACGAATCTCACTTTCCTAATTTGTAAAATGATGTTGTATTAGTCTGCTAGGGTTGCTGTAACAAAATACCCAGACTGGGTGGAACAAACAATAGTAATTTATTTTCTCTTCTGGAGACCAGAAGTCCGAGATCAGTGTGCCGTAGGGCTAGTTTCTGGAAAGACCTCTCTTCCTGGCTCATGGATGACCATCTTCTCAGTGTCCTCACATGGCCTTTCCTCTGTGTGTGAGAGAGAGAGAGCCCTGGGGTCTGGGGTCTCTTCCTCTTCTTGTAAGGACACCAGTCTTATTGGATCAGGGCCCTACCCTCATGACCTCATCAAACCCTAATCACCTCCCTAAAGACTCCATCTCCAAATACAGTCACTTTGGGGGCTGGAGCGTCAATGTATGGATTTGGGGAACACAATTCAGTCCATAACAGGGAAAATCAAGCACTTAACTCAGGTCTGGTGTGAGGTTTAAGTGGATTGACTCATAAGGGGGACTTAGAACAGTGCCTGGCACAGAGTAAGTGCTGCATAATTTGTTAGCTGTGTTTATTACCGGAAAAAATCATGGCCTCATAAAAACCATGCTCTTCTTATTAAGAGAGTGGCTGCACTTTGGGAAGTGGCGGAACATGCGTGTGTTTTCACTGAATGCTGTCTTGGCAGACAGAGGTCGGAATCGGTCCTCTGTCGCCTGCAGCTTGAGCCGTGGTTCCCCTGGGGCCCTCCGGGGGTGGGAGGCAATGGAGCCACTCGACGCCTTGGCAACCGAGTGTGCAGTTTGCTGGTTATCAGCCCTCATGGTCCTGAGCAAGCTGGTCCACGTAGCATGATTAGAAGGCAGCTTGAACGACGGCTGTCCCAGTCCGATCTGCACACTTCAGGTTTGCCGGGCAGGGCTGGCCTAAGACGGCCGAGTGTAAACATTCAAGCTCAGCTGGGGGTGGAAGCTGGGTTTCATCATCCTTTGTAGCCTTGGGATCCAGCCTGGTGACTATGGAACATAGTAAGTGTTGGGTGAATGGAAAAGTCTATAAATTATGGGCGAATGGCATCTTTCTTTTAGTTAAAGATTCTGTGAGAGGCTAAGCGTTGTTGGCTGCTTCTTTTCTGGCAAAAAAGAAAAAGGAAAGAAGGAAGGAAGGAAGGAAAGAAAGGAGGGAAGGAGGAAGGAAGAAAGAAAGGAAAAGAAAAATACAGAAAAGAAGACAGAAACGGAAGGATGTAAGGAAGGAAGGAGGGATGGAAGGAGGGAAGAGAGAGAAAAGAAGGGAAGGAGAGAGAGGAAGAAAGGGAGTTAAGAGGATGTGCACAGCCATCTTGGAGGACAGACCTGGCTGTCATGGGCTTCACCTACCTCTCTTATCGTGTATGTCACCATATTAATTCCTCTCTGCTCTGACACCCACTCTTTTGTGCCCCCGGGGCTGTGCTGAGACTGGCTCCACCCAGGTCCTCTTGACATGGAAGACAGGGTGTCTGCAGTCCACAGGTGTGAGAACACACGACGCCGGGAAGTAATTAGCCAAGGCAGCAAAGAAGTAAGTGGAGAAGGGAAAGCGTCTTGGCAGTTTCCATCCTCATCCTTGTCATTCCTCTTTCTTGTCCTTCTCTTGGGCTTTTTCTAATTGTGGAAAGTCTGGTGCAGAGGGAAAAATCATTCAGAAGAAGCCCAGAGGAGTCCGGCTGGGCGTGAGGTGGGACAGTGATGTACGCGCCCGTCTGCCTGGGTTCGGGGCAACATTAAGGCACTCGGTGAGCTGAGACCAGGTCCTGGGACCAATTGGGCAGATGGGCTTAAGGCACAGACGCACATACATGCACACACACACACACACACACACCCATGTGTAACTGAGAAAGTTCATGGGGATGGGAGTGGAAGGGCCACGACGTTCTGGAGGGCTAGGACTCTGGTTCAAGGCAAGCACTTACCACTTGCTGTTTCTGTGACCTTTTCACAAAGCGTGATTTCTCCACTTCCTCATGTAAAACAAAAAGATTGATGATCTCCAAAGCCCCTTCTGGCCTCTAAATCTTATAATTATGCTGCATAATCTTACTCTTCCGCTGACAGGATTTTCTCATCCCAGAAGCTCGGAGGGAGGCACCAGTGTTGCCTTAGAGAGATGCAGAGCGGATGTGGGATGCTGAGCTCTGGGGTGAGGGCTCAGCTGCAGATTTCCTGGGATTTATCTGGAGTTTCCCAAGAGCCCAGCGAATGAGCTGCTGCCCAAAATGATAGAAGTTAACAACAAAATCAGGGGAACAAACACGTGTAAAGAAACTAAGAAAATGGCTGTGAAGACTTGGGGGTGAAAGCCCGAGAGTCTGGGCTGATACCCATGAGGTGTCTGTGCCCCCATCATGGGGGTCCTCACCCCCATCAGCTTCCCAGTGTCAGCATTCAGACAGAGTACAGGACGGCCCAGCAGGAGATAGACTGTTACTGGCCAGGGTCAGAGCTTAGACAAATCTCTAAAACACAGAAAAGCAACTTGGGATTTAGGGGGTTAAAATTCCCAGCAGCTTTAAAAAATTGCCCTTCCCCTCCGCAAAATGAATAATCAAAGACATTTTGGCCATTGGCTCATAAATAGAGCAACTCGAAAGCACAAAAAATCATGCCAGTAGTGCAGGGAGGCATAAAATCTCTGAATTATATATTAATATGTCATGTGAGAAGAAAAAGTGCTAAAGAAATAGTGTAAGAAAAATAAATAGAACCACATTAAAAGTGAGCATGTCCCAGTTGGTCAGTTATGTCAAACATAAAACAACAAATAGCACTCTTAGGAAGTCATCAACATTTTTAATTTTACTGCTGCTTTTTCCATGATAAACTACATCAAGGTGTGAATGGGGCTGAGGCTGCAACATTGATTTATTTTATTTATTTTTTTTGCAGTACGCGGGCCTCTCACTGTTGTGGCCTCTCCCGTTGCGGAGCACAGGCTCCGGACGCGCAGGCTCAGCGGCCATGGCTCACGGGCCCAGCCGCTCCGCGGCATGTGGGATCTTCCCAGACTGGGGCACGAACCCGTGTCCCCTGTATCGGCAGGCGGACCCTCAACCACTGTGCCACCAGGGAAGCCCGCAACATTGATTTTTTATGTCCACGTTAAATGTACATATATTTTAAAAGAATTTGCAAGGTAGGATGTGCATAAAATTATTAAATTGGAACTGACAGCCCTCTGGTCATCTTTACTTCCTAGAAGAAACAGCCTGTTTTCCTGGGATTTCTTCTTGCTGGATGTTCAGAGGACTGGACTCCAGGATCTGCCCCATAATTCACTGTGGTTCATATACTTTTTGGGGGCCTTAATTTTCCCATCTCTGAAGTTGGTATTAAGTCTTTTTTCTATTTATTATTACTAACAAGAGCAACAATACAATTATGGTTACTGTTAAGACTTGTATTTGTTGAACTAAATATTACCACGTACATGTAGGAATAAGACCCCAAGTACTAGAGCACGGCCTCACATTCCCCCAAAACAGGGAGTGCTTGTTTTAAACGTGGTCTTGAAGAACCAAGCACATTGCATGTTTCCTTTTGTTGTCGCTGTTTCTGTTGTTGTTTTGGTTGTGCCTTTCAGTAAATCACTACAGTTTTCTGTTTTAGATTTCAAGGAGGAAAAAAATGCCACATGAGTGTAGCTGTATGGGGTTTAAGACACAGGGTTTAAGAGCAATGGATGTGCAGATGGGGGTCTCCACGCCCTTTGTCCGGGGCTCCTTTTCTCCATACACTGCTCCCGGTTTTCCTCTCCTTTCAGCTGGACTCTGATGTGCAGAGCGGCAAGGAAAGGGGTGCGTCTTGACAATAAGGGTTCTAAGTAATGTCCACTTCCACCTCTGCAGTGATGACACTCCATCAATCCATAGATTGATGGTTTAGGTTTCATAGACTTTTTTTACACTGGAAGCTTGGCTAATACTATAGCTGTTGCTGGCAGTAAATATGTTACATTAAACCATAATTACGCTGTGCTAGTCTATCTACAACATAATATAATAATACTGATGAGAGTAAAAATTCCATTCACATTTTCGTGTCTCTTTACTCTTCACCAAGCACATTCACAGGCATTATTATCTTCTTTTGATTGGGAAACTTATGAGACCTGGTGAAGTGGTTGAAACAAGTATTCTCCAGAAGATGACCTGTAGCCTGAGTGACTAGCTTTCCATTTCCAGTTCAAAAAGTAAGCAAATAAACAGTTGGTATTTACCCCATGTTTTTTTGTAGCTTTATCAAGGTTAGTAATTTCCATTTTAGTTTGTAACAGAGGCATTGATCAATTTCAATGAGGTTTCAAATACTCATTACCTTGGAGAATTAACCATATTCAAGTGAGTCACCTATGGAATATGACACAGCTGCAATTTCTTTTTTTTTTAATTTTTGAATTTTTATTGGAGTATAGTTGCTTTACAATGTGTTAGTTTCTGCTGTACAATGAAGTGAATCCGCTATATGTCTATCTATATCCCCTCCCTCTTTGACCTCCCTCCCACCCCCATCCCACCCAGCTAGGCCATAACAGAGCACTGAGCTGAGCTCCCTGTGCTATACAGCAGGTTTCCACTAGCTAGCTATTTTACATATGGTGGTGTGTATATGTCAATCCTAATCTTCCAATTTGTCCCACCCCTTCCCCTCCCCCATGTCCACATGTCCATTTGTTACGTCTGCGTCTCTATTCCTGCCCTGCAAGTAGGTTCATCTGTACCATTTCTCTAGATTCCATATATATGCGTTAATATATGATATTGCAATTTTGAATGGCAAGACCCCTGTGTACAAACTGTGTCCTTTTCCAACTTCATATCCTTCAGGACTAATCAGTGATGAGCAACCAGGTTGAGATTTTACTGGACTGGTTTCAACACTGTGTGGACTGTGTTTTATCTGTCCTTATCAAGTCTTTGGTAGAGATTCCTAGTTACTTGTCCAGATCCTTGATCCATTGCACGGTAAGCACAGCGGGAAAGTCAACTTGGTTGACTTAGGGTCTCAAGTCAAGTCTCAAGTTGGAATGAACAAAAATTCCTACTGTTTTTTTTTTTTAAGTCAAGACTAAGAAATAACTTGTTGGAGGTGGCTACAGTGCTGCTAAAGGAAGATCAAATTCAGAATAAAATTTAATCAAGTCTTTGTATCCCAGCATGAGCAGTGAGACACCACTGATACGCCATGTCACGTGACCTCTGTAAGCCTGTTCTCTTCTTGGTGCAATAGGATGATAACGACCACCCTGGTCATCGATAATCTTTGTGGTAGTGGGTGACAGAATCAAAGGAGAAAATAAACATGGAATCCTCCTGTGAAATGTGACACCTGAAAGAAATGTAAATGGCTATTTTCCATGGCAGGGACATGGCCCGGCTGGGGGCTGAGGTGAGAAATGCCTTATCCAGAGACACAAATATGAAAGCAAGTTTAGGGCTCTGTGGTCTCATACGAGACACACATTGCTTTTGTTGCCTCACTTTACACTTGACTCTTGTTGCCTCATTTTACACTTGACTCGTACACCTATGGCTATTTATCTTCAAGCCAGCCACTATACTACTGGCCAAATCCATTTTTTTCCCTTTTTTTGAAGAACTGATTGCAAGGACTTATATTTTGAATAAGTATAGTTAGATAAATATATTATATACAAATATACACCCATTCGTCATGGCAACTGATTTCATGACTGTCATGACTTATTGACATGCTTCCATTGCAGAGTTCTTAAAACAAATTCTGGTCCACTTTCCATATTTGCTACGATTTTTAATCACAGAGAATAAGTAGGTAAATAATCGAACTGTTCTCCAAAGTCTTTTCCTTGGACGAAATCATTTTACCCAGACAGGACGTATCCTCAGTGGGTTCTTAAAACAAATTCTGGTCCACTTTCCATATTTGCTACGATTTTTAATCACAGAGAATAAGTAGGTAAATAATCGAACTGTTCTCCAAAGTCTTTTCCTTGGACGAAATCATTTTACCCAGATAGGACGTATCCTCAGTGGGTTCTTTCAAGCTCATTTATTTGCTTGTTTACTTTATTATGCTGCTGCCCTAACAGGTATATGTGAGAGAGTAAAACTGCAGTCAGACAGGAAGATAAAGCAGGTAGCAGCCTGAGTGTGGGCGTCAAACCAAAAGAAGAGGGTACTGGGATATCTTGAGCGGCGTCCAAATCTGTCAGGATGGGGGGAGATGGTGGCAGTTGTGTCAAATGCTCATTTGTTTTTCTACCAAATGTAATGTTGAGTGTTTTGCCCGAGATAAAGAAAAAAAAAAAGAACATTACTAATGGCGGGTATCCATCACTCTGTCATCTATTTGAAGCCCCCTAGAAGAGGGAAAGAATGCAAAATAAAATGTGTTTAGTTGTAACCAAAAAGCAAATGCCTCATCTGAAAGTTTTATTCACCCAAGAAATATCCTGAAAGTTTCATTTAGCTTCTAAAGAAAAATGTGCTAAATAACGAAAAGGAAAATTACTAAGAAATGCTTCAAGAAGGCTTAGGTTAGCTGCTTGGGGACTAGCAAAACAGCAATTAAGTTTATAGAATGAAGGGATTAAAAGGAACGTAAATGAAAAGTAGAAGGAAATAAACTCTGTTCTAATCTCTAAAAATGGCTTAAATTAAATGCTCATTATAGAATGGGTTTATGAGGCACACACAAAGCGGCAAGGGTTAGGAGGCAGGGATTTAAAACCTACTTCTGACGATGCTGACAAAATCCTGTGCAGTGGTTGCATCCTTGGATACCTCTCTAGCCCACCCAAAAGCAATTCTGTTTGACACCAAGTGACTTTTCAGTGTTGTATTCAGTATTAATTAAAAATGTTTTTAACTGATTCATTCCTAGGTGGAATTCCACACACACAGACACACACAGGTACTCAGACACACACACACAAAATATATATACATACACACATATATATTTGTATATATGGCATACAATTATTTTTGAAAGTCCCTTCATGTTAGAAAATTGCACCAAACAGTAGACGGTAGACTGCAGAATGATTCCTGAAATAGAGTTATTGCAATTCAGGAATGGAAAGTAAATGAATAACCAAATATACCGCTAATCTTAACTCGAAGGCATTTCCATAATTGACGCTCCGTGAACCTTCTGTGAGCCATGGGCTCCAGAGCTGAGGGATTTAACTTGAAAAGGCTCTGATGCTTAATGATTTATGGCCATGTTCCTCCATGAGCTGGCTGTATCTGCTCTGCACAGAGCACGACCGGGCAGCAGGGAGCTGAAGCCTCCTTTGGTTATACTGGGAGCCTAACTGTGCAGTGCTCCCGGGCCGAGGCATCTGAAGGGAAGCCTGCGTTCCCTGGGGGCAGTGAGAGAGAGCTGGGAGGCCCACAGAGAGGTGTCTGGACTAGGTTTATCTGCACCCAGTGTGGGCGGATGCTTCGTCCAGATCTCACTATCTTGAGAGGGCTGGAGGAAATACCCAGTTATCTGGCAAGTGCTGTTGCTTTCTGTGGGTAGCTATTTTGTCGTCTTGAATATTTCATCACTCTACAATCATCTTCCCTTTGGTTTGCTAAGCACTCTTATTAGACAAACTCCTTGGTGCTGAAAGATCTGAAGCTGATTCACTACCCTGTGAAATCCCCATTTCTGGTATATAAAGAGATTTCTGCCTTGTGAGAATTTATCCACCACGTGTGCCGTCACCAAGATGACTTCAGAACTGGTGATGGTCCTACCACTGCTGGAAATCTGTAATTGAATAAACAATAAATCATTTAGACAAACAGATACAGCTTGATAGAATAAGACTTCGATAATTTGAAACGTGTTAAATCAGAAATGGCCAGGGCCTTTCTACAATCTATAATAAAAGGGTTCGCTCAGTGGATGAACCAACGTTACCTGGGGAATGTGTAATCCACTAAGGGCAGAAAATGTTTTAATGTATTTAGGCAGTATCCATTCAGGTAGCAAAGCCCATTGGAAGTTCTGCTGGTGAATACTTTTTTAAACCATCGTAATAATTTTATTATCTAGAAGCTGTGAAATAGCATTTTTTAAAAGTCCAAATTAGTGAGGTTTCACTGAGTTAAAAATGAGCAAATCTCTGCCACTCTTAGGTACACATATTATAAATTTAAATATTTTTTCCTATACCATAATGAAGATTTATTTTAACAGGAAGAGCACACATTTGTCCCTCCATTCATATGTCTTGTCAGGGTTGGTCACATAGGGGAGCAACAGTGTATTTGCCGAGATTTTGACCAATGCCTTTTCTCTTCCTGGTGGTTTATGTGATTCCTTTTTCTCCCATCCCCTCCACTCCCCGGCCAGGTGGATGGTTATCCTATGCCCCTGGTCTCAGCAGGGAGATACAGGGCACACAACACTCAGTCCTGCTTTCCCTTGGCTTTTGTGTTCCAAGAGACCATCCCCTTGGTGAAAACCCTACAAATGTAGAATCATTATGTGGAGGAAGCATCCTGGGTCAGAACTGTGCTTCTAGCTCTTCTTCAGCTAGGAAAGATTTTCTAAAATTGAGAGAGCAGGACAAGTGAAAATTGCAGGGATATTGAGGGGTCCAAGAGAAAGGACCAGAGAAATTTGAGGAGCAAAGGGCACCAGAACCCACATCCACTCCCACGTTCGACTTATACAGCAACAGCAGAGTCGTTTCACACAGACCACCTCCCCCTTGTTAGGGCTGAATTGTGTCCCCAGAAGTGATGTGTGGGAGTCTCAACCCCCATACCTCAGGATGTGGTCTCATTTAGAGATGGGCTGTTCACAGAGGTGATCAAGTCAGGGGCAGCGCTGGGCCAACATGACTTGTCCTCATAGAAAAGGAGACAATTTAAATGCAGCAACAGACCTGCAGAGAGGGAAGATGAAGTGCAGACACACAGGGAGAAAGCCGTGTGCAGAGGAACGCACAAATGCGGTGATGGTGCCACAAGCCAAGGAAAGCAGAGATGGTCAGCGAATCCCCAGGAGCCAGGAAGAGGTGTGAAATGGGTCGTCTCTCCCAGCCTCAGAAGGAATCAACCTTGCCGACACCCTGATGTTTGATTTCTGGTCTCCAGAACTGTGAGACAATGAATTTCTCTTGTCCCCTATTCTGCGATCCTGTTAGGGCAGTACTAGTAAGGTAACACAGCCCTGTTTTCTGAGTTCACTGGTACTCAGTGTTTTTTCCTGCAGAGGTTACTACATGACGACTTGTAATTTTGTTAATAACCCTCTCCTGCCCACTCCACGCACGCTCCCTGGGAGAAGGGAGTTGCACAGTCTCAGGAATGAGCAGTGCTTCCTTGGCTCAGGTCCTTGCCTGGATTTGGAGATTCCTGGAGTCACCTGGGCTGCAGATCAAGTCCTCCTGGCCCCCAGGTAGAGGTGTTGCCTCTGCTGCCCTCCAGGTGGGAAGCCAGTCCTCCCCTGCTGTCCCCTGGTGCCCGTAGCACATGCAGGGCTCTTGCCCTCTCTTGCCTAGAAGTTGGGAGGGGACCACCCAGGAGCCCCTACCTGGCCGCTTCTGCCCTAGCAGCTGCCCCTTAGTCCTCAACTTGGGAGAGTTGCCAGAGGAAGGGGAAGGCCTGGCTCACTTGCTACATTCTGTTTCTAGACTCCCGCTGTCTGACAGAGACAGAGCCACACCTAGCATTTTATATTTTCTACTACTCCCATTAGAAGAGCAGAAAGAAACAGGTGAAGTTAATTTTAATAATATATTTCACTTAACCCCATATATCCAAAATACTATCATTGACACCTTAATCAATATAAAACAGTAGGGTTGAGATAGTTTACCTGTTTTTGTTTGTACCAGGTCTTCAGATTCTGGTGTGTATCTCATGACGCATCTGGATTCAACTAGCCGGTAGTCACAGGTACCCAGTGGCTACCATATTAGACAGCGTTATTTCTAGATCAGAATATGCCTGCAGACCTCCTCTCTGATGTTGCATGCTTTTAGGGCCCTGTCCTTAGTAAGACTCTGGCGTGAGCACAGCGGTTTCTCTGCAGGACAGTCTGAGCCCTGGACCATCAATACATCCCCATCCCAGCCAATAGACTGAAAATTTACTCATTCATCAAGCAACGAGGTCCCTGAGAAGCTGGTTTTCTCACTACCCTTTTCTTCTTCTCCTTCTTCTTCTTCTTCTCCTTCTTCATCATCACTTTCTTCTTCTTCTTCTCCCCCTCCCCTCCCTCCCCTCCCCTCCCTCCCCCTCCCTCCCCCTCCCCTTCTTCCTCTTCCCCCTCTTCCTCCTTTTCTCCCCCTCCCCCTCCCTCCCCCTCCCCTTCTTCCTCTTCCCCCTCTTCCTCCTTTTCTCCCCCTCCCCCTCCCTCCCCCTCCCCTTCTTCCTCTTCCCCCTCTTCCTCCTTTTCTCCCCCTTCTCCTTCTTCTTCTTCCACATCCTTCTCCTCCTCCTCCTTCTTTTTCATCTTCTTCTTTTCCTGTTTTTACATGGTCTTTGCTCCCCAAACAAGTCACTGATAGGACATTATTTAATACCCCTAAAAGTGTGGTTTTTTGGTTAATTGATTTCCCCTTTGTTAGTTAACTAACAGTAGTCTGCCTCTTACCTGAAAGAATCACCTTGAGGCACAGGGCATCTTTGATAGGGTGAGACGTGCTTCCTGAAGAAAATCTCCAGCCTCCCGTTGCTGGTATTTGCTGTCTCTCTATATTTGCGGCTGCTTAAAAGCTTCCTTGTATCTTTCACTCTATCAGGCAGGACAGGGCTGTAAATTCATCCTTACGTGCGATTTCCTCTCTGGGATAACTCAATTATTCTGGCTTCTAGTACTTCATCTCCTATTAATGGGGTTGCTTGAACTTTTTGTGGTGTTTCTTCTTGGTTTATTCCTTTGATTTATTGAAACTGTTTAAGTTTCTGTTTCACACTAAATTCTTCTTTCCGATTCCATCTTGTCCCCATAATTTCATTCCCATCAATAAATGGTGACATTTGTTAACTACCTAGTGTCCCAAAGCTGAGCCACCCATGGGTCACCCATTAATCCATCAGACTCTTGGGGGAGGTTTTCTTTTCACTCCTGGATTTGACCACAGGGTGATGCTTCTCAATGCTATTTTAGCTTTAAATGCTGGGGAACTTGCTATGATTGTGTCTCGATCCGCTGTGACATGCTGTGCTCGTTACATGCCAAGGGACCACAGAGCAGAGAAGCAGGCACTTGGAGGACATGATGCCCACGTCAGAGGGAGCTCCTTGTCCTCGTTATGCCCAGAGGGCAGGGATGCCACACCTGCCCTCCTGTGATGTGGCTGCCAGAGGCTGCCCTGTCTCTTCCTTGGTGCCTCTGATGGAAGGCTGGGTGGTTTTCTTTTCTTCTTGTGGCTTCTGCAAACCGCATCATGGCACATTTTCAGCAAAGTTGTACCCCCCTTAGCCATCTCCCATGTGCACCGATGCTGCTTCTGCTCTGGGTTTGAGGATTCTGGTCATCCCTTCACAACAACTCACCCAGACCCACTCTCTGGGCCGAGCACCAGAGCCCGTACAAAATGCTGTGTTTGAGAGTCAAAACTTGTCAAAGATCAGCATCTTCACATCCTTCCGCCTAATACCAGTGAATCCTCATGCCCTGTGGTGGTGAGATGTTGTCATGCTTGTTTGTTCATCCCCATTTTTCTTACCTGAATCTGGCTGAGCCCACAGAGGTGTGGCTGTGGATGGCCTCTGCCGTGTGAGGTGCTACTGACAGCTGAGACCATCAGGCTAAGGGGCGAACAGGGTGTGCAGCTCCCCTGAGGGAAATACGACCAGGAGGCAGACAGAGAGCAGCAGGTTATAGAAAGAGAGTTGCTTGAGTGAGAAGGCCAGCCTGCTTTTCCCGTCTCATCCTGGATAAGCCCTTTCCATTCCCAGCCCCCCAAATAGGTAGATTTTCTTCTGTTGGCAGTTCCTGCGCAGGGGGTAAGCCCACATGGGGATAAGACTGCATCAGATTCAAATTCTGGTTTTGTCACCCATCAGCTGTATAAACGTGGGCAAGTTACTTAGACCTCCATGCCTCAGTTTCCTCACCTGTAAAATGGAGGTGATCATGTACTTACCACCATGGCGTTATGAAGACTAAATGAGTTAACTCCTAACGTGCTTAAACAGCAGCTGGCGCTCAAGAAATCTTAGCTATTATTTTATTATTACATGATAAAAGGGGAATGGTGACACCAAACTCACTACACACTTCTGAAGCTTAAACAAGAGAACACATAAAGACATGTTTGGTAGGGAAGGGAAGTACCACTCCGGGCACCTTGACACCCATGCCTTGGTTGAATAAACAGCAAAGTGCTGTACTGATGCAGGGTCTTTCTGGATGTTGAGGTTGTTTAGTGAGGCTTACATTTGGGGCATGAGGAGGTCACACAGGACAGGAAAGGAAAAAGGCATATCTAGAGAGTTACAGACTAAACAATAAAACTCCAGTGGTCTAACTGATGCCAAAGAAGGGCTTTGTGCCCAAGGAACAGGTCTGAGGAAGGCTCTTCCCTTGGAGACAGTTCTTTGAGAGGGGGAAGAAGACAAGAAGAAGTTGGCCAGAGAGAAGGTGATGGGGTGAGGCAGTGGTGGGGAGGGTCTCACAGGAGGGACAAGGCACTAAGGACCGGAGCAGGTTATGACCGAAGCCAGACATACTGTGACCTACTTCTTCAACAGGGGGAGACTGGAGCCCATTTAGATTTGCTAACCTGTGGTGTCATCTTTGGACTCTTCTTCAAGCAAAATATAAATAGGCAGGGTTCCTGAGTGGATCGGGACAGCAGTCTGAGGCAACAACTGCTCCAACACCCTGGAGATATTAATATCCAGAACCTACATTGATACTAATCTATAGACTCCCAAGAGCCCCTGTGAGAGATCTCTGTCAGGAACTCTTGACTGTTACATTGCTTTACTCAGCTGTGTCTCCGTAACAAAGATATAAATCTTGGCCTTACATTTATAAATATGGGGGCCAGGGGAAAGAGTTGTGGATGGTGTGGTGGGACCTGCAGAGCCCGGGAGGCCAGGCAAGGATCTTGGCTTCATACTCAGAGCACTGGGAGTCATCGGGGGCTGGCAGCAGGACTTATTCAGTTAAAATTATGCGTGTTGGGCTTCCCTGGTGGCGCAGTGGTCGGGAGTCCGCCTGCCAACGCAGGGGACGCGGGTTCGTGCCCTGGTCCGGGAAGATCCCACATGCCGCGGAGCGGCTGGGCCCGTGAGCCATGGCCGCTGAGCCTGCGCGTCCGGAGCCTGTGCTCCGCAACGGGAGACGCCACAGCAGTGAGTGGCCTGCGTACCGCAAAAAAATATATATATTATGAGGGTCTATACTTGTGTGATTTATGAAATGGAAAAGGAAATGTTTTTTAAGAGATATGTGCGAACGCTTCACCCGGAACTGATCCTCGAAATGAAATACTGTATTTAAGGTTTGGCAAAGCTGGTTAATTCTCATCTCTGAATACTTGCACATTTAGAGTACCAAATTTGGATAAAAATTACTGAAGAAAGCGTCTCTGTCATCTGTTTCAGAAAAAACGTGTATAGTTTCTTCACATATTCTCTGCCTTCTCCACTTTCTTGTTTGAGGTTTCCTTTACGAGAAAACAAAATTATATGGTGTCCTATTTAATCTACCCACCGATGAGTGGTTCTGGCAATGATATTTTGTCTTTAACCTTTTGACCTTACACCAATTCTTGTATAAATTATTATTTAAAGTTCAGATCTCTATATATGATACTGGACACATTTAACCACTAAATTTGGAGACCTAGAGGGCTGGAGGGGCCTCTGTGGGCTTCTTCTTTGCCTATTGTTTTAAGCAAACAGCCCACATTTTGTTTGAAGAGTTTGCTTTCCATTTCCTTGTCGTGAAGAGAACTACTTGGAAAAAAAGGACAAGTTTGTGTTTATATTTGTACAAAAGTTATTAATAATAAAACAAAGTAAACTTTCTCCAATACAGTTTACTGGGTAGCATTTTGTAGAGTGGAAGTAGATGTCCTTCCTCCTGAAGAAATTCCTCTTTAAAGGGACAGAGCACCTTGAAGTGTGAAGACTGCAAACTCCTTAAAAATTTCGGCAAATAGTAGGTGGAGAAGAAAACTGACGTCTCTCATCTTTAGGCAGATCGAGGCGTTGGCAGTTTGCCATTCCTGACTCCTTTTATCATTATCTATAATTTGTTCATCTTTGGAAGTTTGAAAAAAACTCATTAGCTTTTTGCTGCTGTTGTTTATTTTTCTTCTGTACAGAATTTCTGCTTTGATAATCTACTAATGAACATTCAGTTTTTAAGTTGGTTCTATTCTTCCCAGAAGTGGAAAGTTTGGGGGATCCTGGCCAGGAAAGAGGTTGAGTTAACCTAAGGCTTCTTTCTTCCCCTCCTTCTTGCCTCTTCCCCTTCTGGTCTCTGCCTGGAGAGGTGAGCTTACATAGTTACGGCGCTCTTTTCTCATCCACTACAGAAATAAGTGATTTCTGGAGAGGAATGTTGGTCTCTGCTCATAGCCCCATCACACAGCCCAGTATTACCATCCAAGGGCTACATGGGACAGGCTGATAGATGCAGAGACACTGTGCTGAACAAGCCTTCAGTAGTGTGACCACATGGTGCCACCCCTTGTAAATGCTGCTGCGAGGATGGACTGGGCACCCAGCTGCCCCTGAGGCCGATCAGAGCCCCAGTGGACGGCACTCCGAGCTGGGGTCCTGCGAGGGTCCATGCTTGGCCTCAGGGCATCTCTCCCACCATTCTTTAGCCACAGGCCCTGACTTCCAAGTGAAGGTCACCCTCTCCCTATGACCCCTCAGGTGACCTCAGCAGCTCTGGTTCCCTGGGGGTTCGAGCCATCCACATGTCCTATGCCGATAACTGGCTGGGGAGGCATGTAATCCACACTGACTCAATCCCGGGGAGTCTCAGGGCTTTGGTGCTGGTGATCACACAAGGAGCTCTTTTTTCTCTGGACGTGAACCTGGGGAGGCGAGAGAAGCAGCAGAAGCTTCCTGTGTCCACAAAGCAGTTGCCATGGAGAAAGTTCCCCAGAGAGGGTGAGAAAGTGAGTCCTGGTGTGTTCAAGTTTCTGGAGCAAGTTATAGCCTCCACTTACCTTGCCCTGAGCTTGTCACTTATGTAAAAATTACGTATGTATGTTTATATGGAGGGAAATATGTTCTACGTATCTTTTTAATATATAAATAAATGTAAATATAAATGCATATGTATATACTTGAGCATCTTTGAGCTGGATTTTCTGCCACATGGATCCAGAGAGCACTGACTCATTCAGATCGTACCTTCAACGTTTACTAACGAAAGATCTGAGACACTGTTTTGGGGGTTTTGCAGAGCATATGCAACAAAGATGATACCTGTGCTTCCGGTCCTTAGGGGCTGCAATCTAAGCTGTTGGGACTGATACAAACACTTCAGTCCATCCAGCTGTCCATCCACTTTGGCTACTCCGCGAGCTTCACTGCGGTGAGGACAGGATGGTTCTTTCCATTTCGCACATCCATCCTGCCATCTCCTGTGACTGCTTTTGGCAAAGTGCAGGTGCATGAACCGCTTGCTGGCGTCAAGTGACCATTTGTTAGTGTAAGTGGCTAATCGGTGTTTCACTTCCCGTAGGAGAACTGATCACATCATTTTACTCTTGAGCTCTCGACACTTCATTGCATTGTTTTCTAAAATGCAAAGTGTGAGGGAAGGGAAGCAGGTTGCGAGGTGTAAAGGTTAAGGACACGATTCAAATACCGAGTCCACTCTCTTCTGATGATTAGGTGGCAAGACACTTAATGTCTCTGGGTTTTAATTTCCTCCTGTGAAAATGGGGCTAAGAACTCCAACTGTGTAGATTTAATGTGAGCATTAAATGCTTTAATGCATGTGGACCCTTGGCAAAGCACCTCACGTAGAGCAAGTATGTAAACTACAGACTAATTTTGATAAGAAGTAGACCAATCTTGGAAGCCTAACTGACAGAAACGGCTTTTAAAGTTTTAAAATGTCTCATGAACTGCTTATTATTTTTGTATCTTCTTCCTAATAAATCACTTTCTTGGTGTAAAAGCGTCTATATAGATTTGTCAATTAAGTTTTCCTTATTTAAAATGATAAAACAATACATTTTAATGTATAAATTTATACAATATAAAACTTTGAAGTAAAAAGTGACAGTTCCTTCAAACTCCTGTCCTTTTCCCTTTCCATATTTCAGACAGAGCAATGTTAGTAGTTAGGGTGAATTCCTCTTGATATTCTTGAATGAACATTAAACAGTGTGTATGTGCAACTTGCGTTTCTCCCCAAATAATTTATTATAAGCATTCATAATAATAGAATGCATAGAGGAATATTTGGGAATGTTATTTTGTTGAAACGTACAGTGAAGATGTCATGGCTTCTGGAAGAGTCCAGTTTTTGCCAGCAGCTAATATATGGTACTGGGAACTGGGATCCCTTTGGATGTTGAGCAGTTTGACCACTTTCACGACCAGATAAACAGATTTAAATGCACAAGCGCCTCATAGTTAGGAGTGTGTATTTCAGTTTAAAGAGAGGTCATCTTTCCAAAAGTAATTTATAGAAGCATACATTTTGTACTTCAGATTTGGGAAAAGCATTTTTTTTGCTTACGTTTTGGCCTGTGTTGATGAGAACTCTAACTTGTTCTTTTCCTCCTTTTATAAGTCACAAGTTTTTCATAAGAAGGTTATATTAAAAACAAAACAAAATAAAACAAAGGGAGGCTTGACCTAGAAGAACAGATTTACATAGTGACTATATTATACATTTGGAAAATGGTGCTGAAGAGAAATTTGTATTGGCTTGTAGCCAAAATTCTATGTTTAGAAAGATACTGGAGTGTCAAAATTAGCAACACCTGGTCGAATGCTAGAGAATTCTGGTTGGAAATCGGTATCAAATTTCATACCTTTGATGATCCTTAGAGTTCTTCTACTGCAATCAGCCTTATTTATGTTAAATAAAGTAAAAAGACCCAAAGAGGTTACATAATTTGCCCAAGGGTCACACAGCTAGTTACTGATACAACTGACACTTAAACTCAGATTTCTAGCATAGTGAAATGTCAGCAGGGATGATGTGATGATAGTGATGATGTTACCATTATAAATTACTGTCACTTACTTATAAACAACTATACATTTCTGGGAGTGCTATTACTATACAGTGACCATTGTTCAAGACTTTGTTTTATGTTTACTCTTTACACACAATTTGAAGGATAGATATTATTTCCCTAATAGAGAATGAGAAGCTGCTGTTACGTGACCAGTATTGGATTTGGTCTCAGGTCTATTAGTGACTTTAAAGCCTGAGTTCTTTTCAGCAAAGTCATTTTATGGGTGTCAATACATAAGAATGTATACGTAAGAATGTCGTTTCAGCAATGTAATAAAATATTTTCTTTCCCTTGCATTGCTGTTGAGGTCACTACCCACACAAATAATCGTCTTCAGGTTGCAGTGTAAGGTCCTGTACCCTTTCATTACCCACATGGTTCTCAACTGCATCTAGAATCAGACTCTGCCCAAGGATGAAAACAGGTGTGTGATTCAGACACACAGAAAGAAGGAGCTTGGATTCAGACATAATATCCTAGGGAAATTAAATATAACAAATGTGGTAATTTCACACAAAGTACCTGAAATAGAGTCCTGTAGTGAAATACACCACTGAACCAGTTGGTCCGGAGCCTGTGGTACCGGAGACCTTGTCTTACCATGTTTTGTTGCCAGCTGCCTCGTTTATCCTTTTCTCAAATTGTCGTCATGCCCTTAAATCTCCCTCACCTCATTCCTCCCCTCGCTTCACTTGGTATCCTCACTCCTACCTCATGAAGAAGAGAGAGGCCACCAGACTTACTCCCTCTCCTGACTATATGGTGAACAAACTCACCTGTGCCTACATTTTCCGCTTTCTCCTTCCCTCCCTGACAACGGAGGAGGTGTCTCTAGGGCTCCCTCCCCCTCGTCGCGAATGCAAAGGATGCTTCTGCATCCTGACCTCCTTTTTCCTCTTGGCAGCATGAAACACTGTTGACCATTTAAAATTCTTGAGTCACTCCCTCCTGTTGGCTTGGCTTTCGCTGGCCCACTTCCTTCTGGTTCTCTTCCGGGTTGCTTCCTGGTTCTACGCATCTGGAAGTGCCTTTGGAGTCTTTATTTCCTCCGCCTCTCTCTTGAATCCACTTGTGCCTCTGGATTCCACCTGACCTTCTCTTCACTTCTTTACTTAACTCATATGCCTCAAAGACCGTCTACCCCATGCTGCTGACTCACAAATCCCCAGTCTCCAGTTTCGGCCCCTCGTCTGAGAACAAGACACAGAAACCTGACCGCAGAGTGGGTGCCTGCACTGGAGAATCCTCCACAGATCTCCGAAATCAGTGGGTCCCAAACTGCTTTTCCTCCAGTTTCCTTCTGGAAAGGAGCACCAGAGTCCGTGTCCAATGCAGTTTAATTTTTAATGTTTATTGATTCTGCTTAATTCTCTTTTTCTCTTTTCCCGATGCTAGTTTACATAACCGTCATCTCTATTTGCTTCCTTATAGATACAGATGCTTAAACCATTTTTATTGTGAAAACATAACTTACATACAATAAAGCATATAAAACAAAAATGAAGAGCTGAATAAATAATCGCAAAGTGAATGTATTTGTAAGCATAATCCAGGCCCAGGAATTTAACCTTGTTTGAGGCCCCCTCATGGCCCGTCTCAGTCACCAAAACCCTTTATTTTCTGCTTGATGTTTTTTCTTCTTTCTACCTGGTTTGTGTATATTCTATGTCTATCTAACTTCCTTGAGGTGGATGCACAGACCCTGACTTTTTTCAGTGTTTCTGTTTTTTCCGTAAGGTTTGAACCTTATAGTTACAAATTATCCTCTAAGCATAACTTTGCATCTTGCAAGTTTTGGTACCTAGATTTTCCACTTTCAGTTGAATATATTTTTAACTGTAACAAATGGGTTATTTGGAGGCTTTTCTAATTTATAAAAATTGGGGATTTTCTTATTATCTTTTTGCTCCTGATTTTTAACTTAATTATCTTGTTATGAGACCATAAGCAACTGTATGATTTTTAATTCTGTGGATTTTGAGAATCTGCTCTAGATAGGATGTGGTCTATTTTCGAAAATATTTTATTTATGCTTGAAAGGAATGTACATCCTGCAGTTGTTGAATCCAAAAATCTCTATTTAACCATTAGGTCACTTTGCTAATTGTAGTGTTCAAGTCTACATTGTACTGATTATTTTGGTCAGCTTTTCCTGTTAGGTGTACATTAACACCTCTTACTGTGCCTGTGGATTTGTTCCCACTGTCATCCTTATCTACATGTGGGTGAGCCTCCACACTGATCCATTGCCTCTGCTCGTGTTCCCCACATTCAGCTGCAATGTCTTCCCGAAACACAAATCTAGTCAGGTCACCCCACAGCTAAATACACAAGAGCTCCCCCCATTCAGCAAAAGTTTACTGAGTACCCAGCCAGTCACTGCTCTAAGCCATGGGGATATAGTCATGAGCAAAAGCACAATGTCCAAGCTCTCTCCGAACTTCCTGGTAGATAGTCAGACAGATGATAGATAGATAGATAGATAGATAGATAGATAGATAGATAGATGATACTGGGTTGGCCAAAAAGTTCATTCACTCTGTTTCGTAACATCTGGAAAAACCTGAACAAACTTTTTGGCCAACCCAATAGATAGATAGATGATAGATACAGATGATAGATCCATAGAGAGTTAGTTTCCTTTGTTGTTATCAGGGTTAAATTCAATTTTTAAAATACAGAATGAGGGTTAGTGTACCTCCTTAATACCGCTTATAAATATTTGTCCACTTTGTTTTGTGATTACTTCTAAGCCTTTAATACTACTTAACATCAGTTTTAAATGGACACACCCAACTTTACTGTCCCCGGAGCCCTGTGATTTCTTACCCCTGGGCATCTGCCCAGATGGCTCACACTGCCCAGCACACAGCTGCTCCCGTATTTGTTTCCAGGCTCCTCCCACCCATTCCTCACATTTGGCTTAGATGGTCTTTCACTGGGGAAGCCTTCCAGCCCCTCATCCAAGCTCAGTGCCTTTCCCATGTGCTCACAGAGCTCTCTGTCCTCTGCATGTCACATCACATTATTTGTAGCCCTCACTAGTTTGTAAATCTATGATGTCAAGGATTGTGTCTGTCTTTCCACATTTGAATCCACAGCACACGGTGTTGCTCACAACTGTTTCTTGAAAGTTTGTTAAATGCATGTGTATTTAAGAATGGATCCTTGCAAGGCATTACTGTTGAATATATGCTGTGAGTGCTTCTTAACTTGTGACATTTGAAAGCAGCAAAGTCACGGGGCATATACAGCAAGCCGCAGATCTGTGACCATTGTAATCTTTTGAGGCAGTTCTGCTAATTTCTAGCACGCAGTTAATCTCTTCTTTACTTTTTGTGTTTCGGTGATATCTCCTTCCATTCTCCACCAATAATTCACTTAGAAGATCCCATAAAAACCTTCAAGTCAGTTTTATGGGTTAAAGAAGAAACTTGGTAAGGGACATACCTAAAGAAGCAAATGAAATAGAAGAATCCTTCATTGCATTTTTAGAGACTTGGTGAAGTTAATTGTTAATGACGTTCTAAATAATACACTACTTCAAATTTCATGAGGGAATATAATTACATGTATCTTAAAAATTAAAAGAACCAGTGTCTAAAGAATTAGATAATGAGCTTTTTGTACTACTTCTTCAATCTGGTTATCTCTTAAGCTAACTAGAATTTTCTAGGTTTCAGGAAATGAGGATGTTAAATTTTTATGGCTAAATTTTTCTTTTCACCTCTTGCTTTTCCTCCTCTGCTTAAAGCTGGTATGTCTCCCAGATTAGATGATCTACCCTCCTGCCTCTGAACCCTGTACTGCACCCACAAGGGATGTTTCTCACTCCCTGTCCTACCCAGAAGCATGAGTCAATTCTGGAACAGGGCTGAGACTGAGACTTCTTTGCACCTATTGGTCATTCCCCACAGCTCTGGAGAGGCCTGGGCAGGGAGGACACATGGTTGCCTCCCCATTGGGCCTGGTGTGACTGGGTTATCATAAGCACTTATCATGTTTGCTTTGCTGTATCGTGTTTTTTCATTCACACTTGCTCCAATGTTTTGATCTTCTTTTTGACTGTGGGCAAATCCAGTAACATCTCAAAAAGGGCAACTTCCCAGTGAATTAATTTGTCACTTTAGTCCTGGTAAGAAGTTCAGACGTGAAAGTTGGAGGTGTCACTATTTTGCTCATGGAGGGAGTCCATGGTGCAGTGAAACACATGGCTCACCCACTCCTGGAATCTTAACGAGTCTGACTGCACACCATCCAGAGACGTGCTCTTCAGCATCTGGTGTGATTGGGAACTGTAGCCAGCAGGTAGCAAGTGTCAGGATAAATCGTCTGCTGATACATGAGCACTGGCTATGAAATTGACTTGTTATCTTTTGGGGAGCACAGTTTTGTAATAAGAACAATATAAAGTTCAACAGCAACAGATTATTATTTATTCAGGTGTTGTTCAAATGCATAATCAACAGCAAGTTTAACTGAACTAGATGGATGCTTCCATTTCTGACTCGGTGAAGACGTTTTCCGATGTCTTTAAAGTGTTGAGCTGCGTGAATCTTTGAAATCACATTCTTTAGAAACTCTGCCGGTTAGCCTTGGCTGTGTAACAACTCTCCCTAAAACTGAGTGGATTAAAACAACAACTCTTTAGCTCACCATTCAGTGGGTTGGAAATTTGTGCTAAGTAGGGCGAGGCTGTTTTTTCTAAATAGTTTAAGTGTGTTCACTCCTGCCCTTGCAGCTCTGGGATCCAAGAAGGCAGGTGGTCTAGGAAGGCTTCAGCTGAAATGGCTCATCTCCTCTGGGGACGTGTCACTTTCCAGCAGGCAAGCTTGGGCTGGTCCACAACGTGGCTGGACCGGGCTCTAGACAGCGAGTGGAATCATAGAAGGCAGCTAGAAGCTTAAGTTTGGAACTGTTCTGCTGCCATTTCTGCTGCATTTTATTGGCCAAAGCAAGTCACAGGACCAGCCTTGGTTTAAGAGAAAGGGAATAGACTTCACTTTCTGATGACAGGAAGATGCAAAACCACACTAAAAAGGGCAAAGGTACAAAGAAGAGTGAAGAATTTGGATATTTGTGTGATTTATTGCAGAGATAAATGATATAGGCTTCAAGGTACAGATGGTAGGTTGAATGCTTACTACATCTACTTTTGCTCTCTCCTGAATCCCCACTATAACGACAAAGCATAATCTCACAAGGACAAATAGAGAAAGAGAGAAAGGGAAAGAAAGTATCGTATTTTAGAAGCTGGAAACAAAGAGATGAATGATAGCAGAATTGGAAAAAACTGAATCCTAAACCAGCAGTAGGGAAAATCAGGAACTCTGTGTGTTACAACACAGAATCACCAAATTCTTAGGGATTAGAGATACAAGGGGCCTCTGGAAATGCAGACGAGGTGGGAGAAAAATCTGGAGGATTGCTTGAAAGTCTGTTTGGGAAAGGACAGGATTCCCAGATTCCCTCTGTACCCCAGGGAACATTGGAGGGAAAGGTGATCTCTGGAAAGGTTAAAACAGAGGGCCTTGGGCTTTCAGGCATGTGTCACAGAAGAGGGCTCAGATGCTAATGAAAACAGTAGGATTAAATAAAAGTGCAGATCCCCAGGCTTTCCCCCGACTTGGCTTCCAGAATGATGGCAGTCACCAGTCTTGTAAATTCTAGTACAGGAGAGTCTTCAGTGGAGAATGTGATTAGCCCACAGGGAAAGACTGAAAGATGCTTGCATCAAAGGTTCTTCAATGAACAAGCCTGACCGTGTACACACCCAGGGCCCCCACCCAGTTTTTAGAGCCCAGCCTTAAACTTGAGCAGACAACCAAAGATTACGAGACATCTGAAGATAACCTGTAATATGAAACCTAGGGACCAAGATGAGCGAACAAACAAAAACAATTTAAAGAAACACAAATTCTGAAGAAAGAAAATACGTTAAAAAAAAACCCTTATTAATATCTTCAGTGTGATAAAAAAAATTGCACCCACCCAAGAAGAAGAATTAAAAAAAAGTAAGTTCAGAGGATTAAAAAGTGCTCCTGGAAGATAAAATATGGTAGGAACAATAAACATATTGAGAGGATGGAAGGTAAAGTGGAGGAAATAGCCCAGAAAGTAAAACAAAAAGACAAGATGATGGAAAGTAGGAGGAAAAAATACAAGAGAATCAGAAGCCCAATCCAAGAAGTCAAGCGTCTTGATAACAGAGGTTCTGGAAAGACGGAACAGAGAAATCATCATTAAACAAACCAAGAAAGTAAACTATCCTGGAAATGAAAGTGAGGAATTTCCACATTGAAAGATCAATAAAAGAACTTTGCACAGTGAATTAAAATGCACCATATGATAAAGTGTGTCCTCATGATATTTTGGAATATTTGGGACAAAGAGAAGATTCTTTCAGCTTCTGAGAGAGAAATAAAGGTTTCATCCATATGATCAGGAATCAGAAAGGTTTTGGACTTAATAGCTACATCAGAGGTTTGAAGACAATAGAACATGGCTTCAAAGTTCTAGAGAAAAATTGTCTTGAACTCAGAATATTATTCTTGGCTCATCTCTTAAACAAATGTGAGTGTAGAAGAAAGACGCCTTCAGACGGGCAATTTCTCAAAAGATTTACCTACCACACAGCCATCTCAGAAAGCCACTGCAGGACAGACTCCATCAAAATGAGGGAGGAAACCAAGAAATGAGCAGACTTGGGATAAAGGAGACAGGGAATACTGTGCAGGAGAGAGGCAAGGTGGATCCTCAGGTGAAGGCTTGGTGATCTCAATGCGACATTTGTGCAGCTGGCATGAGGTCACAAGCCCAAACTGGAGAAGGAAAGGGAGAGAACGTTTCAAGAAGATAAAATTGATAGAATTCCTGACATATCTGGGTTTATTAAGAAGGGATTTTGATGAGGGGTGGAAATTCTGGGGTTGAAATATTGGTAAGTGCATGGAAAACTAGGCAAACAACAAAATCAAAGAGATTATTTGTTCAAGTAAAAAATGTACAGAACATAAAATTAATCGTAATATACTATGTAACTAGTACTCTAAAGATATAATGATGCAAATACTTTACTTATTGATGATGTAACCAAAGTGAATATATCTGAATTAGGAGGATGGAGATGAGAGGGTAGAGGAATGTGGAGGGGATTGAGCAGGGTCCCTGAGTCACACAAGTCCTGCGAGGACAATTCATGTGGTGGTGGAGCTTCCCAGAGTACTGATTCAAGAGGATCTTTTCAGCAGGGACATAGTATGCATGGGGCTTTCCTGGTATTGTGCGTGCTGACGCTGCAACGGGAGTGGGGAGGAGAGCTAAATGTCCATGATTCTGGTAGAAATTCACTAATATTCACTAAAACTATATATATATATATATACACACACATATTTATAATGAAGACATCACAATATAAATGTATAATTTAGAGATATGGAAGTAAATAGCAAAAGACTTGGTAAATAGATTGAAAGTAATTTCCTGGGAGGGAGTGAAAATGGAAATGAGAGACATTGCTGTTTTTCGTAACAGATTTGAGAGCACTTTGACTCTTTATGTGCATATGCCATACATACATGCATACATGTAAAACTTTGATAAAAATAAATTTTAGAAATGTTATAAGGACAAACAACCTTATCTTTCAGATATCAGAGTATATTTGAATAGGACTAAGGGAGACAAATAGATCATAAAATTTCCAGATCCATTCTGTTGACCTGTTCTGAGTAGACAAGACAAATTTTTTAAAAATTGGAAAGTAATGTCTCAGACACGACTTCTCTTACTTCCAGCCAAACTGGGGACAGTGGGTGAAGGAGAGAAGAAGTAAACAGACTCACTGAGTTCTGTGTTTTTGTAACAGAAAATTCCAGTTAAAGTCGGCCCAAACCTGAGTCTCTGCCTCAGGCTGATCAAAACAAATTAAAACTTTTGGCAAGTTTCCTTGAGGTCAGAGAGGTCTGTAATTGGGTACTCAATCTCCTCTCAGATGAAATTTCCATCTTGGTGACCTGTACAGGTAGTTACCTAGCGAGAGGTTCCTCACTAGTATTATAGTAACTGGAGACCAGAAAGTCTGGACATGAATTAAAGTTCCCGTTATAGTCCGTTTTCAAAAGCCTGGCATTTGAAGACTGGAATATGGCAAACATATTATAATGAAAATGTAATTTTGAACACAAGTACACACTTCCTGGAAAATAAAATAGTTTACTTTTAAAAATAATAGCAGATAGTATTGTTTTCAGTATACAGTAGTGTTTTCAGTATATAGTATTTTTCCTAATGGTACTACTAAGATATGGATAGATACACTTTCCATCTGAAAATTATGATGAGTAATCACAGGATTTGGTTATATACAACATTCTGCAAGCTACATATGTTCATGGAGCTATTTTATTTTCTGAATCATGTGCATGAGTAATTCATCCTGTGAAGAAATTCAAGGTAGGAATCAGGCTTGAGTTCAGTCAGCATGTGTCTCATAGGGGTTGCCATCTCCTTAAGGCCTTCACAGTGTCACCCTGATGACTGTTGGGTCTGGGGTCCAGACCCCAGGCCTGAGGGACCAGACACCTGTGTGCTGGCACACAAACAGTGTATACGAGGGCAGAGTCATGCTTACCAAACTATGAGACTAGGGGTAAAATCTGAAAGCCAATTTATAATAAAAAGCTAAGTGGTCTAAAGGTAACGCTGATACTTCCACATTTGGCCAAGATAAAGTAACAGGGGCAAATTTTTTTCTCTCGAAAGAAACTAAAAACTGGATGGAATATGTGAAACAATGGTTTTTAGATATCGGACATCAGGGAGCATAGGACAGAGATCCCTGAGAGAGGGGTAACATACAAGAGCAACTGATGAATACAGACAGCTTATTCCTCTACCAGGTGGAGCAGGGAAGACTTCCTGTGTTGAGGAGATGCAGCTAGAAGTCCAGGTAGCCGAAGGGAGCAGAACACTGGAAGCAGAAAGACCCTCCAGAGATCAACAGAAGCTCCCTCTCCAATCTTATTCTAAGTGTTGCTCAGCACATATTGTGAGGAAACTGCCCCAAGCTTAGGGAATAACCACCTGAAAGGCGAAGCAGGAACAATCCTCAAAGCTCATGCAACATCAAGAAAAGTGCTGTTCACCCAGGCTGACTGGACACCCTGGAATCACAGGCCATTTAATAGAATCCTCAGAGGGATTAGATGAAGACTGCTCCATTCCCGCCTAACACGACTTAAAAGCAAATTTCCAAAGGATCAAAGTATTGCCAAATAATTTAACTGTATCTTCTTTCCTCCCCATCTCATCTTCCTTCCCTTCTCCCTCATCTTCTTCTTTGCCAGTATTTTTTTGCATAGCTCTGTTTTGGTTCATTCCACACTGACATTTTTAATTTAAAGCTCATCAGAAGGCAATTTTTCCTGATTCTTTGTATCTGAACTCTAGGCTGAAAGTACAAAGTACTGACAATAGTCTATACTAGATTGTAAACTTCTTCTGGACTCTGAATTTAAATTAAAATAATTTTCTATTTACAGTCAGATCATGGCTCATGTAGATATCATTGCATATGTAATTGTTTGCATAGTTTATATGAATGATTTTTTTGTATGCAATTTATTTTTGAACAAAAGTGTTTCATTGCTGGCCATAAATTGTAATCATGCATAAAGAAATCACAGTGTATTTCATCATAAAAATGTGACTAAATTATCAGGTACTAGGGGACTTTGGGTTTTGAACAGAGAGAGACTAAAATTCTGGTGTTGGCTTTGCCCTAATCTGAATATGTCAATTAAGCCAATTACCTTTCCTTCCTCTTAATTCCTCATCAGTAGGATGAGCAGATGGAGGTTTCTGAGGTTCTGTGAAGGTGATATGTCACTTGTCTGGTACCTCTAGTATCTGGTATTTTATTCCATTTCTCAAGCTGTCACACAGTAAATGAGTGGAGATGCATCAATATACAGGAGTTGCCAGATGCTGCCATTTCTGATGTTCATTCAGTGTTTTGTTGGCTGAATAAACACACAGCATGATCTAGGGATAGAATGTTGTTTTTATGGCCACTGTTATGATGGAATTCTGTACGGAGCTATCAGAGTCTCTGGCAAATTGTGTATTAGATGATATTTTAACTGGGACTATTTTCTACAGTTTCTACTGCCTACAGTAATAAAGAGAGAAACCTATACTATACTATTTCTAAAGCTTCAGAGCTCAGGGAAAATGTGGTTGGCCTAAATTATGAGCTTGAGTTTAAGAGAAATGGACAAAGGGGATAGGATTAAACAGTTCTAAGGTTATTAAAAAGTCAAGCTCATGGCTTCCCTGGTGGCCCAGTGGTTGAGAGTCCGCCTGCCAATGCAGGGGACACGGGTTCGTGCCCTGGTCCGGGAAGATCCCACATACCGCAGAGCGGCTGGGCCCGTGAGCCATGGCCGCTAAGCCTGCACGTCCGGAGCCTGTGCTCCGCAACAGGAGGGGCCACAACAGTGAGAGGCCCGCGTACCGCAAAAAAAAAAAAAAAAAAGTCAAGCTCAACTAATTTTGCAAGGAGCTCTAAAATTAAAAATGAAGAAATTGAGTAGAAATGTGATGTGAGTCGATGTAGCATCATTCCTACTGTCTGGATATCACAAGAGTCCCCAGATACCAAGAATTAACTCTAATATGTTTAGTAGATATAATAATATTCTGATAAAAAATCAGAGACATGTAGGTCATAGTTACCCCTGTGAAGAATCACCTGTGGAGATTATTAATATCCAAATATCCAGCCTTACCCAAGAACTATCAAACCAAAATACCTGGATTGAACCTTTGCAAGTGTGGTCTGACAAGGCTCCATGGTGATCCTGGCCTCTGATCACCAAATCCTGGGGTTGATTCTTTCTTCTTCTTCAAAACTCAGAGCAGGGGTATCTCCCCAACCACTGGTTTGGCTTAGATGCTCTGGTTCCTTTAGGCCATGGCCTTTTTCTAACTAGAGTAAGGAGGGTTTCCTGGGCAGCCCACCCACTAGATTGTAAGCTCCATGGAAGCAAGGAGTAAGTCTCAGTCAACTCTGTATCATTGACCCAGCACGGTGCCTGCTGTGCTGTGGGGCTCAAAGAGATAGTCTGTGACTTCACAGGGCATAATAATTGTAAAGCGTGTGATTTAAGGGCAATCATTACAGAGAAAACCACTTTTCGTATCTTGTTTAGAAATACATTCTTCCCAGATGCTTAGGGAATAGTAATATAGCTTATCCCTCATTAGACAGTATTATAAAATGTAAATAATGACATTTTATACTATTTTCAAATAAGCGTTTTGTGTGATTCTCCTAACAACCTTGTAAGGTATATGTTTTAAAAGCTTCCACTTCACAGATGAAGAAACTGAGTTAAATGTGAGTTTAAGCCACTCTCCTCATAGTTTTTCCATGAAGTCCGTCCATCTTCCAACAATCCACAAGCCAGCTCTGCTCATGCTGGTATTTTTAATGAGTCTGGGCAAGAGGTGGCCCCTTGATCTGACAGGACTGTGTGCTGGATGCTTAGAGGAACTGGTAACCTGAGACAATTTGATGGAAGCTGGACCATTATCTGACTAGAGAGAATCCCATACAAAGGGCTTGAAAGCAGGAAGGGGCACTCAGAGGAATTTGTTTAAGCAGATTTAGTTAGGGTTTGGGAAGGTGTTCTTGAAATAAGCAATGCCAAGAACCCAAGCAAGGGCTGAGTCTCCCAATCAGAGCTCAGGTGCCCGTGGAGACAGCAGGTAATGCTCACCCAGAGGACCAAGAAGGAAACCTCATGGGTCAGGGGTGGTCTGACTGGCCTGAGAGACAAGTAGGTAGAAGCCATGAAGAACCCAGACTGTAGTGTTTCACCTGTTAAGAAATGACCATTTAGCCCTAACTCTCTAGTCAGTATGTAGTGAGCCGTCCAGAGGTTCCTTATGTTTTCTTATAACCAGTTGACTTTGTGCTATGCTGAAGAGGCACCTCCAAGTAGCGGTTCCACAGAGAAGAATAAAAATGTAACAAACCTTGCCCGATGGCAACAGAATGTGGGGTCAGTGTCTATCGGAGGGTCTTCCAGTTTGTCTCATTGCAATCCCCTGGGGTGATTGACACGTGTAATACAGGGAAAAGACTGGAATGATTTAGGGCATGGACTGATTTACACCAGCCTGTAAGTTTTTAAAGGATTTTTGTTTGTTTTGTCTTTTGCTGGACGAAATAGTATTTTGGTCTTACAAATATTTGTTGAATAATAGACCGAATGTAGGCAAATATGTACTCAAATCCCAAGTTGGCCACTTATCAGTCGTGTGATCTCGGCCAACGTAGTTGATTTCTCCAGGCCTCAGTTTTTTCATCTATAAAAAGAGGTCAATAAAAATTACCTGCCTGGTTGTTTCACTGTTAATTCAATAATTTAATAGTCGTGTGCTCAAGTCAGCTTGCATTAATTTTGAAAGGTAATTGTTAAACTGTTAGTAGGTTGAAATTGGCTACAGTGGAAGAACTTACACCACAGCCATTGGCAGGTAAACATCCCTCTCTGCCCCAGGAAACTGATTTACCAGTACACCACTGAGTGTAAAGCCTGGCACACAGGATTCGGTAAGTGCTGGGTATTGGTACTCAGCACACAAGATGTCAACGGAGTGGTGGTTTCCTGGATAAACAGCTCTAGGGGCACCATTTGTTTGAGTGAGTTGATAAAAAATGCACTTGCTGATGAAACTGTATTTAGCATCTACTAAACTACAAAGGAGAAGGAGCTAAATGTCCCAGAGAATAACTCTCGACAGAGGGGAGACCAGTCAATTGAGAATTTGATGATGTAAGTTAAGTTTCTGTACAGTCTTTGTGGACCTGGATGCTGGTCCATAAAACTAGTCCTTCAAACATTTTAACACAAGACGCCTTTCTATTTCATAGTTTATTTCTATTAGTTTGTGGTCTCCTCATATTTGCAGTTTGGATTATTTTCAGTATACACAGCACCAGCTTAAACAGCCAAAGCTCTGAGCAACAGTTGTAATACATATACTTCTTGTTGATCTTATGAACACTGAGTAGTCTGTATTGGATTAATCTGTTTAAATCCTTATGCCATCAATGCTAAATATTTTTGTTAACATCTTCTGGTTATTGTCTAACTGAGGGAGTTTCTCTGTACAATACAATTATTCTATAATTTTGCTCTTGGTAAGTTTCTCTAATTCATGTGAGATCATAATATGACTACTTTCTAAGTGTGCAGAGGAAGGAAATTATATTTATTGTGACCGTATGTCCCAGATTATCCAAGACAGTTCCAATGTTAGATAATTTTATTCATTTCATTTAAGAAGATTCATTATATGTCAAGAATCATTATCTAACTTTACATCACTTTAAGACTCTAATATGAACAAATTCATGTATTATAAAAATTGTAGAGTGTCTTAACACAAAAAGTAGATGAATGATTTATATAAAAATCATATAAAGGTGTAACACCTAATTCACATTGTTATATATTTAATACCCCTCAATTATTGAAAAGAATAAAATTACCTAATATTGAAACTGTCTTGGCAAATTAAGGACACATGGTCACCATACATAGTCTTGGGTTTGGTAATGGAAGGTGATCAATGTAGTGTATAGTCAGGTGTAAAGGACTATCTGATAAGGATCACAGGATTAAATTTGATAATCCATGAGAAAAAGGACTAAAGCAAATCATCACATGGATACCTTATTTTGGAAAGTCAAACTATAAAACTTTCATTAGAGCAAAAAACCCAAAAGGATTGATTTTAATATATGTAAGTAATCTACAGGAAACATGGAGACTTTTTAAGAATACCTTTTTCCCCCCCTCAGGATAAAAATGTTGTGAGATTAGAAAACGAAAAGTACTATATTATTTATTGGATTAGCAAAGGAGGCAATCGTAGAAAGGACCATGGCATTTTGCACAATGGGAATGTAGTCTAAGTAAAGAGAAAAGAGAAGCAAACAAAATAGAGTAGATGGATGGATGAGGTTATGGGGGAGAAAATTCACATTATTTTGAGCACAGTTATGTTCCAAAGACTGTACTAGGGGTTTTGGGTATATTTTTACATTTTGATTTTCAGAACAATCTTGCAAGGCAGGTAATAATCACCAACTGTCACGATTGCCTAAGTTGTGGAACCAGAATTTGAACTTACGTCTGTTGGATTTCAAAGCCCACACTCTTTCCAAGACATCCTATGCTCTCCCGACCGCTAGCTGGGCCTCTATTATGTGCCAGCTCCTTTGCAGGCAACTTCTCATTTTAGTCTCAGGAAAAGTTAGACTTTTTTTAGACAAGCATGTTTCATTTATACATAATATCACAATTTTCATTCTCAAAAGCTCTTTCCTGTTATCCAAATGTTCCTTTATAAGATTTTTATTTTTGAACACTACTCATAAATGTAGAGTTAAAAAGAAGAGAGCAGAGAAAAAGACTGAATTACATTTTAGAATGGTTAATTAGCTGACTGATCTCAATAACTAGTTTACACCTAGTTTAACAATGTGACCTAACTGTGCTTCCCAGCCTGGATTGCCCTCGGATTGACCCGGGGAGCTCGTAAGATCACAGATTCGTGAGTCCCATGACTGGAGATTTTATTTTGGTAACTCTGGAGTGAGCCTAGGAGAGTGTGTTTCTAAGTCCCCCACTTAATCTCTAAGCCTTACTTTTCTCATCTACCAAATAGACATGAAAATACACATCTCACAAGGTTGTTGTGACATGTGAGACGGTGGATATAAAGCACCTGGGCAGACCGTGGCACACCTAACAGTGCAGGACATCAATAGCGGATACTTACCCCAGTATTCAAAACATGGCCTTGGCTTTATGGAAATAGGCCTTTTAAAGAAAAAAAAATTGTAGCTGGTAATGCTATCTTTGTTCCTTCTAAAATTTTGTCTTGAGTTTTTATTTCTTGAGGACAACCTTCTCCCAAAGCTAGGATGAACCTAATTCACTCCAAGTTAACTGCATGCTGTGTGAGGGCTATTATGAAGTGATAAAAACATGTTGTCTTTCCCCCAAAACTACTTGTTATGAACCCAAGGCATTGGTGTGTTTAAGTTACAGCAAAATGAGTCACAGATACTAATGAGTCATCCTCAGGAACCATGGCAAGAGAAGTAACGCTCTCCCCGGAACCCAGGGATCACTTACCTCTTGTCTTGGGTGTCAGTCCCCAGCTTCTCTGGCCAAAGCCTGAATGAGGAATCCCTGCTGTGTCTCAATGCCCACGTAGCAGGCAGGTGTGCCCCAGAATTGGCCTTGCGGGTTTGCTCTCGTGAGTGTGTGGCTAACTTGTCTTCCTTTCTTGGCCCTGAAAATAGAATTTTCTCTTCTTTTTTAATTTAAATTTTATCAAATAGCACATGAACATAGTTTAAAACTTCAAATATCACTAAAAGGTTTAAAATATAAAAGCAAGCATTCTCTTGAGCTCCTCCTTCCCCAGGGTCACAGCCCCCACTTCTGTTATTTTAGGTACTTCTGTTATTTACCTCCACATTGTAAATAATATACAACTATTTTTTTCATTCTCAAAATTTTAGATACCACATATTGACTTCTATTTCTAAATGGAAGATAAACTTTTAGCTCTCTTAGACCTCTCCCTACCCCTCTCCATTTCCCCTTTTCCTCACCCTCCTAATACAGTTTTTGATTATTTAATATTTGTATTAATAGAGCTTTTTTCACAGTTGATTACAATTTCTTTCGTGTACAACATTTGTTTTCAATATTGATTTGCTTCGCTGTCTATATTTCCATCACCAACTCCTCTCCAAAGTTTCCAATCAACCAATCAATCAATCAGTAAAACTCCTTTCTATAATCAAAGATGTGAGTTACTTACCTTTTTGGATGCATCGGTCCTGCAGTCCATCCTCCTGGATCTTGGCACCACCTGGGTCCTCCAGGCACAGCTACCTGACTTGACTTTCCCTTTACCTGCATTTTGAGAATTATACTTACTTTTCTTCCAAACTTAATCTTTCACTTCTTGGATCTTGTTCTTAGTTTACTCTCTTGTATTTGTTTAACACACTGAACTTTGGCTTTCTGAGAAAATCTGTGTGGGAAACAATCTTTTGGAGACATGCAAGTCTGAAACTCTTTTATATCTGTCCTTGATTGATAGTTTAGCTAAACTGAAATTTCCAATTTTAGCATATTTTTTCTTCAGAATTTGAAGAAATTGTTCCATTGTCTACATGCTTTCGGTGTTACTCTTGGGAAGTATAATGTTATTTTGATTCATGATTTCTCTGTTTTTCTTTTTTTATTGTTGTTATTATAATCTCCAGAAGCCTTTAGAGGTATTTTTTTTTAATCCTTGGTGGCCTAATGTAGGTTTATTTTTTAATTTGTAAATTATTTGCTCTAGGCACTTGATAGATTTTTTTAAATCTGAAAATCCTTATCCTTCCATTCTGAGAAATTTTCTTGTATTATTTCTTTGCTAATTTCTTTCCCAACACTTTTTCCAGTCTCTCTTTTGGATCTCCTATTATGTGGGTATTGGACCTCTCTGTTTGATCATCTAATTGTTTCATCTTTTTTAATCCTATTTCCCATCACTTTTTCTTTTAGTTTTACTTTGCAGGAAACTGCTTCAACTTACCTTACAAACATTTAATTGAGTTCTGAAATCCATAATATGATCATTTTAATTCCTAAGAGCTCTTTCTTATTCCTACAATGTTGCTTTCCTAAAGCCGGCTATTTTTATTTCAGGAATGTAAAAGATTCTTTTATCTCTCTGAGGATATTAATTATATTATGAAAAAAGTTTCTTCTACTCCTGCCTAATCTTTCTCCAAATTTTGTTGTTGTTGTTTTTCTTCTTTGTTTTTTATAGAAGATTTCCTCTATTCTCTTGTGGTCTTTAGTTATCTATCACATTCAGGAGCAAACCTATAAGAAGTGTATTAGAAGCCATGTGTACTGGGTTGAGGTTATTATCTAGTGAGCCTCACTATAGGGTGATTAGATGGTATGTGGCTATGGATGGCCAAATGCCATTATCCTGAGGAATTTCTCTAGAGTTAGTCACTTTCTCTGAAGAAGAAGCTTCTGCTCTTCAGACTACTAGTGTGAACCTGGATGCTGGTGCTGGGTATTCTGAGGAGGGATGGGGTTGGGAGCCTCACCATCCAGTACGATGACTTTCACTCAATTCCCCTTGTTTTCAGCCCTTTGTTTCACTTCTCAACCTTCTACTGTATCTAGTATCTTGAGTCTAGGAAACCTCTAAATTCTCCAGAGAGTACATGTTTTGTCACCTGTTGGAGAGGGGGAGGGAAAGGGAGAAGAAGTTGCCTAGAACAGGGTTGGAGAGAAGATCTGGGGTCTATGCACCACTTACACAGGTTTCCAGTTAAGCAGACTGTTTCCAGCCTTGTGCCTCACTTCCTCTTTCCCTTTCCTGGGGTCTGCATTTCCCGAAACTTGCATTTCTGCCTTACTTATAGCTTGTTTACTGATGGTTTCCCTCTCCCCAGGCGTTCAGTCCTCTGTTTTAGCTACTCTGCTAAACTGGTTATCACTCTTCTATCTGCTTTCCATCTTCCAAAATAGCCTTTTCAATCTTTCATGTGTTTTCAGTGTTTCCTCTGTGCAAACCTTCACCTTAGCTGCTTGAACTACTTAGGGTCTAGGTTGTACAACTTGTCTTCTTGCTAAAACTTCACTGTGGATGTAGGTGTGCTTATCATACTTGAACGCATTGTGTGGTCCAGGCTCTGCTGTGAGAATGGGCTTTGGGTAGGAGAAGGGGAATGAGGAATCACAAGGGGCTACCTGGCTGCTCATCAAAGCTGAAGGCTGGGGATAACTCCATGTCAAGGCAGCTTTTTACGTATTTTTTTTTTTCTCATTTTTATACGTTTTGTTTAAAGCTAGAAGAAGGACAAGATTCTCAATCATTCAAATGATTGTGAATCAAGATCTCTGGAGTAGAAATGGAGTCCTGATATGAGCCACACTTTCCTGCTTTCCCCAGATCTTGGGAACACATATGCTCTCACTGGTCCAAGGTAATCTGAATCCCAGAGCCCTTCTCTAGCCTTGCGTCTCACTGACTATCAGAAGTCCATAGTCACTTCCAACTCAAAATAAACCAATTTGATAGAATTATCATCAATTTTCATGTCTTCTACCATCCAGCCAATTTCTCAAACCAAAATGTAGGAGTCAATCCAGACTCTTTTCCACTTTCCACATCCAGTATGTCAGTCAATAAATCTTTGTACTGGATTGAATCATATCCCTCTCCCCAGATTCACATCTACCTGGAACTTCAGAATGTGGTCTTCTTTGGAAATAATGTCTTGGCAGGTGTAATTACTTAAATTAAGATGCAGTCATATTGGTTCAGGGTGGGCTCTAATCCAATGACTGATGCACTTTCAGAGAGTTTTAAGGAAACACAGACACGGAGACACACGGAGGGGAGAATATCATGTGGCAACAAAGGCAGAGATTGGAGTGATGCAGCTATAAGCCAGGGAGCGCCAAATGTTGTCAGCCACCCCCGGAATTGGAAGAAGCAGGAAGGATTCCCCTCCTAGAGCCTTCAGAGTGAGCATAGCCCTGCTGACACCTTGATTTTGGACTTCTGGCTTCCAGAACTGTGAGAGCATAATGATGCTTTTAAGCCACCCAGTTTGAGGTACAGCAGCCCTAGGAGAATAATACAGTCCCCTTGGTTCTACTTCTTTCATTTCTCTGCACGTTGATCCCTTTACGGTCCAAGTGTAATGGCCTCAGTTAAGGCCGTATCATGTCTTACCTGGATTACTGCAGGAGAAATTTAGTTATGTATTCTGGAGCGGCTTCTGCTGTCCCCTCCCACTGAGATGTCCTGCTCTCTCACTTCACATATTTTCTAACGTTTCGGTGCTCTCTCTTTTGGTCCAGTTTAGATTGCAAGCTTTCGGCAGTGATTATGTTCAGCAAATTCTATAAATAGAGCTGATTACTCGATGGTAACCGTGATGGTATTTATGTACCTGTGGAACCTTGAATGATCATTTGGCCCCCTGAGCGTCACTATGATCTGTGGAAACTGAACGTTTCGGTTTAGTGATGTTTAATATTCTTTCTTACTGTGACATCTTATGACTCTGGGATCTGCCCCACAGCCACCCTTCGGAGGTACTTATATGTACATAGTACATAAGTCACACCTGCCTGAGTAGAATAGAAAGCACCAGAAGCCCCAGAGCAAGTCAGTCCCTGATTGTGAAGTTCTAGGCAACCCTGGACAAGTTGCCTCATATGTGAGAGGAAGAAAATTCAGAAAATTAAGCCCAGCAATCTCTATGCACCCTCCAAGCTCCAGCCTCAGATTAAGATGGTGCTGAGAGTGGATGAAAACGACAGCCAGTGCTTAGTGAGGCTCTGTGTTAACACACGGATTATTTCATTTAACTCGTGGCTCTATCTCACCATGTGGTAATAATTCCACCGAACTGGTAGTGGGCAGGCAGGGTAAGGTTGCTGAATTTGCTCCCTGGGTAAAATTAGCTCCTTTCAGGAAACTAAAATGCCTATCATATAAAGAATAAAGATGTTTTTAGTCTCTCATTCTTAAACGTTGATAACCATCGTTAAATGAGTAATTACTATGGATGAGTAGAGTGCTAAGGAATTTAGCTGCCTTTCCTTAAATTAATCCTAATCAGAATTTATCCCTTCATTCTACACATAGTTCTAGCCTTTTTTAAAGGCGCAGGAAGTGTAAGAGGGAACAGATAACACTGAGTTTCTGATCTCCTGAAGCATTTTAATTATTATTCCCACTTTATAGATGAGAAAACTCACGTTTGACAAGGTTAAATAACTTACCTGAGATGATACAATAAGTAAATGGCAGAGATAGGACCAAACTTTACTCCAAAGTCCATGCTCTTGGCCACTTAAGCCATGAATATATGTGCAATATCACAAAACAGGAAGAAAAAGATCTGGAACCGCCTCCGCACCCTTCTTATTCAACAGAGGAACTGCAAAAATGTTAGTATCATGGATGTTAGTGGGTTATATTAATCATCAAAATTTATGGGCAACTTCCTAATATTTCCAGTATAGGAGGCATAACTATTACTCTTTCGATTAGGGGAGGAAGAATTTGAGCCTAGAACAGAATGTGAAGTTCAAGTCCACACTCTCCCTGCCCCCGTGTGACCCTTCGTATTTTCCCCATCATGTGCTGTCCCCTTCACTCCTCAGAAGCTATTGCTTGATGAACATGGCCTGGGGTGATTCAGAGAACATAGTGTAGTATTGGGTGGTCTCTATGCAGACTATTTCCTGGCCAGGCAGGTGGGACAGACTGCAGATTCAGACTTAGCACAAGCATTTGAATCTGTAGTGGAGTCCTGGAGGAAAGCTAGAAACTGCTTTATGTGTCAGGGCAACAATGTCTTGGAATTGCTTGAGGTAATTATAATCACACTTGCTTATTTCCCCAGAATCAAACGTAGAAAGTGGAGTGAAGGCAGCCTTGGTGAGTAGACATTACTGCTTTTCATAGCAAAGAAACTTACACCAGAAATAACGACAGTTACCATTTTTTTTTAGATAACCTTAATTTGTCCTCATTTGGAGCATTAAAATTTATGAACAGTGTTAATGGAAAGCTTTTTAGTCTAAGTACGCAGTTGCTGTCTATTTAACCTCTCACCCCACCTCCATGAGGGAAAAATTGGTCTTGCAAAGCTTTTAGAAGAAGTATATTTCATGTGAATATTCTTTTCCCATTCTGTATCTCTTTCCCTCCATATTTTTACATTACTTCTTTTGGCCACTGTTCCATTAATAGCGTTAGGGTTTTTACTTTCCTGATCTAAGGATGGAAGAATTGAACCCATTATATCTGGTAATTTATCAAACAGCTTCTCTATCACAAAGAACATTTTTTCCCTCTCTGGGTTTTTGGCAGCTCATCTCACCCTGCCAAGGGGAGATTGAACACTTTAATCTTTTGAAGGGTTCACGTCAGACGATTTTACCACATGCCTCTAAGATTTCACCTCATGAGAAATTCCCCTTCAAATCTGTGGTTTTGCCTCTTCCCAGGACCTTTTGAATTCCATCATGTCATCATGTGTTGTCTGTAGACTTTGCCCCCTTTGAAGCATTTACAGATGCTTTCACTAGTCTCTTTTGAAAGAAGAGTTGGTGGTGATGGTGGGAGGAGGGGTTGGAAATCCTTCAACAGCCCGAAGATGATCTCTGAATAATTCAGGATGCCCCGTGGGGCATCGCTAATGCCCAATACCCCAGGGCCAGAGTAAATACTAACACTCTGATCTCTGGTTTCCAGGGAAAATCGCTGTAGTAGAAGCAGTAGGCTCATCTCCTTCCAGCAACACACGCTTTAGAGGGTGCGGAGCTTTCTCTGAACTCTAGATGCATGTTAGCATCACCTGGGGAAATTTAAATAAATCCCAATGTCCAGGCTCCTCACCTGGCCGATTCATGTGGCAGGAATTGCAGGCGCTCAGAGCTTCTCCGGTGACTCCACACGCGTCTCACGCTCATTCTGGGCCACGTTGGAGGAGATAGTTCTGGAAGGAAGTGGAAGACAATCAGCTCCTTCTGTCCAGCCTCACCACCCTCTCTTCCTTTGTCCACTTTTCACTGCAAACACTGGGGAGGCAGTTGCCTAGACAAGATGAAGTGGGTGGCCAAGGGGAGCAGCTTTCCTGGGTGCGGAGAGAGGCCGAGGCCCAGGCTCTCACGCAGAGTCAGACAGGGAACATCAAGGCAACTGGTGAGCATGTTTTAAATGGGTCGCCTTATCTGACTTACTTCATTCAGTATGACAGTCTCTAGGTCTATCATGTCACTGCATATGGCATTATTTCAGTCTTTTTAATGGCTGAGTAATATTCCATTGTGTATATGTAAGTCAGACAGAGAGAGAAATATCATACGGTATCCCTTATATGCCTTATGTGTGACATCTAAAAAGAATGATACAAATGATCTTATTTACAAAACAGAAACAGACTCATGGACTTAGAGAATGAACTTATGGTTACCAGAGGTGGCGGCGAGGGGGGGAAGAGTGGGGGGCAGGAATCATTAGGGAGTTTGGGATTGACATGTACACGCTGCTATATTTAAAATGAGTAACCAACAAGGACCTACTGTGGAGCACAAGGAACTCTGCTCAGTGTTATGTGGCAGCCTGGATGGGAGGGGAGTTTGGGGGAGAATGGGTACATGTATATGTACGACTGAGTTGCTTTGCTGTGCACCTGAAACTATCACAACATTGTTAAATGGCTATACCCCAATATAAAATAAAAAAGTTAAAAAAATGCATCACCTTAAGGAGGAGTATCTTGCATAAACGCTCTCAGAGTTTTCCCTGTGATTCCAGAGCAGTGGAGTCTCTGGAACAGGACTGCTTTTCCTTAGCATTCAGAAGGTGGTTGCCGTCCATCAGTCAGGGCAGCATCTGGGGACAGTTCTTTGTCACTTGGAACTGGAGGACCTCTTCATAATAATGTCAACCTCCATCCCCAGAGGAATCTCTGTGGCCCTTGCTGTTTACCTGGGGAGAGCCCCAGCACTGGAACTTCTCTGATGCGCGTGCAGAGAAAGCACCCAGAAAGAAAGAAAAGGCTTGGAGGAAAAAGGGGAGAAAGGGCGTATTTTCAACTTTGTTGTGATGGTGCCGTAAGTGACATAAAGACTTTTTAAGTGGAAAAATCAAGAAATATGGTTACTTTGACCATGGATCTCATGTTTTGTCGACTATTCCCTAGATTCTGTGTAAGCTCTGTTTAGATTAGTGCCACATTTCAGTGGAGACCTTTGTGGGGCAGGAGGAGCCTCCTGTCGGCTGTCCTGGCACATCTTCTACTTTATCCTGGGCCTTCCCAGCCCAGTCTTTCCTTCTGCAATTCTCCCTTACAAAAAATAATGCGTCAGACAACAAAACTATGCAATTAAGTATAGGCACTGATGGGAAATATATGTGTGTGTCTTTACTTTTTATTTTTAATTAATTTTTATTGGAGTATAGTTGCTTTACGATGTTGAGTTAATTTCTGCTGTACAGCAAAGTGAATCAGCTATACATACACATATACCCCATCTTTTTTGGATTTCCTTCCCATTTAGGTCACCACAGAGCACTGAGTAGAGTTCCCTGTGCTATACAGTAGGTTCTCATTAGTTATCTATTTTATACATCGTAGTGTATATATGTCAATCCCCATCTCCCAATTCATCCCACCCGCCATGCCCCCCATATCCACATGTCCGTTCTCTACATCTGTCTCTATGTCTGCTTTCAAAGTTAATCCTTAATGTTTTAATATTACAAAAGAGATGTGTGTTTATCGTAGAAGACTTGATACATATTGATAAACAAAAAATAAATCTAACCATCCCACATTCCAGTTAAAAGTCCCATTGATTTTTTCTCTTCCTTCACCCCTTACAACAAAAATGGGATTTTATCATGGCCCACTGCTGTGTAACCTGTTTTTATTTTTTTACTAAATATATACATGTATTTCTGTGTTTTTATTTAATATTATTTTGCAAATTGCATGATATTTCATGATCCAACCATGCTATAATTCACTTAATTAATGCCTATATGGACATTTAAGTTGTGTTTCATTTTTGTTTTCTTTATTTCATCTACAATATTCTGTAATGAATACACTTCAGCTAAACATTTGGGCTCACCCAGTGGTATGCTGAAAATACTTTCTGGGGCTCAGGGTCGGGGCGCCCCCGTTGTAGCATTTGTTGATTTTCTGAGGTGTAAGTGCCTTTACCTCTCCCACTGTGACCAATTTCAGTGAAGGTGGAGTTGGGAGAGGTGAGGTGCCTTCAACTGGGACCACCCAATATGACATTTTAGGATAAATTCCTAAAGGTGGAGTATCTGGGTCAAAGCGTATGAGCACTGTAAAAGATTTTATATGTTTTGTCTAGCTGTCTTCCAGAAATATCAACATTTATACCCCCACCAGCAACAAATGGGCGTGTTCTGAAGCTTCTAATTTCCCAAGGATCCTCTCTGTTCTAGGATGGAGCAGACTCTGTGGGCAATGAGACATCTGTCCTTGGGGGTCTTCTCTCTCCTGTCTGGAAGCCAGACGACCAATAGCTTAGCAGTGCATTCAAATACGAAAGGAGGGGTTGGGCTGAATCTAGTAGGTGTCTTTTAGGAAAAAGCTAAATAAAAAAACAACAAATGAGATGCCAAAAAGCAATTCAGAAGAAATGCCAAGTATCAAGTTATGTAAAGGTTCAGAGGAAGGAGAATCAGTGAGTGGGAGCCTGGCTAGGAAATCTTCACAAAAGTGAGAACTGTTCCAAAAGAAAAGAGAAGGTATTCATTGGTCTTTGGGTTACCGTGTCTGTATCAATTTCCTCTCAATCACGGAAGCCTGGATTCTTGGCATCAACAACAAACAGGATGGTGGCAGGAGGTACCAGGGAGAAAGGAGAGCTGTTTGCCTGGAGCTCCATCTATGAGGCCAGCTTTGCCCACCCTCTGCAGCCTTGCTTGAGAGGTCATCTCCAGAATGGAATCCCTGCCTGCGTTTCTAGCCAGGTTTTCTCAGCCAAACCCCACCTGACTACTTTCCCTTCTGTCTCCCTCTTTCATTTTAGGATTAAAAAAACATCCAAATTGTAATTCATCTCTTCGCTATTGCACCAAGAACATAGCTGATAGATAGAAGTGTGTGGTACCAATTAGATCTGCAGCTCTGATTCCTTGCCTGGGATCAGACTTTCTGCAATTCCTCAAGTTTGTACAACCCAAATATCAGATAACATTAAGGTTTACATTCTCAGTCGAAAACTGTCCCAAAAATGTATTGATGCTTGCAGCATCCTGTTACTCTAGAGCCAGAGAAGGCCAAGGGGAGAATCTTATATTTTTTCTGTTGACCTTTGAAAACTAGTGTCCTGTGACTTTCTCCACAAAACCCGTGACCCTTCAAGCATCTGTCTTCAACTTTTCCACAAATTATGCCACTTTTTTCCCTCAATTTTTATCTTTAACAGCTATTAGAATGGCATCAGTGTTTGCTTTTGCCACGAGGACAGGGGTCTGAGAGGAGGAGTGGCTGCCTGTGATGGCATGACCTTCCCATCACCTGTGTGTGAGAGGTCACAGCCCACTGGGGATGCTTTCAAATGAGACAGGAAACAATTTAGGTTAAGAAATCATTTTAAAAAACCATTCTCACGCCAGATGAAATCTCAGATCTTAAAATTTTGTTTGTTTTCTCCCTTCTTAGCTGTTTCCCTTGCAAGTGGAAGACTACTGTTTCTTTGTGCAAGTGCAGCTGTGACTAGTGGATCATGGTTTGTTTTAAGACAAAAATAGATGGGAGCAAAGGCATACCTATTGTTGTTTGCCATCCATTAGCCAAATCAAAGCGCAGGCAGTTTTGTCCAAATACACAGATGAGGATGCCACACATGAAGACACCCTGGCTGGGGGCCGGTGCCCACTGGATGTGGCAGCTTCTCAGCCCTGCTCAGGCTTGGCTGCTTGTATTCTCCTGTCTTTCCTGTGTCCATTGCCCCTGCCTTAGTTCAGAACTTTATTATTTCGCGTCTAAAAATACAATTGCCTCTTAACTTGTTTTCTTTAGAATCTGTATCTCTGATCAATCTTTTCTGCAAACTACCACCAGAAAAATCCTGAAGTGTCAAGTCAACGGTACTACTTCCCTGTCTAAAATCCTCAGTGGCTCCCTGTTTCCTACGGGATAAGTTCTATGTCTGCTACGTGTCATTTGCAGTGTTTCTCAGTTAACCACTGTATACCTTCCCAGCCTTCTCTCCCAGCTCTCTTTCTGGGTATCACTCACCTCCTCCAAAGGAATGTGCTTACGAGCAAACATCTCGTTGCCAAGACCTTGGCTGCCAAGAAGTCTTTGGTGGAATGCCCCCCGTGGGAACACCTCCTGCTCTGAATTAGATGCCTTCTCACTGTATCATTCATGCATCTTTAGGATCAGTGAGGCGTTAGCATTTTTGTCCACTCTTCCAGCTTTACAGATGAGAGAGTTACCCAAAGCCACTGATAATTACGAGAATAGCTGCCACTTATGGACTGCTTTCCTATACTCCTGGGAACGTGTTAAAACATCCTTACTCAATTACAGGAGACTTGAGGCACAGAGAGGTTAAGTAACTCATTAAGTAACTGGTTAAGGGGCCAGCTTCCACAGATGGTCTGCACTGGAGCAAGACGCACAGCCAGCTCCCTGATGCCAGAAGCCTCACCTACTATACCCTACCTGTGACCCTCGTCATATACTATTTTGTTATTTTTGTGCATGTATCTTATTTATCCAACTTTATTTATATTCTGGGTGGTAGGGTCCTTACCAGCGTTTGGACTCTACAATATAGATTTTCAATAACTCTGTCAGTATGACCTCTGTAATTCAGAATCTGGAGGTGCTCGGGAAGTCCCCAGCCATCCTCTTCTCTGCCCCTTTACAATCTGCTCTTTTCTCCCACAAACATCACTTCAGTCCCATCACCAGTTTACCTGTATGTGAACATCCCCCATGTGCTATTCTTCTTACAGTCACCATGGTTCTCTGCTAGAATTCTGCTTCCATTTCTACAGATATCAAACCTTGCCCTTTGTTCCTTGTTTGGGCCATCATCACCCTACCTGTATTTCCTAATAGTAAAATGTCTTCTCTTTTCCTTTTCTCAACCCTAGACTCTATCACTGGTCATTCCCAACTAAGAGCATTTTGTATATATACATGAGTTTGATCTTTGTAACGAGAATATGAGATTGATAACAACGGCAAGAAACTACCTCTACCCTCTAGAATCATGCTGTTTGTTTTGAAGTGCCAGGGTCAGGGGGAATTTGTATTTTTTCAGTGCCTGTTGTGTGCTAGCAACATGGGAAGCCCTGAGCACACCACGTCACTCAGTCCTCGCCATAACTCTGGTACTTAGACTTTTTTCTCCACTTAATAAGTGAGGAAACTAATGCTTCAAAGAGCCATAGCTCACCCGGGGTCTCACTTAAAGTAGGGTCCAGGATTTCAACTCACCTCTGGTCTAAAATCCGTGCTTCCTCCCGCACAAGTCTTGGTCGATGTGTGCACCATAAAGAAGCACACCTGAGTCCCCTGCAGGCATTGGCTTGTACACTTGATCCTCAGTGCTGATGGGGTTAGAGGACTGTGGACTGGGCAAGTTTGGGGAGTCTAGTGACATTCACAGTGAGATGATGCCCAGGTTCCTGGTTGACCAGAAAAGAAAGGGTGCTCCCTAGGATCCAGGATGGGATTAATGAGAACAAGTCATGTCAAATGAGCCCCACTGGTCCTGGGATTGGTGGCAGTGTTATTCTCAGGCCAGTCTGAGAAATGAGAGAAATACTGTGTGACTAGAACTTTTCAGGGAATTTAGCAAATTCCTGTGATAAACTTGTGGACACATAAAAAAGTGAAGATCGGTGATGACTTCTAGAAGTTTCCATAATTGAGCCTTAACTGACATTGATGAACAGATTGAAAGATTGGGGGCAGGGTTTGTTTTTGGCCGTTTGTTGTTCAACATTTGAATCAACATCTTGGAGGAAACACTGGAAGGTGTGTGTAGCTCCCTGGTCATGTGTGTAGGAACCGTCTCTATTCATCCTCTCTCCTTCTTGAAAGCCTCTTCTTTTGGGGGACGCTTGACAAAATTTCCCTACTTCTTGGCCTTCCTTCCTTAGTTCACTGGCCTTTTGCTAGTTTCTTTGATGGATTCTTTGGCCTTTGGTTCAAGGCTCCTTCTTGGGCTATCCTTCCTGCTCCCTCCCTCCATGGGTGACACCATCTGCTCTTGAGTTTGCTTCTTTCATAATGACATCTCCTGACTTCCAGCTCCAACTGATGCTGGATATCTCTGCTTCACAGTCCCACACATGTTTCATGTTCAAGCAAGCCCGGCTTCCCTGCAAACCTGTAGTCAGCTAATGGACCTCCTGTTTGTCAGTTGTCCGGGCCATGGGCTCTGCTGTCACTCTCTTTTCACACCCCTACTTACCAAGCTTGTGTTCTAACGTGTAAATATCTCCATCCTTCTCCATCTCCATTGCTGTTACTCCCAATTCCTGCCAGCACCATGCCTCAGTGAGACTATGGAAAGTTTTCTACTTTATAACCCTGTGACTGCTGTTCTGTGTCTTCATAGCATACTCAATGTTGCAGTCAGAGTGACCTTTTAAAAATACAGATCTGGTCAGTGCGCTGGCCTGAGGAAGGCAATTCAATTGTTTCCATTCCTCTTGCCAGCACTTCCTCTGCCTGCATGTTGTACACCTGTTCACTCTTCCACCTCCCCGTTCAGACCTCTGGGCACGGTGCATTTTTCTTTTTTCATCTCGAATAGAGCACACGTTCTCCCACTTTCAGGATATTGTACATGCAACTCCCTTTGTCTGAAATATTCTTTCCTCCCCTGGTGTACGTAGTTCCTGCTCTTTTCTTCCTTTTCATCTTAGATTTACTTTCCTTCAAAAATCTTCTCTGATGCCTCCAGCCCGAGTTGGCTGTTCCTCTTAAGTGCTCAGCCAGCTGTCACTTATACAGAAGTAGAATTACCACAGAGTGGGATATCTAAAGGTCAGTAAAAAAAAATAAAAATTACCCTTTGGACTCAAATGCTCAAGGAATATACTGAAGTTTGGCAATAGGTGATGTATCTTGTTAACTAATAAGATAAACAATGTTATTCTGGGTGGGACACCCATCTGATGGAATCTTTCATGGGTGAAGGTGATGTATCTCCCCAGAGACCCTCATCGTGTTCCTAGGCAATCTTCACATGACCTTTTGGGCGGACTGTACACCTCTCACACTCTGCAAAGTCTTCCTTGCTTAACTGAACAGATTTCCACTAGATCAGGCTCGTGCTTAACTCCAGCATTTAATTGTTCTGCTGTAGGTAGTGATTTATTCTTTTGTAACATGCCTACAACTTTGATTCCTCACTTTCTTCTTAAGATTTATTGTTGTTGTTGTTTAATTATATGAATCACAAGGAGTATGACCCTAGAATTTGGGAAGAAAATTAAAAATTAAATAAAGATGGCAAAAAATTCTGACAGCTCATTTATCAAAGCCAATTCTACTGCCTGCTCCTGGCTGATAGGTAAAGAGCTCTGTGAATCAAATTTGTAGCTTATGGCTGGTCTTTGAAGCAGTGAAGTTTCATGTCTTTAATTTGTGAAATATTACTAGGCTATTGCCTATTTTCTTCTTCAAATATTCTTTTGATTCTTGCCAGTGTTTTCATTAGTCTGCTTGCAAAACATTTTAAAAGACGTGTATGCAAAATCATATTGCACTGAAATACACAATAGTTGTGAAATATCTTTTAATAACTAAAACAACATAACCCTGGGACATTGTAGCCTCTCAATAAATGTTTATTGAATTAAATTTAATATTGTTAATATTTTTATTTAACTTCAGAGCACTTTCTTTATCAACAGGTATTTCTAATTTGCTTTTTGTAATTTAGGGAATTTGACTTCAATGTGTATTGACTGTTTTCCTTTACATAATGACAATATGCATGATGTACCTTCCCCTGAAAAAACATAAAATCATGTTACAAAAAAATGACGTTAAAGATTTAAAGAGAGGAGTCATTTTATCTAATTCAGCTAGTGAAATCCTGAGAACAGAGTTTTCAATTCTTTATTTTATTGTTCTTGTGTCTCACCTGAGTCTTAAATAATCTTGGAGAAAAGACACTGTACTATTTTATTAAGAAATGAATAGCTATTCTCTAGGCAGGAGAAAACATAGTAAAATGTAATATTCTGTTGTTGAGCTAAATATGTTAATAGTACTACATAATGGAGCATGGAAATGCTACTTCCTGTAGAAGAGAACTGAAGTATAGCAGCACTTGCAAAATTTTGATGGGCTGGTCCAGAAAAATACAAGTCTGAGTAGAGATACCTATGTGTGGACAAAAAATGCCACAAGCAAAGAGTATGTATGTATTTCGTGCTTTTTACTTACTTATGGAAATAGATACATTTTTGGTCAGGGGTGCAATGAATAATTTAAGACATTAAAAAATAATTTTGGCTTCACATTAATAGGACAAAATCAACTTCAAATTTAAGATAAAACTAGTTATTTTGCCTGTAAAGCCTTCCCACATGCATAGCCTCCCCATTATCAGAGTCCCCCACCAGAGTGGGATGTTTGTCACAACTGACACATCACAACCACCCAAAGTCCACAGTTCACATTATGGTTCACTCTTGGTGTTGTACACTCTATGGGCTTGGAAAAATGTACAATGATATGTATCCATCATTACAGAATCCTACAGAGTATTTTCACAGCCCTAAAAATCCTCTGTGCTCCACCCACTCCTTCAACCCCTGGCAACTACTGATCTTTTTATTGTCTCCATAGTTTTGCCTTTTCCAGAATGTCGTAGAGTTGGAATCATAAGGTGTGTGGCCCTTTTCAGATTGGTTTCTCTCACTTAGTAACATGCATTTAAGGTTCCTCCATGTCTTTCCATGGCTTGACAGCTCATTTCTTTTTAACACTAAATAATATTCCGTTATCTGGATGTACCACAATTTATCTATCCATTCACCTACTGAAGGGCATCTTCGTTACTTCCAAGTTTTGGCAATTATAAATAAAGTTGTTATAAACATCTGTGTGCAGGTATTTATGTGGCATTTGCAACTTTTTTTTACAGTTTCTGTTTCTCTTCTGAGATTACCCACCTGTTAATTCATTATAAGAATGCTTTCTTTGAGTCCCTGAATATATTTGTAGTAATTGCTTTAAAATCTTGTCTGCTAATTGCAACATCTGGGTAATGTTGGGGTGATTTTTTGACTGATTTAGCTCTTCAATTTTAGTCAATTTTTTCCCATATTTCTAGTGATTTTTTTTTAGTGAATTTAGGACATAATAATATGTAGAGAGCATGGATTCTGTTTTATTCCTCTGAAGAGTGTTGATTCTTGTTCTCACAGTAGTTAACTTGCCTGGAGTCACACTCCAAACTCTGTCTCCCCTGCAGTGGGCGGACACTGAAATCTTTGCTATATAATGTAAGCTGTGTTTTCATGGGTTCCCTGTGCATGCATAGTTTAGGAGTCAGGGTTCACTCCTCTGGGATCTGTCTCCCTTCTAGGATTTCCTGCTGTGTTTGCAGCTGCTCTGCCACTGGTCTTCTCTGTCCTCTGACACTTTAGCTAGTAAGGCTGTGGTTTTCTACTGCACAAGATGCATGGATTAGGATGTCTCCTCAGTCAGAAAGCTGCAGACTCACAAACCTCACTGTTGATCTTTCCATCTTTCCAGCCTAGACTCCACTCCAACCTATGCCTGTTTTTGGTCATTCTTAGTGCCTTAGTCTTTAAAAATAATTTTTTTGTCTACCTTTTCTAATTGTTTCCTGCAGGAAGGTAGTCTGACTATACAACTCCACTATTACTTCCCCTTTGTTAAATTTTCATGATTCTAAGTGATTCCAAAACTTGAATTGGTCATGTTAGTAAATGGTCAGTTTTAAAGACGTGGGTTATTTTATACACAGAACTAACAAAGGTCCATGGTGTTATAGTGGAAAGGAGATGGGGTACAAAATGACTTGTCTAGTGTTTTTTTAAAAAGATTTTTAAGATGGGAAACATACAAATATTTAAAATATTTATTCATGCAATGATTTTTAGAAATTTATTGAAGAGATATTTTTAGAAAACATGTAAAATTTGCTTGGATGAATATTTAAGATGAGTCAGATGTGGAGAACTATTCTCAAGGAACGCAAAGCCCAGAAAAAAAAGGGAAGAAATGCCCTAAGTTGTGAAGGTGAACAAATCTGGAGAACAAAAAGGACAGGGTCTTAATCCTTTGTTTAGGAATATCTTTACCACTGGAACAGCATGTGCCCTGAGGTCTGGTCTAAATGAAAGTTACCAGTAGTTACACAGCAAAATCCCAGGTAGCTAAATTCTGGGGGAAAATAGGAAAAGAGGTAGATAACTGCTTAAAACAGGAAATATTGTAGAAATTATGTTTTCTGCACATTATGGAACTCTTTATAAGGCATACCCAGCTAAGAAGCCCTGTTCTACTTTGTAAAACAGCAGAAGTTTCAGCATTGGTGAGTGGAGGTAGGATAAATGTTAAGAATTGAAGAGAGAGCGTTGTGGTCTCCAGAAGTTAAATATTCCAGGAAAGCAAACCTCCTGAAATGTGCAGATAAGATGTGATCTTCCAGCAGGTATAGCCAGGAAGGCTGAAAATTCTCTGTATGCAAAGAAGAAACCGTGCATGCCAGTGAAGGTGGTGTGGACCCAGCAGCGTGAGGCAGAGCTAGTCAGAGAAGAAATGGAAAATTCAGACCTGTCTGGGTCAGAAATTTCCCTGAGGACCCCATACAGGTTTCATCGTCTCTGGTGGGTGGGGATTTGACATTTATACAGGAACCATGATAGATAGTTGGATAGATAATAGATATATAGATAGATGGATAAATAGAGATAGATAGATAGGCATATAGATAGCTAAATGCAAACACACACACGTACATATAAAATGCGGCTGTAGTTTACTGCCAGAATCACACACGTCTTCTCGTTTATCTGTCAGTTCGGTGTTTCTCAGTTCTTTTGCTGTTCTTTTTTTTTTTTTTTTTTTTTTTTTACCAAGAAGCCTCTCTAAATTTTGTTACCAAATTAGAACTCAAAGGAAAATTGTTTCTGATTTTGGCCCTAGAACAGACAAGCCAGTTTGGCAGCTTCCCATACATACTGGGCTAAATGAAACATATTATATGGGCATGTAACAAGTTGTGATTGAAAAGAATGCTTATAAAATGGAGAAACTTTAAAATTAAATATTTACCAATTCACTTTAATTCCCAAAATGATATATTGAGTTCTGGTAGAAGCTTTGTCTTTATGCCATGCTCTGGTGTCCTAAGCACAGTAGGTGATGGCTCTATAACAAATTTAAAATGGCAATAAACCCTAATATCTTTGAACAAGAAGGAACAATTTCGAGAAGTAAGATGTTCTATATAGTTATACAATGCAAATGCATAAACAGATTCTGAGATCTGTGATTTTATGCATTTAATATGTACATGTGCATTGACAAGTTGAGTGTATGGGGGGGGATAATTTTGCCTGAAACGAACGATTTCTTGGAAGCCATACTAACAAATTTCCTCCTTCTAAGCATTTAGTCAAGCACTAATGTCCTCTGGGTCATGGTTCCGCAAGTACTTCTTGGCTCCTATTGGAATTCCGCTCCAGTTCTAACACCAGCCTTCACCTTGGTTCTGGAATGCCCCAGTTTCTTCCAGTCAATGACTTGATTTCCTCTCCTTTCAGATTGCATTAAGTCAACCTGAATTTTAGAATTATTTAGTATTGAGCAAAGTAAAAATAACCTGAAGAAGTGAAAGGTTATATGATTTTTTCATTCTAATAACGTACTTTAACAAACTTTTGTTGATGTATGACATGCAGAAGAGTGCACAGATCGTAACTGTATAGCTCAGTGAATTTTTACAAAGGGACTACATCTGTTTAACCACAGCCCGAGTCAAGAAATAAAATACTACCAGCACCACTGAATCTCCCCTGTGCATTCCCAATCATTGTCGCCACTCCAAAGGCACTTGCTGTCCTGAATTCTAAAACCACAGATTAGCTTTGCCTGTTATTGAACTTTATATAAATAGAATCATGCAGGATATACTATTTTTTTGTTCATGTTCTTTTATTTAACATTAGGAGACCCATCCATGATATTGCATGTAATTGTAGTTTATTTCATTGCTGTTTAGTACTTCATTTTGTGAATATACCAAACTTGATCATTCATTCTCTTGTTGATGGACAGTTGGGTTGTATTCTAATTTTGTCTATCATAAATAACGCCGCTATGAAGATTTTTGTATAGGTCTTTGGGTGCACAAAAGTACGCCTTCTATATGTACCTAGGATATAATCTCTGGGTCATAAGGTATGTGTAGATACTGCTAAATGGTTTCCCAAAGTGATTGTACAAATAAACACACCAACAATATGAGTCCTAGTTGTTCCACATTCTTACAAACTCTATTGTCAGTCTTTTTAATTTTGGGGTGATTATAATAATAACTTGTTGTAGTTTTAATCTGTATTTCTTTGAAGACTAAGGGGCTAAGGACATTTTATGTATTTATGAACCAATTAGTTATCCTATTCTGTGTAGTCTTTTTGCCTATTTTTCTGTTTGGTTGTCTGTCTTTCTCTTAATGGGTTAGGAGATTTCTTTATGTAATTTAAAAGGAGGTATGCCATGGTAAGGGATTCAATGTAGGTCTAAACTAGACCTGCCCAAATCCTCAGTTGTTCCAGAGGGCTCCCTGGAAGTTTTACAGGACGGCAAATGAAGCATATTTCTACCACTTTGGGTGCATCCCCCAGCAGGCCCAGTCCCAGATGAGGGGAGAAAGGACAGTCTCCACGGGATACTCACTTCTTGCCTTCTCTGCTTGCCTTGAACAAATGAGAAGGAACTAGAGAGCAGCTGGGGGTTGGTTGAGAATGTTTGTCCCAGCGATTACATCGGGACCCATAAACCCCTAAAACTCGCCGCTGGCTGGCAACATTCACCAAATGTGCTGCATTAGGGCTGAGATAGTTGGAAAATGAAAATCTCTGTGTCCCATCCCGCAAAGAGTTGGGGGGACTGGTCCCAGAAGTTAAAGGACACTTGGATGCTAACTTGTCCAAATGAAAGTTTCCCCTGACAGGTGGTGGCCCCAGCTCTGTCCAGACACTTCCAGGGATGTGAAACTCCATCTTATATTTTTTGAGGAAAACTGCTCCATATTATTGATCAGCTCTAATTATGAGAAAATTCTGATCTATATTTGTATGGGGTGTGGTTGCGTGTTGCCCACTTGTTCCCCCTTTTCACCAGAGCTCTTCAAACACTTCAAGACGGCCATCATGTCACTGTCTTCTCAACTTGCCCTTTAGACTAAAAATAGAAACTAACCTTCTTGGAATAAAGAAGAGAGGGGAAAAAATGTACCACAAAGGATGCACTAAGATTGAAGATAAGAAATTTATTGAGAACATTTTCTTGTTCCATAACCTCCATCATTTTCCCCTTTATTTATTTTTCGTCTTATTAAACCGTGATTACCAAGTGGTTCCTGGCAGGCTCATTAAAATCCTTAATTTCCTTTATTACAGGTAATTCCTCTCATTTTGTAGGCTAGTTTCCTTCCTGCCTGCCTATACCTGCTGTTACTCTCCCCTCCACCCCCCTTTTTTTTTGTTCTGGTAGCAGAACAACTTTGCAGTGGGAATCCTTTAAGTGTGTGACCCTGGTGAATACAAAACACTGATCAGGTTTTAGTTCTTCGAATGGTGCTCAAGGTCAAGGTGATCCTCTAAAGTAGGGGTCCCCAGCGCTCTCACCACCCCTCACCCCCACTGGCTGCACGGCAGGAGGTGAGTGGCGAGTGAGGCAAGCTTCATCTGCCACTCCCCATCGCTCCCTAGTACTCGCATTACCTCCTGAGCTATCCCATCCCCCCATCACTCACATTACCACCTGAAACACCCACCCACCCGGTCCGTGGAAAAATTTTCTTCCACGAAACCAGTCCCTGGTGCCAAAAAGGTTGGGGACCGCTGCTCTAAAGAGCTTTGTTGGGTCAGTGGGATATTGAATTTAACAAACAAAAACTCCCAAACAGCTCCTAGTGTTACCAAAAAAAAATTCTTTCACTATATCTCTCTATGTAATGTGACCACCCAGAAGTGGGCTGAGCCGTATTATGCTGAGTACAATCAGCGTTTTGGAGGGTCTAGACTGTTCTCTCACTTCAGAATCCCAGGCAGAGGAAGCTGTCTGTCTCTTTATTGACAGGTTTCTTAGGGAACAGAGAGTGTTTTTCTCCTGGACATACCGTGGTGTCTTCTCATGGTTTTCCCATTCATTCCAAAGCCAGCACTGGGTCCCCATTCTGCCCACACCCTCCCATCCCCTGCGTCTGGTCAAGCAGAAAAAAACTCCTGGTGGAACACGTGACAAATAACAGCTCTCATTCAAACTGTCTTCTTTGGAACCAGGTGACTTCCAGCTCCTTTTAAATTTGTTCAAATGCATGATGTGGTTGGTTTGCACTAATAAACAGGCTGACGCCCTCATTCCAGAACTGTCTTCAGTTCCTTGGTTTGGATCTAAATAAGCTGACCAGTCAGCGATCTGCTGGTGGAGACCACTGGGATTCCACTGGAACCTTTGCATATGTTAGTTGAAGTAAAGTATGACTTGGGGCTCTTCCTTCTGTTAAGAGCATTGTGCTCCTTGGCATCTGACGACTGACCTAAATAATCTTCAGGAGGTGGAGAAAAGGCTCAGTAGATAATAACAAATCAGTGGAAACATTAGTAATAACAGAGCATTTCTCCCTCTGCCTCTCTCTCTCTCTCCTCTTTCTTCCACGGGTAGCATAAACAAGAGTGGGCCAAGTTGAGCCTGTCTTGCGTTCATTTACAGGAGTGATTTTTGTGCTCATTCATTTTCAGCATTTCAGTAAAAGCTGCCTGAAATATGACCTTGTACATTAGATGCAACATTTGGGCTTCCAGCCTTGATCGCAACACGTCTGAGAGAAAAGAAAGGCTGCTTAGATAAAAGAGGTGTGCTGGAGCAAGGGGAGTCTGATTACTGTTGAGAAAATGAAGGAAGAACAGAATAAAGTAGGTCTCAACTGGAGTGAAGCAGAAAAATGATCCTTCATTCGGAAAGGAAAACAAAGAGACAGAATTAAAGTTTTCCAAAGCTGTAAACTGTGAGACCAGATGGACCAGAAGGATAGAAACAGTCAAGAGCATGAGCAAAGTTGGCCGAGTGTGGGCCAACGGTGGTCCCAGGCCTGCAGGCCCAGGACACGGGACATCTGGCTCTGAACTGGGTGCACGGGGGGCCGGCCACCCTGTGCTGCTGCTAGTCTGGGCTAGCATCCTGCCTCAGTAGAGCAAATAGGCTCTCTTTTTCTTTTCCTCGTCCTCCCTCTTTTCCTTTCTTTTTAATTTTTATCAGTGGCATTATGCTGAATAAGACTTTGAAATTTACCTGTTCTGGTTGCTCTACCAGCTTTATTGATATATATTTGAATCTTACTTTTATTATGTCCTAGGGTATTAGAAGATACTAAATTATATCTGTTACACGCCCCATCTCACTTTACTGTCAGGCAATTGGTAGCTTCAGGAGCTGTACCTCTAAGGTATTAAAAAAACAGGAAATGATGTTATTAGTAGTTTAATGGTAAGAGTCTGACATTATCTCAAAACAAACTTTGCACCACTATTTTATTTTGTGGAACAGAGCTTAAGCCTCTTTGAGTCTTGAGCAGCTGCGTAATCTTATGTACTTATAGTGAAGGTTCTTTGAATGCGTCATTATGGCTCTTCTTTCCCACTGGTGAACTGTGCACATTTATGTTGCAGTTAAAACTCTCAGATGGCCCCATGGAGGCATGGATTGCATGGAGTTAGGCTGCCTTCAAATGCCTTTTAGATAGCTTCAGCCAACCCACGGGGTTTCTTTCCCTTTCCAAAATGCAAAGCAAAGTAAAAACCAAGCACCAATAACAACAACAGAAAAGCAATATCCGTCCCAAGGATATGCTGAAGTGTTTCTGATTTGCAATAACAAGATTGCTTTCACATATATATTAATTCATCCCTCCGTTGTGCTTTCACAGTACTTTATGTGGATTTCTATCATTAAAATTACAGTGATCACTTTATTCACTTGAAAATCATTTTGTTCCCCTTTCTCTATGTACTTTATGAATACTTGGGGTGAAGGGTGAGGGCCAAGAGCCATGATGGTTAAGAGCATGAACAACACAGGCTCTGGGAGACCCGGAGGCAAACCCCAGCTGATCCACATAATGGCTGTGTGACTTTGGGCAAGTTATTAGCCTCCCTGAGCCACTGTCTTTGTATGTGCAAAATCAGGACTGTGCCCACCACCTTTGTCTGTGGAAGATTGGATAACAGCTGTAAACTGCCTGTCTCAGAACCAGAGCCAGAGTAGGTGCTAGAGAGTTGTTTGCTGAGTTGAACTGCATTAAATACATAATTTGTTTTATTTGAATGCAGGCCATTGCCAATAAAAATAAGTCTAACAATACCTAAATGAAATATTGAAAACTAAAAATCTTTGCTCTGGAAATAATTCTTCGTACTGCATCTTAGAAACCCTTCTTATTTTATTCCTACAAGAAATTTTCTGGGAAGCCTAGCTGATCTGCACCGTCAAGCAGCTGGCTTCATTTCTGGAACCATAGTTTCATTTTACCATAATTATATGTCTTTTTAGAAACATTTCATTAGTCATCCTTGCAGCCCCGATGTATCAGTTTTTGTTAATACTGGAAAGTGAAAGTAGCGGGTATTTTGCTTTGGGAAATGGGATCTGATACAGCGAGCCATGAGCATTTCACAACCTGGAGCCAACTCTTAAGGGAGAATTGACTTTTTCCTGTGCTTCCAGGCCAAGAACGGACTCACAGGGCACATCCCCTGAGCTTCCCAGGACTGTAAGGGGTGAGTGTAGGGGTTATTAAGGAGACTCTGTTAGTGGGGGCTGGTCCCTTGAGAACGTCTTTAGAACTGAGCGGGGGGCACTTTGGGCCCATCCTCGTCTTTGTGCAGGCTCAGTAGGTCACCGTGGGCTAGTCGGAAACATGGCTTTAGAGCTTTGCCTGCTGCCTAGTGTTTTTCACTGTTGAGTCACTTGGAGCCGACGGCAGCTGACTTTGCTAGGGAGGAAGAGCTGTTTCCACAATACAGAAAGTGCAGCTGGGAAGACGGCAGGTCCAGGGGTAGGATCTGCCTCTGGGGGTCACAGAATGATTCTGCGTGGCCTCCAGTTTTTAAAAAGCCTTTGTAAGTTCTAGAAGGTGACCACTTATCTTGCTTATTCTCTGTCTGAAGGAATTGAAAGACTTTCACTTGTTTACATACCAAGGCAGTGCAGAATCTCTAGAGCAGCACTCAAGTGGTGAGGGGCTGGGAATTTTCTTCCATGATCCTCTTCTTTCTGTTGTGGTTTATTTATTTAGCAGTCAGTAGCTTCCTTGTCTGCTTTCAGAATTGGGTGTATGTTAGGATCAGTCATGTACATTAGGGTCAGTCATATACGTTAGGATTAATCACATGTGTAGTTATATATATTAGGGCATACATTGCCCCTGGTCTTTCCTCTGGAACCTCTTCCCCAGCCAAGGCTCTCCTGACAGCTACCTGAAAAAGAACACCCTTCCATGGTGGGATTTGAGCTCCAGCTAGCTTTCTCTTCAGTGTTCAAAACATAATAGTCTAATTTGCTAGAAATAGGTACTGTAGGTAGCCCGTCTTTGGGTATTCTTCTGTTTCTGAAACGTCCCAAATCCATATTTATCATACACTTGCTACAAGTATATAATGAAAAACCACATTCTATGTGATGTTCAAGTTTACTTCTTTCAGAAGGCCAAAAAATGCTTTAAAACCAGACCCTAACAAAGCCAATAAAAGGAAAGAAAAATTTATAATTAACCAGGGAAAAAACATAAAAGAAAAAATATAAAAGGAAAAAAATTAGGTAAACAGCATGTTGAAAAGACAGGAAATCTTTCCAGAAAAGCCAATCAATGGAGAAAAAGCATTTAGGAAAGTTTGATTTACACTAAGAAACAATAGCGACTAAAGAATTAAATTGACAAAAAGTCAATTAAAAAAAAGAAACCAATAAAAACAATAAAAGTATAAAGTTGCTTTATGCCATACAAAATGTGACACTGAAAGTTTTCCATTGATCAAGGAACCTTCTTGGCACCAAAGATCAACCTAATACCAAGGTCAGAACTTCCTGTGCTCCCAGCCTGCCAGATGGATGCCCCATGGAAGTGTGGTTATGGGAAGTGGGTTCTGAAGGTGAAGGGCTTAATTCTCAGCTGATTTATTAAAAATGTACAAATACAGCTAAGCAAATGAGAGAGAGACAGAAACCGAGACAGACGAGAGAGAAACAGAGATAGAGAGGCAGAGACAGAGAGGGAGGTGAAGGTTGCCTTTGGAAGGCGGTGGCTGTTTTTTCACCCCTCTTGCCACCAGGCAGAGCAGAGGGTAAACCCCAAGGGGACCCTGTCTAGAGTCACGAATGCTGCGGACAGGCCAGGTCTCCCAGTTTCTTACAGAACTGCACGGAGCTGCTGTTTCCGAGAGTTTCAGTTCTCTCCAGGCAACTGGACCATATGACCTTTAGCTACTGTTCTTCGCAACTGTGGTTTCCTGAGCCAGGCCCCTAGAATCTTCAGCTGGGCCCTGATGGGAAACGGAGCCGGAGAAGTGTTTGTCCTACAGCATCCTCTTCCCATCCTCCCTTCCTGGTCACTGTCAATACGGCAGCAGCGGGCACTGTTCTCTCCTTTTCTGGCATTGCTGTAGTTTACAAAAAAGTGATGGCAGTGGGAGAAGAAAAATATTACAGGGAAACTGAAAAGGAAAGAAAAAAATCAAGAAAGCTTTATCCTTTCACGTCTTCCTTTTATGGATTTTGCCCTTCCCTGAAGCCTGGACTTGCCTCTGTTGGCAAAGGGGCCTGGCAGGGCTGTGCAGCATGGCCTACATTTCTCTTAAAGTTTCTGGAGGGATTCCCTGTGTTTGCAATTTGTAATATGGGTCTCTGTTTTTCAGAATTGGAGGGATGAATCCAAGGACTATCTGAATTTATTATGGTTGAGTAATTTGATTTTCAAGGTTATTCATTTAGTCAGCAAATGCTGTCTCAGGCATTGGGGCTCAAGAGAGCATGAAACAGACAAGAGCCTGGTGGGAAAAGATCAACAAGAAGGAAATAAATCAATGTAATACAAGTATTAGGTCGTTGGAAGAGCTGTAGGATAACGATAAGGCATTTGTAATGTGATAGAAGGCGCTTTGGTGGTGGGGTGAGGACCCCTTAGAGAGAGGAGGCGTGAAGTTCCAGAAGGAGAGGAGCCGTCAGTGAGAACACGGGAGAACTGCAGCTGAGCCCGCGGTGAAGACTGGTGTGTCGTGCTTGAGTTAAAAACTGCAGGACAGGGCTTCCCTGGTGGCGCAGTGGTTGAGGGTCCGCCTGCCGATGCAGGGGACACGGGTTTGTGCCCGGGTCCGGGAAGATCCCACATGCCGCAGAGCGGCTGGGCCCGTGAGCCATGGCCACTGAGCCTGCACGTCCGGAGCCTGTGCTCCTCAGCAGGAGAGGCCACAACAGTGAGAGGCCCGCGTACCGCGAAGAAAAAAAAGGCAGGACAGACTGGCTGGGATGTTTGGGACAAATCAGGCAGAGGAATGGAATGAGCTCCAGAGGCAGGCAGGGGCCCTCCGTGTAGGGCTCTGTCATCAAAAGTGATTTGCTGGTGAACGTTGATAAAGCTCCATGCAGGCATGCCTGGGAGGTCCCGGGGGTTCGGGTCCAGACCCCCCATAAGGCAACTATAGCAGCAAAGGAAATCTCCCAGTGCATGTAAAGTCACGCTTACCCTTTGTATGGGGGAGGGGGGCAAAATATATTTTCCCTCACTTTATGTCTTGGCACTAGTGATATATGCATAGATTACCTGTCCAGCACTCTCCTACCTTAACAGACACCAAATTACCAAGCATGTTTGCTAAGTGATTACTTTCATGCTTGAAAAAATGATATGCCTCACACCAATATAATTATTTTAGTTTTTTTAAAAGACGTGTCTAACGTGCAGTTTACATATATGACGATTCTGCATTAACACTGAAAGTAGATCATACAACAGTTTCAAAAACACATTAAGTGTGCAATAGCATTAGGTCTTAACCACAATGTACATACCTTTATTATAAATACTTTATTGCTACAAAATGCTAGCCATCATCTGAGCCTTTAGCAAGTTGTGATATTTTGCTGGTGGAGGGTTTGAAGTATTGCAAGAATTCCCAAAATGTGACACAGAGACACAAAGTGAGCAAATGGTGTTGGAAGAACGGTGCCAATAGACTTGCTCAATGCAGGGTTGCCACAAACTTTCAATTTGTAAAAAACGCAATATCTTCGAAGCCCAGTAAAGCTAAGTTCAGTAAAACAAGTGCTTCCTGTACCAAGCTACCAGTACTGAGCAGTGGCTGTCGTGCACAAGATAGGGTCTTTGTTTCCATTATCTCTAACCTCTAGGACAGCCTGGTGGATGGGATGACCCCTGAGCAGAGGATAAAGCTGATTCTGAGAGGCTCAGTACCAAGTCATGGCCACCCTGCTATGAGGTGGCAGAGCTGGGATTCAAATACAGGGCTGCCCGCCACAAAGCCACAAAGCTGTGGCACAGACCTCGGCAGAGGGACTCCCCAGCCACCTGCAGAGATACCAGGCTTCTTCTCCACACCCCACCCTCCCCGGAGGACTCAGGATCAGTAGGTCTGGGGTAGGGCCTGCAGACACATGCACATTCTAGAATATACCCAGGGCATCCCGAAGACAACTGATATTTACAGCAGAACTAGAAGTCACGCTTCTGTATTCCAGAAAACTTTAAATAATCAATCAATCAATTTAGCAAGCAGACAGACAGCAATGAACACAGCCCTTCATGTGGGAGAGGAGCCGGGTGTGTTCTTTCAATGCACAATCTGAGGCACCAGGAGGCTCTGAAAGACACACAGAAGCTCAGAAGGGGAATGTTAGCATTTTCACTAATGAAATATTTTCCTGCAGAAGCATGAATATGGTACAGTTATAGTGAGATGACAGAGTGAAGGTTTTCTGACTGGAAGTCCAATTTTCCCCTGGACCCATAGCATAGCTATATGCTGCTAGAATGGCAAAGCTTAGTTGTCTTCAGTAATATGTATTTTTAAATTCACATTCTTATTTTTAGTTCCTTGGTAAATACGTTGCCTCTGTTATGCAAATGAAGAGCAGCCATAGGCTCCTATTAAAGAGTATTTACCACTAAGTTTGGAAACTGATTGCTTCCCCGTAGTTAACTACAATCACAGATTCTTATATGAGATGATGGAAAATGTAGGCGGAATTAGAAGAGCTCTCTCTAGAAGGAAGTTTTCAGAGACTGTCTGTTAAGGATGCTCTGCTTGTTGGTGGGATGTCAGAAGTCCATGAGGATGACTTTCCTCACCGGTTTGAAGCACTTTATTGATATTTATGATACAAAATAAAAGGAACAATTCCATATACATTTTAATTTTCATTCAGAAATATTTTTGAGCTTCTCTCTGTAAAATAGTTGCCTACCTGTTGGGGTCGGGGACGGAGGTGACGCAGACATGAGTCCTCTTATTAGTAAGATTGATGTGTAGGAGGAGAAAAGTGACAGGTACTCTGACTGTCCTGCAAAGGAGAAAGCAGTGCCCAGAGGAGAGCAGAGATGGACACCCCTGTGAAAGGCAGAATTTGTGACGCCATCCAAAGGAGATGATAGCTGAGCTGTGTCGTGAAGGATGTGTATCAATAGACATCCTGATGTCAGGTGTTCAAACCCAGACTCCTAATCTCATCCCTCCTCCTGTCTCTCACCATCCTCATGGTATTCATGGTGCCTCTGTCCTTCCCACAGCTCAGGCCATAAACCTTGGCATTACTTGACTCTTCATTTTCTCTGACACCTCATTTTCAATCCATCAGCAAGTTGCATCTGCTGTATCTTCAAAATACATCCTGATGACCCTTAGGTAGAAAAGTTTTGTGTCAGTGGTGAGGCCAGATCTCAAATCCAAACTTTCTTATTCTAGAGTTCACACTCTTCCCCAAGGGTAGGACGATGTGGAAAATTTATTTTGTGTGTGGAGGCTAGTGCTACGAGCAGGGAGTGTTGGAAAATTAGACTCAGAGGTAGAGTGGGATCAAGTTAGGGAGAGCTTTCAATTCTAGGTTGAAGAGCTTGGATTTCATTCCACAAACCATAGAGAATCTATTATTTGTGGGTAGGATAATAGAATCTAAACTCCACTGCGGGGAGTTTCATCTGGCTGCGGAGTGAGACATCTTGAAGAAGAGAAGCACCTTGAGGTGGAACCTGTTCCAGTGGTCTGGAGAGAAGCCCAGAGAGATTTAGTGAGAGTCGCTGCATTGGAGCTGGAAAGAAAGCAATGAAAATGGGCATTTCTGGGGTCCATGAAAAATACCTCGGCCATTTGTTGGCTTTGAAGGCAAGGAAAGAAGACAAAAGATAACACTTTTCTTCACATTGTGTAAGTAAAATTTACATACAATAAAATGCACTGAAGTGGATGTTTTGAAGCTGTGTGTAGGGGAAGACAGTGATATCATTAACATAACTTTATTTTGGAAGAAAAATGAGAAGTTCGGTTAATTCTGAGGTGCTCGTGGGTCATCTTGCTGAAGTTATGCAATCAGGTAGTTAGAGATAGCATAGTGCAGAGACGTGGCTCAAGTTACAGGTTTAGGAGTAAGCCAACCAGGTGCATAAAGCTGGAATCCTCAAGTAGCAACACTGAGAGTCGGAGTTTTCAATCTAAACAATATTCCCACAGGAGAAGGAAACTGCTAGGAAGCTTATGTTTCTTCTTGTTAGTTCTGCATAGAAAAAAGTCTCTAAGATTTTACAACCGTAGTCGTGACCTCGTACTACTTTTGAGGTTGAAGTGTGTGCCACCATATGGTCCAGGAACCTCCAAGCCAAGAGATAATTTAAAAAGTGATTCTAAGCTGGTAATAATTCTGGGGCATCCAGTAAAATTAAACACAAGAGGGTTGTAATTATAAACCCTCATCCAAGTTTACCTAAGACTCCCTCAGATAAAGTCACACTGAAGATGTGCTCATACGAGGAAAGATGCCGGTGTGAGCAACAGTCTTACAACACTGTGATGTTTATGTTGAGAGAAGGAAGAGAACAATAGGTGAATGGAGTGAGGAGGCCACAGCTAGATACACACACATGCAAAAAGTCAGATACAGCATTATAAATCAGAGTGGAAAAGGATATTATTCACTAATCATGGAACAATACTGGTTATTCTTATTATATTTCAAATATCTAGATTACATTTGTACCTCTCCCTGTTCAGACCTACAACTGAACAGTAAAACTTTTAAGAGATAACATAAAAATGTATTTTTCGATCTTATGGTAAAAAACATTTTCTTAAATACGATATACAAAGCGCAACCTTAAAAGGAAAAGACTGATAAAATTGACAATATTAAAATTAAGACTTCTCCACAATAAGACATGGTTTTAAAACATTGAGAAGACTGGAAGAAATTTGCAGATGCATAGAACCCATGGAGGATTAGTATCCATAATAAGTGACGAAACTCAACAAAAATGACAAATGAACTAAATTAAAAGTTAAGCAATCTATATAAACAGGAAATTTCAGAATAGAAAACCTAAATTGCCAATAAAATATGAAAAGATGTTTAACCATTTGATTTTAATAACAATGAGATGTGATTTACCAGCCCTCCATCCTGATCTATGTGGGGTACACATAGAGTAGCAGGGCACCCTCTTACACTGCTTATGAGAACAGTAATTGGTGCAATTCTGGGAGAACAATTCTGGGAATGTAGCAATATCGAATACACTCATATACTGTGATCCCACAGTGCTCCTTTCGGGTACATAACCTAGACTCTAGGGCCTAGAGAGACTCTTGCACATCTACACAATGAGTCATAGAAGTGACATGGTACAGAGAGAGCTGCAGGAAGGGCGTCAAGATGGGTCTTTGCAGAACCTTTACATGAACAGTAGAGGAAGGATCAGGGGAAGAGCTCATGGAAGGAGTGGAGGAGAGCTAAGAGAACATAGGTCAGTGCTGTCAGAGACAGAGAACCTCAAGGAAGAGGCTGGTCAGGTGTATCCAAAACTACTAAGTTTAATGAAAATGATATCTTCAAAGAGGCTGTTAAATTTGTTCTTTGGGAAATTAGCAAGGAAAATCTTGAAAGAGCTTTAAATGGAGTGATGAGGGATTAACCCATGCGTATTGAGATGGGATAGGAGCCTGGAGGGGTAGTTTGAATAAGGTGATAGCCTTAAAAAGCCTAGGTAGATTACTCAAAAAGTTTAGCTGTGGGAGGAAGGAGGAAGGGAAGTTATTCTTTTGTGGACATGGCAGGATCAGTGGAAGAGACATGAGACTTGAGCTATTTGTAGAGAAGTAGTGAAAGTAAAGATGCAGTAGGGACAGAGGGTAGTGATGGAACAGAATCTACAATCATTTCAACTGCAGCAAAGACTAAAAGAGGTGTTTTTATGTACTTTAAATTGGAATTTGTTTGTATACATTGAAAAGTAAGGAAACTTTGAGGAAAGAAACACCGAACTATGCAAGCACTTAATAATTATGATTTGAGAACCAGATTACATTTGAAAAAATACATTGTTTTTTCCCCCTGTGCTATAACAGTAGGTCCTTATTAGTTATCTATTTTAAATATAGCAGTGTGTACATGTCAATCCTAAACTCCCAGTCTATCCCTCCCCCCGACCCTTCCCCCCGGTAACCATAAATTCCTTCTCTAAGTCTGTGAGACTGTTTCTGTTTAAAATACGTTGTTTTTAATTGCACTTGTTTCAAGATTTTTTCCTTTGTTTCCTTTCAGTTTTTTGTTTGTTTTTAGTTAGGCAAGGAAATAGTTTCACTATAGATGTTGGGAACTGATGGGTGGAATCCTTCTGTCTTTTCTTCATAAAAATTTGGCAACAGTCCCCTTTTACATTGTGGAATGTATCATATGAAACTATGGTATACTTTTGTTCAGAACAAAGGTTTTGTCTGGTTGGTGGGTTTGTTTTAAAAATCCCTTTTCTCTTCAACTGCTAGGAGAAAGTCTGGGGGAAAATTCTAATGTATTTTTCTTTCCATGACATTTTAAAAATATACCGATACACTCTGGTGGTCTTTCTTTCGCCTTGAACAAAGTTGGGTTACTCAACCTCAGCTTGACTTCCTGAGTCTCAGCCACTTCCTTCCCCTTGTCCAACTTGTGACCCCCAGATATCATTTGGGGGGCACTTAGTTCAACATTGACTGGCCACCTGGCATATCTGCTGACTCTCAACTTGGCACTCATAACATAAAGGAGCTAAGAGTAGCCCAGAGAGCTTGACCTCAAGGCTTCCCTCTGAAATTATATTGCACCAACAACTTCAGACTGATACAACAGAAGCTTTTAAGAAAACCCCTTCCCAGAGTCCCAGGGGGAAGTCAGCACATGGAGGATGGCAGTGTGAGCCTCCCCTGCTCTCCGTGTTACGCAAAGCCTTCTGAAGCACCACCCCCTTTCAGGGTACAGCCTGGAGATTTATACCTTTGACTCTTTACTCTCTTCCTTCCCTCTCTATGTCCTTCTCACCATATCCTAGACTGTAACAGTATCAGTTTTTTTTCTTTTTCTTGTCTTGGATCATTTTCTACTAGTAATACAAGAACAAATCTCATCCTCTTAAATGAAAGGGGAGCCCATTCTATTCCAAGAGAGAATGGTTTGAGTGAGTCCTCAATATAAGTGAGGTGTGGTTCTTGATATGCTAAAGGGGGAAATAAAGTATTAAATCCTTTCTCTCAACAGTATTTGGTTCTTGAGTTCATGGTCTTGCTGCAAAATCTTACTTTGCTGCCGGAAGTTGAAAAGCTAAAAAGAAAAAAAGAAATGTATAGGTTGCTAGTTCTACCTGATAAATCCAATCTTCCTATCTTGTGTTAGTAGTGGAATTTTTAGCTAGGTCCATTGTTGCCTAGGTAGACCACATTTCCCGGATTCCTTCGCAGCTAATTCTGGCCATAAGGCTAAGTCCTGGCCAACAGAGTGTGCAGCATGATGTGAAAAACTTCCAGATGGTGACCTTAAAGGAATGGATGAGACTTTCCTTTCTTGATTCTTCTTCCATTCTGCTCCCTGAAACATGGATGTAGTGTAAGCCAACATTGGATGTGGCTGAGCACATGACCTTATTAGAGATTTTTCTTGTTTCTTGAGGTAGGATTGTATCGCTATAAACTTCCCTCTTAGAACTGCTTTTGCTGCATCCCATAGGTTTTGGGTCATCGTGTTTTCATTGTCATTTGTTTCTAGGTAATTTTTGATTTCCTCTTTGATTTCTTCAGTGATCTTTTGATTATTTAGTAGAGTATTGTTTAGCCTCCATGTGTTTGTATCTTTTACGGGATTTTTTTCCCCTGTAATTGATATCTAGTCTCATAGCGTTGTGGTCTGGAAAGGTACCTGATTCGATTTCAATTTTCTTAAATTTACCAAGGCTTGATTTGTGACCCAAGATATGGTCTATCCTAGAGAATGTTCCATGAGCACTTCAGAAGAAAGTGTATTCTGTTGGTTTTGGATGGAATGTCGTAAAAATATCAATTAAATCCATCTTGTTTAATGTGTCATTTAAACCTTGTATTCCTTATTTATTTTCATTTTGGATGATCTGTCCATTGGTGAAAGTGGGGTGTTAAAGTCCCCTATTATGATTGTGTTACTGTCGATTTCCCCTTTTATGGCTGTTAGCAGTTGCCTTATGTATTGAGGTGCTCCTATGTTGGGTGTATAAATATTTAAAATTGTTATATCTTCTTCTTGGATTGATCCCTTGATCATTATGTAGTGTCCTTCTTTGTCTCTTGTAATGGTCTTTATTTTAAAGTCTGTTTTGTCTGATATGAGAATTGCTACTCCAGCTTTCTTTTGATTTCCATTTGCATGAAATGTCTTTTTCCGTTCCCTCACTTTCAGTCTGTATGTGTCCCTAGGTCTGAAGTGGGTTTCTTGTAGACAGCATATGTACAGGTCTTGTTTTTATATCCTTCAGGCAGTCTATGTCATTTGGTTGGAGCATTTAATCCATTTACATTTAAGGTAGTTATTGATATGTATGTTCCTATTACCATTTTCTTAATTGTTTTGGGTTTGTTTTTGTAGGTCTTTTCCTTCCTTTGTGTTTCCTGCCTAGAGAATCTCCTTTAGCATTTGTTGTAAAGCTGGTTTGGTGGTGCTGAATTCTCTTAACTTTTGCTTATCTGTAAAGGTTTTAATCTCTCTGTTGAATCTGAATGAGGTGCTTGCTGGGTAGAGTAATCTTGGTTGTAGGTTTTGCCCTTTCATCACTTTAAATATGTCCTGCCACTCCCTTCTGGCTTGCAGAGTTTCTGCTGAAAGATCAGCTGTTAACCTTATGAGGATTCCCTTGTATGTTATTTGTTGCTTTTCCCATGCTGCTTTTAATATTTTTTCTTTGTATTTAATTTTTGATAGTTTGATTAATATGTGTCTTGCTGTGTTTCGCTTTGTGTTTGTCCTGTATGGGACCCTCTGTGCTTCCTGGACTTGATTGACTATTTCCTTTCCCATGTTAGGGAAGCTTTCAACTATAATCTCTTCAAATATTTTCTCAGACCCTTTCTTTTCCTCTTCTTCTTCCAGAACCCCTATAATTCAAATGCTGGTGCATTTAATGTTGTCCCAGAGGTCTCTGAGACTGTCCTCAATTCTTTTCATTCTTTTTTCTTTATTCTGCTCCCTAGCAGTTATTTCCACCATTTTATCTTCCAGCTCACTTATACGTTCTTCTGCATCAGTTTTCCTGTGATTGATTCCTTCTAGAGTGTTTTTAATTTCAGTAATTGTGTTGTTCATCACTGTTTGTTTGCTCTTTAGTTTTCTAGATCTTTGTTAAATGTTTCTTGTATTTTCTCCATTCTGTTTCCGAGATTCTGGATCATCTTTACTATCATTACTCTCAGTTCCTTTTCAGGTAGTTTGCCTATTTTGTCTTTAGTTATTTGGTCTTGTAGGTTTTTACCTTGCTCCTTCATCTGTAACATATATTTTTGTTGTTTCTTTTTCCTTTTCTTTTTTTTTCTTTTTTTTTTGATGGGTGATGCTGTAGTCCTGTCTTACTGGTTGTTTGGCCTGAGACGTCCAGCACTGGAGTTTGCAGGCAGTTGGATAGAGCCAGGTCTTGGTGCCGAGGCAAGGACCTTCGGGATGCCTCACTCCGATTAATATTCCCTGGGGTCTGAGGTTGCTTTTAGTCCAGTGTTCGGACTCGGAACTCCCACCACAGGAGCTCAGGCTTGACCTCTGGCCTGGGAATCAAGATCCCACAAGCCGGTCACTGGGGGTTCCTCCATCCCCTTATGTGTCTGTGGTCCCCCACCAGTGCCTGCCACATGACCTTAGAAAGTACAGAAAAATGAGATAGAAAGGAGGAGCTACACTTCTAGCCCAGATACTTTCATCCCACAATTATATGAGAGAGAAATAAATTTCCATCTTATTTAAGGTACTGTCATTTTTTGTTTCTGTGATAGCAGCTAAACCTATATCCTAAGAAATATATACATTGATAACTTTCACAACATTATCTCAATAAATTAAGATGGAGTAATAATTTGAACTTTACAAAGGTTCTCAGAATACAAGTCACACAGCCCAGCTGAATAAATAAAAAAGTAAGTGAATATAAGTGGAAACATTCTTGAAACTTTAAAGTACTTAAAAATTAAAGTAATGGTAAATGCTCATCTAATTTGATAATCTGGAAGCCATATTTATCAAAAGTCCTTTTCGTTACATTATTTTCAGTGAGCATGAATTTGAATAACTACACTTACATTGTTAATTCTGGTTGATTAAATGATGAAGAACTTATCTTAGGGATAATCAAACAAAAAATGGATAATGTAAATAGAGGAAGATTTTGGTGGTATGACTAATGGGTAAGTTGTCTTTGATAATCAAAAGCCAAATATCAGAATAGCAGTAATTGTGCTTTAGATGCTTATAAAAACAAATTGACATCAAATGACTTCAGTGAAAAGGTCAAAATAAAATCTTGCCATCTCATATGTATTAATTTAGGGATGGTGGGTGCAGAAGTTAGACATAAAGGAGACCTTTTTTTATTTATGAAATTATATCTATTTTTGAGGTCATGGTCACAAAACAAGGAAGAAAAATGGTAACTGCACTGCATTTCAAAGAGTTCTCAGGCTCATCCCTTGAGTGTTCACTGAATACAATGTATTGTCAGAAAGCTCTGGGGGCTACTAGTTTGACAAGTTTTGCTGCCATACTAATTAGAAGATGTTTACGAAGTTTTAACATGCTCCCCCTTGAAAAGCCCATTTCCCCAAGGCCCTGCAGGAAAAGACTTTCTCAGCATTGGAGTCATCCTGTTGCACTACATGCCTAAAGGTGCTCAAGCTGAATGTTTCCAAAGACAGACAATCTTGTCATCTTTGGCTATTTCTGTCTTGTTATGTGGTGCCATGTGGGTTACTAGCCACCCTCCTTTCTCTCCCAGCACTCTGCGATTTTAGTCCTGTCTATTGGTATGCCTCTCCCATCTACAGGAAGGTCAAATGTTTTCATATTTCAACTATTTCCATTCCAACCATCTCTCATGAATATCAATTACACTTATTTTAAAGACTTAAATGTTATTGCAACAAGAATAGAGAAGTTGTGTGAATTTCCCAAAAGCGATGGGAAGAAGCTCTAAAAACACCATCTATGCTTTGTGTGTAATGGCTTCCCTCTGTTCTAGATAAAGCTCAGTATTCTTACCATGCATGACTTGGCCCTGAATGACCTAAGTCCTTCATCTTGCACCACTGCTTCTGTTACCTACCTGAACTTGGGTTCACTTGCCAGCTCACAGTAAAGCCAGTCTACAGACACTGGGTTGTGGTGAAAGAAAGTGCAGCATTTATTTCAGGGCACCAAACAAGGAGTCCCAGCAGCTAATGCTCAAAAGACCCAAACTCCTCGATGGGTTTCAGGGAAAGGCTTTTAAAGACAGGGTGAGAGAGAGGGTTGCAGGGTGTGTGATCAGCCCATGGACATTCTTTGCGTTGGTTGGTTGTGAGGTAATTGGGAGTCAACATCATCAACCTTCTGGTTCCGGCTGGTCTGGGGTCTACGTGCTTGTAGGCAGCATACAGTTAACTTCTTCCACCAGTGGGGGTTTCAGTATCTGTAAAACAGCTCAGAAGATATGGCTCAGGATATTATCTATAGCCCTTGAGGCAGAACTAAAGGTCCTTGACTTTGTTTAATGGCTAAACTATTATTATTGTGTCTTGCTTGACTGTTTTCCTTTGTTTCTGCATTTTCTCACTTCTCTGGTTAAATTTATTCTTTGGAACTTGGGAAAAGCCTAGGAGGCTAAACTTTTTCTACAAACAAGGGGAAGGTGGAGGAAGGTCTGTCCTGGGAAGGCCCCATAGGGTCCTGCTTGGTTACACTTCCCTTTCTCCTTCCAGCCTTACTGGCCATCTTTCAGTTCCTCAATTTCCTGCTTTACATTCCTGCACTTGTTGCTCCAGTGTTCACATCCACTCCATCTTCCTTTACGTCCTTTCAGGTCCCATCTCAGGCTTCTTCAGGGCAGCTTTTTGTTCTCCCCACCCCAGGTGGGCACTTTTGTTATACATGTTCACTGCACCCTCTGTTTTTCCCTTGTATTTTAATTGTAGTTAATTATTTTAATGATTATTGGCTCCATGTCTTTGCCTCTACTAGACTGGAAGTCCCAGAAATGCAGATACCCCCATGTGTGTATTTCGCTACCATGTCTCTGTTGCTTAGTAGTGACGTGGTGAATGTTTCTGAATGAGTGAGTGTCTTTTAGAGTCCACTAGACATATGATTTCCATGGATTACTTGTAGATCTATGGATATTAAAAGCTGAGTAAGATAGTCTCAATTCTCAAGGACCATATATTCTTGTAGTTTTCAAGTCAGTCTCTTGCTTTGAACCCAAATGAACTTTGGATTTAGAGTTGACCTATTGGGAGGTCATTTCAGTAACCCGGGTGTGGGGTGACAAGTGCTTGATAAACAGAAGTAGCAACTGGCATGTAAGGGAAGGGAAGATGAAGATGTATAAGAAAATACAAGATTTGTTATCTGACTAGGAATTGGAGTTGAAATAAAATGAGGAGAGTGGAGCACAGAGAGAAAATAAGGAAGGAAGGGGAAGAGAATCAGGATTTATGAAAGGAAACAGGGTGAGGCAAGAGGTAGGAGAAGCAGCAGAAAGCTTCTGCAGTGTGGAAACGTAAAAGCAAAGCATTTCAAGTAGAAAATGGAGAGCAACAGAGTAAAGAGGCTAAAGCAGTTTTCTCTGCCTGTGGAGACCTTCAGGAGAGTGGGTTTGGTACCCTGGTGGGAATGGGTGTTAGACCACAGAGGTAGAAGAAAGAAAAGAGGGAGTAGTCAGAGCAATGTGCAGGCCACCCATTGGAGAGTTCATCATGATGGGAAGGGGAGAGAGAGATGAGTAGGTGGCTTTTCCTACAAAGACCCTATGAGGCAGAGAAATTACGTGGTAGCTATGACCTTTCTTTGGATGATTTTGTTGGTGATTAGAGAAAGTAAATAGAAGATGCAGTAAAGCCTGGTGAAAACCTTCATAGGATTTTCAGAATCCTACCCATGTTTCAAGGCAGAAGGAACGAAGCCAGTGCAGAGAAGTGGCTGGAGGTGGGGAAACCCTTGAAACAGGGAAGGATGCTGGTTCCTAAGGGATAAGAAAGGGAGGGACCCAGAACACTAGGGTGATCTCATCTGGAGAGGCTTTTCTCCTTCAGAGTGGAAGGAGAGAAACTCCACTCAGAGTGGAATGGGAGAGAGCAGAACCTTCAGTAATTATTGATAGAGCGGTGTCTGGTCTTCAGGGCATCCTGACTTTGAATGCTTCATTCTGGGAAGGTTCTTAGAGAAAGAAAAGAAAAGAAGAGAAAACAAAAGAGGAAAGGAAACAAGAGAAGAAAAAAGTAAAGAAAAGAAAAGAAGAGAAAAGAGGATATGAGTTAACTGTGACCTTGGGAGATAAATCAACCTGCTCAGGAGTTTCAATCTGCTTCACATTTTGAGAAACAATATTTTAAGTGAATCCTGCACAATTTTGTGGGAGAGGACAAAACAGGCCAGTTGTGAGAATGTGAAATACCTCTGCAGATTGCCAGTGTCCTAACATCTTTGTGATAAAGAGGTTTTATATTTATGAGGAAGGTGAGTGAGGGAAAAGAAGGATTTGAGGATGATTTCTGGCTTTTATGAGCAAATCATATTTCTTATTCACTAAGGCTTACAATGGCCCTAAATCTTTACTAACTCCTTTCATGCCCTATATCCCAAGATACCTTTCAAAACTGTAAGACAGCAACTTGGTTATACATAAATAGGTTAAAATTTTTTTTATGAGTTTGAATCTAAATGATGAAAATTGACATTTCATCTTGCAAAAGAAAATGAATTGCAGATCTCCTAAATAAATACTTACAAACAAAACACAAATGTCTTTGAATCTGAAGCTTGCCTGGGAACAGCACTGGGCTTTGCCAGAGGTAGACTTTGAACCACTCCATAAAGCTTTTAAAGGAAAAAGTGCCTTTGAAAGCTAAGGAGCTTGTAGAGAGGTGATTTATGAACACTGTTAAGAAATATGCTTTTCCTTTAATAAAAAAAAAGTCCTGACACTTAGTAAAATGATGAGGATTTATATGCTAAAATGTTTTGCATGGCAGCTTCTGAGTAATAGATTCGTAAATATTTCCCTTTTTTAATTTAAAAGCCAAAATGAATTAGAAAAAAGTGCCACAGTAAAGATACCCACTCAAATAGAGAAGATGAACTTTGGGTTTTCCCTGGCCTCACAGTCTGAGCACTGCTCCACCTCCCTCATCCAAGGTAGACAGAGGGAACCTTCTAAAAGTTTTGATACAGCCACTATGGAGAACAGTATGGAGGTTCCTCAAAAAACTAAAGATAGAACTACCATAAGACCCAGCAATCCCACTACTGGGTATATACCCTGAGAAAACCATAATTCACAAATGTTCATTGCAGCTCTATTTACAATAGCCAGGACATGGAAGCAACCTAAATGTCCATTGACAGATGAATGGATAAAGAAGGTGGGGCACATATATACAATGGAATATTACTCAGCTATAAAAAGAAATGAAATTGAGTTATTTGTAGTGAGCTGGATGGACCTAGAGACTGTCATACAGAGTGAAGTAGGTCAGAAAGAGAAAAACAAATACCATATGCTAACACATACATATGGAATGTAAAAAAACAAAACAAAACTGGTTCTGAAGAACCTAAGGGAAGGACAGGAATAAAGACGCAGATGTAGAGAATGGACTTGAGGGCACAGGGAGGGGGAAAGGTAAGCTGGGTTGAAGTGAGAGAGTGGCAAGGACATATATACACTACCAAATGTAAAATAGATAGCTAGTGGGAAGCAGCTGCATAGCACAGGGAGATCAGCTGGGTGCTTTGTGACCACCTAGAGGGGTGGGATAGGGAAGGTGGGAGGGAGATGTAAGAGGGAGGAGATATGGGGATGTATGTATATGTATAGCTGATTCACTTTGTTATACAGCAGAAACTAACACACCATTGTAAAGCAATTATACTCCAATAAAGATGTTAAAAAACAAAAATAAAAAAAATGAAAGTTTCTCTCTCCCCCCGGCCCCCTACACACATGTGCACTTGCACACAAACAGAAAGCGTGAAGATTTTAAAAATTTTACTGAGTGAAGTTTGCTTTAAACCATGCTTCCCTGGCCATTTTCCATTTAGCTTATCACTATTATTACTTTTCTATAATATCGAATGTGACCACAGCATGTTATGCATGGAAAACAATTTAAATGGATACATAAAGTGTGTGTGTTATGCATGAAAAGAGTTAAGAAGTAGTAGTCATAACCTGCTTGAAGAAGGGATAAAAAATGAGGCCAGAAACCACATGATGGTCGTGGTCCTTTGGGCTGAATACGGGCTCCCAGTCTCCGGGACACTTTTGTCCTTCATCATTTAATTCAGCTCGGGTGCAATGAGTTCTCCTTTTCTTTTTGCTTCTGTGGCACTTGCTGGGGACCGATGCGGGCAGGGAGAGTGAGCGAGGCAGAAGCGTTGGCCACACAAATACAATCCCAGGGCAGTGGCCCCAGCACATTGGGCGGGGCGGGGGGGGGGGGCGGACGGGGACTTGTTCAAGCCACACAAAGCAGCTCTTGTTCCCATAGAAACCGGCGTTGAGCTGAATGAGTAGCTTGACTCTGCAGCCCCTTCCTCTTTCTTTTTAAATCTCTGTTGGCGATGCATTGTCTTCTAGTTATTTTTGTTTTAACAAAAATAAAGACTGTAGCAAAGAAAACACTTCCCACCTCAAAGCAGCTTGCTTTACAGGCAGATGACATATATTCCGGGGGGGTGGGGTTGGAAATCTGGCTGGATCTCGCCGGATCTGAGATCGGGTACCTTTTCTTCAAGCCATGTACTGACAGGCCACCAAGAGCTGTGCCAGGCTGAGATTGGCAGACTAATTTGAATACCAATGCTGCTCCGGGGGGGACTTCCAGATCCAGGGCAGGGAGGGCCCACAAGATTCAATAGTGGTTTCTTGGGAGAGGGAAGGACTTCTCCCACAATTATGAGCTTCCTCCCTTCTCTCACTCCCAGGACCCTTCTCTGCTGGGTTATTGGCAAGTCTGCTTTCTATTCTTCAAGGATTAATGCCTCAGTGCAAGGGGAAAATGGGCAATTAAAAAAAAAAAAACAAAAAATCCTCAAAGCCTGGGATGTCTATTGCTTTCTCATTCCCCAGTTAGATTTCATTAGGGTACTGCAGAAGAGCGAGGTTTGGGGCCTCTGTTGTCCTATTGTTAGAGTTTAAAACCAGTAACAGGATGCTTTTACCTTTACCAGAAAAAAGACAGGTAACCTTTGGTGCTAATGGAGGTTAGCTAACATCTATAAGCGGCGGAGTTTTCTAAAGGGAAAGAGAATTACTGTAATAGTCTCTAATGACATAATCTGCTTATAAAAAATAAGATTTTTAAGTTCCTGTCAGAATTGCTGAATTTAAGTCATTTGCTACTTCTCCCATACTTGAAATATTTAAAAATCAGAGATTATACCAGAAATTATGAAAATTCCTTTTACACTCTCTCCCCAGTAAAATGTTTTAAACATATAAGGTTGTAGGTTTGCATCTTTTTTTTAAATACAGCAGGTTCTTATTAGTTATCCAATAGGTTTGCATCTTTGCACTGTGAAATATTTTGATTAAACCTATTTCTAATTAAGCGCCCTAGCAGACTGAAGCACCAATTTGTCTGGTGTAAAATCTTCTGGAGAGCCTCTCCTTCCTCACTAGCAGGCTGGGGCAGTTTGGGAAAGAGTGACGCCCTGGCACCATTACCCTCCAGGTGGCCTCACACACATTCATTTTATTGCTCCACAAACCCACCTGCTGCTTGCATTTGCGGTTTGGGTGGCACAAGGCCAGTGACATCGGACAGACAGGGATATTGTCCCAGTCTTGAGGGCAGACATAAATTGTCATCTTCAGTGAATACTTTTTAGGTGTTGGTGGGCGTAGGGCATCCTGCCAGGAGCCATCAGTGAGAGACTAGGAGACACAGATGAATCAGATTCATTCTCGAGGGACAAGATGTCTTGTGCTAGCTATCACTCTCATGTCAATTTTATTTCTTGGTAAGTGTGAAAAATGTAGCCCCACATTTTCTTACTAAGAGTCCGACAGGTTGGAAAAAGTCCTGGGGTTTTGTTACAGAGTAAGAGCCTTCCTCTTCATATAATATTTTTGAGGCTTCTATACTGAAGGAGTTTTTTGGTAATTATACATTAAACCCAGTGCATTATTACCTCAAAACTCAGAGAAGATTCCTTGTTCAGAGCTAACTAATAATAATAATAAAAATATTTTTCATAAGAACTCATTAAATTGCACAGATGAGTTTTTTATTTTTATGCTAGTCATAGAAAGTGACTTTAGCAAGTTTTGAAAACATATCTGAGAGAAAAGAAAACACTAGTTATTTGATGAAATCTTTTCTATGTGGCCGTCACAGATGGAGCAGTTGTATTAGTTCTCCCAGGCACGCCTGAGGGTTTCCTTTTCTCTTGGCCCAGCCTATGAAATTAAAGGTTTAGTAGAGAGGAAAAAGTTCAACTTCCAAATTTAAATCTTTAGCCTCATTAAAAGACATGCTGGGGGCACTGGGTCAGCTTTCATTTACATTTAAGCAGCAGGTCATCTTCTGGGCACAGGCTTAGGCTTCCCAGGGCCTGGAAGGGGCCATAGGCGTGTGAGTTCCTGGGTGAACTGAAAACAGCAGAACAAGTCAAACCAGTCCTTTCCAACCCAAGTGATCCGGTGGCCCAGAATACAAAGTAAATAGTCAAGGAGGAAGGGATCCTGCAGGATCAGCTGTGGTTGCCCATCTCTGGACTGAGGATGGGATAGATTCAATCAGTGATGGCCTCTGTGCTGCAAGGTCACCTTCTCCAGGTCTCCCCTGGCAAAACTTCCTGAGGATGCGGGGCTGACACTCACTGTTCTGGATACATTGCTTTTCTCCCACCCAAGGGCTCGCAGTTGGGAGTTTGCTAAATAAAGGAAAGAGTCCCGTTTTCACTTTTTCTGTAGGTAGGAGAGGAAAACTAGGCTCTTCATTTACTTTCACTTTTTCTTATATTGACTTTCAACTTGTAAGGGCAGTGTCACATTCCCTGTGCTTTGAGGCCGGGTCCCACAATTGGAGCGATCTGACAGGCAGGGCCTTATGGGGTCAGGCCAGCCACACCAGCCAGGGAGGCAGGGACGTCACCCCCAGGTGGAGGCCCTGGTTTTGGAGTTGCTTTGTCTCGTGCTTTTTGAAGCCTTGGGCTCGTGCAAACTTTTGGATCAATTTTGGTCTCCTTCTGCAGCATCTTTTCCAGCTGCTCAGCCCAGGCAGATTTCCAGGGGGCTTTGTTAATGAATATAATTTTACAGCAACAAAAGACAGGAGGAGAACTGAAAGTTCTAGAGGGAAAAGAGCACTTGCTTTTTTCCCCAAGTCGAATTTTTCAAGTCGCAACTGTTTCCTCCGGCAGACACGTACTCACATGGGTCCTGATTTAGCAAATGCTTCGCTCTTTCCCTGGGAGGTTTTGAATTACCCACCTACCAAGACACTTGTTGAAGTTCAAGAGCTCTAAATCCTGATTTAGGATTCTTTTCAGCAGTAACATCACCCACACTTTCTTTGTGCGTTATCCAACTCAGAAGTACATGTGGTGCTTTGAAACTGTGTCAAGCTACAATAATGAGAAACGAAGGAATATTATTCTGGCCTTGAAAAAGGGGCTTGTGTAAACCATGAAAGTGTTGGAAATGTGAATCTGTAGTCTCTTACTTTTGCTCTAGTTTCCTCCCTTGGATTGTAAACATCCCTCCCTCTGATCCAAGGACCACCTTACCTTTCCATAAACTCGAAGATCCTGCGATTGCAATGTATTTCCAGGGCTTTTTTTTCCCCCTGGGAATTCTGCTGCCTCAATCAATCAGACTTCAGGATTGGCTTGTTATGTGCATAAATAAATAAATATTCATTTGTGTGCTGCTAGCTGCTCAGAATCTGTCCGTGGAAGTTTCCAGTGGCAAACAGGTATGTGGGATGAGCAGACGTAACCCACCAAAAACCTGCAAAATTCCAGTTGCCACATCGACAGCGGACGCTGGGCATCTTACCTCTTTGCCAGTGAGAAACATTACTGATGGTTTCACGTCTTACCCACATTTCTGACATGGCCGTGATCTACCCCTTTCTCTTAGGGTTTCCTGCCCTGTTTGGATGGCAGGTGGTGTGTGTACATTTTAGTGAATGAGAAGCAGTGTACGTCACTGATGATTTCCCAATTCACCTGCCGATTAGGTAGGATATGAAACACGGATTAATCCCCTGCAAAGGTACATAGGTTCAGGCTTGCAAAAGGCTCACAGCCCACTGAGGGTCATCAAAAGATAATTGATGCGAGGGTAATAATTCCAGTCAGGGACATATATGTTCAAAGTGCTACAAGAACCCAGAAAAGTCAGCTACTAACTTCGTTGTTGGGAAAATTTTGAAAAATGATGAAGTAGATTTTACTCTAAAAGTCAAGTCAAGGTGTTGATAAGTTTCAGTAAAGGAAGAAGCCAGGGCCTCAGTATGACTTCTGTGCGCCCTGGAGACACTGCCTGCGGTTCTTTCTTCCACAGAAAGAATATACTAAGAAGTCTATTTTACAACTCTGTCTGTAATCTCCTCTGACTATGTTAATCTTGTTTATTAACACATTTTATTTGACCTAAGAGTTCACTTTCTCTTCTGGTTCCAAAAGAAATCGAAACATTTCATGGGCTCCTAAGAGTCCTGAGCCCTTTACATCGTGCCTGCGTTACCTGGGAGAAGATGAAGAGAGAAAGAAGAGAAGGAGAAGAACAAGGCTGCAGGGAGAGGACAGGAAAGAGACCCCAGAGAAAAGACAGTGGCTGTGAGAGGAGTAGACATCACAAAGGAAGTGATGACATAAGTTCACCAAAACATGGGATAAAAATATGAAAGTGAGAGAAACCAAAATAGGAAAGTGAGATAAGCCAGAGAACACTCTTGGAGACCAGCAAACTATAAAACTCTTCCAGAAGCTCTTTCCTTGAGCACCGCTCTTGAATTTGGACGGGGAGGTTTTGTCTTTCCCGCAATGCTAGGTAGTGATGCTTCTGAGAGGCTCCAAGTGGCAGAGGGACAGGTTGGGGGGCTGAGGTCACTGCAGGACACATAGGTCTGAGTTGGTTGGAGACTCAGGGGGAGCTTGCCAGGTGAGGTCAGGTATCAAGTAACCAGGAGTCTTATTTGGTGCATAAACAGCAATAATCTAGTTTTCTTTCTACAAATGGAGTCCTCGTTCAAGAATTAGAAAATGATGGAACCCTGTTAAAAAAATTACGCTTAAGATGGATCATTTATACCTTCATGTTTATCTACATCTCATTAGGTTTTCACATTTTGGACTTCATGACATGTATTTTGTTGTTGTTTCTATTGCCTGTCTGTAAAAAGCTTTTCCTAGTTATAACAGATTTTCAGGTACTTATTTATTTTAATATTCACAGTAGTTCCATGAGGAAGACATCACCAATTGCTATTCTTATTTTAATTGTCAAATTTTTTAAAAAAATTGGAGTGTAGTTAATTTACAATGTTGTGATAGTTTCAAGTGTGCAGCGAAGTGATTGTTATTATATATATATATTCTTTTTTCATATTCATTTCCATTATAGGTTATTATAATATACTGACTATAGTTCCCTGTGCTGTACAGTAAGTCCTTGTTGTTTACCTATTTTATATATAGTAGTGTGTATATGTTAACCCCAGACCCCTAATTTATCTCTCTCCCTCCTTCCCCTGCTATCCCCGTTGGTAACCATATGTTTGTTTTCTAAAGACATCACCATTCTTATTTTGTAAATTAGAAGCCAGGCTCAGAGTTTGTGACTTTCTCAAGGTCCCACAGTTATATCATTTCAGAGGTGGGACTTCACGCTAGGGGCATGTGTGTATGTGCGTGTTTGCTTGACACTGACTTTCTGTGGGAAATCAAACTTAAAAGAGAACTGATTTCACATCGATTAAGGTGTCCTTATACACTTTTTCCCATTTTTTTCTCATGTGGTTATTTATGCATTCCAAAATCTGCCTATCATTTTCATCCTTCTCTTTAATGAAAGCACTGTACCTATCTTGGATTTGACCCTGTCGACAACGTAAATACAGAACCATGAGAGAGCTGTTATCCCTCTCATACCTAGGCCTGAAATTTGGCAGGCCGAATATTTATGTTTATAAAGTTTTTCTAACACAGCTTGGAATTTTCATGCATCTGTTGATGACATGCAAATTGTTTCCCTTAGCATGCAGAAAATCCAAATGTAATTTAGGAAACATTTCTTAGAAACATCCAAATGTACTGAGGGTTGTCACATTCAATGCATAACTTGGCAAGTTTTTACTTTTTACCCTGTAAGATATAATTTTCCAGGCATCTAGTGCTCGGGAAGGATCTTTATGCACTGGAACTAAGTATCGTTTGACAAAGGAGGTTAGACCTCAGTGGGTTTCATGCTGTACTCATTGGCTTCACTCTGGTTCAAGCCCAAAGACGGTGCCATGACCAGTTGTAACGTGCTTGCTTCAAACCAGCCAGAGATACAGGGAGAGCACGAAATGGCTATGGTTCGCTTGTTATCCCACAGGAAAGCGGTGTATTCTAGCCATACCCTACTGTCAGTGGCTGGTAGCAGAGACGGTGCTGTTTCAACCCTACCCTTCTTCCTTAGGTCTACCTTGACTGAGCTACAGAATGGTTCAAAAGACTCGGATTAACTTGGGGGTTCAGTAAACAGAATGGTTCAAAGGACTTAGATTAACCTGGGGGTTCAGTAAATCTTGGCTCTTAGCTGTGGCTCTGTTGTGAATTCACCAAGAAAGCCCTGTAAATTAGTCTAGCTTTTTGTGTACTAATGTTTTCTTGTGTAAAAAAGGAGCTCAGTAACAATGTTAATGCTATGAATTTTGCAAATAAAAGTTTTTCTACTGCAAATCTGGTTGATGTATTATCTTGCTTACAGAAGGGAAGTTAAGAGTCCAGGACCCTTTGAAAAAATATATAATGTCTCCGGGTCTATCATTGAATGGAACGGCTTCTCACTCCCTGGGTGATTCTAAGCGTTGCGTCTGTATTTTTAAGCCTGCAAAATGGAAAAATCAGTAACGTTAAATAATCAAACTTGTAAACTTGTAAAACTCTGTTTATTCAACTAACAATTACGGAGTGTGTGCTCACTGCCCATGGGCTGCTGGGAACAGAAAGAAAGAATAACTTGCCCCTGCCCTTGAGAGACCTTGATCTAACTGGAGACAGACACATAATAGAAATAATACAAATATAATATATTCTAAACGCTAATGCAATATGACACCTTCTAAACTCTGTACAAGTAATATGCTCTTGAAACAAGGAAGATTGAGAATTAATTTTCTCTGAGGCATCAAATTGAGGAGGTGACACTTGGAAGTAACCAATGGAAGACGGTTCGTTAGCTTTGTAGGGAAGGTGGAGGAAAGCTTTCCAAGGAGATGGAATGAGCTGGTGATCAGGGTGGGGACGGGGCATCTACCATGGAATGGGGCCAGCTGGGAAAATACCTTATCATTATATTTATTTCTGTAGACTGAACACTAGGCTCATCTGAGGTATTTACATGAGAAAGTAGCATGATCAGAGTGGACATTTCAGAAACATATCGATGGGGCAGAATGGAAGGGGGTTGGAGGAGATTAGTGTTTGAATCTGGTAGGTGGGTTTGGACGTACTGTATCAGTGACACATCATCACCATGGCAACACCAGAAAACATTGTACATAGTACCAAATCAGCTCCAGGAGATCAGACCCTTGTAGCCCAGCCGCATACTCTATTCAACTGGCCAAATCCACGCCCCCCTCCCGCCACTGACACACACATATATTTCCTTCTACCAGCATAGAAAACAAAGGGCTTGGTCCTCTACCATTTCTGTAGTTCCTCAGAGTGCTGAGTTGGAAGAATCATATCTGGACATTATTCCGAGGTCATATGTGTTCACATTAACCCTCAACTTCATGCAGACCCTTCTGCCTTGGCCAATTTCTCTGCTGTGACTTGGGACACTTACCCGCTTAGAGTTTTAGCCTGCGTGAAATGAGCCCCTGCTAAATTTTGACCTGGTTTTACCTTGGTCACTCTGATTGCTCCACTTGTCCTCAAATCCCAACGCCCACCCTCCATACACACAGAGCAGGTGTTATAAGTAGTTATCTTTGCAATCTGTTTTTGGTTTACTTGAATTTTCAAGATCTTGTGGTTGGTTTGCAGCATTAAGGAACACAAAGCACGTAAGCTATTGGTTGACAGGATGGTTTGTTTTGTTCTTCCCTTCAGAACCGTGTTTAACAAATTGCACCTACATAAACTGTCAGGCATTCAAAACTGTTTGACAAAACAGAAGCTCCTACAGCAAATCCAGCTTCTTTCAACATGTGCGGTCATTTATATGCCCTTTGTTGGGATGGGTTCATTTCCTAATGAGTCTTTGAAGATGTGCGACTTGCTTTGTGCACTTAAAAAAGAGACAGAGAGAAGTTGTTTGGGCAAAGCCTCTTGCCTTGAATTTCTTTTTTAAGGTGTAAATCCTGAGAGGAACTGTGGTTATAGCTGATTCCAGGGTGAGCTCCCATCCGCATGTCCTGCCTCTGTCCATCCATGGTTGCTCCCAAGAGCAGCAACACAGTAATCGCTTGTCTCTTGGCATTTCTTTTTTCTTTAATTTGTCCTTAGTATTTTACAGCTTATTGGAAAATTCTTTAGCTACAGTGGTATCGTTGGACTCCTTTGGACCACGTTTCATCTGTATTTTTACTGTCATTTCAAATTTTAGTTAAGATAAAAAAGGAGCCAAACAAAGATGTTTCCCAAACACACTCATCTAATTATCAAACTGTAACATTTCTCTTTAAAACTGTGTCTAGTTATTTTAGTCCCTGAGTTTTTTCTTTTGTTTCCTTTGAAAATGTTCATGATATTTAATTACCTTCACTAATTCCTCAGTGCTCAGGTTGTCACAGCCTTTATTTTGTATTTTTATAGAGTTCATCTTGGCCTTTTTCATGACTGATTTTCCATTTTCTTGGAGTTATTGAGTACAGCACATTGATTATACAAAATCTTTTGAGCTCTATCACATTTATATTTTGTTCTAAATGACATTGTTAAAATCCATAAAATTGGTCTGTATCAGTTCCTTAGCGACAAATTGAAAAAAAAGAAAATGTATCACTTCAGTGTGTTCAGAACATTTGCAACCCTAGAGATTTTTCCCCAGCACAAAATGTGTTCAGGATCATGAGACAGCCTCAGAGGCACAAAGATTAAAACAACTGAATTATTTCCATTCACTCTCCTCTTTAGAGTCATGAAATAAACCCAGAAATCACATGAAGAGTAAAATGATGAATTGAGAATTTGAATTTCTTTTCAGCTTCCCTCATCTAAGATGCTTATCGTTTGGAGGTGACTTATTGTAAATTTTCATGTCTTTGGTGATTATGGATTATAACCAAAAAAAAATCTAATATTTGGATCTTACTGGCCCAAACCAATTGTGTGAAATTATACTTTAGAGCCATGAGTATTTTTCTTCATGATACATCTTTCTTTTTACCCACATATTCAATATTTGATAGGCCACATATTTAATCACATAAGAACCATAAGAAATGCAAATGCTTTGAAGTTTATAAGGTCACATGAGAGCTTTATGGCTTGGGATCATGAGAAGAAATTTCATTTTTACTTGGCAGTAAAAGGTGAGAAGACAGAAGCCCTATGGAAACACATGGAGGTACCTTTGACCAACTCATTGTTTGTGGTAAGTGGGCGGGGCTTGGTGAAGGCTTCTGGTGGTTCTTGATGTTCTTCCTGCCCTGCCCCACCATCTATTACTCAGCATCCATCTGTCCCGGTCCTTCAGTCTGTAAAGGTTCTGATCCCTGAGAAATAATCACAGGTGAAAAAGGTGAAGTTATAAATCAGGCAACTGTAGCAGTAAGGCAGAAGAGGGGGGCAAAAAAATTATTTGCAAGTTCATTGAAAATTCTTCATCCAAGTCATGCCAGAACAATGAACAGATATAAATATTTGGACCGTCTTTTTTCATCTTCCTAAATGGGGCTCTCAGGAAAAGCCTTGTGGAAATGACTGAGCAAGAGTGTATGGTTTGCTTTGGAAAAGTTATTTATTTTTTTTGCGGTACGCGGGCCTCTCACTGATGTGGCCTCTCTCGTTGCGGAGCACAGGCTCAGGACGCGCAGGCTCAGCGGCCATGGCTCACGGGCCCAGCCGCTCTGCGGCATGTGGGATCTTCCCGGACCGGTGCACGAACCCGTGTCCCCTGCATCTGCAGGCGGACTCTCAACCACTGCACCACCAGGGAAGCCCAGAAAAATTATTTTTAAGATACTTAAAACTACTTTTTAAACATAAAATAGTTTTGCTGGTGGAATTTAACAAACATCAAGATGCTATTTCAATATCTGATTTATGATAAAGAGAAGCAATTCCAGCGTGGAGCCAGATTCCTAAACCAAATTAGTTTTGTGTTTTAAGCAAGTTCCCTGGACTTGGAGTCTGGAGCTGCTGGGAACCCTCAGTCTGCTGAACCTACCTGCTCTGAGCCACCCCAAGGGTCAGCTGTATGTATTTCTTCCCACCTCTGCATCCAATGACCTCACACGGTGGCTTGAAATTAGCCACGGTGGGAGTATTTATACCACAGATATTGGCAAATTCTACAAATCACAGCTCTATTCCCTGAGTTAGCTGTTAAGTACCTGCCAGAGTGTCTGTTTCTAGCTGATATGTAGGACACTTTCTTTGAAAACGCTGTGATGGTCTGATACTGTGGAATAATTTGCTTTTAGCTCTTAGTTGCCACTAACTTTTTGACATAAACCCTAGAGAATCGGGTTTAGTCTCCCAAGCCCTGCACATGGGGTCTGGGCCTGAGGAGTGACGGCATGGGCTTCTGAGGAGCTCTGTGGCCCGTCTCCTCCCTTCTTGGGGCTGTGTTATCCCACACAGATCTTCACCTCTGGCTGCTAGAAATACCCAGTGTGTGGTCTGAAGAGCTTGTTTGGCTGAGAAATGCCCAGAGCCCTGGAACGCTCTCCCCTGTGGTCACATTTCCCAGTGAAAGGTGAAAGGGAAAGGTTCCCTTGTGGGAAAATGTTTATTATTTGCTTACATTATATTTTCCCCAAATCTGCCCCCTACACACAGTTTACAGGGTACATCTTGCACACATTGTAACAGTCACTTTCCTGGAGCAAAATAAAAAGTACATGAACGTACAGAGTATGTGGGAATGACATCTTTACGTAACACTGACTTTTAATGAGATCAAAACACAGGATAAAAGTAATCACGTTCTCAGAATCATCTACACACGATTATGGGGAAATTAGAGTGCAGTGCACTGGTTTCATATATGGTTTATTTATAGATATAGTTTTGGCATTTCAATAAAAGAATGGCAAAGGTTTGACTGGTTTACTGGTGAGATGTTTTGTGTGTATGTGTGTGTGGGTATATTACATACAAACTCTCCTGAGGCTAGGGAGGGAATAAATTGTTCCACTCTTGCAAATGCCACAATTTATTAGCCACTTGCACCTGTCATGCTGCAGATTTCTTTCCCAGTGGGAATCAGTCCCCCTCCAAGCAGCCACCCTCTCCTGAGACTAAAGCGAAAGTGCAATGTTTTGGGTGCCCATTCAGTCTATTTGCATTTTTGACCTTCTTGTCCGGCTACTTTATTTGTCAGCTTTCCAACCGTTCTGGCTAAAGTGATACTGCTTTCCCTTTGAATCATATATTTTTATCTCTTTACAACCCAATTTATAAGTATTTAAAAAACATTTTTTTTTTTTTAGGAGAGGGTATAGAGGGAGATATGGGAAAAGGGGTTTAAGAGAAAGTAATCCAGATTATGGACGTGAACTTCACCAAGATACATTTTGCCAAGACATGGTGCTTCCCTACTTCGCGGAGATTTTCCTTGAAGAGTTACATTTGTCCTTCATCTCAGTAGGAATAACTTATAGCCATTCATTTTCTTTTTTAAAAAAACTTTAGTTATTTAATTTATTTATTTTTGGCTGCGTTGGGTCTTCGTTGCTGCACGCGGGCTTTCTCTAGTTCCATCGAGCGGGGGCTACTCTTCGTTGCAGTGCGCGGGCTTCTCATTGTGGTGGCTTCTCTTGTTGCGGAGCATGGGCTCTAGGCTCTCGGACTTCAGTAGTTGCGGCACATGGGCTCAGTAGTTGTGGCTCACGGGCTCTAGGTGCGCAGTCTCAGTAGTTGTGGCACACAGGCTTAGCTGCTCCTTGGCATGTGGGATCTTCCCGGACCAGGGATTGAACCTGTGTCCCCTGCATTGGCAGGTGGATTCTTAACCACTGCACCACCAGGGAAATCCTGCCATTCATTTTCAATTGTACTTTCACATTTTGGTTTTTCTGCATTATTTTTGAGAGAAAATTAGCATACATGAGTTGCTAACCACGTAGGGAAATTTTAAGTCTTTTAAATTTTTTTCAGTATCAGTCATAACTTGATTATTAGTTTATAAAAATACTCCTTGGTTTTTATTTCTTCCCCTTTGGGCTCTCTTAGCTATATTTGAAAATGGACACATGATAAAGCCTAATAATAAAATTCTGAGCACAGATTTCTCTCCTGGCAACGTTCTTGAACCGTGATCATACTTTTGTAATGCTGTGTCCTAATAGCCCAGATGCCATTTCTAGCTTGTTAGTTGTTGAGCCCTCTTAACCTTGAACTGGCTTCAAGGCCTTCACGGTCAGCACTAGGCAGACACAGCCCCCTGCTGGAAGTTCTGGGGACCAGATTTCCAATGGAAATGGGAGGGTCTCTCCCAAGAGCTGGGAAACCAGGAAGCTAGAATAGTACCAATGTTGTGAAAAAATGGATGGCATGCTTTTGACTAACAGCATGAGTTAATATCTCAGTGAATTTTTTTCAACAGCTCTTTGTTCTTTTGAAAGTTTGGGTGATAAATGCAGAGAGCCTGATCTCTTTAAATCAGGGACTGTTTCTCAAATTAGTAATTCCTGAGAAATATTCTTTAGCTTGTTGATAGATATGCAGGAAGAAATGGTGTCCTATGCTCAAGTAAGTTTTGAAAATGAAGGATTAAATACAATCAAACATGATTCTTTGTTGCAGAACTTCTCAGAGCCTCTAATAAGAAAACATTTCAAACAACACACAGAGTTTTCCCTAAAATTGTTGGGCCGTGGACCTCTACATTGTAACATTTTTATTAATATTTTTGAAAGTGTTTCATAGAATATCAGTGTAGGAAATCTGTTGATGTTCCTCCCATTTTTTTTTTTTTGCTGTACGCGGGCCTCTCACTGTGTGGCCTCTCCCGTTACGGAGCACAGGCTCCAGACGCGCAGGCTCAGCGGCCCTGGCTCATGGGCCCAGCTGCTCCGCGGCATGTGGGATCCTCCCAGACCGGGGCACGAACCCGCGTCCCCTGCATCGGCAGGCGGACTCTCAACCACTGCGCCACCAGGGAAGCCCTCCTCCCATTTTTTATAAGAGTTCTGTTTTGAAGAATATTTTATTTCAATTTCATTCTAATTTTTCCACAGTATGTAAAGTTGAAGGCTATTTCTTATCAATATTTTTATTGTTGTTTTTAATGCTGACAGACCCAGTGCTTTGGACTTAGTCAGTGATTTATTTTAAAAAATTCATCTTGGGCCTAATTCATCTTGTGTCTTTGTTCAATGTTTATGCTAGTCTTATCTAGGTTTAGGCCTAGGTTCATTTGTATTTTATAGAGATTATCTTTCCTTAGCTTCTATCTACGAGCTCTGTTTTAACAATTGGCAGTTTTAAAAAGTAAGACTTAAGAGTTGTAGGCAAATAAAGTATTAATTATATATTGGAAAAAAACATACTGGTCTTACACAGGTATTATGAGAACAAACCCTTCTCGTAAAATCAAAAGGTGTTTGAAAAGGAAGGTTTTTTATTTTTATTAGGATTACATTGTTTTCTCTTAAAATCTTCTACTTTAAAAATATTCCTCTGGGATCATGTACAGATGCATAGCATTTTCTAACTGTGATTGAGTAAGAGGGATACTTACTAGAAAACATAAAATCTCATGAGAATTTTTTAATTTTGCAGGAGTTCCAGTTTGAAATATTTACAGGGTTCTAATTGTTCAGATTACATTTGAATAAACACGTGTTCTTATCGAATCCAGATTTTCTGTTTCTTGGAGGCTTGTTCCTAGCTATTGTATCACCTAAAACACTTAAACCCAGTAAACAGTTCTTAGCACAGAATCCAAGTGCCCTTCTATTCTGATTAGCTTCTAACAGAGAACGCCCCGTGTTCCCCCAGGGAATACGGGTCCGCTGGCAGAGCTTCAGCCTTGTTCTCGGGACGACCGCATCACGTGGATTCTCTTCTGTTTAATTTAGGCCACTGCAAAATGTGGCATAACATGGTCGGAATTATTAGGGTCATGCAGTGCTTACGGGATTGTTTCCATTCAGTACTTCGATTCTGTAAAGATTCTTGGCTTTAGGCAGAGAGCTGCTTTACTCAGGAGGGAGAGAAAATTAATTCTCCAGTTCTAAATCTTCCATCTCAATGCTGCATCCTAAAGTCGTTCATAAATTCTGCTGTAACCCTGCTGATTCTGGGTCAGACGACACCGGTTCCAGCTTCCTCCTCAGGATATTTGGGCAGAGAGGAATGCACCGTCTGTCCTTCTGTGCCCGGAGGATTCCACCCAGAGCTCCCAGACGGGGCTGTTGGGACTTCCCAACTACTCCATGGAACCTCCTCCAGGGCTTTGCATCCTGACTCTTCAAAAAGTTTTCCTTCAGTGTGTTTCTCCTTTTAGAAAAATGCAATATACTAACATTTGATTTAAATCAAATGCATTAACATTTATTAGATAATTGCTTCCTGCCAGTGCAGAAATATTCTTTACTCTGAAAATGTATTTGATTCCTTCAAAGAGAAGGTTGCTGTAAATGTGATGGATACAAGAAAGAACAAAAAATTCTTTTTAGGCCCACAGCTGCTGTGAGCACCGAGGCACCACTGGCCTCTCCGTGCCGTGTCCTCGGAAATGCAAGACATCGTCCCACAGGTACTTGAATGATGTCTGATACTCTTTACTCCTTCCAAGTAGAGTTCCCAGGCCAAAACCAGAATACCTGGCAATACTTGGGACATACGTAAACCAAAAAATTACTCAACCTATCTGAAATTTGAACTTAACTGGCGTCTTATTTCTATCTGCTAAATCTAGCCACCCTAATTCCAAATTACTTAGAATCTTAAAAGACAGGGCACTGGATGTTCTAAAAATGACTTTTATTTTGAGACAAGGAAAATAAGCCGTTCTTTTCGTAGGTAACCAACCTAATTCTTCTCACTGCCACACTGTAGTTGGTTCACACAACCCGGCAGATACCTGGGTCTTTCTCTGCAGGACGGCACTGATGCTGTCAGCGGTTCTCCACTGCGGCCTCTTAAAGCCTAACCTCTCAGCTGTCACGTGAGGGTCTAGTGACCTGGTAACAGGACATCTCGTTCCAGGGGACGAGGCCTCCTCACCCTGGGGGCTCCGGCTCCCTGTCCCAGCCTCTCCCAGGCCCTCCTCCTGCAGGAAGCCTCCCAGACATGCTGCCCACACCCTCCTCCCTGCCCTGTGCTCTCTGAAGCCCCAGGTCTGCTCTGCTGACTGTGCATTCAGGGGCACTCACTCACTGCTGTGACTCACTTTTGTGCCCTCACCTTCCCAACCTTGCAAAGACCTCAGAAGCATGGTTTTGACTTTTTCTGGAATTCCCCCATATTGTGCACTTAGCAAGTGTTTAGTAAATGCTTCCTGAATGAATAAGAATGCCATCCCTACAGAAGTTCAAGTCACACACTCGAGAGATTTAGCCCTACAACCTGACCAATATGTTCAAAAACCCACTTTTCCGTAAAATAACAGATCTTACCAATGGCTCTTGTAATAATCCCTGGGGAAGGGGGGGTGTGGTGGAAATTTATCAGCTTCTTTTAATACGAAAAAGATAATCTCCACAGCCTAAGCTTCATCCTGGCAATTATGTCAGTTCTTTGTTGTTCTGCTTTAGATTCTGTTTCCTCTGTTCTCCGTGAATGTCAGGAACTGAACTCGATCTTCTCCTTCTTTTGATCCAAACTCTCTCTCTCTCTCTCTCCCTCTCCCTTCTCTCTCTCTCTCTCCCTCTCTCTTCTCTCTCTCTCTCTCTCTCCCTTCTCTCTCTCTCTCTCTCCCTTCTCTCTCTCTCTCCTCCCTCACCTCGCCCTACCAGTATTAAAGGCTTTGCCTCAAGAGGCCCCTGTGTTTGCTACTGTTTCTCCCTCCATTTAATCAAAACACCTTCTGGTTTCTCTTTCTCCCTATCTTGGAAGAGAGGAGAGAATTCTGACTTTAGAGTCAGAAAGCCTGAGTTCAAACCCTGCCTCTTACTCATTCTGGGGCTAAACTGATCCCAGCACCTTGTAGTGGTTTGGGATACAGAGTGGAGGGCTTGTGAGGATGAGGAAAGGGGCAGAGTCTGACCTCATCATACACTCAAGAGCCCGGTGTGTAAATAAGTGAGTCAGCCCTTTGAGTGTTTTTCTTCCCTGCTTTTTAGAGACCTAAACACGGCACACTTCAAGACCCCCAGTGCCATTCACTAATTAGCCCAGGAGGGGGTTTTCTGTTGATTATCCCTCTATCACCTCCTTTTCCAGGGTTCATCTGAGGTCCATCTCATGTGAATAAATGTTTGGTTTCCCCAGCCTGCTCAGAGCTGGGTTATGGCTAATAAAATTGAGTCGCTGGTGGTCTCCTCTTCGGCGTGTTTGAGGAGAGTCTGTATTTTGGGTAACCAGGTGCACCAATAAATAACATGAGACTTTCTTACAGTCGAGTTTCAGTTTTGGAGGAGGTGTATACATCTTGTCCCAAACGCTCACCTTGGATGCTAGGAAGTCACTCTGTTTTCACTGGAGAGGAGAGGACGGGAGAAATGATGCTAAAAGGTCTTGCTGCTGGGACTTTCTTTGCTCTGACAAATTTTTTAAATGTTAGAGCTGGTGCTTCTTAAGCACCAAGAAGTCGTCTTAAAAATTTAGAAAAAGGGGTGGTTACTTCTTCTTTTTAAACTGTAGTGGACACAGTGCACGTTGTCGGTGAGAGTTGACCCTGCTAACCCTCACAACCGCCCTCAGAGGGTAAGCCCCCCTTATGGCAGGGGATCCCCTCCAAGACCCCAGTGGATGCCTGAAACCATGGCATGGATAGAAGATTCATTCTTACTGTAGACCTTAGCAACCTCAGCATATGATTTTGTTTCTTTCCTTGTGAAGTATAGAACTTTCACCTTTTCACTTCAAGGAAGCACTTTACAGCTTCTCTTTGGTGTATCGGAATGGCCAGCATCACTCCACTGGCGCTTTGGGGCCATTATTAAGTAAATAGTGTCACCTGAACACCAGCACTGTGATACCTCAGCAGCCCATCTGATGACTGAGGGCTGCTGGGTGACTAACAAGGCGGGATGTGCCGGACGGAGGGATGTCATGTGTTGAGTAGGATGGAAAGAACATGTTTCATCGGGCTCCTTAGAAAGGCACACAATTTAAAACCTACAAATTATTTACTTTGGGAATTTTTTATTTAATATTTGCAGACCTCAGTTGACCCCTGGTAACTGAAACCGTAGAAATCAAAATCGTGGATGAGGGGGTAGCGATTGTACTTTCATTGTCCCCATTTTAGCAATGATGACTTCGAGGCTTAGGAACTATGTCAGTTATGGTTGCTGTATAACAAACCTCCCCAAATGTAGTTGCTTCAAACAGGGGCTGTTGATTGAGCCCATGATTCTGTGACCCAGCTGTGCAGCTCTGGGGAGGCCGTGCTCTGCAGTCTGGTCAGGATGGCCTCCTGCACTTGCCCAGGGTGGAGGCAGGGAGGCCGGGCCTCGTCCGCATCTTCTAGTGGCGTGGCAGGAGGCATACAGGGCAGCGAGAGAGCAAGCTTTTCACGTCTCAGCTGTGTCAACTCTTTTTTTTTAATGTTTGAATTTTATTTTATTTGTTTTTTTATACAGCAGGTTCTTAGTAGTTATCTATTTTATACATATTAGTGTATATGTCAATCCCAATCTCCCAATTCATCCTACCACCATCCCCATCCCCCCACCACTTTCCCCCCTTGGTGTCGCTCTTGTTACTGTACCATTGGCCATGGCCAAGCCCAGGGTCAGCGAGAGGGAGCCCTAGCCAGGGAGGTGGAGAAAGGGAGACAGGACCAACTGGGGGTCTCGACTACAATAGCCTAGCACAGAGAAGTTAAGTAACTTGACTGAAGTAACACAACTCAAATGAGGAGGACCTGGGATTTGAACTCAGACACCTCCCTGGACCTGAGTCACAGGCAGGCAGAGCACAGACCTAGTGGTTCTGCTTCCAGTTACTTGATTCCTATTCTCGCTCTCAGAAATGAAGGTGAAAAGCTAGCCTCCTGGTGTGAGAAGCAAATGCTCGGGTAAAAGTTCAAGACCCTTGCTGTATCACAGCTCACCTTGGCCGAATCAGCTTCCAGAAGCCCTGCATCTCCTGCTGGCTTGACTATGCAAGCGAGATCCCCCCCAGCTCGAGTTTATGGTGAATTGTCCTTTGCTTTGCTCTCCCTTCCCTTGAGCTCTCTCTCCGAAAACAGGATCGTGTGGCCCAAATGCAAAATCAAGTTTCTGAGTGCCCTGCCTGCCACCCTTACATTGCTGGCGTGTCTCTCGATGTGTCCTCTCCGCTAACAAACTCGTCACCTTGACTTTGGTGTGGAAAATAGGCTCCCTTCCAGAGTGGCTTTGGAATTCTCGGAATGACCACACTGACGTCCCTGCCCTTGAAGGGTGGTGTGTGAAACCGGCGTGCTGTGCACATCAGCTCCTTTCTAGAGGATGAGGCTGGGCATCTGATAGGTTGCCTTAATTACACCACTTCCCTCTCACTGTCTGCATTTCCAAAATCTAATTATAGTGCATGTGACACCCCGTGAACAGCCAGAGCCAGAGATTCATGCAAAGTCACAGCGGGACAGCGAGCTCCCTGGAGCAGCTACAGGGCTCTGCACACAGTCTTCCAGGATGCGATGCTGACTCCGATCTTTCCATCATGGTTCTAGCGCATGGGGGGACCGTCTCTGGATCTGATTTATCTCTCACCGGGCGGCGGCGCCTGTTCCTGTCCCTTCCAGTGGGACACACCTTTCTGCAATTTGACATTTTAACCTTGAAGCTCAGCATCTATTTGAAAGGTCTCCCCTTCTGATAATGCCCCACTTCGTTCTAGGTATCACTCCTCTGGAAGAAGGTACTGGAGCCTGCTAGGCGCTGTCAGCCTGTGAGGACAGGCTTAGCTGCTCTCCTGGGTGTGTTATGTCTGCCCAGATAAGAGATGTCGTAGGTCAGCATCTGATCCCACAGAGCTGTTTCCCTCAGATGTGGAGGCCTTGTCAGACCTTAGAAGAGTTTTGAAGACCAGCCGCTAAACCTATTAAAAATTCTTCACTGACTGAGATTTCAACACAAAAGCAGTCCTCCCACCTGGCTGGGTCTTTTCTTCGTCACTGGGGAGGGAGATTTGCTTTACAGGGAAACATGTGAGAGGGGGCCTGTGAGAAAGTCAGGAGGGAGGGCAACTTCAGTTAAAAACCAGGCCTCAAATCACAGTGTGTAGAAGCTCTTGGAAAGTGGCAACCAACACAGCAAGCAGGGGGCAAGCATCCCGAGTCTTTGGTTGGCGACTAGAGTGGACCGCGGTTCTAGGTGCAAGGTCTAGACTCCGAAAGCAGAACAGAAACTACAGGCATCTCCCATAAAGCCAAGAAGTCCAGTGTATGTGGGTCTCGTTGGGCTTCTCCCCCTGGCTGGTGCTCAGTCACTCAGGGCTGCAGGTGGGCATTCCCTGTAGCGTCCAGAGTCACCTCGGTGGAGCCTGACCTGTGAGCCGTGCAGGGAAACCAGTTCGGGGCTGATGGAAACCTGATCAGGGATTTTTGGAGCTGCCACGGCCTCAGGAGGAGCCAAAACCATAACTGCCTAAGCTGCCCGGTGGGTGGGGGCCGCAACGGACCCAGCCTGGGGTCCTGGGGCCGGGAGTCCTGCAGCTTCCAGAAGCCCCGCTCAGCCCTGGGGATGCACCCCCTGGGGGTCAGCCACAGGAGCCCAGTGTCTCCCCATTCGCAAGGCTGTCTTCACCAAGGGCAGGGGGTCAGGGACTCTGTCACAGAAAGGATTGTAGTCCCCGACTACAAATGACAGCACCAGAAGCACAGATCCATGGAGAGAGGTGTGTGGCCTGGGGATGGGGCCGTGCAGGTAGAGGAGAGACTCCGGTCCAGAGAGCCCTTTGCTAGGACGGCCATCTTCCCATGGAGGCCCCAGCAGACACACGGTGCCCCCCTCATCCCCCAACCCCAGCTTCATGGGGAGACCAGAGGTGAAGAGGGCTGATGGTGTCTTGGCACTCCCCTTAGTTTTCTGTCTCAAGTTCAGAGGCAACATTACAACTTATTGTGTAGAAAACGAGCATCCTCAAGAATTAATCGATGAGCATTCTGTATGATTGTAGCTGACCATGTAAATGAACGTGAATAGTAACAGGAAAAGAGAGGGATCAGGGCTCCTTCTTGCCTGGGTCTGAGATGTGGGCGGCGGTGTTGTCATGACGGTGGGACACTTATTCTTGGTGACAGTGTCAAAACCAGGGAGAAAACAGCCTGCCAGGCTGGCAGGAAACTATTGCTTTGTCAACAAAGCAAATATGATTCCAAGGTTGTCAAGAGAGAAAAAACGCCAGGTCCTTTTATGTCACTTTTAATATAATGGTACTTTAATAACTCTGACATCTCCTTAGATCATTCTGGAATTTTAAGACTTCAATGTGGGGTCACTAAGCCACCTTTGGACGTTTCTAAAAAAACTATTTAAGAGTAATATTTAGAGTTCGTGTGTGTGTGTGTATGCACATGTATGTGTGTGCATGTATTGTGTGCACGTGTGTATGTGTATTCCTGTGTGTGCACATGCATGCATGCTTGTGTGTGTGTGTGTGTGTGTGTGTGTGTGTATTTACTGCTTTGGATTGTACGACTTTCAAACTGGCTGTTACAGGTGAGAAGGGTTTGTGTTTTATAAACACTACAGCAGCCATGAGTGGTTAATGCTTTTCTTCATCCAAATTGAAGTTTCCCCTCAGAAGTCTCAGGAGGAACTCAGATCATTTTTTACGACTGACCTAAAGGTATCCAAATTATTTTCAACTGAAAGGGCATCCAAGATTTTCAAGTACCCCGCCACCCGTGAGGACCCAGTGCACAGATTAGCAGGGCAGGATTGCTGGGTAGGGCTGGAAAATGTCTCAAAGAGGAGAAGAAGTAAACATCGTTTCAACCACTGGCTGCCAGGGGGGCCTAGGTGACATCTCTAGATGGCTTCGCTGAGACGTACAGCTGATTAGATATTAAGGTCAGGTCCTGGGAAATCAAGGTCATGCCACATCGCATTTTCCTCAAACAGCTGGGCCCAGATAAGTGAAGCAGTGGGAGATAGAGCCCAACAGATAAGGTGGCTGTTTTTAACAATCTTAAAATATTGTTCCAGCCAGGAAGGGCCTGATGAGATCAAAGCCTTTGGAATTATTTAACTGGCGCTGAACTTTCTTTTGTCCTTCATGTTCCCCGAATCTTCCCATTGCTCTCACCTCTTGTTCGCCACACACACACACACACACACACACACACAGAGGCACACACAGGTCCTCCGTCGTTTTCCAAGATATGCTGTTATACGGATAGGTTTTTGAATATGAATGAAGGAAACACTCATGATTTTTTTTTCCATCCTCAGACTGGGTTGATTTATGGCCTGGATTACTGGAAACAGTAATTCTTTGCTCTTTATGATGCTTTGGAGAAAGGTGCAGTAGCCTGCAGTCGGAACAGCATGATTTCAACTAGGTTTTTAACAAAAAGGTCTCTCCGGTGAGGGTTGCTGTGAATTGGACAGCTTCTGTAACAGAGCAGTTAATAAGACACCAGCACATTAATCATGTGACAGCTATTGGGTTGAGCAGGGAAAAGCACTGGCTTTGGAAAACAGCATTTTATGTTACTGCTGTGTGGAAAGAGGTTGGCCGAACACACTGTTTTTAACCCATAGTAAACAGTTGCATTGGGTTGGTCATTTTTACAGACATCTTTCACTTTTCTCAGATGTTCAATAAACCTAATGAAGTCATTGATCCTTTCTCTTATCTTCTCTCTTTATGTCACTTTCCAAAGCCAGACACATGTGGAGGAGGAAGTCAGTTGTCTAGTAATTCTGGAAAAACTGCCAAGAAGTTATTCTGAAATTTTCTGGACAACGCATCAGCTCATCTACTTTACCATCTAGAACTGGCCACTCTACACTTTTTGCAGTGAGGGAAGCAGCAAACCCAAACGCGTGATTTGCCAGTGAAATTGGTAACTCCTCTTACCTGAGGAGGAATTTGTCCTGTAGAATTTGACGTCTAGAAACATACTGGAATTTCTGTTCTTTGGACCCATAAACATTTGTGGTATAAAGCTTAAGAAGTAAAATGAAAGTGAGTTCATGAATTCGTTTATAGAAAACAACAGTTATCTGTGTGAATGTTGTAGGAAACAAAACTAGCACATTTTGAAATCAAGCAGTGATTAACTTTTGTTTCACTCATATATAGGGCATTTCATTAGTGGATTTATTGGACAATTACCATCTACAAGAGGCTACAAAGGTGCAGTGGAAATAAACCACACCTTTTGTTCTGAAGGAGAGGAAAGTGTGATCATTACTTTAAAGAGTCAGGATTTAGGGTATTAAAATCATGGCTGCTGGAACCAGAACAGCCCAGTTTCAAATTTTGGTTCCAAACCTTTCTAGCTGTTTAGTCTTAGGCAAATTATTACATAATCTCTCTGTGCCCTAGTTTCGTTGCTGTTAAAATGTGCATAATAATAGACCTTGATTCATAGAATTGCCATGAGAATTAAAAGACCTATGACAATGAATTCATTAAAAACAAACGAACAAACCCAAAACAATGCCTTTCACATAGTGAACTCTCAGGATGTAAATTTAGGTATATCTCTATTATAGATTATTATGTATTAATTAAAGATGATGGCATAGTTGTTGACTTAGACCACAGGAAAATGTTCATGATATATTGTTAAAGGGAAAAGGCTACAGAATAGTTTTTAAAAAACATATTGTGCAAATTCCTAACAAAGTGTGATTTGAAAGGAGTTACACAACAATAAATGTTTTAGTTGTCTATCAGGCTGGAAAAAATTTAAAGAATAAAGTCAATACCCAATGTTGGCCATGGGATGAGAATCAGGCCCACTCCTGCATGGTTGGTGGAAGAATACATTAGTGTATCTTTTCTGGAGAATAACTGGAAATGCCTAGCAAATGTCTTAATATTTGGTTTTGGCCTTTCAATCCCACTTCTTCAAATTTATGCTAAGAAAATAATCATCAATATATAAAAAGATGCATCTATGCAATAGAATACTATAGCACAAGAAAAATGAGCAAACTGCAGTTACATGTGATAACATAAATGAATCTCAAAATTGTAAAATTTGGTGAGAGAAGTCAGGCAAAAGAATACACTGTCCATAGAATTAAAATACATTATCATTAAACACAATTAGGTAAACACATTAATAACATACTTAAACATTTTAATTATTATAATAAAATTATTATGTTATTATATAATACTACTATTATACATTAAAAACTCACTGTATGTTTCATAAAGTTCAAAAGCAGTCAAAATTAATCCAGGGTATTAGTAGTTATCTTTGAAGAGGAGAGAGATGATAGTGGTGGAAAAACGACAAGAGGAAGATCTGAAATCTGGTAATATTCTGTTTCTTGATCTAAGCAGTGGTTACGAAGGTATACTGTTTATACGAAAAGGGAAACATCATTACTGTTCATTAATCGTGGTCTGCTTAAGGACATTTTTATAGCCATATTTTATTACTTTGTATTAAATTAATAAATGTATCAACATGGAAATTTCTAGATTGATTAATTGTATATTTATCAATATAGAAATATATTAATGATATAGTAGGCAGAAAACGTATTATACAACACACGTATAATACAGAGATGATCTCATTTTATTATAAAAACAATAAACCACTTATATGTAAACACAGGCATAACGTACTCTGGAAAGGGGTGCAAAAATAGGTCAGAGATTTTCTTCAGATAGTGGAAGCAGAGGTGATGCTTACTTTTGTTTTTATTTTCAGTATTTTCTGAATGTTTTGCAAAGATCCCATAGTAGAAACAGAAAAAAAGCTCCTCTCCTTCCTCTCCAGGCCAAGCCACTGGCATCTCATGCACACCTCTGTTGTCACCGTTGTCCCCGCCCCTCAAGGATGCCCAAGTCATCTCCAAGCCCTGACTCATACTGTCTCTTGTGTGAACTCAGGGCTCCCCCCGCCGCACCCGCAGTCAGCTTGCATCTCCTCGGCACAGCCTGGCTGTGCATCCTCTTCCATGCCTGGTCCTCGCAGAGTCCTGTCTTCTGTTCCCCACCTACTCACCCTGGTGCCTCGTGTGCACTGTCCCCTACATAAATGTCCCCTCCTCACATCGCACGGTTGCCTCATCAAGGCCTCCAGTCGAATATCACTATTCTCACCTGTTGCCTGCTCTCTTTTTCCTCCAAGACACTTACTGGTGTCTAGATAAAACTTCATAGTTTTATCTTTAGTAAGGAGTTAACTTTTAAATGCTTGCCTGATGTGTGCCTCTTCCTTCAGACCCTACGTTTCTTTGGGGTTGGCGGGGGAGCGTGCCTGTTCTCTTCATCCTTATCTCCCCAGAGCTGAACTCATGCCAGTTACCCAGGAAATACACTGAATAAACAAAGCCAAGAAAGGTATTTGAGAAAATAACCAGGAGCTTATTGAAATTAAAACTGAAACATCACCTTGTGATAGAAAAAAGAATGAAATAAAATACATTGCCATTAAATAATAGCAAAATAAATTATTGTTAAAATGATGTTCTACAAAAATTTTTTATGACATGGAAATTGGTTTGTGATCTATTATTAAAAGAAGAAGGAGGTACAAAGGAAAGTGACGATGGGAGTCTATTTGTGTGAAAAATAGATGAACATATCTAGGCAGAGGGGGGTTTGGAAATAAATGTGCGCAAAGCATTCTCAGGAGCCATCTGTGTGTGATGAGATAGTGGATGCTTTTTAATTTTTTAAAGAAATTTGGCTTATCTTTCTTTTCTCAAGCATGCATTGCTATAGGAATGAAAAACAATGAATGTTATTTTTAATTAAAACTACTAAAGCACACTACTTTGTTGTGTGTTTACACAGCACGAAGCTGTAATCCATTCAGAAGACTGTTTCTTTCACCGCTCCTGTTGCGACCAAGGTATGTCAGGTAATTTGGAGCTCGCCTCCCAGCGGGTCTTGTCAAAGTTGCATTCCTAACCCTTGAGCCAGCACCAGAGTACCTTCACACCATGCTTCCTCCTGGCTCCACGGGGTGGGACTGCTCTGCTTTCTCAGGGCAACATTTAGCCCAGTTTCTGAGGAGATGCTCCACAGAATTCCATTTCTGGAGACGCCTTGGATTTCGCTGACATTTAAACCATTGTGAGTATTTCACCACCGCCCTGCAGCGAGACTCAGAGCTGGATACACATGGAGACAGAAGTGGAAGCACAGGCTGCTGCACTTCCACCTCCTGATGCCCAGATGTGCCTGGTGGTTGCCAGGTCCCCTGGGGCATAAGGCCCACAAGGGCAAGGACGTCCAGCTGTCTGGGTCTCATGCCATTTCCAGAAAAGGAACACTCCAGCGGCTGGACAGATGGGTGTACGTCGTACACTCAGTTCACTCTTATGCATCAGGAAAAGGAAAGCTGAGAGGCAGAATCGAAGTCTTGTGTCGTGTAGAGGGGCACATGAGGTAGGGGAGGGGGCTTTAACGGCACAACATTCGGGGTCCCCATAGCAGTTTATGTCCTTACAGAGTGGCAATCTTCGCCTTCCAATGGCAAGGAGTTTATGTTGGAACAACCAGCCTGATGAAGTGGCACTGTGAAATATGGAGCACTTTTGTCGCTTTGAACCGATTACAATTTTATGTAGCTAAAGCTTCATAGGTAATTTTCTTAGAGTTTGAAAAAGCAAGTCACGTCCACTCAATGGGCCTTGCTTTATGCCGCCCCTCTGTTGCTCCTTTTGCTGGCGCCGTCACAGTCCTGTCTTCTGATGATCTCAGAGTTCCTTTAATTGCAGGGGGGATGTCTCCCCAAACACAGTCCTCGGCGGCAAGCTGCCCCGCTCACACATTCCAGGAATCCTCATTAGCTGGGAAAGATGGGACCATGTTTGCCTTCCACATTCCAGGCTGGGGGAGAACGCTCTTTTTCAGAGAGAGAGAGAGCCTGGCGTGTTTGTCTAGCGGCACCATCACCCCAGGCTGTTCAATAAAGCAAACACGCAGCCCCTGACTCGGGGTCAAGGCCTATGAGAGATGGCCTCATGGGCCCGTCTCCCTGGGCTTTGGTGTTGTCAGCATGTTCCAGCCTCCTGGTTACAAAAGGTATTTAGGAATACTGTGGATTGCTGAACTGCTGCTTACCGACCGGGGCACAGATCTGTGAATACGCTGAGGAATGTCCAGTGAAGAGATAAACCCACGGCTTGTTTCCGTGATGTTCCCAGGGCACTTAGGGACGATGCAACACTGTAAGTTATGAAAACCTTAAAACAAGACTTTTACTTATCTATGAAATGGGGAGATGTATTTCACAGATGCAGTATTCTAATTTACAGTACTCCCTGCAGTTTCTTTAGAAAACACATTCCACGTTTACACACTGGCTGATGAATATTTGTCCTTTCCTTCTGGATCAGGTTCTATTCTGTCATCCTTGGAGTATATTTCACTGATGTGTTTTTTGTGTGTGTGTGGTACGCGGGCCTCTCGCTGTTGCGGCCTCTCCCGTTGCGGAGCACAGGCTCCGGACGTGCAGGCTCAGCAGCCATGGCTCACGGGCCCAGCCGCTCTGCGGCATGTGGGATCTTCCCGGACCGGGGCACGAACCTGTGTCCCCTGCATCGGCAGGCGGACCCTCAACCACTGCACCACCAGGGAAGCCCAGGAATGAACTATTAATACACGCTATAACATGGATGACTGTCAAAATAATTACGCTGAGCAAAAGAAGTCAACCAAAAAAAGCATAATTCCAATTACATACAAAATTCTAGAAAATACAAACTAATCTATTGGGACAGAAAACAGATCAGTGTCCTGGAGAAAAAAGAGGGGCAAGAAGAAGAGGTTACAAAAGGTCACAAGACATCCACTGAGGAATAAGGAGCAAAATGTGGTCTATCCTTACAGTGGAATACAGTTCAGCCTTAAAAAGGAAGGAAATTCTGACTCTTGCTACAACATGGATGAACATTGAGGTCATTATCCTAAGTGTGATAAGCCAGTCACAAAAGGACAAATACTGTGATTCCACTTTCATGAAGTCCTAGAGTCAAATTCATAAAGTGGAATAGTAGATGCCCGGGGCTGGAGAGGGCATGGGGAGTTATTGTTTAAAAGGAACAGAGTTCCAGTGTGGGAAGATGAAAAAGTGCTGTGGATGGATGGTGGGGAGGATTGCACAACTATGTGAATGGCACTGGATTGTACACTTAAAAATGGTTAAAATTGGCCTTCCCTGGTGGCGCAGTGGTCGAGAGTCCGCCTGCCGATGCAGGGGACGCAGGTTCATGCCCCGGTCCGGGAAGATCCCACATGCCGCAGAGCAGCTGGGCCCGTGAGCCATGGCCGCTGAGCCTGCGCATCCGGAGCCTGTGCTCCGCAACGGGAGAGGCCTCAACAGCCAGAGGCCCGCGTACCGCAAAAAAAAAAAAAAAGTATATATATATATATATATATATATATATATATATATATATATATATATATATATATATATATATATAAGTTGGGACACTTTGTTTTAATCTGAAAGAAAATAATTTGGGAAGGAATTCTGGTTAAAGATGTGGGCCTGGAGTCAGAGGACTTGGGTTTCAATCCTGCTCCAACAACTTCTAACTGTGACCTTGAACAGCCCAGGATCCCCATTTCCTAACTTGGCTGTTAGGAAGGTTAAATGAGAGAGTAATATACAAAGTGCTTAGCACAGCGCCTGGCCTTTGGACTTAATGACCAACCTGTGTGAAAGCAGGGGTGCATCTTTCTCTCCTGGGTGCCGTGATAGCATTTTAGGCGTCCCCCTTCAATCTCAACTGCTGGCGTTGCTCTTCATCGTGCTGTATTGCTTGCATCAGAGCCCGGAGATCTTATTACCTTCCAGAGCCTCGATTTCCTCATCTGTACGACAGCCATAATACAGTTGTCTCCCTTATTCAAGGTTTCCGTTACCTGCAGTCATAAGTTTTAAATTTCGAACCGTTCTGAGCAGCCTGATGAAACCTCACACTGTCCAGCGCTGTCCTGACCAGAACAGGAATCATTCCTTTGTTCAGTGTGTCCAGCCCCTGAGTCACTTAGTGGCTGCCCGTGTTATCAGATCAAGTGTCTCGGCATTGCAGTTCTTGGGTTCAAGTCACCTGTATTTTACTTAATAATGGCCCCAAAGTGAAGGGTAGTAATGCTGGAAATTCAGATATTCTCTTACTTTGCCTAATTTATAAATTAATCTTTATCGTACAGATGTACGTATGTATGTATGCACAGAAAAAACGTAGTATATATAGGGTTCGGTACTAGCCAAGGTTTCAGGCATTCCCTGGGGATCTGGGAGAGTAACTCTCCCTGTGGATAAGGTGGAGGGGTCTACTGTAATAGTATCTGATATGACTGCGGTGAGAATTAAATAAAGTTATATGTAAAACACTTAGAACAGAGACCTAGCATCATAAGTGCTAAGCATAAACGATAATCCTGTTGTCTGTAGGTAAACCCTGCCTGGCATAGCACAAAGTTTGGTACTTGGCATAATTTCCCAAATAAACTATTGGTGACCCGACCCAGAGAATTAGAGCCAACGGATCTCCATTTCCTCGACTTGTTTCTCCTCTTTTTTTTTTTTAAATTGTCTATGAAAGAGATCAAACCAAAATAGCCAGGTAAGACAGCGCTCTATTTATTTAAATTCCAACAGAAAGAATAAGGGCTTGAAAATAAGTAGTGGGTGTATGTTACATGTTTGATATTTAATCAATAGCAAAATGTTTATAGAGAGAGGACTGGTCCTGAAATCACTTGAAAATGCAACTAATTGTTCTAAAGGATTTGCAGAAGTACAAGCAGCCAGACACTTTGTGCTTTCTAGTTTTTCAGATGCCTTGTTGGTATAGTTTCTGTAATTCTGACAAAAGTGCTTTTAAAAACTCATTTGCATGTCTCTTTAACAGAGTAGGAGTTGCAAACACTCTAATAAATTTTTGCCACTTTCATATTTAAAAATAATATGCCCTCTAAACATTTACATTCAAGATTTGTTTTTCCTTAGATGTGTAAATACCGCATAGCAATTTGCATCTCATGCATAAATCTCACTCTGCTGAATGCAAATATTCAGGAAAGTTTCTTGTTTCTCTTCCTTCTTTTCCTTGCTCATAGTTTAGTTGATTAATATTTCCAGAAAGATGAGGGGCCATTGGTGGTTAGAAAATGAATCTCTTGTTACTACTTTCTTGCAATCAAGAATAGGGAATTCAGAACCGAATAAGTAGTTCAGTCTTTTACAATACTAATACAAATAGTTCAAGCGTTAATATTTTCCCAGATGAATTCACTAAATGCGTCTTTTGTTAGTGACCTGTGTAGATGTTGCCTGTGTGGGGATTTATCCAGAAAGAATTTGCCCCTTGGATTTCTTACAGAACATTATCCCTGAAACTTAAATCAATTCTAATTTCCTGGAGCCCCAGAAAGAAGGCATTCATCCATGGTAGTAACCCTGATAGACTCAGGCTGCTTCCTGGGATCTCAGCTTATCATCACTTCAGGTCACCTAGACGGTGAGTTACAATAAGCTCCCCTCAGCCTTGCACTGACCATGTTGTCTGTTAAACTCTGAGGCTTGTTTTATACTCTGAATTTCCCACCCTGCTGGTTTCTTGCCTACTGATCGTTTGCTGGGTCTCAAAAGATGTCTCAGGAGAGTCTCACCCCCATTATAAAATGTGTCTAAAATATTTCATTGAGTCATCTGCCCTTGGTACCGCTAACTCTTTTCAGCAAATGTCTGGCAATGCTTTGAATAAAAGATGCTATTTGAAAATAAATTACAACATTCTCTACTTCTGCTGCTACTTATGTGAAATTTCCTGCTACCATTAGGAATTTGTCTTATTTACCCTTTAGTGTTTTCTTCATGTAAAATGTGTAGAATCTGGTATTCCAAAATTATGTATTTTTCACTGCTTTTCTTTTCTTTCTTTCTTTTTTTTTTTGCACTCATTCTCCAAGCAATTTAATAGGTATCCATCAAGCGCCTACTCTAACTCACCCAGTGCTAGGAAATGAGAAGCACGATGCAGGGGTCTGTTCTTCAGGAGAACACAGACTTCTGAGAAGGTGTAAAATAGCTGGGTGACGATGCCAGGGAGTATACAGTGGAATCAAAGCCAGGGAGAGCTTCAAGATGCTGGAAAATGGAGAAGCGTGTGGGAAAGGAAATAATGAGAGAAAAGTATTAACACTATTATTAGATAATATTGATAATAGAGAATAGTATTAACTACCAGATACTGTACTTTGTGTATGTTACCTTGATGTCTGCCCACGTCACCTTTATGAACTAGGCATTGTTGTCACTACTCTATGGGTGAGACGTGGCTTCACGGAGGAGAGTGGGATTGAAAGTCATTTTGAAGAAGTCGAATTTGCAGAGCTGATGAAGAGGAAGAAGGCATTTCCTGGGAAAATGGAATCAGTGGCCCTGAGATTCAGGAGCTGTGACCGAGGAAAATGAGTCCAGACGGGCAAACAGATGAGTGTTAATTTGGGGGTGATGGGAGATGGGCTAGAGGTGGGAGTGGAGTCAGGCCAAGTGGGGCCTCACACAGCAGGCTTAGGAATCTGGATTTTGTCCTGTAAGCATGGAGCTTCTTGGGTGGTGTTTGGGTGATAATGGCCAAACAGAAGGTTGCTTGCAGCCGTCCCGTGGGTCAGTGGTGTAGTAACTGAACTGAAACATCATCTTCATCATTAAGTTTTATTCGCTTCCTTTCAGGGTCTAGGTGTTTGATACTAAGTGCACTGGGTGTTAGTACTAAGTGCTCTAAAATTGACCCCAGTGTGGTGTTCCAATCCACCATCACTCTTTCTCGGAGCACTGACTCTGGTGGCTCCTCCCTCCCCTCCACACACCCATGCACATGTATACACACATGCGCACACACACACATACATCTTACTAAAAAAGTAGCAGCTGACAACCATGTTTGCGGTCTCTAATCTCAGCCCCTGACTGCAGGATTGAAACTGTGCCAGTAAGATGATCTCACCCAAGTATTTGGAATTCAGATGTGGTGACTAACAGTGTTGGATGTTTTCTCTTCAAAGGGGATATTATAATCTTCAAGAGAGGCTTGGGTCAGGGGAAGATGGAAGGGGAGGGCAGGAAGAGAAGAAAACTTATACATACTGTACCTTATGAAATTACCATGTTTAAAGGTGAAACATGATTGACTCTTGGCGCCGTTCTATCATTCACCCTAACATACGGTACATATGCATGAGTGAAGCATGCCTGGCTTTAGGTCCTGAGGAGTAGTCTGTATCATCTCTAACCAATTCCTCTTAAATCTTAAACTGTCCTAAAGTGTCTTCTCTTCACTTGCCACCAGAAGGTCCTTGACGGAGACCAGAATTGCAGCCTCTGATGGCGATACTCGCTGTCAAAAGGAGGAAAGGAGCCTGGTGGCTTATTTACATCAGTAGCTCCACTCTCAAGGCAAGTTAGACAGATGTGAGCATTTACTGCTGGCCCCATGGAGAAGCCGTGGGGACGACTTATTTGGAGAACGCCCAGGTAGTTTGCTGCATACTAGTCTTCCTCTGGCTATACGTCTCCTTTCCCCGGGGTCAAGGGGGCAGGAGCCTCACTCTTTAATTCAAGAGCCTTTGCAGCGCGGCTCAGCCACCCCCGTGCAGCCCCGGGGGCCCACAGCTGCCTGCTCATCTCCATCCTTGCTCTGGTGCCTGAGATTTGGCTTCCTTCCCAAGCCACGGGCTCCAAGTAACCTGCCTTTCTTCTTCTCATCTCAACATATCTAGTCTTTCTGTCTATTATCTCAGAGTCACACTCTGTGCCATCTTACTAATCTAATTGCTGTCTTCTTAGATAACATATGTACATTTTTTTCACATTAAGAAATGTCTTTGAGTGACTGATGGTGAAAAATTCAAGCTGGCCACAGCCTTAGTTCCAGGGCAGCTGAAGAAATATTTTCAGTGGTGCCGATGTCTTGACTATCATACCTCAGAGGTGAGTGTCTGCTTTTTGTGATCTCAAAAATCTATACATATTTAATGAGCAATGGCATGAATTCATGTCATGTCAATTTCAAGATGCCATTACCTATGTGATTCCTTTCCTGCACCCAGCGATTGTGCCTTGGTCCTTGCAGTGTGATATTCCTATAAACGTCTCTCATGCCATCACAGGGGTCATAAAGGACATGGGCATTTTTTTCATAGAAAACATTTTGATGAGTGTTTTTGGGGGAAGATGGACGTTCACGCCAAGTGGAGGGAAGCCTTGAAAGACTGTTTGATTAAAGCAAGGATGATGCAGAGAAACGATGCTTATCATTGTAACTGGGGTGTTGCAACCGTTGTGCTGTCGTGTACGCAGAACAAAAGGAACTTCTATGGTCAATAAAATAAGTGAGGATAATAATTTTAGGAGGAAATAAAAAGTTGAGGCAGAGAGGGACAAGGTGAGAAGTTTGAGGTAGTTTGGCTGTAGTATGACCAAATCTGGGTTTGCATTTGCTTAAATTCAAGGGCTTACAGATAATTTTGGAAGACCTGTTGTTAAGGCATACAGTGCCTTCCTCTGGAAATAGGGAAAGGAGTGGGACCAGGGTAGAGACAAAGGGATTTACCTTTACCTGGAATGTTGTCTTCGTTTTCAAGGGGAGGTCATGTGGCTCTACGACTCATTTATTTTTTAAAGCACACATATAGAAGGACAAGTCTAAAAGTATATAAGACAATGCTATATTTATTCATTCGATTGATGGGAATTTGGGTGATTGTTATTATATTTGTAGTTTCCCAAAACAGTATTTTTATCAAAGGAATTTGGTGACTTTAAGGAAGTATCTGTGTTTGTCCAATCCAGGTTCCCCAAACTCAGTGCTACATGTATCCTTGGAGGAAAGAGAGAAGCTGGGAGTGAATGAGATCAAGTTTTTGTTTATTTGAAAGAAGACTCTCTCCAAGTGCATTCAATCAGGGATGACAGTAAATATTTATTCTGGTAGTTTGAAAAGGAGTTACATGTTTATAGGAAGGAGAAGAGCTGGCTGCTTGGGGTAAGTGCACACTCTGCTCCTCCTGGGGCATCCCACTCTGGGGGCACGTCGCTCTGGGTCAGCACGCCAATTAGCAAAAACCACTGTTTGTAGATTGACACCACCCCGCTTGCAGGCAAATGGCCAAGGCTTAATTAAGTGGCCTGTGTAGTTTTGTCACATAAATCCAAACGTATCAGCTCGTGCTCCTGCTTTGGCTCCATTCGCGGTGCAGGCAAAGACAAGCTGCTGACTGTGGGCTTTGATGCTCCTTTGCCCCGACTAATTAGAGGAGGGCAGGCCAGTGGCTCTCCCCGCCTCTCTGCTTCCCAGCACATTTTACGGTGGGTGGACTTGGCCTTGTGCCTGCCTGTGGATGCGTTAGACACTCAAGACCCTCCTCTAGTCTGCAGCGTTTTTCTACATCCATGATGGTCAAATGCCTCCCACACCCTTCTCCCTGAATCCTATGACTGCCCAGGGTTTCTCCATCCCCGTTCGTGGCCCTAACCCCACAGCATAGGCCTGACTGGTACCCCTTCTGAATGGTGGCCACTGCTCCCTGCTGTATTTCCGCTGGTCCCAGGCCCTGGGGAACCGGGTGTGCTTCAGCCCATGCGTCTCCTGCTCAAGTACAATTTTTGGCCTGTAGGCTTAGAGCAACAGAGTCCCATTCGCTCCACCTTGCGCTAGGAGAAAGGGGCCCCGTCCATGGATTTGCTCTTGCTGGGCTCCTGATGTCTGACTTAAACCTTAATGGTTCTGCTATGTCCCTGTCGGTCTTGGTCACTTGGTCCATTCTCTCGTGTGGTTCTCACCCTCGTCCTCAACCCGCTGTCCAGCATGTAACACGACATCCCTTTCTTCACCTCTTTAGGAGGTGATCATGACAAAGATCTATTCATTGGTCCTGGTCATCACAGATTTTGTCACCGTAGCTCTGCAGATAGACTACAGAAAATACAGGGAGTAGAAAGAGTAAAATTCCTCTTCCTCTACGAGGAGGGCCGCAAAGCTGGAACGTGATCAAGGCTGATGACTTTTATGCGGGCTTAGGGTTATTGATTCTTCTTGCTACATACTAACAATAATAAAGTCATTTTTTCTTCTTGTGACAACTAGAAATAATGCCCAATAAGAAGAAAGGCAAACGTGTATCTTTTTTCTCTTTCGTTTTTTTATTTCTAGATGATCTTAAAACTGGTTTTCTTAAAATACAGAGGGGAATTAGTCTTGTAAGGAGTAGGGGAAGACCTTATATTTTATAGGGAGTAATTTTCTTTTCAGGGAAGATTCCATGCATAATAATTTTTGGTTAGAGGTAACTTCTAGGAGGAAGATATCCTTGTTTCTGAATTCGAGTGTGCTACCATAAATAACACTGCAGTTTTATCCAAGGTTCCAAAGTTTTACTCTTATGACTTGTGAATTTCTGTGGTGTAAATCTAGGCTTTCCAGTTCTGAAAAAGATTCAGCTTATAGTTAATTTTTTTTATTTTATTTTTTTGGGGGTACGCGGGCCTCTCACTGCTGTGGCCTCTCCCGTTGTGGAACACAGGCTCCGGACGCGCAGGCTCAGCGGCCATGGCTCACGGGCCCAGCCGCTCCATGGCATGTGGGATCTTCCCGAACCGGGGCACGAACCCGTGTCCCCTGCATCGGCAGGAGGACTCTCAACCACTGTGCCACCAGGGAAGCCCAGCTTATAGTTCTTTATTAAGCATTTGGGAAATTAAAATATTCCTGATTCCAGGAATATTGAGAACGTGCAAACTGTTCCCTCTTCATTCCAGATGGCCATGGCCTATATCTTCCCTTCGTGGACAAATTTGGAGTCTTTGGTAGATGTGTGTTTGATGGACATCGAAAATCCCAGTTGTGGATTTATAGGTGGTCCTTCTGAGAGAGAGAATATGAAAGGTATTTAAATTACTTTTGGTTTTGCTTTGTAAAACATGCTGCTTTAAAATTGCAGTACTTCATGTGAACTACGTGCAAGCCATGGCTTTGCCAAAACACTATACTTACGACACGTGATATATTATCATTGAGACGCCCCAAGACAGGGCCTTATTAATATAGCATCAAGTTAAGGGTATAGGTTTGATGTGTTTTTGGATTAGCAACAGAAGGACCTGGGCTTCCAAGCAGCGATGGAAGCTTTGATGCCTCATTGAGCAAACTCCACCAAGCATTTGCTTTCTGTTTTCTAGCAAAGCAACTTTCTTTTGAACTGATACAATTTTGCTTTTTTCCATCCACCATTGCAACTTATTCTGCTGATAACAGTATCCCTATGTCTTTTCAATGGATATATCTTCCATTTTTTGTTTGGTTTAATTGCAACTCATGCTTGTTAATTTTTGCTTTTTTCCTCTGAATTAGAGCCCCAAATTATAAGGAATTTGGGTGAGATTCTAATTCTTCTGTAGACAAAATATTCTTTAGAGAATTTGGCGGTGAGATGCAAATAGGATCTAATTGGTGATGGTTTCATTTCTACTGCTCACTTAGCCTCCTAGCCAATATTATCACTGTTATAAATACTATTCATTAATGGGGACCACCACTGAACTAAGTGCTCTGCTGTATACGTTGTTAACCATGTTAATTCAACAGGGTTAGCCATATTTTTCCCTGAGAGGAACTTAATTCCCATCATTGCCTCGTCTTTCTCTTACTGGGAAAGTTTGCAGACATCTGCAAATTCCATAACCAAACTCTCTCTGTGCTCTCTGATGGGTAGTAATTACATTTTTGTGGGGTGGCAAGAGATAACCTGTGAGAACTCAGGTGAATTATTTTTTTCTCTGCTGTGCTCTAGAATAACATCAGTGTTTTAATAACCACAACCTTTTTATGTGAGAGGTCCTTTGAGATGTGAAATTGGCAACAATAAAATAAGCTATCTTCTTTTTAACAATAATTGTACAGTAGATAATTGTACAGTAAAGAGGGGCCATAAGAGTGTTGCCTGGTCATCACCATGATCCTGCCCATTGCTGTACTGTTCTCAGTCTCCATTTTGGCATCAATAACATTAATATCATGCCTTCATTTTGTTTTCCTTCTTTATGATAATCTCCAAGACTTGAGTGCCTAAAGCCAAGCCTAATGGGTTGTCAAGAAGCCACAATAATGACATTTTATTCCATTATTATAATTTGTTTTCAGGAAGCATATTTTTAATTATTTGCATGAATAATGTCATTATGTATTCATGACAATACAATTCAGATAATTAATTTACATGACAGAAATTTCTTAACGATTTTGATGTCAATGTTAATAACATCTGATAGTTGATCTGGGGATGTTGACATAAATTTAACTTTTAATATATTATTGCCAACACCACTGGCAGTATGAAATTACTTTGCAAAAAAAGAAAAACATATATCCATGGGGGAAGAATTTCAGTGGAAAAAGAACATGAACATTCTCTGGGGTTTATGGGTCCAGAACAAAATATATGCACTCAGATGTGACAGATGACTTACTTGGACGCAGACTGGTGAAAATGAGCCTGTCGAAAGCTTGTAGCTTCCTATAAAAAGAGCTTGCTGTGAAAATATCGTGACTTGCGGGAAGAAGTGGATTTTGCAGTCACTTTTTTTGTTTGTTTTCATAATTTTTTCCTTAGCAATCTTTCAAACTGTTTTTGAAGCCTTTTGGGTGCTACTTTCATATTTTGTCTTTGATTGCTAATTTGAATTTTACTTAAAAATTTAATAGGGAAAATGATAGGCCATTGTTATTTTAACTTACAGAACAAAAAGCATTGGGTATGTCCATGGAAAGGTCTGTTCTCATCCATTTTAGTCAGTCAATTAAGTGATTGAGGTGCTAAATCCATTACAAGAGAGTGGACCCTGTTAACTATATTATCTCCTTTTCAGGTAACTATGGAAAAGACACTCTTCAATTTACACCATGGGAGGGAATTTCATAGTCTCAGAGTATTCATCTTAGAGTCGAGAACGGTGAACGGCAAATGGACCCCTCATACTTATATGTATATATATAGGAATACATACATATTATATATAATATATAATGGAATATATACTTATATATGTATAATATACAATATATATACACAATATATATAAAATATATAATAGATATAGTATTCATATATGATATATATACACACATATATATGTGTATGTGTGTGTGCCTGTTTCTGGTTTACACCTATTGGATTTTCATAGTTCTGCTATTTTTAAGGTGGAAAACATCCTAAAATCCTGATCAACCAGGTCCTTGGTCCTTGTCTAATGGAGCTGCTTTTCTGGGCTCACCCTTCCCCTACAAAGGAAGGCACCATCCTCCCTAGTGTGGCCTCGGCACCCTGTGAAATGCTCAGGGCTACATAATGGATGATGTCCTGCTGTCTTCTATTCATTTGAAGTAACTACTGGGGCTCTTAAGTTCTTTATAGAAATTAGTTTTCAAAATATCTGGAGTCTTGAATAAGGTAAGCATTGGGAAGTAATGAAAAAATTCCAGGTCAGCTATAATTTTAATTTGCATTTGGCCTTTGAAATGTAGTATATGGTTTCCATCATCTGAGATGGAAGAAACCGTCATCCCACGTCTGTTTGGTAGTTTGGTTATTTCAGGTCATCTGGGATGAGGAAAAGGTGAAGGGAAGTAGTCTACCGGCAGAAAACAGGTATTTTTCTCTGCCCAAACATTTTCCACCTCCTTGCCATCAATGACAGTTGGTGTCACCCATTAGCTCTGAGCTTAACTGGTTTTAGCTGTTTGTGTCTGACCAGTGGTCTTCCTAGGGCAGTGATTAGTATGCAGCAGATGTGAAATACAGACATGGTCATCCTACTGCCGAAAGCTACTAAGCTCCTCACCTGGCCCTCTCTACATCAGTCTTTTACTGCTTATCAAACCCGGAAAGCATTCACTCTCACTCTCTTTACTTCTTTACCTTCTCCCCTTTTCACATCTAGGAAAAAAAAATAGAAAAAAAAGAAGGGTGGAAAAAAATGTTGGAATGTATAGAAGAAAGATGAGCTAATTCAGTTAAGGCTGCACAGCTGAGCTGGCTCTGCAAAGTTGATTTTAATAAATATTTTGAGAAGGTATATTTTGATTCGTTGGCTAAAAACCCTTCACAGCTATTGAGAATTAAAATATGATTTTGAGTGTTTCTGTACAAAAACTATGCATTGCATGGTTTGTCAGAACTCACTAAAAAGTCTGAAATCACTTCCTATGGCTTTGTTGTGATAGAATTGATCTTGATGACTGTAAAATACATTCCCCTGGTTGTTATACACTACATAATTTAGGAAAAAGTTTATAATTGACACTTAATAACTTTTCAACATTGTCATGCTGCATTTTAACTCCTTCGCTTTACTGATCTAATTGCTTTGAAAAATGTATTATGCTTATGGAATAGTATATGGTTCTTTCTTCTATAAAAACTTGGAAATATGATTTGGCTAAATTATGAATCGCATATTCCAAGTGACAGTGGACATTTTTGCTATGGATTTTCACATACATTCCATTTGCAATTGTTTACATATGTTATAATCCCTTGCATTTAAATAGCTCATTATGTAAATACATATTTAGGAAATACTTGGTTATTTATTTGCATGGAGACTTTCACTCAATCACTGAACTAAAATGATGCCTTAATGTTGACTGATATAGTGCATGTTTAGTAAAAAACAAAACTGAAAAACATAAATATTAAAGTCCCAATCAAATCACATTTAACTTTTGAAATTAAAAGATAATAATGTTCATATTTTGAATAAATGTAATTAGCAGATCCTACTGGACCAGAAGAATTATGGTGATAGGTCCCTAGGTAATCACCCATGGCTTTGCCTATCTTCCAGCTGGGAAAGCTCTCATTTTTCATCAGGTGGTAGGAATTTTGGCAGTAGAAGAGTTAATTGTGTTTATGGGCTGAACAATGTGCTCTGTCTCAGGCCGCTTTCATACTGAGCCTTTTGGATTGGCCTACTTGAGTTCCCAAAACCCAGCAACAGCCCTGGTAAACCGAGGCCAGCAACGTGGTTTGCAGATCATTGCTAATCCTGTACGGAGGAAAGTGAGGTTTATATCACTCATTCTTGAGAACTGCCCACTTTTGTGTTGGATTTGTTTATGCACTCAGGCTTGCCGCAGAGTGATATCAGCTTTGGGAAGTCCAGCCCCTGACTCAGAATCAGATGGGGTGTGGACAAGAGCCTGGTCAAGTGGGTGTTAGAATTGCTATGGAGAGATGAACATCTCCTGTGTCCAGCACTAGACCTAGGTCCAGTAAAATGGAGTTCTTGTCCCGTAAGCATCACAGCTCAGCCTCTAAAAGCCGTGGTTAATTTTATCAACAAAACAAGAGGAGGAGAAAAAAGTCTCTCAAGATCTTTGGGATTCCAGTATTCTCTGACTTTAAGTCTTTTGGATAAACTGAGATTGTACCACAAAATAACGGCAAGGAGTGGTGAAAATGGAAACACCACGTTCTAAGTCAACTCTAGAGAAGACATCTTGAAAAGGAAGGCATGGAGGGATGGTGAGGGACAATATAAATGTACCAGTGTCCAGAGAAGAGGGACGTTTTGCTCTGGGGACTCAAAAATATTAATAGTTTATCAGAAAGCTAAACTACTTGAGTGAGATGATCTGTGTAAAGAGCCTTCATAGCAAAAGCTCAAAAATGGTAGCTGGGTTATCATCTCTATTACAGAGAAGGTGAGGAAAGTGTTCCACTTTAAAAATTATAGGTCCCTTCCACATACACACACACAGACACACACAAACGCACACACACATGCTTTCTTCCCCTGGTCTGCCTTCTTAGGTAGACGTATCTGTTAATAATTGAAAGCTTCTATAGGAAACTTTCTTGCCTTATTAAACAGGTGCATTTGATAGTGTATTTAATACCAACACTTAACTTTAACTCCCCTGTGTTCTTGATTAATATAGGCCAGTTGCCCTAAAACTCAAACATAGTGGAGACCAATAAACTTGAGTCACCCTAACAACCTCCAGCACGTCATTTGTGTACCTGTATTGTATGGCAGAAGAAAGAGTGCTCTGAGATTCAGTGAGGATGTTGCTAGCTAGGACTTGGTGGCTGAAAATATATGGACAAGTAGCACAGTTAGCACAAGATAATAGAATCTGAAGAATTTTCATCCCCAAGGAAATAGAAAATAAAATTTAATTTTTGATTGGGGTTTTGATTACTTTGGAAAACCAGACAAATTTCCAACCTTTATTCAGAGACGTGTCAATTGGTGAAAGTGTGGGATTGCATGTGTGAAGATTGGTAGCTTGGGCAATGAGGCACAAGAAAAGGACTAAAATGCTTCTCTCCAACCTCCACACTTCAGCAGTCAACTAAAGAACTAAATCTTCTTCAAATGCAAAGATTATGTTGGAGAATAATGGGATTGTTTTAATTGCTCAAAAATCAGAAAGTTTCCCCAGATTACTGCTTCCTGCCATTCTTTCCTCTGGGTCCCTCTGGGTCTCTTCTTGCCTTATGATCAAACTTAGGAACATGGTTCATACCCCTCTACTCCCATTTGTACCTTACCTCCTGGGCATCTGGCTTTCATCTTCATTTTACTGAGTCTCTCTCAGACCCTCAGGACTTCCTACTTGCCACATCATGTCATTTCTCCAGACCTAACCATCTTCTATTCCTCTATCGCATTTGATGTGTGCAACCACTTCATTCTTAGATTTCCCTGGACCCTTAAGGTCTTCACCTCATACGGTCCCACCTCCCCATCTTCTCTAGCTGTATCCCATGCTCCTTTACTGGTTCTTCTTCCTCTATGCACCTCCAATCTGTAGGGCCTCTTTCCCCTGAGTTTCTTGTTTCCTCACTCCGTTATTTATTCTCTTCGTGATCTCAACCAGTTCCTGGAATTTTGACTCTCCCAACTCTATAGAGACAACTCTCTCTAGCTTTGCTCTTTCTACTTTAAACTATTTAAACTCCAAGTCTATATTTTAAGCTTCCTACGAGGTAGGAGATATATTACTATCATATCAAACCCTAAGGTGACAGTGGAAATAAAAACTTAAGAAAAACTTTGATGGACATTCCAGCAAAAGCGTGTTTAGAACTTTGAAAGTGACTGCACTTGGGCAATGGGGAGAAGGAACCGTCAGAGACAGCCTGCTGTGTGGAGTCTGAATGAGTGGTGGGCGCAGCCCTCAGAGGCCTTGCCTTTGGGCCCCTCCTCTCTTTTTCTAAGAATGATATCTCTATCTTTAAAATCTTATTCACTCCTTGAGTCCAACCTCTATGCACATTACACACAGCTGTCTCTTGACGTGTCTTTTATGTGAGTCCCAGCTCTATAGAAACAGCTGGACACCTATGCTGTATTCTCCTGACACTTTACATTCCATACATCTAAAATGAAACTCATTATGTTCCTCCCCAAATTTTCTTTCTTCTCAATACTTATGCTAATGGCCTCCTAATAATTATAACTTCCCAGGCTTGAAACCTGAAACTCATGTCTTTTTACTCTGTCATTTAATCCTACCCTTTATGTGACATGATGGTTGACTTTTTTGGGTTTTACCTCTGTCAGACTCCTCACATCTGTTTCCTCTTTACTGTTTCCAGTGTCACCTTCTTGGCTTGATGCCCTTATGGTGGGTTAGATTATCGCACAGGTTGTTCACTCACTCTTGCTATTTCCATGAGAGAGGAAGACATCCCTGCTCTCTTCACGCTGGGCTTGACCAGGTGACTTATTTAGCCAGTGGGATATTGACAGGTCTGAGTCCACAGAGCTCAGAATGCGCTTACACAGTTGTGCTTGTTTGCTCTTTTGTGTCTATCCGTGTGTTTCTGTCCCTGCCAGAAGAAGAAGGTGTGGGTTAGCCCACTGGTCCTAGGAGAGGGATGCAAGCCATATGGAAGCCGGTATCAGTTGACATCCAGCCAACCTGCATATTTGTGACTTAAATAAGGGCTTATTGCTGCTGTTAATTTGGAGGTTGCTTGTTATGCAGCATTATTGTGGCCATAGCTAACTGGCGTACCTCCGTTTCTAGGCTAATCGCCTGTTTGTAATTCTGTTTCCTCTCTGTCTCGACCCCAACCTCTCCTGCACACTTTGTAGACTGCAGTTCTCAAAGCACAACTGCAGTCATAGCCTCCAGGAGCGGCTCAACAACTGTCAGCGGCTCCCTATGACATACTGTGTGCCCCACCTGCACAGATTGTCAGCAAGATCCCTGTCCACTATGGCTTATCCTCCGTTTCAGAGGTCAGCAAACACTCTTTTTCTGTACTTAGATTACAGTCAAACCCAAGTGGTGGCACAAAATACACCCAGAGTTTTTGCCTGTCGTGTCATTCCTCATATTATTTCATTAACGTGGATCGTCTGCTTCATGTTGTTTGCCAAATTCTAAACCCTAAATATCTTTCAAGATACATCCCTGACGCCATCTCTCCATAAATTCTTTGCCATTCTTTCAACACTATGTGTGTTATGATCATTCCCTCCTTTCAACACCATTCGATTTTTTTTTTACTTCATGACACTCACTTTTTTTGTACATTTGTCTTCTTCCTGTTTTTCCATCACTCTCACTTCATTCTCCCCAAATGCTCTTATATGCTTGATTTTATGCTTTTTCTCCCCGTCTTTTCTGTAGTTTGAAAGTCAGTACATTACAAAGTAGGGTCTCAACTTTTATTTGAATTGAGTTGAAAAAATAGATTATGTTTTCCCCAATACCTAAAAAAAATCACTTGCAGTAATAGAATGGAATTTTATTTATTTATTATTAATTTTTATTGGAGTATAGTTACTTTACAATATTGTGTTAATTTCTGCTGTACAGCAATGTGAATCAGCTATACATATACATATATCCCCTCTTTTTTGGATTTCCTTCCCATTTAGGTCACCACACAGCACTGAGTAGAGTTTCCTGTGCTATACAGTAGGTTCACATTTGTTATCTATTTTATACATAGTAGTGTATATATGTCAATCCCAGTCTGCCAATTCATCCCACCCCCACTTCTACCTCCCATCCATATGTCTGTTCTCTACACATCTGTGTCTCTATTTCTGCTTTGTTAATGCAGATGAACTTATTTGCATAAAATGGAATTTAAATTGTTTTGTTCGTGGGGAAAGTACTGTACATTATAAGTGAGTAATTCTGTATCTGGAGTACTTCCCTGCAGGTGGAAGCTTAGCATTGTCACAGGTCTGTATCTCAGGGATCCCAGGAGTCAGGCAGAGAGAATGCCAGAACTTGGTGGGATGTAGAAAGATAAGCCTTTGTCTACTCTGCATGACCCTCCAGACCATTGCTTACCCGAGGGATGGGAGCAGCAGTTTCTATGAAATTAGAAATTATCTCCAGATCAAAGTGGCTTCTTTAGAAAACTGTGTCCATTCATTTGATTAATCTATTTTTATTTATTGCCACTTTGTCACTTTCAGTCAAGAAGGAAAGGTGCACGGTGATTTTAATCCAAATATCTTGAGATACCAGAAATCCAGTGAAAACACTAAACTCATGATGCGCGATGCATTTTAGCATGTGAGTATGTCATGCCTTATCACATCCCTTGGCACTTCTAAAGGAGAAAGTTTCACCCAGGATTAGGGATCATGGGAACATAAATAGGGGTCCCGCTAAAGGGAGTGGTTAGAATAGCCAAGAATCAACGACTTATCCCTAGAAAATCTAAACCACTCCTCTGTCTTCCATGAACTGGAAATATCTATTGTATGACTTGGTGAAGTCATTTGGGTTGTTAGTAATGTCCGGAACATTTTTCTGGATTAGTCAGTCGATACCTTTTTTTTGTACCAATGACCAACAGAATGTATCATTGAGCATATCACTTAGCTACAGGAAGTCTTAAAACTTTGACCACACTTTAGGAAATTCCCTTAATCTTAGAAAATTGGAGTAAATGAAAGGGATTGAGGTCAAGTTGCACCAGAGAAGTTGAAATCCTTGACTCTAAGTGTCCCCGGCTTCTGTCCCCTCACCATATTCACCACAGCTGATGAAGTGCTGTCTTGATCCAGGGTCCAATTTTCTTCTTCACCAGAGGTTCATTTCATGCGATGAACAATTCAGAGACAGACATTCTGAAATCCAAAGAGGGCTAACCAAATCAGTGTGCCTTATTCTTATATGCTCCAAAAGACAGCTTTATAAATGAACAGTTTAATAACTGTTCACTGACTATTCTGCCCACCATGTCAGTTTTGATTATTGTGCAAAAAATAAAAATGCCTGTTTCTATTTTATAGACTGTCAGCCGTGCTCAGTAGCAGACAACTGTCAAGTGGTTGGATATGTGTGTTTCTATATAGAAATGTTGGGCTTATTAAATTGTGTCTTTCCGTAATATATTGTGACTTTGAGCAACTCTCCCTAAAATATATATGCAAATATATATACATACATGTAAATATATGTACACATAACACACATATATATGACTACACACGTGCACACATACACAACACTTGGGAGTGCATCAGTACATCACTTTATATTTTTATCACTGTTATTTGTAAATAGGAAATGAAGTTACAGTCCTTGAAATTATAATGGCAAGCACACAAAGACACAGTTGCTGGCACAGAATTCAATTAACAGATAGCAATCAACCTCGGGTGACTGCATGAGGCAGAAATATACAGGCATGCTAATAAGTAATATCTTAAAGCCACGACGTTTATCAGCCAGCAGCCAGACATGGGCACAAGTGTGGACAGAGAGCACTGTTCTAGGATATTTAATAAAACCCGGCTCTCTCCATTTGACGATTTGTGCTTAATCATTCGGCAACATTTTAAAACATCCTGGCTGGCCAGCTTTTCAAATGGAACTGCTTTGGTCAGAAAATGCAAGGAGCTATTTTGCTCCACATGGTTGAGAGGGATGGGAAGGGTGGGAATAAGCAGTTTAGGAATAATCAATCAGTGTTTGTATTTTGAAATGTGTTTCCTTGTCATTTCCTGACCTTTGAGCTAATTTATGTGCATCTGCTGGGTGAATCATAGTGTTATCTAAGGAAACATACAGAAGGCATTCATTAATACAGAATAGACAGATGACTGACTTTCTGTAAAGTAACATTTTCCCTAGAAGCAGCTTAGTATGGCTGATAGCTACATTGTTCTTGAATTTCAGTTAAATGTGAACACTGGGGCTGCTCAGAAACTGGAGGGTGCTGTATTTTATCTTTTCATATATTTTTCATATATGTTGTATTTTATTTTTTCATATATGTTGTATTTTTTTTATATATGTAGAGATCTCTCTATAGTAGGGCAAAGAAATTCTTTAAGTTGTCTTTCAAGATACTTTGTATTGAGTACAAGCAGAGAGCCAAGAAAGGTTACCATACTATGAGATAAGGAATGCTATAGAAGGAGAGTGTGAATTTATCAAAAGAATGTGACCCCTAGTGTTTGACAAAAAGGAAAATTGTCTTATACTGAAATAAAACAGAAGCCATGTTTATGATTGCCAAGATTAAAAACCTCATTGCCAAGATTAAAAACCTCATCACACAGAAATGGTTCAACAACAACGAATCGGTTGGCAACTGGGTCATGCAATTTGCCTGGAGGTATTATGCCATATTTGCTGCAGGCGCATGCCTGGGGGAATCTGACTGCTTAGCAGATGGCTTTGCTGGGAGAACATCTTCTACGTTTGGTTCCTTGAATCAATCAAACCTTCTGTAAAGCTCTTAGTTCTTCAAAGCAGAAAGGTAAGGGAGGAGAGGGAAGATGAGAATAAAGGGAATAGCTTTGCTGTAGGTACAGCTGAGGAAAGCATGAATATATTCTACTTTAACTGTATTTTTCAAGTACTTCGATCATTTTGACTATTTCTCCTTTAAGGCTCCAGCTTTTGTTTTCTTCCAAGTAAAAATAATGAAAACAAAAAACAAGCAGAAGTTGTGGTCGGGTCCAGACATTTAATACTTTTTAAGCGTTTGGAACTTTAAGCATGCAGACTTGTTAGAGGTATGAAAATGGCACTGTTAGTTTAAGACTGATCAATTGTTTGCAATTTCAATGCTTAGCTGACCAAGAGCCAGATTCTGAGAGTCAAGACTCTGCTGCTTGCCTTGTGGTGTTTAGTGGCCACTTCCTTACTCCACGCCTGAAATGTCCTGGGAGATTTCCCTGTCTACAAAGCAACCTCAGAATTATGCCTGAAAAAGTACCTTCTCTGAAGGAAATGGGTCATCTCCCTAGGGAGACCTGCCATACAGTGCCAATAGCTTATCCCACCCTCTGTGGTTTTCTCTTCTGTCCAGTAGGAGTGGTTGCATGAACTCAGATTCACTTCATTGATGTCCAGAAGGATCCACTGTAGCCAAATTTAGAGTAAAATGAATATGCTGGATCCAACATTTTTACAGAATTGCTTAAATTTTCCATTTACAATTCCACACAGTACTGTCAGTAGAGTGAAAGTACTATAGCCATTCAACTGGTGAACTTAGGTGTTTGTATATGAGATGAGTATTTAGAAATTTTGTGGAAAATGGACAAGAATTCCTGCAGATTCTTTTCCATTTTGTCAGTGTTCATAAGTTTTAAATATCTCAAGAAGTACCTATTTCCTACAAGTCTCTTTGCAATGGAGCATTTAAAAACTCCTAGGATCTTTGAAAAAATAACAACTGATGTGGGCTTCTAAGGACATAAAGTATTAGGTTAGGCTATACAAAATGCATAATTTAGAAAAAATAAGTGAATATTTGTTCTTATTAAAGAATTAGTCTGTTTAAAGAAAATAATATTTTCAAATTTAATGTTGCACATAGATGTGTAATATTAAAATATTAAACATCATTATTAAAGATTTCTCTTGCTTGTGTTAGGAAATTTTAATCATGATTTTATCTGTCTCCTTGTGTGCTTGGCTTGAAGTGTTCATATACAGCTCTAAATGGATCAGTTCTGGGAGAGTGAGTTATAGCTTACCCCCAACACAAGAAATACTGTAATTGGCCAGAACAATAATCCATACACCCTACTGATTGCCTAGAAAGGTGTATCAACATTCTTTTAAGTGTAAAATATATGGTGGACTAAGATGACGTAAATCGCAAAATTTTGAGGATTAATTATAATTATTTATTTTAAAATGTTTTGGTGGATACCATAATAGTTGGGTTTGTGGGGAATATAGAAAAAAAAAAGCGGACACGGCCATGAACGCAAGGAGCTTATAACCTAGCTGAGGTCATAGAATAAACATCCATGATACAACATTGAACATTTCAAGACTATGTGTAATTAAGTGGTAACCTATTTGCACCAAGCTCTCAGTCCCATGGAAATTCAGAACAAAGAGCTTGAAGAAGAGGGAAACATGTCCAGGCTGAATGGGCAGCACAGAGTGTAGGTATTCCTCACTCTCACTTGTCCATCAGAAATTTACATTCTGAATTTATGTAAATTTTCCTTGACCTTTTAAAAACCATTTCAATATTTCTAATTCTTAGGCTATCAGTTGCAAAACAGTGTTTAATTTGACCTAATTGGCCCTTTTAAGTTTCAAGGAATGTTCCCTAATTCTATTATGGTAAAACAGAGATTGTTGGATGAATGAATGACTCACCTTATCCATATATTCCAAGATTTTCTAGACTTCAAACATCTCTTTATGTTCTTAAAGGGTCTAAGTGAAATAAACAGCACTGCACAACCAACGCACTGAGGGAGCTTCTAAATGGGATTTTGTGCAACGAGATTTCCAGCTGGACTGAGTCCTTAGCACCCTCTTGCTTGAGCTCCGGGGTTAGGATGGAGAGGAAGGAAAGATGCTCTAAGTTCAAGGTTAGTGCTGGGAGCCTTATGAAGATGGAGCAACTGGGCATCAAGAGGGAAAAGAGGGGTGATGAAGGCACGAGAGGAAAAGTAATATCATCAAGGTTGGAATTTCTAGAGGAAATGGATGAAATTGTAGAGAGACGAGTGAAAAATTGCTGACGTCATCCTGGTGAAAGAGCCTACAGTAATGACAGTGGGACTGTGGGAAGGAAATACAGAGTAAAATGCAAGAAGAATGAAAGTAAACTTTAAAGAACTTGGTAATTGATATGGAGGGTGAGGGATCAGAGGCGTCCAGAACAAATGTGCTTAAAGAATAATTGAGGAGTTGATGATTACAAGGTCAGTAGTGATGTCCAAGAAAGCCATTTCAGTGAAGTGTTGGGGGGAAGCAAGCAGGTGGTAAGATAGGGCGGGCAGGAGGGTTCTACCACTTTTCAAAGAAGTTTGGCCTTGAAAGAAAAAAGAAAAGGGGAGTGTAGCAGGATCCAAAGGAGTTTTATTTATTTTTTCTAGTATAATTAAGCCTACTTGTAGGCAGAGAGCAAAGTGGCACAGATGGAGAAAAGAAGGAAAATGAAAGAGCATATATAATTACCAGAGCAAGGTCCTAGAGATAATGGTTGGATTGGGAGTTGAGCTCTGGCCAGGAGGAAAAGCCCTTCTCAGAGTCAGCCGCTGCTCTGCTGATAACTAGATGGGCTCATCATGCAGCCTGTGTGAGCCCCCGCTTCCTGCTCTGTACATCGGGGATAAAAATGCCTACTCAGCAAAACCTCATTAAAATTAAATGCAAAAGTGTATGAAATGTGCTTAGCAGAGTCTGAATAGCAGGTGCACAGTAAGTGATGAGAATGAGGACAAGGTTGTAATGGAGAGAGCCTAAAACGTAGTGTGTATGTGACATGCATTTATTCCTGTGGAATCAGAGACAGCATGGATAGTATCTGGTGTCCGTCTCACCTTCCTTTCCTACATATTATTATCACAGTGTGTTAACATCCTGGATTCTGGACCTCCTTCTAAGGAGTTTGTGGAGTCAGGACATGGCCCTTGAGTGGCCGATGTGGCCAGGGCTGAGGACTGCCGTCAAGGTGTACCGGGAAGTGTGGTATCCACAAACGGAAGAAGAGTTGGCTACCAAAAGCGTGCTCTGAGCAAAATTTCAAATCCAAATGGAAGAGACAGACAAAAGGGCTGCAATGAGCCATCGCTCTAGGGAAGTAAGGATGGGTAGAGCCACACTTTCCTAGGGCACCTGAGGCTTGACCTACAGGTAAGGAGGGAGCTGTACCACGTACTGAACCAGTCTGAACAGAGGTGTTAGGGTGCGTGCAAGGAATCCCCGATCCACTGTCACCAGCAGCCGCTCAGCTTTTACTCATCTGTGTTGGCATCAGCATTTAGAACTGCTGAAACAAGCACTAAGGATAAAAGGTCCTTGCAGAAGATCAGTGCCATAGGACAAATAACATAAATTTAAAATTATGAAAAAGCCCAAGTATTAGAGAAAAATCTCAGAAGCACTTGGGCCACATGTGATCACTCATGAAGTCTTACTGTCATTGAGGATGCAAGATTTCTTCAACAGGCACTTGTGAGGAAATCAGGGTGTGGAGTGGATGCGGATTAACAGGCACTTGCTCCAAATACAGAATCTTTGTTCTCTGAGGTCATTGCCTCTTGCTGCCATGTGCATGTGGCCTTATAATTAAAGTGGCCTCTCAAAGAAATGACCTGATGGATTTCTTTATCTTTATAAAGAGCTGAAACTTTTCCTAGGAGAAAATTCCCATTTCTTCGTTGTGTCACCAAAGTCAGAAGCTAGTCAAGGAAAGTTCGTTTATTTTAAATAACAAGAAGCATTTGCTCTAGTTAAACCATAGATTCTATCAGTTATGCTACTTTTCTTGTGAACATACATGTTATGCTCAGAAAATTTCCTCTTAATATTTCTGCTAAGAAAAACTCCTTTATTGCACAGTGGAGAAAATGCTTTTCAACTGTAGCACTCTTGTTTCCTCGTCATCTCTAAACTTAAAAGCCAGATTCAATTCACACCCCCTCTTCCATATTAATATATACCTAACTGAATTTTTGTGGTGGCGGAAGCAATGTCAGCCTCCTTCTGTCAGATAGTTTCCAATTAATCAGGTGGCAAAGACCATTGCAAGAACCCAAGTCCAAAACAAACCAAAAAAATGATGATGAATAACTAAGAGGGCGCCAGTACAATGATGCAAGGCTTATGCAGATTCAACCATTACCATAGCTCTTAGAGTTGGAAGGTAGCAACCTGAAAAACCACCCTGTGTGGTCCTAGCCTTGGGCATGTCAGGTGATTTCCTTCACTGGGCACACCTAGTCATCCTTTTCTATCCTGCTCAAGTGCTACTTCTTAGTCAGAGTTACCTGACTTCTCCAGAACTTTAGTTCTCCCTCTCCTATGCCCTCATGGGTCTTCGATCATATCTCTGAGAACACTTCTCACAGGGAATGGTCTGTGAGCTTGTCTGTCTCCACCACTGGGCTCTCCTAGTGAGGACAAATGTTGTCACTAGTCAATGTATTCACAGTTCCTACCATACCTAGCTAATCTGAAACAATAGAATATTAGCATAGTAAACACGTTTTAGTCCTCACTTTGTCACCAGATTATGCAATTGAATTCTAGAATTGAATTCTAGAATTTTCTACAGCCAACGCATGGTAAGGTCAGATGTATATGTACAAGAAAAATGCATTTACCCTAAAACCAGATATTCTTTATTTATATACAGAAGCCCTTTAATTGGACCATTAGAAATTATTAGCTAAATTATCCCTTAATATTGCCTCCAAAATCTTGGTCGAACATTGCCTGACCAGAGAACTAATGAAGAGACATATTACTGCCATCAAACCAAGGTCTAGCTAGGAAATTTGCTGTTATGGTATCACCAATTTTGGTGGGTATCTGCCTCCCCACTTCTCTCTGTGGAAAAAGGTTGAGGTCCTGAAAATTTTCTCCAGCCTAAGGTGGCAGAAGGCTGCACCTTGCTCAATGAGTCCTGGAAAAGGAGTGAACACTCTACCATTGCCTGAAGAGTAGAAACTCCCAGAAGCCATTGTTCTCGACTCCAGTTCTCCCACCTGCCTGAGCTGAGAGGATAGACCCAGAGTAAGGACTGGCTCCCAGGCCGTTTGTGCAAACATTAGAAGAGTCTTCTGCTCAGCAAAGTTTCTGGGGATGTAGAGATACCCCAGAAAACCTGGAGTACCTGCGGAGAGAATTCAGAACCTCCTACACATATTGATTCTATAAGACCACCCCAAAATAGCCCACTATTGGGTATGATTTCAAAATTAGAGTTTTAATGGAACGTTTAGATATAAGAGAGTGATGGCTTGATCAATTGTGTTTGAAGTTCCACACTTTTTATTTCCTCATCAGTTTCTTCTCTGTGGAGTTCTTTAAATGGGTTCAGCTTGCCTTGATGGGCTTTCCACCACACCTGGGCTCAAGCGCAGTGGAGAAGGCAGGGTTGGTGAATGCCAATGCATCCTACCACACCTCACTCTTCTCTTGGTCCCTTTGACAGCAGGGTCTTCCCATTTCCTCAGGAGTGAAGGATTGTTCGTAGCACATGAGGTTCTACCCTGACCCACCCTTTATCCTCTTCCCAACACTCTCAATGTTGACTATCATACTCATAGAATCCTCTAGGGCTCATGAGAAAGTTCCAGAATCTTCTCTTTCTCCACCTTTACCCAGTCTGGATATCCAACCATTTGGCTATGCATTCAGTTATACACTCTCCCTGGCCTAAAATACATTGACATTGAATTTTCCCATCACACACCTTCCTTGTCAGCCTCATGCTGGCTCAGAGCTGTATGGCTTCCATTGGCTGTCTGTCTCTGCCATTGATGTCCTCCTTAAATTATAAGTATTTGAAGGGCCAGGGCTGAGTCCCTGCAGTGCTCTTTGTGCAATGCTCAGCCTTGCATTCATTACCTCTGGTCAATTACCTCAAGCCAGGGCTGCCTGCTTCTTGTCACAATTATGAAAATGCATGCAAAGCATACCTAGCAGGGACTGCAGACCTACAAGTGACTCTTCTTCTCAGATTGTAGATGTGCCTTCTCAACAGCCAGCACTTCATTATATATTTATACTCAGTGTTGTTCCAAATGAGCTGAAGTCACTGTCGTGGAACACGGATTGCAACAATAATGAGGGAGAGGAGCCTTTCTACCCAGCTTTTTATAGAGTAGAATGAGTAGTTGATGACAAACTTTTTGTAACTGTGTCTTTTCATCTATTTCCGTCTTTGGCTCACTCATCATTTTTCCTCTTCTTGTTGACTTTCCTAGCTCTTTCCTGGCTTTTTATCCTTGTCTTCTAAGTCCTCAAATAATAGTTACTCTCACATTTTTTCTGTACTAGGTGCTCTATTAAGGGCTTGACATGCATGATTTTCTTGAAACCTTAAAATGACCCTGTGATATGAGTAGTGGCTTCTGTTGTATCCATTTTAAAGATGAGAAACTGAAAATCAGAGAGATGAATGCTCTTTCCTTGGGTCACACGGAGTAAGAGGAGGACAACGGGACTCTTCCTGCTAATCTTTTGTCACATCTCATACGGTACTGTGGAGACTTAGTACCCCTGAGGTGAGGGACATTTCAAAGGAGGTGGCAAGAGTACCTTATGGGGGCCAGAATAACTGAAAAACACCTCAGTTAGGAGTTTCAGGACTCCATGAACAAGCTTCACAGAACGAACACTCCATCATCTCTGGGAGGGATAATGGTGAACCGCGATCCCAGTCAAGTCTAATAGGTGGTCTTCAGGGAAAGGTGCAGACACCTTTTTGAGGCCTCTCCTGCTGTCACACAGCCTCGGGAAAGATTTTATAAAAGCTTCAGACTCAAGGGAACGCTTAGAAAGGCGTATGGGCCATGCTGGTTGCGGGAGGAGAAAGACACCATCCTGCTTACCAAGAACTCTCTGTTTTAAATAAACAAATGGAAATTTGGGGATTTTAATGCCAGTTTTCTAGGCTTTGCTAATATTGTTCACAAGTCAAATACTCTGCCACAGTTATTAGGTTTAAGTGAAATACCAAAATGCCTAGTGCTTTTCAAAGACCATAATTAAATTGGACTTTCAAAAGAAATGGCCTTTTGTTGAGTATTGCCGTTAGAGAAAAAGGTTTCTACAATTTGCTTTTATCCTGTAGGAAAGATGCTAGGTATTCTTCATTATTGAATAAACATAATTGAATGGCCCTGGTGTTAGTTACTGTAATAGTGCTTTAAACCAGTTGTATTAACTGAGAACAATATGTAATGTACAGTAACCATGATCTAACACCAAGGGGCATTTAGGCTCCCAGTAGCTTTACGTTAGATATTGGGGAGGAAGGTTTTGTTACACTATCCTCTTGGTGGTTGATTTAAATAATATAGTGGTCTAGTGATCATTGAGGACTTCTGGGTCCATTTACTGATAATGTAAATAAATTATTTTTTAAAATTTCTTGATTTTTTGACCATGGCAGTTCATTCAGTCTTCCTAACTTTGTTTCTTTGTTTTGGAAGGGAGGCTTGCTCATACAATACTGCTACAAAGATACTACTGTTGTTGAATAATACAATATTTTGGGTCTCAAGGATATGTCGTCGGTCATCTAGAAATAAAACTCAAGTTTTTCATTAGTCTGAATGAATATCTGCCTTGGGTTACTTTGCCAATAAAAGCAGCAACTATGGAGGGGTGACCTGTCAAGTTACGTCTCACATTCCCCGATAAAGTCACATCTCTGTGTTTTACATAATTTCTACAATATCCAATGGATGGCTTATTCAATAATTCGGACGAGAAGACGAGAGAAGGAAAGCATGAAAGGGAGCAGAACTAGGTGGTTTGGCTGATGATAGCTTTTTATCCTCAGTGGAAAATGGGTCCAGTCTCCCTTGGCCCTTTGTCTCAAATGCATTCATGCCATCTCTCCTCGGAGCAGCGGCTGCCCTCTGCCAACTTTCTGTGGCTCGGAGTCCCTCCCTGGGAACAGGCTGCAGCTTCCCAGTTCCTGTGTTTGTGCTATCACAGAGCTTTGCTCCCGCGAAGCCCTGAATGGCGTCTTTGTAATGGCCTGCGAGATATTTAAGATGCTAAGAGGACCACATTACTGAAGAATGTCTTTAAAGGGAGGAAAACGAAATTACCAATAAAAAAGGAATCTTCACAAGTTCCTATTGTATCTTTAAAAAGAAGGGCTGATATACTTAGCCCCAACTCCTCCAAGCCTTCGGGAAGTTGCCAGGCGCCCCTACCAGCCCTGCCCGCCGGAGCCCGGCTGGAATCTAAGCCCAAATTAATGACTCTACTTCTAAGTTGAGGAAACAGCAAGTAAACCACAGCTGTGAGGCTCAGCTCACTGGGGATTTCTGTTTCAAACTCAGCCAGTGTAGAGTCTCTGAAATTATTTGATTTGGGAACAGGATAAAAAATTGATAATATCTGATGTGTAGATTAGCCCTGAAGGGGAAAATACTAATTTCAAATACCATTCATCTTCCTTTTTATCTAGTCTCTTCAAGCTGTAATGAAATTAACCGAGGACTGGGTCCAGCTTGAGGAAACCTCAGAGGAGTTTGCACATTGAACTGGAAAATTAATCTGTGAACAGCCCACGGTTCGGCATTTATTTAGTCAATATTCAGTGACTAATAAAGGTTGAAAGCACATTTTTAATTGGTCCATTTATTCATTGAAATATTTTCAATCAAGTCTACACCTTGAGATTTACTTCTCATTTTCCAAAATCATGAATCTTCATCCTAATTGCCATTTATGTTTCCCTGACTAAAACCTGAACTAGTCAAGTAAATGTATTTACAAGTTAAACTTAGCAGGCTTATTTGGAAGGAGAATTAGAACAGTGCTCAGGAGATAAGAAATATGTTCAGTTCCGTGGAGGAATTTATCATGGAATGCTCCCGAGGAGTTACGTAATTAATATAATGTGGAGTATTAGACAATAAATAGAGATATAAACTTTTAAAATTGTGCATCAAAATGGGATCTCAGAATCTGAAGATCATTGCAAAATTTCTGCTTTGGGTGTATATTATATATTGAATATAATTATTGTATTTTATGTCATTCTGACATTCTTGTGAAGCCAATGGTTATAATCAATTCAATTTTTTCAATTGATGGTGAGGTCATAGTGTAATATTTATTACGTGGAATTAGGAACCAGTTTATTGGACTTGAATCCCAGCTCTATTTCTTATCATCTGTATGAACTTGGCCAAATCATTTCAACTCTTTGAGCCTCAGTTTCTTACCTGTATAGTGGGGATGCTACCAACAAATCACTGATAGGGTCATTGCCAGGATTAAATGACTTAGTACATGTACGCTGACTAGGACAGTGCCTGGAATCTAGAAAGCACTTCATAAGGAATTGTTGATGTTGCTACACACCACACTCTGTTCTAGGCATTTGAACTGGGTCATAGCAAGTTACCACCTTCAAGGAACTAATATTACAGTCAGAGAGGGAGGTGCGTAAACAATGAAAAAAACACAGTACTACACGTTTCACAAAGTGGGGAAGCTTTACCTGCGAAAACAAATGAAGACTTTACAGAGGAGAAGAGAAAGCTAGCCTTGTGTGTGCAGAAAGCAGCTATTGCTTTTCCATTCACACATGTGGAGAAAAACAGGTGGTAATTTTTCAGTTGCGTTTGACAAATAAGAAATGATTGACTGAGTGAATGAACAGATGACTGAAAAAGTGGATGAATGAGATTCTGACGAGACATGGCCTCAAACAAGCCGAGAGGCATGGAGCAGCTCATGGCCTGGATTCTGGGAGAATTCGTGTGATTATGGTTAAAGAAAGCATATTTACCTCTGAGCAATCCTAGATCAGATGTTTAGAGCTAGAAGAGATATTAGACATGATTTCAACAGAAATGAAGAGTCTAGTTTCAAAAAATCCATTGTTAGGACCAGATCGAAGTTCTCTCCACTACATCCTGTGGTCTCACTGTAAGCTTCTCTACCATAAATGATTCCAGTTGGAGAAATAAGGTGCCGAGGGTCAGGAAGGTTAAAAAATGGAAAGAAGAAAGAAAGAAAGCGCTGGGATGGATGAGGCCAAGACGTTGTAAAAGCCTGAAGAGAAAAGATGCCTGAAAAGAAACCTCCAAAGAGAGGGAGTCTTTAGGAGATCATTTTCTGAAATGATGCAATCATTCCACACTCATAATACCCTGCTTTTAGAAGTAATGAGCAAAATGTATCTTCTGTGTTCTGTTCATAGAACTGTATCTTGGGATCACTTACATTCTAGGAAGGAGAAAGGGAACAGACCTGCCCCTGACCTTTAGGTTTTCATCCTCATGAGGTATGCTGGTGCCCTCAGCAGACAGCAGAACTTGTGGGCTCTCCTGCCGCACGTTTTGAGAAGCCCTGTGGGTTCTGCTGATTCATGAAAGGCCTCCAGCATGGGAGAAGGTAAAAGAGAGGGTCCAACACACATGTTCACTAGCACAGCCCAGCGAGGTGGGCAGTGGAACTTCTCTCCAGCCTCTTGGGTTTTGTTTTGTTGCTGAAAGAATTTCTGACTCAAGTTTTTCATGCAAGAGCCAAGACTGCCCTGTGGGGCAGCTGCTTCTAATCCTCTTGGGAAGTAGACTCCAGTCTAGTAAAAACCTCCAAAGAGAGTGGAGGTCTGGCAGGGTTATCCACCTCTTATTATGCCAACAAGGACATAAACCAAAGAGATGCGACTCTCACCTCATACATATCATTATAATCCTGTAAAAGGAAAGGCATTTTAGCACTAAAAACAGGGTAGAAGGTTAATTAGAAAAAGTAAGACTATATCTTATGACTATATTTAGCCTTTCAGAAAGCTGTCTACACAGTCATTATTTTTCTCATTTCACCAAGAACCAAGAAAAAATTTTGGCAAGACCAGTAGTAATTCCCCAAACGTTTTTTGTGTCTGATCTCAGGATGCAAAAGGTAGATGCAAGAAGGATCTTGTATTTCCTCAGCCTGACTATCCATAGTAAGGGTTCATAGCCAACAGCTACTATTCAGGACCAAAGGACTCCACCATTCCCCGGACAAATGAGTCTATCTTCCCTCTTTTCCCACTTCCCTGAAAACACTTCTGTGTGTTCACATTATTGCCAGATCTTGGAACCAGGTATCCTGCTTTCCCACAGGCAGGCTCTGTGGGCCTTGGGTCCCTAGCTGAGGCAGGACCAGTCATGGAGGTGGTCTGTGGTGGCTCCCAGGACCCTGTCTGTAAACGCTAAGCCAGCGCTGAATCTTAGCTGTTCTGCACAATCTTTCTACGTTAGCTCCCAAAGGTACAGTTGGCACAAGAATCATACCAGGCAGTATGTCTGACTTTCATTGGCAGGTTCTTGGCTGTGGGATTTTTGTTTCAGTCTGCATGTGGCTTTGGAGCGTGACATGAGCCTATACCCAGGCACTTACAGATTCTCTGTTGTCTCCTTATGATGGCAATGAAAGTAGGAAATGAAACTCCCTCTTTTGTCTTATTCACATGTAATTACTATTTTATTAATCCTTTGTGGGTTACTTAAATTGTATCCTCAACTTCTTCCCTGATTTGAGGGATATTAGCGTTGGGACAAAAGTGCCTTTTGACAATCAATTGAGTTGTTACCTACGGAGACCAGGTAAAGTCTCCTCGTGCTGTGGGACTATTTGGTTTCACACGTGTGGTCTTTGCCTTCAGTGCACAGAAGCTCTTGTATGCATGGGTACAGTATAAGGTGACAGTTACTAGAGAGAAATGCATTTGCGGGAAGAAATTACAGTATGAACGGGGCTTTGATCATTGGTATTATTTCTGTGCTGTTTCACTTCATTGATACACTTAGGTGCTCTTTGGTTTGGGAAGAACCTATTCAAGAACATACTTGAAACATGTAAGTGGATTCATTAAAATATACTTATTTTTCGGCCTTTGATTCCTTGAGGCAGACGGAGTGTGGAGGCCATAAACCACTTAATGGATGAACAATGTCTGTTAGTATCTTGCATTACATCAGGGTCCATTCATTAGATGGATGGGTACTCCCATGGAGGCTCCTAGCTTGGAAAAAGTTAGCACCATATTGAAAATGCTGTCACAGACATGAACTCCACTGCAACCATTTTCACAGCTTCCACCAGGTGGCTTGGCTTACATGGCAAAAGAGAAGACAGATTTGCTGGCCCCATTCAGAATAAGGGGAAACTAGACCAGTAGGATGTGCCTGGAATCATGAAAACAAAATGGTGTCTCCTACTTTGTGATGGGTCTCGGGGCATTTGTTTATTCATTCTTTTTTATCCAATTAACATTTCTCAAGCACCTACCACTTACTGAGTTCTGGAAACACAATGGTAAAAACAGCTCCCATTTTCAAGTCTAGTAAGAAGACAAGAACAGAGGCAAATTACACAGTCTTGTAAGTACTCAGCAGGGATGAGCATGGAGGCTACCAAGAGAACATAGAAGAGGGAACTCGATGAGGTTTGAATGACAGATGTGTGTGTGTGTGTGTGTGTGTGTACACACAGCCCAGGAAGGGGTGGTGTCATCATTTTTGGATCTTAGAATTTCTCTTTCTAAAAACTCATTTGTGTGTCTTAAACTTCAAGAATAGCTTGTAGTTATGGATTCTTAGGTTTGGAAAGGACATCTTAGCACTTTAATTCTTTAATACTTCAAGAATTAAAGCTAAAGTGTGCACCTCTCTGGGCCTCTGGACATGTCCTTAAAGAAAACACTACAATACACCTGTGTGACAATCCTCTGACTTTTCCTCAAGCCCAGGGGGCGCTTAGGGATAGTGAAACAGAGACAGCCTGACCAAGCTTGTACAATCTCTACTTTCAAGTATGTCCTCTGAGAGGCAACAGGGACTGATTGCTCCTTGGGGCTTGGACAATCAACTGCATTTACTCATGAGGCTGGGACAGGAAGAGCTCAGTATTCCCCAATCCCCACCCTCCACCCTAAGGGTGCTTTGCACATGTTCAAGTCTGAAGAGTGTTCCAGGGGTTGGTCAACATGTGTATTCTCAGTTTGCTTTTCTTTCTCTTCTGACCACATTTCTGTCCAGCTTTGTCTTCTGTAGAGTCTTGTTATCAGTGCATCACCTTCCTGCTCTCCCATAGTCCCAACTACCGCCTGAAGACACGGTTTGCACTGCAAGCCTCTCAAGTGATGGCTCCCATCCTCGTGATGTGCTCTGCAGGGCCCGGAGATGGGGTGGTATCCTCCCTGTTTCCCAGACAGTGTCTGTTTCTGGCCCATAAAATAAACAAGCGAGACCAAACAGATGACGCCCCCCCCCCCCAGCATCCTTAAAGCACACACAATCAGATTATTCCAAATGCCCCCCTTTTCCAGTCAAAGTCCCCTACCATTCTTCTGGGCAGTCTGGAGTTTGCACCCACGTGACTCTCTTTCTCTCTCTCCACCAAGGCACTGATCATCATTCCTGGTGACTTGCACACCCAGGTAAAGGATCATCAAACACATACCCTACTGTCCCTTAATTCCCTCACCTCCAGAATAAACTTTCCTCCTCCACTTCGGCCATCCATTTCCATGACCATTTCCTTGTACTTACCATTACCAGTACCACATTCCCTACAAAATCTTTAATTAAAGCATTCTCTGGCCCAACGTCTCGTTTTTCCAGCTCACTTACGCTGGTACTTCTACACTGACATGGGCTCATCTACACTGGGACCTCCAGTTCATTTGTTCTACCCCTTTGTCAATGTCCACCCCTCCCTACACCTCCTACTCCCTGCTCACCCAGCTTAGATTTCATGGTCCATTACTACGGCAACTCCCTCGATATATCCTCAGGGCTTTTGCCCCTCTATCCCTCAATTGTACTCTCTGTGTAAAACCACTGTTTTGGTTATATCCAACTCTCTTAACTATGTGTCCATATCTGACTAGTTAAATATGGTCTGGGAGAGATTATCTAATGATGCTGCTGGTGGTGGGAAGATTGTCTTACTTGAAACTTTTCGTCACAAACATAAGCGAGTTTTCAGTGCTGTCCAGGAATGCTAGTACATCTCCCAGCTCAACTCACTCACCTCCTCTTTCAAATGTCCATTCCACACCTTTTCCTCCCTCCTTACGCGTTCAACAGCCCATCCATCATTTTCACTCTCAGCTGAGGACCTTACTTCTTTGCACTGAAAAACAGAAGTAACTTATAGGGAAGTTGCTCATGTTTTCATCACAGGTCTGCCCCCTTGTAATCATGTGCCAGGAGTGTGTTTTATTATCTACATTTCCAATCCAACCATTTACTCAGGCAAAAATCCTGGCAGCCATCCTTGGTTCCACTCTTTCTCTCATCATCCACATTCATCTAGAAAGTTCAGATCAGTAAACTCTCATGATTCTACTTTCAAAATATACTTTGATATCCAACAGTTCCCACCTACACTATACCCAATCCAAGCAAGCACCTTTGTGTCTCATCAAGCCATTTTTATCTACTGAATTACTTGGAATTAGGTTTGCCTAACCTAAACCCCAAAACAGAAGTTTTTAAACAAGTGCTTAAACAAAACAGAAGTTTACAGTCATTCACAGAGATAGTGTGGGTTCTGCTCCAGACCACTGCAATAAAGTGAACAGTGCACTAAAGTGAGTTACATGAATTTTTTGGCTTCCCAGTGCATATAAAAGGTACATTGACACAATATTGTAGTCTATTAAGTATTCAAAAGCTTTAAGTCTAAAAAACAATGTATATACCTTAGTTTAAAAGTATTTTATTGCTAAAAATGCCAAAACAATTACAATAGTGACATCAAAGACCACTGATCAAAGATCACCATAACAAATACAATAATAATGAAAAAGTTTGAAATATTATGAGAATTACCAAAATGTGACCCAGAGACATGAAGTGAGCAAATGCTTTTGGAAAACGTCACCAATAGATTTGCCCAGTACAGGGTTGCCACAAACCTTCAATTTGTAAAGAGTGCAGTATGTTTGAAGCAAAATAAAGTGAAGTCAAAAAAAGCAAGGTATGCCTGTATTCTTTCACACAGAATTCCAGAGGTAGGGCATCCTCCTACATTCTTTCTCTGCCATCCTAGCATCACCGCATGGGCCAAGATGCCTGCATCACTGGCCATCCATCACATTCACACCACTGACCACACAGCCAGGAGGAAAGGAAGGGCCAACAGGACTCAGGCCACATGTCTGACTCCCTCTCTGACTTCTGATTACACCCCACCGGCCACTCCTTCTGGAATGAGAGTGAGTAAATATAGCTTTCTAGGTAGTCACATGACTGTCCAGAAGAAGTGCTGAATTCTTTTACTGTGTAAGAAAGGAGAAGAGATTTGGGTAGGTATTAGCAATGCTCAACGCATCTTTGTATCTGCATCACTGCTTCTTTTTATGCCCCTCACCAATCCATTCTCCTAACAGCAGCCAGGATGATATTCTAATTCACAAATTAGAATGTTACTCCTATTTAAATTATTAACTAGCTTCCCATCACACTTAAACTGCAGTCAAAGGTCCTCACTGTGTCCTTCCTCGTTCTTCCTGATCTGGTCCCCAAATAACCTATTCCATCTTCTCCACCATTCTCCTTGCTCACTCCTTCGTAGCCATACAGTTTCTAAGACACCAAACTCATAGCCACATCTGGTTTCCACACTTGCTGATTTTTCTACCCAGAACACCCCTCCCACATGTTTTCACACTCTCCTTTCCTTCTCTTTAGTCACATTGCTGCTAATCTTTTACTTTCCCTAAGAGAACCACCACCACCCCACCATCCAGTAATCCCACACTCTCCCCAACCTTTCCATAGCCTCACTGTGCATTATTTTCTCCATCTCATCTGAATTCACATGTTTCTATTTGTTCACTCGTTATTGTCTGTCATCTGCACTAGCTCCTTGGCTCCATAAAGGCAGTGATCCCATATGTCTCGTTTACCGTCATATCCCCATTCCTAGAACAGTGCCAGAGTACAGTAGGATCTAAAACAAACACACAAAAAGTTGTTGAATGAAAGAACTAATGAATACTAATGTTGAGGTGTTTGTTCTGCTTTATTTGTAAAATCTGAAAAGCTGGTTAAAAGAACATCTCTACAATCTAGGAAAAACTTTGAAGATGTCCTTATTAATATTCTCATAATATATAATAATGTTTACAACATCATACACATGGCAATTGAAAACTTTCCAAACTTCAGCTCAATGAATGTTTTTTCTTGCAGAATTGAGGTTTAGGGTACTAATAGGTAGGAGCTTGTCCATGGGTTTACTCATGTATATTGATTTTCTGGAAGTCATCAGAAACTACACAACTAATAATCTGAAGTATATTGATGAAAGTATATCAATTGAACACATATTTGCATTTTAATTGTGAAACGTGCATTCCATTTTAATTAGATATGAAGCTAGTTTTCCTATGTGGTATTTAACTATGCTTTTTTTTGTTTCTATGAAAGACTTCTTAAAATTTAAAAAAGAATTGAAATAAATTCTGTTATTTAATGCAAGTTATTTTTTAATACCTCAACTGAGTACGCAGTCAGAGAGATTAAGGAAACTAAAACACAGGCAAAAAAAAAAAAAAATTCTTCAACAAGAGGCATGCTCTCATGTTCCTTCGATTACTGAAATCTAACAAATTGGATAGCTTACAGGAATCCTAAAACTAATACCAGCCTGAGTCTCTAGTATGTTCGGATCACAGTTCATTTACCCTGATCCAAGGAGAGACCTCTTTAACACAATTAATACAGGTGCAATCAGATAAGAACATTCTACTGTTTTATTAAAGTGCCTCTCATTCAAAACTCAATAACCCTCACACATCCTCAATCAGGGAAGACATCCTGGGAGGTATTTACATGAGTGATCTTAAAACTCTGGCTTCTGACTTGTGAGCAACACTTTCTACAGATAGATGTCTCAGGATCCTGTTTATTCTTCCTTTAACAGAATTCTTTTCATCCACCTCCCTACTTTTGACTATTGTAAATATGCGAAAGTTGTCCTCCCAGCTTCCCCTAAAACGGAAAGGAATGCTCAGGTGTGGATGTTGAAAAGCTGGTCTACATTCTCGGGAACTGGAGAGACCCAGGGGAGAGTGTTCATGTCCAGAACTGCTAACAGCAAACGGCTCCCTGAGCCCTCCCACCAGCAGCGCCTTGGGAGAATTCCGGGGAATTAGGTAGCCAGGAGACAATTATGTTGTTTCCAGAAATAATCTGAATCGAAACAATACGTAGGGAACAAGGCAGAATGGCCCCAGAGCGCAGGCACTGTTGATTTCCTGGGGACGCCGTTTGGGGCGAGCCTCAGCGCTCTCCGCTGCAACGCGTGAGGAATTGTAATTTGGAACCGTTGAGCGGAGAGGCTCGCTTGATCTTCATTTCGTCAACCTGAAGTCTACTGAAAATAGACTAATAATATTTAAGGGTAATTTTTTTTAAACTAAACACTTTTCTCAGCTGGGTCAGTCATTTGCTAATTCCTGGCAGCAGCCACCTGCCCAGGTGAAAAGACTCAAATCCGTCACCGCGGTGCGCGCTCATCCGAGAGCCCAGACCCGCCCGCGGGCTGAGCTGCACTCAGAAGCTTTCTCTTTGCAAACAAAAGGCAGTGCATCCTTGTTAGCACGCCTCCACGGAGACACTCCTTTGACCTTTTCCAGGGTAAGGCGCAGTAATGCCAACATTTCTCCCCAAAACACAAGAAATCTCCTTCTTGGCAGTTTGTTTGTCTGCCTTCTTTACGTGGCTTTTCTCATCCTTTATCCGTGCAGGTGGGTAGAGGACTTCACTTCTGATCAGAATCAGGCATGGTGGTTCCGAGGCTTTCTTCATTAGGGTCTACTCAGTGTTATTACACACGTTCTTTTCCTGGGTATTATTTACTTTGAGCAGTCCCTCTCTCTCTCTCTCTCTGTCTCTCTCTCATTCTCTCATTAAAGTACGCAGAACAATTGCTCAGCAATCTTCATTAAGTCACCAGTGTGATTGCGGAGCAGTTGGAGAATTTATGATCCATTTAGAACTAACCAATCAATGAGCTCACTTACTTATTTACAGAGAGCCACTTGTGCCTGGAACAGTGCTAAGCGTTGGACAGACTCAAAGAAAACATGCTCCCTGCTCCTTTGAGGCACAGAGTTCAGCAGAGGTAAGACAAGCAGAGAGGAAGAAACTACACAAAAAGAGGAGTGTGCTTTGCTGAGGAGGAACAAAAGAAAGAGTATTAGGTCATATAGGTTGTACCCTGCACAACCTCAAGGGACACGATTCAGACAGTTGTCAATGGGAATGGCTATGGGAATGGCACCACTGGAGTTGTGCAGTGAACAACCGGGGCAACTGAATGTGGCGGTCCTGAGAGGAGTAACGATTTCTCAAGAGGAGCTCTGTCAAGGGGATGACAGTAAATGGAAATAAGATGGTAGAATGAATAGGAATTAACTAGGTGATAAGAAGGAAGTGAGATATTCCAGACAGAGCCAACAACATAGGGAAAGCTTGGACCCTGGATAGATCTCAGTATTAATGTGGAAACGCTGTGGGTTGGGAGCCACTGTAGGAGAAATCACCTCCTCCGGTCCCATTACAACATGCCCCTTAATACTGCAGCGTTCCCCGAATACCCCAGGAGGGGAAAGTGGTAACTAACCCAAAAGTATTAGAGAGAGATAAGCTATTCTAACACAACGGAGAACACTGTGTTCACCAGAATTCCTGAAAGGAGATCATGGTGTTAGAAAGACTCACTGTGATCAGGTGTTTGAGGCAGAGCATGAGCCTCCCAGGCTCTTGCAAAGTGACAAGAACCAGGTGACCAAGAGAGCTTCGCTGCTGGGCGGGAGGGAGAGACGATCACACATACACACGCTTGCAAGCACACATGCATGCACACACACTTACACACACATACAAGAGCAGAGAGGGGAGGAGACACCAGCACGGGAGCAGCCTCGGAAGCAGCTCAGCTGATGAGCAGTTTGGGGAACAGAGAGGTCGGACAGATTTGAAGCTGATTCCTCTGGGGGTGTGGTTTCTGCCCACGCTATGCCTCTGTAAGCACCACATTGCTGGCTCTTGGGGTGGGGTAAGTTGCACATTTCCATAGGACATAACGGACTGGTGATTTCTGCGGCACAGTTGGTGTGCTGGAGGACAGGGGAGCAGGTGACCTCAGGGCGCCTCCTCTGGGCCATGGCGGGAGAGATCCACTTACCAGCAGGATGGGGTCCCGCTCCTGCACCTCCCTGGCTCCCTTCCTGCCCTCACGCTCTCTCGCCTTTGCATCGTGGTTGGAGAATGAAAGAAGGAGGGTGACCCGACCATACGATGAGGGCCAAGAGGTTACTTGAGTCAGATTGTGGAAAGCCTTATGAATCAGGCCCTTCCTACAGGCATTGCACCCAGTTAGAGTTTAAACTTTTGCTGCTTTTTAAAGTAAATAAAACTTAGCTACAAGAGTATATATAATGTGGATCAGTATAATTTAAGGAAGATGAATACAGCAAACGCTTGTGTGCCGTCCTCTCAGCTTAAGTAAGACACATCAAGAGCTTTGATCTCCCCCATCACGTCCACCCCCATCTGCCCTCCCAGAGACAGCACTGTCCTGAACTGTGTGCTGACACTTTCCAAAGAACATGATTCATCAGGGATTCGCAGGTCACACCACTTTTGGAGGCAGTGAGGGGCTGGAGGAAGCTGAGACCTGTAGAAGGGAGACTCCCAGAGGTGATGGTCAAACCCAGGAGGGGCCAGGGGGCGAGGGGTCTGGGGAAGAGCTCAGAAAGTCAGGAGTTATCCTCGATAGGAAATGGGGGGAAGGAGAGTGCAGCGTAAAATGCACTCTTTGGGCTCTAGCTCTGGTAGATGGGTGAAAGAGGGTGTCATCGTTGTGCGGGGAAATATACACGAAATAGCAGGGCTGAGACATGCAAATGTAATGGGCGCAAACTTTGACATTTAGACCTTGAGACGATGGTGAGAGTTCTTAGTGTAGGTCAAGATTTGAGAGTCATCTGCATTCAGAAATTGCAATACCAATACCTTAAGAAACGGTTAGTAATTATACTGGCACTTTTCTCAGCGCTCTGCCTGTACCAATTCATTCAATCCACACAATGGCCCCATATAAAGAGGTACTATTATCCCTATTTTAAAGATTAAAAAACTGAGGCAGAGATTTTAAATAACTTGTCCATGGTTCAACAGTTAAAACGTGGTGGCGCTATCTGGCACCAGGACTGGTGCTGTTAATCATGCCATTGATGTGGAAGGTTAATATGTGGGATTAGAAGGGATTTCTGAGAGAATGGAAGAGGAAAAGAAGGAAAAAGAGGAGGATGGAATTTTGGAGAATACCCACGTTTATGGTTCCTTCTGACGCTGTGAAGGAAACATTCACATTTAGGGATGTGGGGAAGGAACGGAGGGGCTTGGAGCGCAAAGGGGAGGGGCACGAGGAAAAGGCGAGGGGCTCGATGGGAGAAGGGGAGGGGTGTGGAGAAGAAGGGAAGTGTGTGGGTGTGTCTTCCTGGGCCTGAAGGTCCAGCCTCCCTCCTACTCCGTCATCCATACTTCCTGGGTTAAGGATTAGCTGTGACCCGACTCGGGCAGAGCGTCTTGCTTCCCCGTTGGCTCCCAAGTTCCCGTTCAGAGCGCCTGCGGGCAGCTGTTCAGAGCGTACTTGGGAATCAGCCTCCGGTTCTGTCTGGTCCTGGAGAGCAGTGAGAACCGTGGTGCAACACTGCCGAGGCCCCAGGGTTCCTCCACGGAAAATGGATTTGCTGTGCGTTCTTCTGTTCATGCATTCATTATTGTGCATTTCCAGGTGACTTGCACGTTTCTGTGGGGTTGAAAGTTGAAAAAAACTCGATTCCTTCTCAGGGGATTTGGAATCCAGTTTGAGAGTTTGGAATATTTGGCTCCTAATGAAGCATAGAAGTATCATTAAAATATTTCCCACACCGCTAATCAGCCGGCTGAGTCTGACAAACCTATTAGATGTTAAGGTTTTAAATCGTCTGTGTAAGTTAAGATAAACACAACCAGAATTCACAGGAGAGAGATATAGTGCAGGGCATTAAATGCCCAGAAATGCCAAGGACATTCTAATTTTAGAGTAAAGAACCCGGTGCCGGAGCATGGGGCAGGGCTGGAATGTCCCCTGTCTGAGCCAACAATGTCCCAGCTCCCCTCCACCCCACTCCACCCCACCCCTCCTCCCTGCCCTCAAAGAGTCTGTATTGGGAAAAACTTGGATACCAGGCAGCCTCTCTTATAATTCTTGGAGGCCTTTTAAAAACTGCAATTGATTTCTTAGAACTAATAAACTAGGTTTATGACAATGGTGGCAAAAGTGACTTCATAATTCGTGTCTAATGAGCAAGGTTCCGTGCTCCAGGGGGAATGATCCTGAAATCCTCTGGTCTTGCAGACAGAGGTGAGCCTGGGTAGGGACTAAAACTTGTCTGAAGAGCATTATTGCCAGGGAGCCGGCAGGGTTTACCTAGTGAAATGGGAAAGCTCAGGTGCACGGAGGTAGCTCTGTCCTGTGGGGAATGAAAATCTATTTCTCATTTTTAATTTAGTGCTATAGCGTAGAAGCATGGCATGTATGCTTGCTGGGGGCAGTGGCAGCTGGCTGGAGGCCGGCAGTTTGTCATCCTAGTACTGGGTCTGAAAAAAAAAAATCAAATCCTCAGCTGAAAATAAAATCAAGACAAAATAATAGTAGCCAACATTTCTTGAGCACTTACATGCTTGGTGCCAGACGCTTCACTTGAGTTATTACTTCATTTCTCCTCCCATCAACCCTATGAAGGTTCTATAATTATCCAGGAGGTAAGTAAGGATAAGAGGGTAAAATAACGTCCCCAAGTTCCCAAGACTGTGGCGGAATTCCTATCGGAGAACTTCCAAGTGTGTGTGCTCTACAAATCTGCTCCACTGTCTGCCTGTCAGGCTGCCAGAATTTCCTGGTAGCCCCTGAAATCTCCCCATTGACAAAATGGAACCACAGACTGTCAGCTCCATAGGAGTGAGACCGTGTCTTGATTGGTTCCCTCTGATCCCAGCTCCTAGCTAAGAGCCTGCCCTATAATCAGTCATCGGTATTGGTTGAATGAATGAATGAATGGGTAAGTAAGTGAATGGGTGATGAGTGAATGAAAGAAATGAACCTTATGAAATCTTCTATGGAGTCAGTTTGGGAGAAAAAAAAAAATAGGCTGGCAAAAGTGTCCAGGGATTTGGGAAATAGAGTTTTTGGAGAAGGACCTCTATTTACAAAACACACTACCTTTGAGCAAAGTACACAGTTGGTTGCCTGCATAGTGAATGAAGCAAATACCTGTGAAGTGGTTACCAAATGAGAAGAAAGACCTTTCTTCTCCAGGTTCAACTTCATTGTGGGGAAACACTACATTCATAGCAACATTTTAATTGTTAAGTGGGAAGGAGGGCAAATTACGCAGAATTTAGTAGTGTGAACGCTTAAATTATATGGCAAAAGAAGTGTTATGTCAGGGAATATATTAGTAATGAACAAGCTGAATAGAAAAAAAATCATACGATAGAGGCTCAGTAATGTTTTGTTTAATAAACATTTGTTGAACTGGATTGAATACGCCTTAATGAAATAGGCTTGTATTTTAGTTTTAGTTCCATGTTTTGGGGTTTTCTTATCGCCTGAGAAATACTGCAGACGATATCTATGAGTGCTGGTAAAACCAAGGCAGATCTGAATTATTTCATTATCTTGTAGATCCTGCCCTTAAATTATCCTCTCCTATTTTGAAGACCCTGCTTCTGAAATTCGAGTTTCTAGCATTGCTATGGTAGTAATGTGCTGTTTACTGAGGCAGGTCACTCCCGTTTTTGCAGAGGTCAGACACCTGCGCGTAGGAGCATGAATTTTGACAGCAAGTGTCTCATTAAAATCCTGTGCATCTGCAGAAGAAGCACGTACTCCTTCCAGGGAGGACGTGAGGGCAGAACCTGACTGGGCATCTTCAGAGTTTTCACATCTGTGCCCGTGGAACCCAGCTTAATCCCGGAGGTGACCTTGGCTTAGAAACCCCACTCGCCTACGTCCCTCAGCTCCCGGGACACCGTAGAAGCGTGGATCTGTGGGATGGGGTGGGAGACAAGCTGATGATGATGGCTTCTGAAAGGAGGGAGCCTGCCTGGCTCCATGGAACCAGTGAGAAAGCCATAATGGGTCTCACTTGGGGAGAGCGTGTCAGGAGATAGTAGTCCAGATATGCATACAACTCCCTTCCTCTGCCCGTCCCTCTTACGCTGAATTGAGGGGGTATTCATTATAGCTCTTTATCAAGAGCTCTACGTACTATTATCAAGGGCAATTACGTACAACACATCAGGACAAACCAAAAGGGGCAACAGGAGGGAGGAACTGGCACAGCACCCGAAGGAGAAGAAGAATTTAAAAAAGCATAGCTTCTACCTGACAGCTAAGTGTAGAAATAGAACTCTGTTACACCAGCCATGTGCAGAGTGTGTTTAAAGACTGCACAGTCACTAACGTATTCTCTTGATCCAAGAGGAACATACATTACACTGTGATTAAACCACATACGATTTGTTTTATTTAAGTTCTAAGGGGACTAGTGCAAAGCAGATTTATAAAATCATAACTTGGAGAATTTTATTGGACTAGTGTGAATCTTAAACATATAAGTCAGGTCTTCAAATATCATTATGTTCTAGTGTTTTACGATATGTTTGAAAAATTAGACTAAGAGCTTCCTGTACCAAAGTGATCAGGGAACAAATATTTAGAGAATGAACTAACATTTGTTTCTTGTATTGTAGGTATCAAGCCTTATGTTAGGCCCTTTGCGTATTTTATCTCACTTAGTTCTCAAAACTATCTCCTAATTTAGAATTGTTTGCTTATTTTTCACATCAGGGAAGGAGATAGTTTCCTCTCCAAGGTCCTGTTTACTAAATTAATCCTAAAACTTATGTTCTTTCTCTATATTTTACTGTCAAATATATCAGTGATTATTCAGGAAATAAGAACAGAAATTTGGGAAACATTTAGCAAGAGGTCCTTTTATGAATCGAGTTTTTATTCCTTTTACCTAAACCTTTTATTATGTATTTGACTCAAGAAATAATTTTAAGTATTTACCTTTTGCACACAACTCAAAATCTCTTGCTTCTGTAATATCTCAAGGGATAGATTTTTTTCCTGATTTGCCTACTCCAATTGTGCCTACTAAGTCTTGTCTCGTCCTTCTTCAAAACTGGGTTTAACATTTACCACTTTTATAAAGCTTTCCCAGATTAATTTTATTGTTGAGTTTACATATAATAAATATCTGATCTATAGAATAGTAATGATTGTTGGCTAAGGTTCACATCAGGATTATTCTCTGTGCTGTGCTTAGTAGTTTAATTTATTTATGTGACCAGCAGATCATGAGCTCTGTGAGAGCAGGAATGTTCATGTTTATTTCTCTATCCTTAATGTGTCTAGTTGAGGGCCTGGTAAACAGAAATCGCCTCCCACCCCGTGTATATGTACACATATATACTCATGCATACATTTACATATATTTATATATGTAATATATTTACATTAATTAGCACGGACATCAGGTTTTGGTCATGTTATCATCTTTGTACATTTTTGGTAGCACTTCTATAGGGAGGTCAAGTGTCTTTTCCCCATATTATATTCTTTCCTAGCTTTTTAGTTTTATTAATTTTGAGATTAATTATTCAACCTGATCAATAGCTCTATGCTAACTATTTGACTGTCTGCACGCTCAGGCTTCATACATCCAGCACTATAACTATTGCAAGACTAGGAAAGGCAGTAGTCAGTGAGGTTTAGAACATTCTTGAAAGGAAACGTGAATACTTGCTAGGGATAGGAATGTTTCCTAAAATAATCTAGTGGTTTAACCAGAAAGAAAAATGTCTTACAAGATTTCTATTTTCAATGTTAGATACCTCTGCGTGGTGTGTGTCTCTCTGTGTGCACACTTGTGTACACACGTTTATGTATATGGGCATATGTGTGTACATGTGTGCAAGTATGTGCATGCATGTGTGTGTTTAACCCATGTTGAATTCCTTTTGATGTCTCCTGAGGTCTCCACCTCTAGATTAAAAATCCTGCCTCTGTTTTTTTTTTTTGATACTTTAAGTACTCACAAGATAATGCAAGATAGCAAATTATTTTAACAACCCTACAGACATTACTATTTAGAATAGTGAATGAACAAATGAGGAGAAATGCTGATATTCTAGAACTGTATGAGAATGCATGGCACCCAAGTAAAAGCGTTCCAAATCTTTCCTGTGTTTCACATGCATAATTACTGGTTTCTTTTAATAAACTAGTGATCATATCATATCCTACAGCCAAACAGGGACTTGCAAAAGATTTTCACACTCATTGGTTATTAAAGTTTCCAGAGATCTAAATACTCATAACATCCTGAGCCTGTGATTTTCAACAACGAGGCTTTAAATTCTTCTGACATTTAACGGAATTTTTTGTGGTGTTAAAACAGTGTTTTACACAAAATGCATTATAGAACATTTGATCTTTCTCTAGGAAAAAAAGGATAGGAATAATGAACTCTTGCAAAAGGAAATCCAGTTCAATGGGATTTTAAATATGCATGTTAAAAATAGATTCTGTATACATGAGATGTTGGATGATACTTAATCAACAGTAATTGTATTTCAAGCAAGCGTGCCCTTTCCATATTCTGCTTGGCACTCCCTTGATTTGCCAGGATGTGTCATGCACTAGAATCGTGGCAGCTTCTGAATTGCTGTACTTGAACTTCTTTTAAACCATTTAGAATTAAAAGTCATGCCAAGTGTCATTGGAAAGATAATGTCCTACAGATTGTCAGTAAAATCTGTGATGTGATTTATTACTTGGAACCATGTGTTAATTGGATGACAGCTGCTTTTGAATGGATAATCTTTCTCTTAATGCTGACAGATAAACATGGAGATATTAGTTGAAATGAAAGAAGCCCCTTCCTTGACCCTAAATGGAAGTCTGAGGTTCACTAATTGTTCCTTATTTATTTATTTAAGAACTTGGTTGTCCAGCTGTCAAAAATGGAAGAACATATCCCACACAGGATGGAAAAAGAGTCTGCTCTTCCTTCAGCCAAGTTCATTTCAGAAGTCCCTGCTCGTGTGACGCTCATGGTTGCTACTGTCTAACCTTTTGGTTCTGCCACCTTTTCCTATTGATTGGCTTCCAGTGCTCATCCATAACTGTCCACTCTTCTGGGTCTTTCTTTTGTCCTTCTTAAAGCCTATTTTCAGTTGATAGTCTAAAATGCACTATGGTATGAGGTGTATGTGTTACCATTTTTTATTTGTCAGACCCCCCAAGCATAGTCCAAGCACCCGAGGTGAGTTTAGCCCTGGCTCTCCTACTCCTGCAACTGACCTTGGGAGCATGAGCCTTATCTTACCCATCTGTATGATGGGACAATAATATATTCTCACTGGGATTTTCTTTTGGAGACTAAGTGAGGTTATACATGATTTGAAAGTTTGTAAATCACAAAGTACTAATTAACGTGGGAATAATGATTACTAATGTAATATAGACCTAATGGTATACATTCAATAAACAGCCAGAAGGATAAATATAGTACTCCATTAAATAGTGAGAAATTCTTGGTGACCCCAAAATAATACCTCATGGGGATTGTCAATAAAATCGTTGATTTTGTGCCAAGAACAATTATATTGTTTTTACTATAGGTAAAATACATGATTTTAGAGAAAATAATTTAGGGAAAATACACCTCACTTTGGGCTTTTATGGGTATATTCAGCCTCTAATATTCAAATTAAATGATTCCTGGAGTCCACCTCACCTACTGTGAGGTTGACTTCCTTCCCTTCGAGGCTCTCCATTCCCTCCCTCCTTCTCTTGTCCCCTCTCCAGGGTGGTTGGTTAGCCTAGTGTCAGAACTGGGTGCTTAATGCCCACAGTCGGGAAGACCAGAAGGCTCACTTGAGCCACCATGGAGTGGCTTAATCTTCTTCATTTGTAATTTCTGCCACTGTTGACCTAGAAATGACCTGGCCAGTCTGGCTGCTGCACTGTCTGCTGTGGGGAGACAATTGGTGATCAAGATCACTGGCCATCCCAGGTCAGGCAGTAGCTTCCCTGTGTGCAGCTTTGATAAGGAGAGAGTAGGGTTAGCTGGGTAATGTCCAGTAGGTTCACTCTCTTCCTCTGTTGGTATGGACGCCCAATAATTGTTGACCTTTATTACACTACCACGATCTCCACAAGACACGCCCACGATTACAGGGTGTCCACACCCGGGAGGGGTCTCAGCCGCAGCCTCACAGTGAGTGATTTGTTGTCGCCCTCCTGCTGGGTGAGCCTGGCCCCCCAGCCAAGACCTTATTAAGAGTCCAAAGTTCCCCAGTTTTACCCTTCAGGCTCCTTTTTTGTCTTTGGGGTCTCTGGTATTGCATCAACAGAGATAGTCTGACGAGACCAACCTCAAAAGAGGAGTCAGGGTCTCACAGTAGGTTCATTGGGCTTCTATGCAAATAGACCTACATCTTTCTAGCAATCCTGGAAATTATGGGTTAAATTCTTCAGAGAAACAGAATCAATAGGATATCTATCTATCTATCTATCTATCTATTTATATAAAGGTATTTATTATAAGATATCAGCTCACATGATTATGGAGGCTGAGAAGTACCATCATCTGCTATCCTCAAGCTGGAGACCTAGGAAGGCCAATGCTATAGTTTGAAGGCCTGCAAGGCAGAGAGCCAATGGTTAGATTCTGTGTCGGGTCTGAAGGCCTGAGGTCCAGGAGCACTGAGGGCAGGAAATCCATGGACCAGCTCAGCAGTCAGACAGAGAGCGGATTCAAACACCCCTGTCTTTTTGTCCTCTTCAGGCTGTTTAACAGATTGGATGAGTCCCATCCACAGTGGGGAGGGCCATCTGCTTTGCACGGTCCACCAATTCAAATGCTTCAAATGTTTCTTCCAGAAACACTCTCACAGACACCCCCAGAGACAATGTTTAGCCAGATATCTGGGCATCCCTTGGCTTAGTCAAGCTCACACATAAAAGTAACTGTCATAATGGTGTAGGGAAACCTTCTTCCAAGTCTCCAAAAGTCTTCTTACACCATCTTCCCATATTTTCCTGATCCAAAAGTCCTAGTTATATTTGTGTATGTGTGTGTGTGTGTGTGTGTGTGTGTGTGTGTGTGTTTAAGAATAAAGAATGTATTTCTATTTCCTTGCCAGCAGAACTAAAAGAGACAAGAAGATTTTCTTGCTAAATAATTTTGAAATTCTACTTTTCTGGGTACTTGGATGTATAGATTTTTACTAAAAATATGTATATTTTCTACAACACTTTCTAATGTGTAAACATTTTATATAAAGCCTTTGACCAGTGTGTGAGAATCTGAATGAATATGACACATTTTGTTCTCAGTAGTTGTAAACAGCAAAACCATAAAAATTAAGTGAAATTTTAGAAATCTCAGATCCAAGAAAATAAAGTCTTAAATAGAATACAGTTAGCAAAGTGTTAATTAAAATGCTATAAAAATGAGGAGGTTAGTTGATAAATATGAGTTTGTCAACACAGTTTTTATTAGTACTAATAATATTTTTAATAAAGGATGATTGGCTTTAGATGCTAGTCAAGAATAGGTTACTATTAAGAATGGACAGTTACCACAGCTTTGCAGAGAAAATCTTCACCATGACTTATGACCTCATGCTTGTCATCTTTACTGTTATTTTGGAAGAACACCAGTATACCTGGTATAGGACAGTGAGTGAGTTTAAAGGTACATCTTCCCTTATTAAGATAATGGGGAAAATTCGAGGCAAGACAAAGTGTGCCAAAAGGCTAGATTTAAGTTTTCCTTAGTCTTGGGTGTAGAAGAAATTTTTAGGAATGTGGAAATCTTTGTATTTTTTATTATGTTAATGTTAATATAAACATGACTTTTATTACTTACTATCTGAAATCAATACAATTGATACACTTACAAATGTATTATGTATCCATAATGTGCTTAATAGTATGGGTGGTAAAAATGATCTGTCCTCAAGGAGCTTACAGTCTAACAGAGGAAATGAAATATGTATTGATAAAAATAAGTACAAAACAAAGATGTTTGAATTAGGACTGTCTGGAGAAGAGGTGGGGCAGAAGGGCTGATTGGAGGAGTTGACATTTGATGGGGACTTTGAAGAATAGATAGAATGGTAACAGGCAGAAATGGAATGAGGACATCGTGGGTAGACAAGATCTAAGTTAGAACTAAGCCTGCAGGTGGGAAGGTCATGTGGAGGAGGAGATATGGAAGAAGGCTAGAAAAGTAAGTAGAGATATCATGACAACCTCCAAGTATTACCCAAGAAGGGTTGGGCTCTATGTTGAGATCAGTGTGGTGCTTTCAAGGATTTTTACAGTATGAGCCAAATTAGAAAATGCGCTTGGATTAAGAGAAGGTGTAGATGAGGCGAGACGGTTTTGAAGGGTATGACCACACACTCTAGTCCAGGAGTAGGTAGACTTTTCGTGGTAAAGGATCAACTAGTAAGTGTTTAAGCTTTGCTGCTCTGCGACAGTTGCAACTGTTCAATTTCTGGCGTTGAAGTGCAAAAGTAACCATAGATAGTATGGAACAAGTGGGTGGGTCTGTGTTCCAATAAAATGCTACTGTTCCCTGTTCTAGATTATTATGACCTGGTACAGGTTTTAATCTGATAAGTGACCTTCAGTTAAGAAGGCAGCATTGCATTTTTGAAAGAAACTGTGTTTGGGACCATGCACACTTGGATTTTAATTCTAGCACTTATTCTAGCTACCCTCTCACAAGAAAATAAATATGATAATGTATGTCAAAGCACCAATCACTTAGCAGGTATTCAGAGAACGTAAGATTCTTTCCCTAAATTCAGTGTCATAAAGTTCACTCTTTAAAAAAAATTAAGGTGAAAACAGTATTTATTTCTTTTTTGGGAATATATAATAAGTTCTTGCTTACGGAATCAATTCGCTGCATTCTCAATCACACTCAAGTACCTTCACATTCACGTTACTTCACTGGTTTTATTTACCTCTGTGGTCCCTTTGAAGCATTTAATCCATCAGGCTGGCTGTGTTCCTTGTCTGAATACTACCACTGTTCATGAAAACAACAGCAGTGACAACAATAATAGATACTATTTATTATAATTACCAGCTACTTTGTTAAATCTTACATAAATTATCTTATGTAACCACCCACAATGTAAGTAAGCACTGCTGTTTTTATTTAAGAGATTAGAAAAATGAGAATAAGGGAGCCTGTTTCCAAAGTTAGACACCTAGTAAGTTAAATAACTAGTTTTCAAACTATTTTCTGCTTTTCTATGGTTCTTGAATTGTTCTTCTCTTGAATTCTTATCTCCTCTCCACCCATCAAAACATGATCAAATTTGGTTTAGATCTATTCTTTTTTATAAAACTTTTCTAGAGGTCCTCAGCTCCCTTTGATCTTTCCCGTCTCTAACATCTTGTATCATTTAGAATCATCGCTATATGCTATGTTAGTTTCTGGATGTTTGCGTCTTGCATGAAAAGGAGAACTTTAGCTACCTCAAGGTATATGACCAACCCAACTGTTACTTTCTTCGTACCTGCTATGTGATGGAACTTATAGGTTTTTGCTCATTCAACAAATGTTTACTGAGCTCCCACTAGATGCCACATGATATGGGGTTTCTAAAATTATATGAAGAAGGAGGACCCAGGAGAGAAGATCAGTTTCAAATGTGAGCATAGATTTCTTGAGCAACTGAAAAAACACAAATTCAAACTAGGGAAGGGTGAACTCAATAATTCAGGGGAGCCAGGAAAAATAACTCTGGACTAAGAAATAAGCCAGTTCCTTCAGAGATCCACTCTAAAGGCATGAAGGAATGAATAAGAATTATCCTTAAAGGCTGGTGTTCCAAACTTTATGTATGTATAGTTTTTGAAACTGTAGCATGCTTATTCCTGTCTGCAATAAAACAGTGGCAAAGACAAGGAAGAACATTCATCGTGGTGTGAAGCTGAGCTGTGGTGACTTACTACAAGTCATGAAAATTGTCCGCAGATATTAAGGACAGGGTTGGGGGGAAAGTAGAGCTGGATTTCCAAAACCACAGTGGCCAGGGAAGGAATCTCCAATCCCCACCTGCCCGTGATGAGCACTTTGTAATTATCGAGACTGCTTTTGGGTATTGCACAAGATGCAAGTTCTTGTCACATGATCAAAGGAGCTACCATTTTAGAGGTTACCAGGTATCCAAAAGTACAGGATGCATTTGATGCAATCTTTCTGCATAATGTAATCAGGGAAACTGAGGAGTGCCTTGCACTATTAGACAACAATCTAGGGTAGTTAAAGACAGTCAAGTTGTCTCACTGTATGTAACTATTCAGACTTGGGAAAGCCTTGGGAAATCATGTATGGATTTAATGAGTCACAGATTTTATTACCTGTCCAACAAGTAATTTAAATAATGCTTGCTTTTACTTTCATGTCAAATGCAAAACAAAATAAGTGGCTTTGAAAATCATTACTTGGAGAGACAAAAGGAAGAGTCATGATGTCAGCTTTTAAATTGGTCCAAAGAGATGCTGAAGGCAAACATGGCCCTTTCTGGGAGCTGCAGGGGAGTGATGAAATGAGACAGCAGGACAAATGCCATTCCACGTAGGACAGCATTCGGATTATAGGGTAAGCACTGTTGTGCCAGGAAGAAACTGCCGTTCCTTATCAGGCAGCTGGGCTCTGGACTTTAACCCTCTGGTCTTTTAATGGGTTCCCAGGAGAACATCTTCTTGGTTAACCAAAAGCTAGAAGTAGCACGAATTCTCTGGAGGTCTTAGTTAATCTCCTTAAATGATGCAAAGAAATCCATAGGCATCACCAGGGAAACTAAGATATTCACAAGTTTCCATCAGACCACTGGATTTCAGAGGAAACTAACTGGCATTTCTGAATAATGTTGGGGAAAGGAACAATCAGTAAGAATGTGGTGAACTTGTCAAAGAATCCTAAAATATCAAGGCCTTCAGAAAGCTGAGGTTTCATTTTCTGTATTGATTAAAACTCTACCCAAAGCTTTATAAAAAGGAAAGGAAGTTCTGGGGGAAAATTTCCAGTTTCCATTGAGAAATGTTTCAGGAGACATAATTAACAGGAAAATGATGATGATAGTAGTTATAATAATAGCTAGTAGAGTTGTGTATATTCTTGCTTTCCTCAAAATTTAATTATTGAAACCACAAAACAGGAAGCTGAATTCCTCTACAGCAGGAACATATCAAATATATATGTCAAATAGAATTGATGCAAATTATGAGAAAAGGGAAGGGAAACACATATAATCTAAGCACTTACTGTGTGCTAGGCCCCAGACAGAAGCTTTACCTGTGTTAATATATATACCTATTTACTAATTTTAATCAAAATGCTGTAAGTTATTAGTTAAGGTGAACTTTCAACGTTGAAATGTGCTTTTACCTATGTGACCATGAGTGAGACAGTTGAATACAATGTATGTTGTTCTCCCAAGAATGAGGTCAAATTCGCCATGTGTCTTCCGAACACTGCACAGCCTTCTGGTCTACCTCCTTTGAGGCCCCTGTTACGTGGGACATGACTCCAGGCTAAGCAGAAGCAAGCAAAATTTGCAGGAAGGAAAACATTGTCATTACCATTCAGAATTATCACACTCTAGAGATGAACTGGCTTCTGATGAGTGTTGATAGTTTCTGCTCAGAAAGAAAAGTCGAGGGCTTTTCTTAAACCACAGATGGATAGAAAGATTTTACAGAAGTCTACTTTTGGCAAATTACCTCTTTGATCAGCAAATGATCTTGACATCTTTCATATCAATTTCATACAATCTCTCTGTACAGAGAAAGCTGTTTGAGGTGTTTAAGATGAAAATCAGGTGAAATCCTGTGCTGAATTTAGTAATGACAATCCAAAGACTCTGCAATCCCTAGATAACAAGGAAATCGCAGGAAGGTGGAGGCTGTACAAGACTCCACGGGGTTTATCTTTTGTGTCCCAGAAAAGACTGTGAGACCTGTAAGGAGGTGGGAACTAGATTTTGCAGCGTGGTTAGTGGGAAGGCACGGGAGCTGAGTGTGAGCCCCTCAGACACGAGGGGATGAGCCTCCTCTCAACCTATTAACACAGAGCCAGGCTTACTTGACCCTGTGAAGAAAAACTTATTTTTTAAATGAAACAGATTAGCCTGTTTTCCTAGAGGAACAGATCCTGAGTGAGGGATATGCTGAGTGGTTCTGGGTAGAGCCAAAGTGTAACAGGGTCCAACCTCCTTCTGCCCCCACGAGCTAGGTCTTCAGGGCTGCTGACGGCTCAGATGCTCTTCAGGGCACTGGTGAGGCGAGAAAGGTCCTATCAGGATGGTGTAGGCCTGAGAGGGGGTGGACAGAGGTGGACCTGAAGGTCTGAGTTGAGCTCTCCAAACTTCAGGTTGAGGAGGGAGCGGAGAACCGCTGGAAGAGTGACCTGGAGGGTTCTGCTGGCAGCCATGTGGGGACAGAGATTGCTGGGGAGTGGGAAGCTCTACACATACAGTGTCCAGGCCATGTTCATCCCCCAAAAAGGATGTTTGAGATGCTGGGATGTGGCTCTGGTGGTCCTATTAGCTGATCAGTACAGGTCTGCCTCCAGGTGCTTCTGTCTGATGTGGGCACAGCCTCAGACAATGCTCCTCGCTCATTAATGTGAAGTTTACGTCTCATTTGTGGAGAGCAGTTCGTGGGTGCCCTGTCCCCTATCACCTTTCTCTGAGTGCAGGACCAGGTACAATCATGTCCCTTTCCCTTATGGCTGGCCTCATGCCTGCAAGGTGTTATTTGTGTTTGAGTATTTTGAGGGTTAATTGGTAGACACGGGGTGAGGGGCTGATTCGAACTGAGTGGGGGACACAATGCAGCTCATATTCTTTAGAGCCTATTAGGAGGGAGGGAGGCCACTCTCTCATCAAGGTGGAGCTGTCTCAGCAGGATGCTTTCTCTCTTCTTGGGGAAGACCTGAGTCCACTTGTCCATGCCAAGCACAGAATTCGAGCTTGAGACTGGTGATGGCACCAGCGCAGGAAGAGGAGCCATGGCTGAGGCTCATGAGAAGTCTCTGGATACCTTTCCAGTTGTGGACTGGAGTCACCTTCAGATCCACACGACTGGATCCAACTCATTAGCTCCTCTTCAGCTGCATGTAGTGATGGTGCCTCTGCTGGCTGCTCAGCCCTACCCATCAGGCATCCCTGAGGGTGGGAGTTCTCTAAGTGTGTCCCAGAAACCACGCACCTCAGGCTCACCCCAGGCACTTATAAAGCGGAAGAGTCCTGGTCCCATTCCAGAGTCACTGAATCAGAATTTCTGCAGCTGGAGCTCCAGAATCTGAGCTTATAAGAAAGACCAGTGATGACTGATTTTGGAATTCCTTAGAGAGCCATTGCCTTACAAGTCTTGCTCTATCAGCAGGTGAGGGTAGAAACTAGTTGCATTTCTAGTGACCATTCATTTGCCCTTGTGTACCCATTTGTCACTCAGATGCAAACTCCCCCTTGGTCCATTTTGCATTCTTGGTTCCTTTCATGTCAGCGCCCCTTGACCAGGGCTTGGGCATTCTGCCTTGATCTTGCCTTCCCTGCCCTTGGAAACCTGGGCCTTACTACCTGTATCTCTTTGTTGATTTGGGTCCAATTCTAAGTGGACTGATCACCCAAAATCTCAGTGCTAACAGTTTCCTAATTATGAAGACCACCTGCTGCCTGGGACCTCTGGTTTGCATTTCCTGTCAATAAGTTTTGATAGGAATAACTGCTCAGAGCAAGATTGAATTCCCTACTTCCCTTTAGAGAAATGGTTCTCAAACTTGACTGTGCATTTGAAACACCTGAGAGCTACCAAATATTCTCAAAATCAGAATGCTGCCTTGATGAAGCTTACATTCTAGTTGAAGAGACAGATAACAACTTACCAAACATAATATAATAAGACCTTAGGCAGCGGTAAGTTGTAGGTAGAAACATAAAACAGGGTGGGAGATGCAGACTTACTGGGAGGTGCTCAGAAAATGGCTCTGAGGAGGTGGTATTGAGCAGAGACATGACTGAAGTGAAAGAACAGGTCCTGCAAGTATGTGAAGAAGAAGCCTTCCAAAGAGGGAACAGCGAGTGTGCACATCCTGGGGAGGAAGGTGCTGGCCTGTTCCATTAACATAAGGATGGGACTCAGTGGATCAGAAGAAAGGAGGAGGAAGTCATGTCAAAGAGGTCACCAGGGGCCAATTCATGGTTGGTCTTACAGGTCATGGGAAGGATTTGGATTTGAGGTTACTCCAACAGTGATAGGAAGCCATTAGAAGATTTACGGCAAAGATATAATCTGATTCAATTTATTTTAAAGGATCTCTCTGGCCACCCTGTGAGGAAAAGTCTATACAGAGCAGCAGTAAAAGTGACCATTTGGAAGGCTGGGTCGTACAACTGTGGGAAAACTGAACAAACTTTGATGCTAGAAAGTAGATGTCACGGCTGACAGTGGCTAGAATTGCACAATGTGAAATTCTGCTACTAGCAAAGACGTTCCTTCCTGAACTGATTCCCGTTCCAGTGATACCCTGGGTGCCTTGTTTCCGGTGTGCTGAATTACAGAGCGTAGAAGCAAGCATGGAGAAGATTGGGTGAGGTAGCAGCAGGCAGGCAATGGGAACATGTCTCTTCTGAGGTGTTAGATAGAGTTAACTCCGTGTGGTGTCAAGAGGGAGACACCCCGGTAACCTGCGATAAAATGGTGGACAAAAATGGCTGGGATCTCTTTTGAGATTGTGTAGGTGAAAGCCGAGACATGGTAACCATTAAACTTGACTGCAGTGTTCTTCATCCACAAGTTGGGAACAATATTAGTCACAAACTTAATGGATGATTGGGAAGATTAAATAAGAGAATGTGCTTACCACCCAATAGTGTTCAATAAATGATATGGGTGTAGCTGGTAACAGGCAAGTGACAGCTGTAACTGGGATTATTTTCTCCTGTCTTAGAATAAGAAACAATTTTAATTGGTAAAAATTCATCAAGGTAGATAATCTGACATTTATGTTATTAGTTATGTGAGGATTATCTCATTCCAGTTATGAACAGAGATTCAAAACCTTAAAAGCAGGCCTATATGTTTTTCATAGCTTATTTGTTATTCAAAGGAAGATTGCAATAATGCAGTTTTTATTGCTTGTGGCCTCCAATGGGGATTTGAGACTAGCTTTCTATTTGGGTTCTGAAAGTTGGGAGCTCCTTTGCTGCCATATTCTTATTATCTTTTCTGTTCTGTTCAACCTCCCTAATTCAATTTCTGATTTGGTGTTTCTCAAAGTATGTCCCATGGGCCACCTCCATTAGGATTATCTTCCAGGGCTTTTTAAGAACGCAGACCTACCTGAGAAGTGGGAATAAGAAATGAGAATTCTTGAAAAGCTTTATTGGTAATTCTAAAGTTTGAGAAACTCTGGAAGGTTCAACCAGCCTCTGTTTTCTTCAAGTATTTTATATGTTTCTCAAGTCATCTCATGTTCTTGTATCAAAGATTTCATTTTCTTTCAGGTACTATAGAAAATAGCATGTAGGATATAAAAGGCCTGAAGAAGGGCTTGGAACCCATATTCCCAATCCTATTTGTTAATTAACCCCTTTACATAATATAAATAGAAAGAGCTCTTATTTATATTAATCTATTATTATAGTTTTCTGTATGAAGATTAGTCATCCCTGTTATTCATGCTGTATTATTATATAGTATGCTTATTATTATCCAGAAAGATAGTGTAGATGCAGTGATGTAGGGGCACACATGCATTTAAAATTCTGACTCTCTTGCTTTGTGGTTTGAAACAAATTATATGATTTCTCCTTGCCTCAATTTGCTTATCTTAATATGAGGTTAAAATATTCATTTAATGATATTATGAAATTAAATGATTATATTGTTGTAAATACTAGCTTTTTTCTTTCTTGGTAAAAGCCTGAAACCATTTCTATGGAAGAATTCTGTTTACTTGTATTATTCACAAAAATGTGTCCTGGCAGGACTGAGGTTGGGCAGAGGGGTAAGAAGTTGCCTAAGATCTCAGATATTGGGCTTTGCTTCTAAAAACGCTTTAAGATATAAACTCACAAAGGACAATAATACAGATAATGAACTTTTTGTGCTGAAAGGTTGCTTTAAGATTTAAAGCCCCAGAGAACAGGATTCTCTTTTTAATACCCAGAACATTGTACATTTTGCATAATAAGCTCTAAAACAACAATATTTAATAGCCAGAACTACTTAAAATAGGAAATTTGGAAGTTGCTTCACATGTGATGGAGTGAGAAGATTCTACAGCAGATCTGGTGAATGTACACTTGCTAAATTTGTGAAATTAAGGGGTTAATCCAATAGCTGTTGTACTTTAAGTCTCAGAAATGAGTTTGCAGGTCAAAACCTCTCTGATAGACTCCTGTAAAAGGTTTTATTTCCTTAGAAACAAAAAGCGAGATTAAGAATGAAGTTGACCTGCTATAGGAAAAGCAATTAGCTCCTCCAGGTAAACCAGAGATTTTTTTTTTTTTTAAGCAGCAGTTGTTTTCCTGTAATGACATTGGTAGAAGTGAAAGGTCTGGAATTCTATTTATATTTATTTATTTAATGATTAGCCTGTAGAATGAAAACCTTTTGACCAGTGAGCATAAATAGGTCAGGGAATCACCTGACTATTCATCACATGGAAATGGTGTCCCCAACAGGCCTCCACTCCTGAGACAGATCTGTCCCTGCAGATGCAGTAAGACGGTGCATCTGCTCCTGAGCTGGGCAACCTAGAAGCTGGATGCAGCCCGGAGAGATGCTGCAGCTTCTTGCTGCCTGTGGCCTCAGAGCCTAGGAAAGAGTGTGCTTTGTGTTTCGCATTTTTCCGTATGAAATCAGCTGTTCACCCTGTCAATCACCATGTTTTTAGAGGCCCTGGGGAAGCTGACAGGGTTTAGTATTTTTAGCTCCTTTATCGGATTACTATTTTTCTTTTTGACTCTAACAAAGCAGTACTTCTCACAGGTTAAGATGTAGACAAAAGGCTCAATACTTGGGAAAATTCCTGTGGACTCAATAAGGCACTTTGACTAATTTTCTTTTTCCCATAGGAATCTGAAGAATTGTTTCAGGATACAAAATTTTTTAAAAATCTTTCTTCCCAAGGGTCTTTATATCAGTAATACATAGCTCCTCTCCCCACCAGAAACAATGGACACTTTTCAGGAAGTTATTGTCAATGACGGTTGAAGATGGAAAACCTCCAAAGAATGGTCCATAGACTTTAAAAAATGAGGAACTGTTGAAAAAATTCCATTATTTAAAGCAAAAACTCCTCGATTTCAAAGAGAGATACTAATAAGCTACTTTATTTTTTTTTGGAGAGAAATTGTGGCTGGAAGAGCTCAAGCAGTATTATGTAATTAAAAAAAGCAAATATTACGGGTAGGTCCAGGTACATAAACTATGAGGCCTAATAAAAAATAAGGATGTTAAAGCCTGTTGTTCAAAAAGCAGGGGAAAATGCCATTAAATGTACTAAAATATAAATTTTTCTGTTTGAAATATTGTAGTACTTATAATAAGGGTAACCGTGATACATGAGTAATAGCATGGACTTACAAATTGTAAAAATAATACTTTTGGTGTTATAATTTTATATAATATAGTAAATAATACTTTATTATTTTGATATATTGATCATACGATGTTTTTATAGGTCACTTTACTGGAAAATCATTTATCAGATCCTTGTAACTTCATTTTCAGTTGATATGCAGGTATACCTTGCTTTATTTCACTTTGCAGATAATGTGTTTTGTACAAATTGAAGGTTTGTGGCAACCCTGGGTCAGGCAAGTCTATCAGCAGCATTTTTCCAACAGGACTTGCTCACTTCATGTCTCTGTGTCACATTTGGTTAATTCTCACAATATTTCAAAATTTTTCATTGTGATATTTGTTACGGTGATCTGTGATCAGTGATGTTCACTGTTACTATTGGAATTGTTTTGGGGCACCATGAATCGAGCCCGTAGAAAACAGTGAACTTTATCGATAAATGTGTGTGTTCTGACTGCTCCCCTGACCAGCCATTCCCTCATCTCTCTCTCTCTCCTTGGGCCTTCCTCGTCCCTGAAACACAAGAATATTGAAAGTAGGTCAAATAATAACCCTAAAATGGCCTCGAAATGTTCGAGTGAAAACAAGAGTCAATTGATGAGCCACACACGTCATGTTGTCTTATTTTAACAAATCGCCTTGGCCAGCCCAAACCTCTGCGACCACCACTCTGATCAGTCAGGAGCCATCAACGTCAAGGTCAAGATCCTCCACCAGCAAAAAGATTACAACTCCTTGAAGGCTGAGATGATGGTGAGCATTTTTTAGCAATAAAGTATTTTTAATTAAGGTATGTAAAATATGATATTGCACACTTACTAGACTACAGTATAGTGCAAACATAATTTTTATATGCACTGGGAAACCAAAAATAATCTGTATTTATTGTCACTTTATGGACACATTCACTTTATCGTGGTGGTCTGGAACCAAACTCGAAATATCTCTAAGGTATACCTTTCATTGTAAGTGACATTAGTTACTTGGCAAATGCCAGATCACAAATCATTTTTGATGTTTTTTTTTTAAATTCGAGAGGGATCTTTTTGCTGCTGCAACTGGTACCTGTGACAACATTGGAATATATTTCTGATAAATCACTTCAAAATATAAATTTAGTATATTTAGAATTGATGATTTTTCCTGGACAAATTTTCTAAACAGATTTAACTCTTCATACAAATCAGTTTTGCGCAAAACTGAATTTAAGTGTAAATTTATAAAACGCCATTTTAATGTTTCCTCTGACATTTTCTGAAATCTGTGGGAGTTGTAGAGGAATTTGAAAGTGACTTCATTATTTGTATATAATTTGAAATGCATTTTATTACTACAGCTTCAATTACAAGGAAGAAAGTTTTGTCTCCCTTATTAATAACTTGTTTATCTGAAGCTTCATGTGAAAATAGTGTTCTTTTCCATAGAATATTCAAATTTAATTTCTATTTAATTTAATTTCTATTACATTTAATTTCTATTTCTAAGCTTGTGGTTGTTTACTTTGTAAGGCACTACCTTTCAAGACCAGGGATTCTAAACTCTTCAAGGAATTCTGAAAACTTCCTCATATGCATTATGGTGATGTCCACGTGTACAGTTGTATTTTGTAATACTTTAAGGACAAATTTTGCTGCCTGGCTGCTGGTGGTTCCTGTCCAGGTGCTCAAGCTGGGAAGCTGATGTTTGTGCAGCTGTCGCAGGGACCAGCTCCAGAGAGAGATGGGCACGCGTCCCCCACCATTTTTCCTGGGCTGCCGCTAAGTGCAGCACCTCCCTCTCCCACAGCTGTGGCTGCTGCTGCCATTTCTGCCACCAATCTGGTCCAAGGTCCTGACCTGGCCACCTCCTCGATGCTCCACAGCATCCCAGACTGATCCAAGACAGGTACCTGTGTGCTTGGTTAATTGTCTGCGCAGGCGCCGTGGGATGTGTCCGTGGGCTTGATCTTGCGCATGCGCAGGCAGCTACTGGCGCACAGTCGCCGTTCCGCGGTACCGTTTGACTTCACCTGCAAAATTCAAGTTCAAAAATAAGGTTATCTTCAGACAAGGCAACAGAGCATCAAACCAATCATAGGGCCCTTCTCAACACACGATCCTGTATAACTGCGTTGATGGACACCCAGGAAGCCAGGCTTGTCTGTGGGCAAAATTACCTGGAAGTGTGTAGTGATCTCAACTTTTTGAGAAATGTGTTTCTTAAGATGCAGGTGGGACAGGTAGAGATGTGAGACAACTGTGGAGGGACCGTAAGTGGGAAATTCTGAAAAGAACTTTGAAGAACAGCTCAAATTAAGAGATTTTGTTCCGACATATACATGGCCTAGGAGCCATTGATTGGTGTCACATATCTATTTTACACAAACTATAATCATAGTGCATTATTAACAATTTCCACTTCTAGTTTCCTTAAAGAGGAGTCGGAAATTCAAGACATTAGTGATCTAATCTGAGCACAGAAGACTTTGAGATTTGTTTTCTTCCCCTGGTATTTCACAGTTGCCTTTCCTGTACTTTATTTGAGAACAACTATTTTTAGCAACTCAACTTTGTAGTACTTTCTAGAGTATTCAGTTCAGTTTTCATAGAAATCTTTCTTTTTGTGCCCATATAGTATTGACTTTTGTAATATTTATTCAAGTGATTGTAATTACAAGTTCAACAAGTGTAATCAGATTTGGGAGCACACACAATGAACTCTTTAGAGTAAACAATTCAACTGGAGAGAGGCTAATAGAGCCATGAGCATTCAAATATACTGCAGACATCAATCAGAATGTTTTTACAGTGAAATTGAGAGCTTGGGTTTCTGGCGAATCAGTTAAATGGAAGTTGGTTAAGAATGGTTCTATTGGTTTGCAAGGCAGAAATAGAGAGAACAAATGTATGGACACCAAGCGGGGAAGGGGGGGTGGTGGTGGGATGAATTGGGAGATTGGGATTGACATCTATACACTAATATGTATAAAATAGATAACTAATTAAAGAACCTGCTGTATAAAAAATAAATAAAATTAAAAAAAATAAAGAATTGTTCTACTGTAGCAGTTCAGCGCCACTGTATATAATGTGGGGCACAAATGTTTATCTTCAAATGTATTTTTATAAAGGTCTCTGCTCAATAACATTCACAGATAATTATTTTTATTTTGCTTAAAAGATGAAACTATTGAGTTTAAGTAGTTCTCTAGCCTTCTAATGATTCACACATCTTTACTTTTTTATTTTTCTTATTCTGCTTTGTAAACTTCTTGAATCTTAGAAGTTAGCCTATGGGACAGCCAACACACGTGAAACTGCTTTCTTGTCTGAAGCATGCTCTCCTAAGCCTATAGCATCATCCTATGTGTGTTTATGCATTTGTGTGTCTGTCTCCTCTGAGGACTTTATTATAAAAGGCACTAGTTAGGTGATGGCATTACCTGGTCCTTGTTTAAGCGGAGTGGCTCTTTAATCTTCTGAATAGTCTAAATTTTTTTCTTGGATGAAACAAGCATATTAGCATCTAAATGCATTGTGTTAGCCCATAGTTGACTGGTTCTTACCAAATGGTGCTTTGGCTTCATGCCATTGACATGAATTGGTGGGTCTTAGAAGAAATACTGACGAAGTATTTTTGCACCTCATCGACATCTTTTTGAGGACTTGGTTCAATAAATTCAAAAAGTCATCTTTGTGAAGGACTAAGATGTAAATTTCTTTACTATCCTAGTATCAGAAAAGAGCTGTGCTTATTTCAAGAAACTGTTTCTTTGTTCTTTGTATGCTTGGGCACTCAGTCAATCTTCTCCCCTCTTCTAATTACTGCAGAGGAACTTAAGACATGCATTCATCTGCTTCACTTTTTCCCCATGTTTTTCCTTTATCTTAGTCTATATTTATTTTTTAAAACTTGCTATGATTTATTTGCTTACTAATGTAAATCACTTCAAATCATTTTTTAATGGACTAGAATTAAAATAAGCATGTGTCCTCTGAAGAACTCGTGAGTTCTTTTGTCTTCTCATTTTCACCTTCGTGTGCTTAGTTTCTATTATCAGGCACTCCTAAGGAGAGGGAACTGTTTCCCTGATGTTGGCAACTACATTTTCTTACATCCAGATGGTACGCATCTAAAAACATGGCCTTTCAAACGTTTTTCTCATGTAGCTGAGAGGGAGGAAAAGAAAATTTATTGAGAGAGTCATAGTTTCAATCCACAGAGCCTGAAGTATTGGTGTCATCAAATGCTGCACAGCATACAAGTCTCTGAGGGCCCCAGGAGTCTGGCCCAGTGCCACCATAAGCCATCCATTATCCTGGGGGAAATTAAGTGTGTCTGACAAAATTTCCCATTCTAGTTCATTTGCTCCCGGTGTTACTGTGATGGGGATCCAGGCCTCGAGCCAAGATTAGGTCCCCCACATTCTGCTCACATCTCTTGAATAGAGTTCAGAAGTTCTGACAAGGTTCCTGTTTGCAATCTGCAGGCATCCTCACTATATTCCACGTGTCATGCAAAGTGTCATCGGCATATTGTGGTTAATATTTTGTAAAGAAAACTTCTTTTGGATCATCAGCTCTCAGAGGCCCAGCTGAGGGATGAGCCCAAGGGCTTTCCATTTTAACATAGCCTGCCTGGCTTTTATGCTCTATTTCCCAGCAGTTTCAAAATCATAAACGTGGCCAACGGTGGCAGATGGGACCTGACACTTGAAATAAGTGAACTTTCCTCCAGCAGAAGAGGAATCGATGGATGGTACTAGGCACATTCCCAAGACAGCAGAAGTTTTGGCCAATGGAAACGACAGTGGGGTGGACACGAGTTAAAACTGTTGATACTCTAAACACCCTGATTAGGTATTTCTGCCAGATGTTGTCCTAACAAAACTCTTAAATAAAACACTGAATAAAGCAGAGAAGTGGATCCTGTTTAACAGAGATCATTTTTTGCAGACCACTTGCTGACGGTTACCTCAATGATTACATTATAGGCAGCAGTGAGGCTGTTGTCATTAAAAGTGAAAATGAAAAAAACAAGAATAAGGTATGAGCTCAGAGGAGGATGCAGCTGTAGGATTAAACAGAGCTGTGGTTGTTTGACTTCTTCAGTGAGAAGGCTACTGTGTGCAATTATCAGGTGTGAAATTATCACTGAAACAGGAAAAAGGTCTTCTGACTCATTTATTCAAAACTGCAATCCTGCAATGATGTATGGAACCTGGGGCTATGAGAATTGGAAAAACTCAGCCTGAAGGCTTATGTTATGGTTATGGTATAGGATGCTGGTTTCAGGAGATTCGTGGACACACGGAGGTCAAGTAAGGACTATGAGCTTTTCATTTTCAGGTTAGAGCTTGCAAGGTAGGGATGGGAGGTGGTGAACTTGGACTCAGCCTTCCGAAGCATTCAGCTGGCTTCCACAAACATGTGGTGGGCAGGACCACCCTGGTAGAGTGAAATAACTCTGGAAATAACTCTGGAGCCCCCATGGAATGAGAATGTAAATGTGTTCATATCTCAGAAGTAAGACCTTAAGGAGCCTCTAGGCAGGTTCCGTGGTCTCATGCCTGGACACACAGCAGGAGTTGGGGTCTCACACAGGTAGAACGCTTTGTAAGAGTAGAGGAGCAATGACTGGGTCACAAAAATGTCAGAAGACAGCAGATGTGCTAGGTCACCAACACAAGGGATCACTTCTTTTTTTTTTTTTTCCTGTTGAAAAGGTTTGATATCATCATCCTGAAGTGACTCTTAACAAAAATAAGATTGAATAATTCAGTTTCTATCATTTTGCAATTTTAGCAAATGAGTTCCAAACTGCATGTAATGAATGAGGTGTTTTATTTTATGGAAAATGAAAATAGTTTATAATGCTATTCGGTTTATCCCTGAATGGAATCTTACAGATAGCCCCTAATTCTAATTTTTCCTTTTTTCCCTCAGAGACTTAACATACCTATTTTTTATGCACCAAATTTCATATTATAAAAATTTTTATCTTTTAATTTAAAATCTCACCCAAAGAAAAAATACCTGAAGGATGTATAATATACTGGTAGTGATTATCTCTGGAGGATAGAATGATGGTTGCTTCTTCACTCTTTTATATTTTTTAAATTGTCTTCATTGAACATGCATTGCTTTTATGTTTTTTAATAGATCTTTATTGGAGTATAATTGCTTCACAACACCGTGTTAGTTTCTGTTGCACCACAAAGCAAATCAGCCATATGCAGACCTATGTCCCCATATCCCCTCCCTCTTGAGCATCTCTCCCACCCTCCCTATCCCACCCCTCTAGATCATTGCAAAGCACTGAGCTGATCTCCCTTTGCTATGCTGCTGCTTCCCACTAGCTAACTATTTTACATTCGGTATAGTATACATGTCAATGCTACTCTCACTTCGCCCCAGCTTCCCCCTCCCACCCCGTTTCCTCAAGTCCATTCTGTATGTCTACATCTTTATTCCTGCCCTGCAACTATGTTCATCAGTAACATTTTTTCTAGATTCCATGTATATGCATTAGCACACTGTATTTGTCTTTCCCTTTCTGACTTACTTCACTCTGTATGACAGACTCTAGGTCCATCCACCTCACTACAAATAACTCAATTTCGTTTCTTTTTATGGCTGTGTATTATTCCATTGTATGTATGTGCCACATCTTCATCCATTCATCTGTTGATGGACATCTAGGTTAGTTCCTTGTCCTGGGTATTGTAAACAGAGCTGCAGTGAACATTGTGGTACATGACTCTTTTTGAATTATGGTTTTCTCAGGGTATATACCCAGCAGTGGGATTGCTGGGTCATATGGTAGTTCTATTTTTAGTTTTTTAAGGAACCTCCATACTGTTTTCCATAGTGGTTGTATCAATGTACATTCCCACCAACAGTGTAGGAGGGTTCCCTTTTCATCACACCCTTTCCAGCATTTATTGTTTCTAGTTTTTTGATAATGGGCATTCTGACCGCTGTGGGGTGATACCTCATTGTAGTTTTGATTTGCATTTCTCTAATAATTTGTGATGTTGAGAATCTTTTCATGTGCCTCTTGGCCATCTGTATGTTTTCCTTCGTGAATGTCTAGTTAGGTCTTCTGTCCATTTTTTAACTGGATTGTTTGTTTTTTTTTGATATTGATCTCCATGAGCTGTTTGTGTATTTTGGAGATTAATCCTTTGTCTGTAGTTTCATTTGCAAATATTTTCTCCCATTCTGAGGGCTGTCTTTTTGTCTTGTTTATGGTTTCCTTTGCTGTGCAAAAGCTTTTAAGTTTAATTAAGTCCCATTTGTTTATTTTTGTTTTTATTTCTGTTACTCTAGGAGGTGGGGTAAAAAAGATCTTGCTGTGGTTTACGTCAAAGAGTGTTTTTCCTATGTTTTCCTCTAAAAGTTTTATAGTGTCTCATCTTACATTTAAGTCTTTAACCTATTTTGAGTTTATTTTTGTGTATGGTGTTAGGTAGTGTTTTAATTTCATCCTTTTACATGTAGCTGTCCAGTTTTCCCAGCACCACCTACTGAAAAGGCTGTCTTTTCTTCATTGTATGTTCTTGCCTCCTTTGTCATAAATTAGGTGCCCATGTGTGCATGGGTTTATCTCTGGGTATTCTATCCTGTACCATTGATCTACATTTCTGTTTTATTGCGAGTACCATACTGTCTTGATTACTGTAGCTTTATAGTATAGTTTGAAGTTGGGGAGCCTTATTCCTCCAACTGTGTTTTTCTTTCACAAGATTGCTTTGGCTATTCAGGGTCTTTTGTGTTTCCATACAAATTGTAAGATTTTTAGTTCTAATTCTGTGATGAATGCCATTGGTAGTTAGATAAGGATTGCATTGAATCTGTAGATTGCTTTGGACAGTATAGTCATTTTCGCAATATTAATTCTTCCAATCCAAGAACATGGTATTTTTCTCCATCTGTTTATGTCATCTTTGATTGCTTTCATCAGTGTTTTATAGTTTTCTGAGAACAAGCCTTTCGCCTCCTTAGGTATTCCTAGGTATTTATTCCTAGGTATTTTATTCTTTTTGTTGCAATGGTAAATGGGAGTGTTTCCTTAATTTCTCTTTCTGATTTTTCATTGTTGATGTATAGGAATACCAAAGATTTCTGTGCATTAATTTTGTATCTTGCAACCTTACCAAATTCATTCATTAGTTCTAGTAGTTTTCTGGTGGCATCTTTAGGATTTTCTATGTATAGTATCATGTCATCTGCAAAGAGTGACAGTTTTACTTCTTTTCCAATTTATATTGCTTTTATTTCTTTTTCTTCTATGATTGCTGTGGCTAGGACTTCCAGAACTGTGTTGAATAAGAGTGGAGAGAGTGGACATCCTTCTCTTGTTCCTGATCCTAGTGGAAATGCTTTCAGTTTTTCACCATTGAGTATGATGTTTGCTGTGGGTTTGTCATATATGGCCTTTATTATGTTGAGGTAGGTTCCCTCTATGCCCATTTTCTGGAGAGTTTTTGTCATAAACGGGGGTTGAATTTTGTCAAAAGCTTTTTCTGCATCTATTGAGATGATCATATGGTTTTTATTCCTTAATTTGTTAATGTGGTGTATCACATTGATTGATTCGTGTATATTGAAGAATACTTGCATCCCTGGGATAAATCCCACTTGATCATGGTGTATGATCCTTTTATTCTGTTGTTGGATTCTGTTGGCTAGTATTTTGTTCAGGACTTTTGCATCTATGTTCATCATGATATTGGTCTAATAATTTTCTTTTTTTGTGATATATTTTTCTGGTTTTGATATCGGGGTGATGGTGGCTTCATAGAATAAATTTGGGAGTGTTTCTCCCTCTGCAATTTTTTGGAATAGTTTGAGAAGGATTGGTGTTAGCTCTTCCCTAAATATTTGATAGAATTCACCTGTGAAGCTATCTCGTCCTGGACTTTTGTTTGTTGGAAGATTTTTAATTACAGTTTCAATTTCATTACTTGTGATAGGTCTATTTATATTTTCTACTTCTTCTTGGTTCAGTCTTGGAAAATTGTACCTTACCAAGAATTTGTCCATTTCTTTGTGGTTGTCCATTTTATTGGCATATAATTGTTTGTAGTAGTCTCTTATAATCTTTTGTATTTCTGCAGTGTCAGTTGTGACTTCCCCTTTTTCATTTCTAATTTTATTGATTTTAGTCCTCTCCCTTTTTTTATTGATGAGTCTGGTTAACAGTTTATCAATTTTGTTTATCTTCTCAAAGAAATAGCTTTTAGTTTTATTGATCTTTGCTATTGTTTTCTTCGTTTCTATTTCATTTATTTCTGCTCTGATCTTTATGATTTCTTTCTTTCTATTGACTTTGGGGTTTTCTTTGTTCTTCTTTCTCTAGCTGTTTTAAGTGTAGGGTTAGATTGTTTATTTGAGATTTTTCTTGTTTCTTGAGGTGAGATTGAATTGCTATAAACTTCCCTCTTAGAACTGCTTTTGCTGCATCCCATAGGTTTTGGGTCACCGTGTTTTCATTGTCATTTGTTTCTATGTATTTTTTTATTTCTTCTTTGATTTCTTCAGTGATCTCTTGGTTATTTAGTAGCGCACTGTTTAGCCTCCATGTATTTGTGTTTTTTACAGTTTTTTTCCTGTAATCGATTTCCAATCTCATAACATTGTGGTCAGAAAAGATGCTTGATACAATTGCAATTTTATTAAATTTTCTTGGGCTTGATTTGTGACCCAAGATGTGATATATCCTGGAGAATGTTCCATGTGCACTTGAGAAGAAAGTGTATTCTGCCACTTTTGGATGGAATATTCTACAAATATCTATTAGATCTATCTGGTCTGTTGTGTCATTTAAAACTTTTGTTTCCTTATTTATTTTCTGTTTGGATAATCTGTCCATTGGTATAAGTGGGGTGTTAAAGTCACCTACTGTTATTGTGTTACTGTCAGTTTCTCCTTTCATTGTTGTTAGCATTTGCCTTATGTATTGGGGTGCTCCTATTTTGGGTGCATAAACATTTATAATTGTTATATCTTCTTCTTGGATTGATCCTTTCATCATTATGTAGTGTTCCTCCTTATCTCTAGTAAGAGTCTTTATTTTAAAGTCTATTTTATCTGATATGAGTATTGCTACTCCAGGTTTCTTTTGATTTCCATTTGCAAGGAATATCTTTTTCCATCCCTTCACTTTCAGTCTGTATGTGTCCCTAGGTCTGAAATGAGTCTCTTGTAGACAGCACATATATGGGTCTTGTTTTTGATCCATTCAACCAGTCTGTGTCTTTTGGTTGGGGCATTTAATCCATTTACATTCAAGGTTATTATTGATATGTATGTTCCTATTACCATTTTCTAAATTGTTTTGGGTTTGTTTTTGTGGGTCTTTTTCTTCTCTTGTGTTTCCCACTTAGAGAAGTTTCTTTAGCATTTGTTGTAAAGCTGGTTTGATGGTGCTGAATTCTCTTATCTTTTGTTTGTCTGAAAAGCTTTTGACTTCTCCATCGAATCTGAATGAGATCCTTGCTGGGTAGAGTAATCTTGGTTATAGATTTTTCTCTTTCATCACTTTAAGTATATACTGCCACTCCTTTCTGGCCTGCAAAGTTTCCACTAAAAAATCAGCTGATAACCTTATGGGGATTCCTTTATATATTATTTTTTGTTTTTCCCTTGCTGCTTTTAATATTTTTTCTTTGAATTTAATTTTTGTTAGTTTGATTAATATATGTCTTGGTGTGTTTTTCCTAGGGTTTATCCTGTATGGGTCTCTCTGTTCTTCCTGGATTTGGGTGACTATTTCCTTTCCCATGTTAGGGAAGTTTTCCACTATAATCTCTTCAAATATTTTCTCAGACCCTTTCTTTTTCTCTTCTTCTTCTGGGACCCCTATAATTCGAATGTTAGTGCATTTAATGTTGTCCCAGAGATTATATGTTCTCCAGCTTTATTCTTCATGAGCATTGGCTCGGCATTGTTCCTTTTTATTTATATATAAATTTTAAAATTTTAAAATTAACTTGCCAATTTCTACAAAACAAACCTTCAGGGATTTTCACTGGGATTGCATTGAATCTTAGAATCAATGGGAGAATTGATTTTTTTAATAATATTGAGGTATCCAATCCATAAACATGGTATGTCCTTCCTTTTATTTAGGTAACCTTTCATTTCTCTATGTTATGTTGTTAAGTGTTCTGTGCAGATGTCATGAACATTTTTTATTTTAATTAGTTTTTTATTCTATTATAAGTGTTGTTTAAAATTTTATTATCCACTTGTTTTTCATTACTACAGAAATAAAGTTGATTTTTATATACTGACCTTCTATTCATCAGCATTGTTGTGTACACTTGCTGTTTTTATTATTTTTTGTTAGATTCTTTTAGCTTTTTACATGCAAAAACACATCATCTGTGAATAATAACAGTTTTTTAAATTTTCAAACTGTGATGACTTTCCCTTCTTTTTCTACTGGCCAGGATGCAGTACAATGTTCAATGTAAGTGGAGATGGTGGACATCCCTTTCTTGTTCCTGACCCTGGCAGCAAATTTTCAATATTTAACCATTAAGTATGAAAGCTGTATGATTTTCTTTGTAGATATCCTTTAGTAGATCACAGAAGTTTCTTTCTAATCCTAATTTTCTGACTTAAAAAAAAAAAACCTTAAATATGTGTTTAAATTGGGATTAATTAAAATTAAGAAATTTTGTTGATTAAATATAAAAGTGTGAAAAAAGACAGGCCGTAGACAGGGAGCATATATTTACAATACATATGTTTGAAAATAGGTTTAAAGAAAAGACACATAATCCAACTAAAATGGGCAAAAACAACTTGAAAGAACTTCCGACGGCCAAAGCTGGTATAATCTGAGCAACAAAAATTTTAAAAAGTCTTAGATAATATCCAAATAATAAAATAAATAAATATCCACGAGTCCATACTTTATAAAGGAATGGTTATACACAAAATAAATGGAAAGGGACAAATATTTCTCACAGAAGAATTACAAATAATATGCATAGATCCTCCCCCTCCAGGAGGTTGGATTTAATTCCTGTTCCCCTGTGGGGAGTGGACTTAGTCACTCACCTCCAAAGAATAGAGAATGAAAAGGAAAAACAGTAACTGCGAAGTGGAGAAACCATCTGATGAAATTTATTCAGCAATGCTAAGTTTTAGCATTGCTATCATTTGCTCTCTGAAATGTTGCAATGAGATAGACATTTCACTTCTATGGTACTCTACTGAGTTATCTTACAGATAAATGTAGAGTTAGGTCATGCAGGGTCTTTGAGGACACAGTAATAATTCTGAGTTTTGTTTAAAAATCAACGGAAAGGCATTCAGGCAAAAACAAGTTGAGATTTTTGCAGGAGCGCAAGAAGCAGAGAAGGAAGTTAGGGAGCCAGGTGTTCTGGGGTACAGAAGCCATAAGCAGGAGAGCACAGAGGAACACTACTTCAGGAGCCCACATGCAAGGAAGACTTCCTCCAGCCACAGACTCCATGTGAGAGGTCATGTTTCAGCTTTGTAATCACAGGGGCTAGAAAAACTGCTTTTATCAGCAACCATATTGAAGTAAAAAAGATCCAAATATATTGTTCAAAATTATTATTTTTAAATTCCAGTTACACATCAAGGGAGGCAACAGTACTTTAAGGTCAAGTTTTTCATGTGACTGTAATATCCATCACCTCCTAAGTAAGCAATGCTAATATTGAAAGCCATTTTCTCAGTACACACTCAGTAATGAAGTGACTTCTAGATGGGATTGCCTGGTTGATTTATTACTGCCACTAGGTGATGGGAAGACTTCCACTGGAAGGCTCTTACAATTTATCACATTTTGTTGGCCTAAAAGAGGGTGATTACTTCTCCAGGGTTGATGTGATATGTGAACCAATACAAGCACTAGGGACATAAACAATGACCAATCTTTTATGCAGACAAAATTAAAGTGTAGCACATTTACTATGTGCAGGGTGGGCATTTAACAGTTTGAAGGGATGGTTTTAGAAATATCCTAATCTTCAAATCCCCAGATACAATATTCCATACACACTTAGCCTTCTCTGCATGTGACAGCCAGGAGCTAGGGGCTCTTATTGGTCAAAGGATATGCTTTTGCAACTCAAATAAAATCATTCTCTAAAAATTGTAAATCAGTGCATGGCATGACTTTCAAAGTAACTCATGCATAATGAAAGTCACAAAGGCTAACCAATGTATTTTTTTTAATAAATTTATTTATTTATTTTTGGCTGTGTTGGGTCTCTGCTGCTGCACACAGGCCTTCTCTAGTTGTGGCGAGTGGGGGCTACTCTTAGTTGCAGTGCTTGGGCTTCTCATTGCGGTGGCTTCTCTTGTTGTGGAGCACAGGCTCGAGAGCACGCGGACTTCAGTAGTCGTGACTTGTGGGCTCTAGAACGCAGGCTCAGTAGTTGTGGTGCACTGGCTTAGTTGCTCCGCGGCATGTGGGATCTTCCCAGACCAGAGATTGAACCCGTGTCCCCTGCACTGGCAGGTGGATTCTTAACCACTGCTCCACCAGGGAAGTCCCTAACCAATGTATTTTTAAAATTCGTGTGGTGACGTCAAGACTCTAAAGCTGCTATTCTAATCATAAACTTTTTTAATATGATTCCATAATAATAAGACATGGGGATATTTAACCTGAAATAGAAACGAAAAAGAGAGGAAAATGAGGGCGCAAGTTATCTGTCTTCAAATAGTCAAAATGTTGTCACGTGGAAGATGAAACAGATTTATTCTGTAATACTGCAGAGGGTAAAAGATAGAACAATATATAGTAACTGGGAGAAAGAAAATTTAGATTTATCACAAGCAGTATATCCCGAATAATTATAGCTGTCTTATAATAGACTGCTTTTGTTTTCTGTTTGTTTACAAAGCAATGGGTTTCTTATCACTCAAAGTATTACAGAAAAGCTGGAAGTGATTACTACATGAGGTGCAGTTTGGACTAGATTACCTAGGAAATGACTTAAGACTCTAAGCATGTGTGTTGGTTGATATATATATCAACCAATAAGCATGTGTGTTGGTTGATATATATATTTGGTTGATATATATATTTGATACAAGTCAAAATTCTAGGTAGAATTTCTATTTCTGCAACATCATAAAATTTATTAAGTGAATGAATGTGTTTATACATTTTGGAAAACCTTGTATCAGACTACGTTTCTTAGGGGAAATGAAACATTTTTCTCAACCTCCTGAACCCCCAAACCATGAAGGAAGTTGGTTCAAGTACCATATGTTTTCAAATTGTCCTCCTTATCCCATCAACATAGGAAGCCTAAGTTGCTAAGAACTGAGGGGGAATGCAAGAAAGTGAAGCCAATGCAATAAAGAGTTACTAGTGGGTTTCTCTGGGCTTCCTCTGACCTCTGTGACTTCTCTGACTGGATCCTTCCTGTTCCTTAGTGGGAACTGCCCCATCCGTGTGCTTCTGTTCCAACCCTAGTCCCCCACTGCCCCCCCGCCCCACCTTAACTTTTATCACAGTGATTAGTTCAGGAATTCTTATGTGACTCAAGCTGACCCTAATCGGCCACTTCTCTGAGATTTTCCTAATGAATCTGGAACTTGAATTTCCCCCTTCCTCATGGTTTCCTAAGCTGTGATTGATCAGCTCAGAGTTATGGGAGGCCCTATTGCCTTTTCTGAGGAGACAGTCCACCTGCAGAAAAGAGAACATTCTAGAACGTTCCATCCTCCATAAGAAAGAGAATTATTTCTAAAGCCCAGCTGGAGCTAGTTTAAGGGAAAAAATGAGGGGTATTATCTATTGAAAGGATAACAATGTGTCCTAAGAGCTACAGGAGCCAGGATAGTTCTAGGTCTAATGTCTCAGAATCTGAGAGTAAGGATTCAGTGGTTATTATATCTAATCCCTTCTTCTATGTGCAGATGGGCTCAGGTCACTTTGAATTCAGTATATGTTATTGAGACCCTATTATGTTCCAGGAACTGGGAGTGGTAGAAACTAACACACAAAGGTGAACCACATGAGTCCCTGGTATTAATGAACTCAGGGCTAGAGACAGAATGTCAAGAAACTAGGTAATCGAGAGCATTAAAATGAAAGTCTGGGGTAGAGAGTGGACACCAAGCACACACGGAGGGAACTGACCCTACCTTGGTGATCAGGGATTTACAAAATTTTGTGGTACATTTCAGGAAGCTTTGTATTCACATGTGTTTCATGAAGAAGTGATTTAAATTAGTCCTGAATGATCAGGAAGAGCTAGCCTAGTAAAAAGGGGAAGGAAGAGGGTCCCATTGGCTTAGAGGTAACATGGCTAAAGCTGAGAGAATATTTGGGGAATATTTTATTTCCCAGAGAAATAAAAACTTACATTCACACAACAACTTGTATACAAATCCCCACCATGGCTTTATTCAGAACAGCCTCAAATTGGAAAAAATTGAGATGCTTGTCAATGGGTTAATGTTTAAACAAACTCTGCTATACCCAAAACATGGAATACTATGCAACAATGAAAAGGAACTAACTATTAATACATGCATACTAATATATTGATACATGAACAGCTTTAATGAATCTCCAGAGAATTATGTTAAGGAAATAAAGTCAATCTCAAAAAGTTAACACTATACAGTTCTGTTTATATAACACTCTTGAAACAATACAATTATAGAAACAGAACGTACATTTGTGGTTGCCAGGAGCTAAGGACAGAGGAGAAAGGGAGGGAAGTGTATCAACATGAGGGATCCTTGTGGTGATGGAAATGTTCTGTATCTTAACTGTATCAATGTCAATATCTGTACAATGTTACCACTGGGGAAAACCAGGTAAAGAGTACATGGGATTACCCTGTGTCATTTCTTACACGTGCAGGTGTATCGACAATTAGATAACAATTGAAAGTTCAATTAATAAAAGCAAGATGGTGACCCATTTGGTGGGAAATAGAAATAGAATGTGTGACAATGTGCTTACTTTATCAAGAGGAATAAAGAAGCACAGCCAGGCAAATTAAGAAGTCACACACACAAGCCTCCACCATCATTAGAATCTCTAAGCTCACAGAAGTAGAGGCGACAAAAGCCATAGCTGGTAGGAGGGGGATGCTTTCCATTTACTCCTTGATTTGCACTGAAACTAGCTGGACAAGACTAAAACTTGAGTGACCTTATTCACAGTATGAATAGTTCCGCACCCAAATGGTTTACTTAAGGGCATCTCAGTCCCTTCCCTTCCCTTGCCAAAAAAAAATTTCAACAATAACCATCCTGGAAGCTATTCTTTTTGTTAGCTGATGCCTCAATTTTTACAAGATTTACGTCTTAGGTTTGGCCTTATGATAATGTATATGAATTCACTTGATTTCATGGAAAATATTGTCTCTTATAGGACATTCAAAGAGTTAATATAATTTACATATAAAGATACCTTATAGACAAACAATTAAAAGATGAACACAGGTAAGTACTCATGGTGTGGAATGACAAGGTTTCAGCTTCTACTCAAAGTACTTCAAATATCTTTGAGTCTTGGAGAGAACAATTTTCCTAGGCAGTTTAAGGACCCAGGCCCTAATCAAAGTGTTCTCTGGCACAAAATAAGAATATTCACGTCTTCCTTTCTTGAAACTTATGCAAATGTATAATTGCATAAAGGAAGGAATGAGGTAAGAGCTACCAATCTTTGAAAACCTAGTAGACACCAGCTGCCTTAAACAGGGTCTTATATACTCCTTGCCTGAAGCCTGTAATGTAAGTATTACTTTCCCTGTGTAGCCTAAATAAACCCTTCCACCTACTGTAAGTGGGAAGCAGAGTTTATATTTCCTCTTTTCTTAGTTCCAGCTTACTGATGTATAAAGTCCCACTGGCTTTAGCATCTTTTTCAGATGCTGGTTTTATAAGCACTCCAACAAAAAGTGTCAGAGATTCCCAGGGAATGAGTAGTATTCCCAATCAAGTTTTCTGCATTTTTACTCATGTCACTTTCAGCCATCTTATCTTGATATGGAGCTGTTTACTTTGCTGGGTAGACATTGTGGACTTGACTGGTGAACCCTGGCGATGCTTCCAAATCAGAGGTTGTAAGCTGTGCATACTGGCTGCTCCAGAAATTGGCCCCAACCCTGCCCTGTTGGTGCTTTCACTCGATGAAAGGCTGAAATTTTGTTTTGCTGCCGACTTGTGGCTTTTGATGCCACAGTCAAGAAAAACTTGCCTGCACCATCAGAGGTTCCTCCTGCCTCATGTCCTGGTTCAACACCCCTCCCTAGCTGCCTGCATGAAGAGCAGGGTTCCCTTCTCTCTAGTCTTCCTGTTCACGTCCTGCCCTGGAAATGACCATGTCTCAGGATGACTATCAGGTTATCCATTACCTTTGTCAGCCAGGCGATGTTGACGTTAGGTGATGTTGACCATGGCCCTGTGGGATAATCCCCCAGATGTGCTACACCGCAAATATTTGGGATCGTCTATTTGGTTTGGGGTTACACGAGTTACTTACTTTTCAATTTAACTTGACATAGACTTGGCGAGGAGATGCCTGAAGCACAGATTCCTGAGTTGAGAAATATTTTACTTTGTTTTCCTGGTTTTAAAAATCACACCACTTCCCTCTGCTTTCATTTTCGTCTGAGCAACGATAACAGTTTAGTAAATCCACAAGCACGTTTAAGCAACACTGTTGTTATGTTGAAGCTGAAAATAAGATTGTTTTATTCAGGGTCAGATCCTGTTGAACACAAATCTCCTCATTAATTCTTTGCTTTGGAATCACAGGGAACCTTGTTATACAGCCCTGGACATATCTATATGGTTATTATTGAGTACTAACAATAAGTCCATACTTATTTATTTATTGAATAATAGTTTCTGTTTTCCCTGATCCAGTTCACCAATATTAAAAGATAATGGTGACATACTTATATTTCACTGGATTTGATTTGCTAGATTATTTGTCCCTCAGGAAATATTATAATTGTTAAAATGATTATTTTCCAAATAACCAAATGCAAACGTCTCAGGATTATTTAGTTGGAGGCATGGAACTGAGAGTGATTATTTGGAGAAAATCTACTTGTAATACAGCTTCCAAGTGCATTATGCCACTTGCTCTAAGTGAACATGGGTAAATTGATTTGCAAGTAAAATATTTAACAGAATTAATATTAGTGCCATTTTATGTTGACTTGTAAAATAAAATTCCAGTGTTGTTTCAGAGACCATTCTTTTTTTTTTTTTGCGGTACGTGGGCCTCTCACTGTTGTGGCCTCTCCCGTTGCGGAGCACAGGCTCCAGACGTGCAGGCTCAGCGGCCATGGCTCACAGGCCCAGCCGCTCTGCGGCATGTGGGATCTTCCCAGACCGGGGCACGAACCCGTGTCCCCTGCATGGGCAGGCGGACTCCCAACCACTGCGCCACCAGGGAAGCCCCAGAGACCATTCTGAATCCTAAAATTACTTATATATCTTGTCAGTTAATGATGAAGAAGAATTATGGCAATTGGCTAAAAAAATGTAAACTTGTTAATGGCAGTGTCCTATAATTTAATCTTAATTTCTAGAAAGAGCATGTATAACTTTTAGCAAGATCATTCTTGCATAAAGTAAAAATATTAGAATATATCTTCATTTTATGTACTTTATATATACTTGCCCATGTTTTGTTCATGTTTTTCTTTTTGACCCTTTTATGTTGGCATCTGAGAATAAATGTCTTGAATTTGCAAAAGTACAATTTTAACAGTTGTCCAGTTTACATGAGCCAGTTTCACACAGTAACACAGACTTCTTGATATTGGGATTAGAAGACTGAAACATACCTTGGAAAACTGCACATGTGCACGTTTATCTCTAGTTGCCTGGTTTGCTTCTCATGGGGATTTTTACAATTAGAATCCAGGATCTATTCTCATGTCATATAGAACTTTGTTTCAGTAAATGCTCCAAAAAGAATACAAAAACCCAAAGGTGGACCTCTGAGTAGATATTTCCATTTGTATTTAATTTGTGGAGGTGTGCTGAGATTAGTAAGTTATTTGGATTTCTAAGGAAAGACACAGACTCAAGTCAAGCCCTATAAGAAAATAAGCTTATTTTATGCCAGTTTTGTAATCTAAAAGCATATGACAGCATTATAAATTCGATACAATTGACTTTTAAAAACATGTATATTAAGACACCAAAAGAGGGCATAATAGATTATGCAGAGTTAAAAAAAAAACTTGTACTAAGGATCCAGCCTTAAAAACAAATTATTTTTAATACTTTACCTATTCCTTTTATGTGTCTGACTTTGCATTCCATCTAGATGTAACCATTTTCTTGAATTTCATGTTAATCATTCCTTTGTTTTCTTTATAGTACTATTCCCATCTCTATATATATTCCTAAATAATAAATTCCTTGAATGTTCCTGCTTTGAACTGCATGTAAATGGAATCTACTGCATGTATTCCTGTGTGACTTATTTTTCTCAACATTATGCTCTAGAGATTTCTCCACAGTGATACATGTAGCTCCAGTTAATTTATTAGTTAATTTATTTTTACTGCTTTGGAATATTCTACAACAAAAGATATTTTGCAATTGATTTGTCAGTTCTGCTACTGACAGGCATTCCAATTATTTACCTCCTTTTGTTATTATGAACTGTGAACGTTCTTACATACCTCTGGGTTCACGTGAGCAATATTTTCTCCAGTGGAATGTTTACTCATATGTTTGCTCACCTTTATAAGGTAATCCCATACTGTATTTCAAAGTGTTTATACCAATTTACATTCATACACATATGTGTTCTCATTCTTCTACATCTGCACCAACACTTGATATTATCAGACTTTAATTTTTGCCAATCTGGTAACAGTGAAAGAGATTTAAATTGTGGACTTCATTTCCATTTTCCTGATTCATGCTGTGGTTGAGTCTTATTTTATATATTGTGGGCCATTCAGCTTCCACTTCTGTAAGTACCTACTCATGTCCTTTTTTTTGACTAATTTTTCCATTATATCTTCTTTTTAACTATATAAATAACTCTTTGTTGCTGTAGAATAGAACAATTACACCTTTGTATATTGATTTTGTGTAAAGCAATTTTGCCAAGTTCTCTTATTAAATGTAATAATTTACCTGTAGATTTCTCGAGACTTGTGTAGATAATCATATTTTCTAAAAATAACAATTTGGTTTCTTTTATTCATTTTATCTTTAACTTGTATTTATCTATTTTGCTATATTTATTTATTTTTGTCTTCATCTTAAGTCAAATAGTTGTAACTTTTCATTCAGTCAACAAATATTCAGTCATAGCTTAGCACATGCCAGCAAACAAAACCACGAAAAGCCCAGAGTGTATGGAGCTATATTTAGCAAAGGCGAAGATAGAAAAGAGCTAATCAGCATAATAAATAACTAAGTTATGTAGTATTGTAATACTGTTAGGTGTCATGGGGGGAAATAGTACAAAGAAAGGTGGGTAAGGTCTGGAGAGGTGTTGCAACTTTCAATTAGGTGATCAATCAGGTAGATATCTGGAAGTCAAGGTGACATCTGGGGAAGAAGTTACAAGGAGGAGGCAACAGTATTTTCAGCTGGGAACATGATGTTCAGACACACCACAGAAGCAAGGCAGCTTGTGTGGAATGAGTGAGGCCAGGGCCATGAGAGAGGAGGTCGGGGGCTGATAGAGGCTGGATGATTCAAGGCCTGGGGTAATTCGGGGACTTGGGTTTCCAAAGAGTATAATGGGGCATGGTTAGAAAGTCTAACAGAGGAGTACCATGGCCTGTCTTAAGCTTTAAAAAGACCACAGGTATATTTGCTGCTACGTTTGGAAGAGACAGCATGGGTGGAACGAGGATGCAGGCAGGGCCAGAAACAACCACAACACTCCAGGTAAGAGATGGCCATGGCTCCAAAAAGATGGTAGTAAGTGGTCCAGCTCATGTTATTTTTTAGAGTCACACAGTTAATGAGCTTTCCTGATAGAATGTCAGATACAAGAGGCAGAGGAAGAGTTTACCAAACAACTGGAAGAATAAAGCTGCCAAATGGTGAAGATGGGAGCAAGTTTCAGGTTTGAAAGGAGCATCAGGGGTTTGGTTTCAGAGCATCACTTTTGAGATGCCTATTAGACATCATTTATGGTGCCTACTGAAGGTTCTCTAAGTTCTTCTCCTCCTCCTAATACACAGATAGGGCATTCCAGGTGCCACAGACTGTTAAACTCTTCAAGCGGTTCAGTCATTTACTACTCAGGACACCTCTCAGCAGATCAGCTGTCCTGTGGGGATGCTTTGAGTCCCGGTCAGCAAGTCCTCACATCCTGTCACGTGATCATTCACTAACACATCTCAGACTTTCCAACTGAAGTCGCTTTCCTTTTGCCTCATGTACAGAGGCAGAATGTCCTTTACTGAGAGTCTGCTGGTGACAAGCTCAATTTTGACCTGTCTGAATATATCTTTATTTTTCCCTACTTCTTGAAAGATACGGAAATTTAGATCGACAATTATGTTCTATCAGCACTTTGAAGGTATTAATCACTCTGCCTTATGGCTTCTGTTCTTATGTTGAGAAATCATTATCAGCCTGGATGCTAGTTCTTTGTCTTCCCTCCTTGGCTGTTTTGCAGTTTCACAACAATAAGTATGAATTTTATTTATGTTGATTGCAACTCATTAGGCTTCCTCCATGTAACACTTGCTACATCACAAAAATTCTGGAAAACTTTCAGCCATTGTCATTATCTTTTTTTTTTTTTTTTTGTGGTACGCGGGCCTCTCACTGTGGTGGCCTCTCCCGTCATGGAGCACAGGCTCCAGATGCGCAGGCTCAGCGGCCATGGCTGCTAAATCCCTTTTGTGTTCATGTTATTTCAACAATTATGCCAAACAGTAATTTATAAAAGGCTAACATCATTTGTAGTCTCCTAAGTGTGTCACGAAAGCGACATACTCTTGTCAAGAAATTTTTCCCCATGGCACACGCGGCACAGCCCAATTAGGCCTATTCCTTCACGGCTCCGAGCCCCTCGGGGTAGAGCGTTATAAGCTAGCACGGCTTTATTCATCACACTGCTCTGTGTACATTTATGGTGCCAACTAAACGTTAAATAATAATTATGGTGATTTTAATGTCTTCCTCAGAAGCATCCGCCATGGGTCACTGTGGCAGATGCTCTGGCGACCATTTCATTTTACCACAGTTTCGTGTACTTTGAGCAGCCTAGAAATTGTCTAGGCTGATAATAATCTACATGTGTTTTACTTAACGCTGGCATATATTTTTAAAATTGGTAGAGCGCCATTCATGAGACTTGATGGGCTCTTAGTAAGTTTTTTATGATGCTGCCAACACGGTCCACCCTCCTTTTGTGCTCCTTTGTGGTCCTTGAGTTGACACACACACTCATACACATGTGCACACACATACTTTATATCTGTGTTATGTAATTTAGTTATTTGATGAAATCTAAAACATAAAGACATTATGAACTTATTTCAGAATGCTACATGACCTTGAGCACCCAAATCACAAGTGCACAGGAGTAATAAACAGATAAGCAAGTAAGTAAAGAAACTAATAAGGAAGAAGGGCTAGGGCATCCTTACTGTAGAATTTCACGTGCCAACTGGTAAATGTGGAGACTACAGCAGAGCTGCAAAGTTAACATTTTTTCAAACATCAAAATAAAATTTGGATCAGACAAGAAGCATCAATGGATGGCAAATCTAGGGGGAAATGTTGTTGAGGAGCATCAGGTATCTCCCTGCAACATTCTTCTTTGTTTCACAACGAGGTAACGAGGCACTGGAGAAACTGGACACCACCTCGGTTGAGTGCTCACAGCTGTCAACACTGGTGAGGGACAGATAGAGGCCACATGCCTCCAGGGGTGACACTCTGAGAAGGACACCAGCACCTCTGTGGTGTTCTGGCTGAGAACCTGCATCCTGAATCCAGTCCTGAGGAAACGTCACACATGACAGGAAGAATGTTGTGTTTAAAAAGGGGGGAGGGGCACCGTATTAAAAAAGTTCAAGGTCATTAAAAAAATTGGCAGAGGAAATTCTTGGATGACAGAGGACTGAAGCCACCTAAATGCAGTACCTGACTTGTGATTGGATCCTGTCCTGGAGGGACAGCTTAAAGGACATTATTGGGTCAATTTCAAAAACCTGGAGTAGATTAGATAAAAGGGTTGTATCAGTGTTAGTCTCCTGGAATGGATAACTACTGTGGTGATGGAAGATTTCCCTCTTATTAAAACACATGTCAGGATTTAAGGGTAAAAATAATATTCTTTGCAAAATTCATTAATCCATTTTCTGTATCCTTTCATACATAAAAATTACTATATATAATTCATTTTCTTCACTATTAGACATTTTATGTCCAATTTACAAAACCCCAGTTGAGTAAATATTTGCCTCTTGAGAAATGGAGAAAATATTTCCATGTAAAGGCCTGTGGAAAAAAACATTTCCTCACTTCCTTTTCCTAAAAGTGCTGCTGCTAGGGCTGTAAAAATGCTTTAACATAAGCAGATTTTTACAATATATCTGTATTTTGCTCCTTTTCTCCATTTTATTTTTCTCACGTTGTGGTTTGGAGCAGAGGCTGTACCTGCCAACACCCCAGGGCACTGTGGGGACCTGGAATTTCTGATCATGAGGATGCTCAGGTCTCAGACCAATGGTGGGTCAGGAGAGCACAGTGTGTGAAGGGATGTTATGTGCACGTGCAGAACGCCAGAGCCCTGACAAAGCATGCAGATCCGCCTCTGCCTTCCTATTCAACTTTCCATCCCGCGCCCTTGCCAAGGGTTCCTGTCTCTGACCTCTGGCTTTCTCTGTTCCCCAGCATCCTGGTGACGTCATCCAGCGTGTGTAACACAGGCCAGGCCTTCAAGAGTCATGCAAACCCAATTAAATGATGTCATGCCCTGGCATCTCCCATCCAGTGCCCCGTGGTTTCCGGCTACGCAGCCGCCGTTTCACTGCACACGGATGGACCTGGGCCTCCGGTTTCTAAAGCGCCTTCTTCCTGAGTAGTTTAACTGAAAGACGGTGGATGCCGGTGCATCAGAAGCTCCTTTCCTCGTTGTTCATCCGCATGAAATCTCCCAGTCATCTGCAAAAGGAATGCTGAGGGGCTTTGTTGGGCTAAAACACTGGAGAGGGAAGAAGATGACAACTGGGTTTCAAAAGAGACAGATGAAACTTTCCTAAGATGAAAAACTTCTGAGAGTATCCACAGGTGGCTGGTGTGCCGAGGAGGTCCCAGCAGCTATAGCCACAGCGATTCGTGCACTAGTGCAGACAGAGCTCTTGATTTCATGCTTTAAAATAAAATGACCCAAGTGCAATTATTAAAGCTTATGAATTTATTTGTTCTGGGTCAGTAACCCTTTACTGGCTGCAGGGGCTTTTTACATAAGCACCATGAGGATTAGAGCTGTCTTTTTAAAACCCTTTGATTCTTTTCTGGGGGCAGGAAGAAAGCACCAGACAAACGGCTTCTTTTAATCATTGCATCCTGTTAAGAACCACTTGCTAGCTAATTTTTAAAGAATTAGCTTAATTTTGCAGAAGAAGTAGCACCAAAGCAATAGAGCACATATCCTCAGCACTTAACACCAGTGAGTTGATATTTTTTAAAGTGACATCCTGGAGGCTTATCTACTTGTGGTGGAAAGACAAGTGGTTTTGGGAAACTCTCATGGCTTTCTCCTCTGTTGGCTAAAGTACAAAAAACCAAGGTAGAAAGAAAGAAGGAAAAGTTTAAAAAATATATATCTAAAATTTTATTTGTGCACAGATGAAAAGTTGTCTTGATATATTTCTTCAGAAACTTTTATTACTTAAAAATATTTAGAAACTCAGGTGCTAAAAATAAGTTTTTTCCTAGAATAAATTTTTGATTTGAGAAGTTTGGTGAATTTATCAATTTAAAAGAGGTATTGAGGGAAAGTCTTTTCTTATGTGAGATCCTGAGAACCCATGTCTTAGGTTCAGAAGCATACCTCTTAGTTATTAATAGGCTTTAATTTCCCTTTCTTGCTGCCTTTTGTAAATGTAGGTGTACTCGTTAAAATGCACAACTGGAGAGTGTCTCTCAGCTAAATTTAGACTCTTCACTGTATGCAGGTGGGGCTGTACTTTGTCGAGTCTGTTGTCATTTTTCTCTTAAAATTTGTGTTGATACAATTTCAAATCAATTCTTGAGACCACATTTATTTAAGGGCTTGTCTAATCTTGCTTTACAATCAGATGTGAGAAACTAAATAATAAGCAATATTTAAGCATGCGAATATGACTGTTTTTATGCTCCTGTAAAACACAGAACAAAACCACAAATGAGAAATCTTTTGAGAATGAAATCTGAGTATCTTTTATGCAGAAGAATCTCAAGGAGCATTTCAGCTGAGGGTATGATCACAGGGACCTCCAGAGTCTCTCTCTGGGGTTATCCTTGGATACGCTTTTCCACACACACTCTTTCCCGTTCTCCATTGAAAAGCAATGTGGAGCATCTATCCTATGCTACCCGCCCTGCTAGTTACTGGGATAGAGACAGGAATGCCAACAGCCCCTGCCTTCAGGGGGCTCCCAAGCTGTGGGAGAGGCGAGATGGCCATCGGATGGCTAAACCTGTGCATAGAGGCTGGAGCCGCTGGGTAGGTCAGGACGTCAGGCTGTGCTGCGTTTGCTGGGAAAAAAAAAATATATATATATATATGTATATATATATATATCTCCCTTCCAGTCTCTGGGGACTTTACTCACATCCCGACCTCCTTAACCTTGTGCTTTATCAGTGAGTGGACCTGTTCCACAAGCTTCTAATCCTGATGAAACATAGAGTGTTAGTGCCTTGAATATTATAACCATTCCTTTGCATTACGGATTTTGGTAACTGAGAGGAAAAGTAGTTAAAATCCCATAGGCTGTTTCAAAAGACAGACTGTTTTTTTTTTTTTTCTTTTCTCTTTTTAGGTTCTTTTCCCATATAGGCCATTACAGAGTATTGAGTAGAGTTCTCTGTGCTCTACAGTAGGTTCTTATTAGTTATCTATTTTATATATAGTAGTGTGTATATGTCAATCCCAATCTCCCAATTTATCCCTCCCCCCCCTCACCCCCATAAATTTGTTTTCTACATCTGTGACTATTCTTCCATTTCATATAACTGATTCACTCTGCTGTACACCTGAAACTAACACAACATTGTAAATCACCTCTACTCCAATAAAAACTTTTTTAAAAAGCAAAAGACAGACTTTTCTCCTCAACTCCAGAATGCAGATATCCAAGAGGTGATTGGTAATTTCAGCCAGGAAGAGAACTCAAGAAAGTTTATTGAAACTTTTGACCATGTACCATAAAACACCGTAACAAGAAGCCTGTAAAATTGTGCTGTTTCTAAGGTTCTAATGGGGAAAATCTTGCAGTTAAATAAAAGGACTGCTTTTCTCTTTTCCTTGATCTGGGGTGTTAGACACACATGACCCTAATACTTCCTTTTCATTAGGATGAAGCTGACATACTTGTTTATGGGTAAAAATGACCCTGTGAAGAATTCTTATGTCATACCCCACAGATTCAGTGTCTTAGTCAGACTTGACAGTCTTACCAGAAAGTCCACAGTGAAGAACTAGGAGCCTAGAGCAATGCTTCCAGGATGTGCCTGGTCCTTGGAACCACCTAGAATGCTTGTTAGAAATACATGTAACTGGACCCCACTCTAGACCTATTACATCCAAATAGCCAAGGAAGGGGCCAGTGAAACGGTGTTTTTAAGACTTTTACTTTGGAGATAATTGTAGATTCACATGAAGTTCCAAGAAATAGTACAGAGTTATCCTGTATACCATTCACCCAGGTTCCCCCAGTGAAAACATCTTGTATAATTACGTACAGTATCACAACTGGGCTATATTCACAAATTGTGTGTGTGTGTGTGTATGTGTGTGCATGTGTACACGCATTTGATTCTATGCAGTTTCATCACATCACATGTGCAGATCTGTGTAACCACCAGTCAAGGTACAGAACTGTTCCATAACCACAAGGCTCTCTCCCGCTACCCTTTAATAGCTACATTCACCTCTCCCCACTCACCATGTCCCTAAACCCTGCAATCACTAACCTGCTCCCCACCTCTATAATTTTGTCATTTCAAGAATGTTCTATGGGACTTCCCTGGTGGCGCAGTGGTTGAGAGTCTGCCTGCCGATGCAGGGGACACGAGTTCGTGCCCCAGTCTGGTAAGATCCCACATGCCGCAGAGTGGCTGGGCCCATGAGCCATGGCCGCTGAGCCTGTGGGTCCGGAGCCTGTGCTCCACAATGGGAGAGGCCACAGCAGAGAGAGGCCCGCGTACCGCAAAAAAAAAAAACAAAAAAAAAAAACACAAGAATGTTCTATGAATGAAATCATACATTGTGTAATCTTTTGGGATTTCCTTTTTTCACTCAGCATAATTCTCTTGAACTTCATTTAAGTCATTGCATGCATGAATAGTATATTCCTTTTTATTGTTGAGTAGGATTCCATGGTGTGAATGGACCACTGTTTGTTTAACCATTCTCCTGTTGAAGGACATCTGTGTTGTTTCCAGTTTGCTATAAATAAAACTGCTATGAACCCTTTGTGTTTTTATGTATTATTATTATTATATTTCAGCCATTCTGATAAGTATGTAGTGATATCTCATTTTGGTTTTAACTTGAATTTCCTTAATGTCTAATGTTATACTGAACATCTTCTCATGTGCTTATTTGTCATCTGCATTCCTTCTTCTGTGAAATGTCTGTTCACGTTTTGTGCCCATGTTCTAAATTAGAGTGTTTGTTTACTGTTGAGTTTTGAGAGTTCTTTATATATTCTAGAGAGGGACCATTGTCCGATTTGTGGTTTGAAATATTTTTTTACTAGTCAGTCGTATGTCTTTTAATACTCTTAACAAGATTATTTGCAGAGCAAAAGTTTTAATTTTGATCAGGTACGACATTAATTTTTTTCTTTTACAGCATATGCTTTAGGTGTCAGGGCTAACAGCTCTTCGTGTAGCATTGGGTCCTAAAGATTTTTTTGCTCCTTTGAAAGTTTTATAGTTTTCCATTTTACATTTCAGTTCACGATCCATTTCAAATTCATTTTTGTATAAGATGTGAGGTTCAAGTTGAAGTTTATTATTATTTTTTCCTCTGGAGGTCCAATTGTTCCAGTACCAGTTATTGACAAGACTAACCTTCCTTTACTGCTTTTGTACTCTGGTAGAAAATCAGTTGGGCGTATTCGTCTGGATCTATTTCTGGTTTCTTTATTCTGTTTCATCGATCCCTGTGTCTACCTCCCATCTTGATTGCTGTAGCTGTTTACTAAGTCTTAAAATTGGGTAGATTGATTCCGCCCACATTTCTTTTGCAAAATTTGCCTTTCCATATATTTTATTTCTTTGTTAACTTTTTATTGAGGTATAGTTGATGTACGATATAAGTTTCAGGTATACAGCATAGTGATTCACAGTTTTTAAAGGTTATATTCCATTTATAGTTATTGTAAAATACTGGCTATATTCCCTGTGTTGTACTAACTGTCCTTGTAGCTTATTTATTTTATGCATAGTAGTGACCCCAAAGAGAAAACATGTGAAAATGTTTGTATATATATACATACACACAAAACAATTAAATTAAAAACAATAAGATCAAAGTGAATTAAGATTGTAAAGAGATGAAAGTTATGATGGGGAAAAAATAGAAAATAAAGGTAGATGTAGGTCTCATAAAACAAGGGCATTTAGTGAAATGAAGAATGTGTTTATAGTGTCCCTTTCTAAATCTATGAAAAGGAAAAACAAAACAAAACCCTTCACCATTCCTGGTTGTGAGTATTTGCTTAGAGTGGGTGGGTTGTGAGTATTTGCTTGAAGTGGGTGGGTTGAGAGAAGCTCTCGCTGGGAGCCAGCAGCTTCTGTGTAGCTGGTCGGGAAAGTTTGCCCAATATCTTTTGAGCACATCAACACACACAAGAAAACAAACAAGCAAATAAACAAACAAACATGAATAAATAAATAATCAAATAAATGTACATTTTAAAAAGGGACCCTCTTTAAATGCCACATTCTATTCTGACTGCACCATTTCCTTTAGAAAGACACTTTATTTAAATAAAGTCTAAAGTGTATAGGACTCTTGGTCGGCTTCCACTTCTTTTTCTAGTTTGACATGTCGATATCCTTCTACGTGAACACCCTTGTAACCGACAGGCTTCTTGTCCTAAAGTGTGCTTTCTCTTTTCTTGCCAGCATTAGTGAGAGTTCCCTCTGGATTCAGGAGTGCCCTTCATTCTTATTTTACTGTCAAATTCCTACTGTTTTTCAAGACCTAGATCAAAATCTTCTATTTGGCACACAGCTCTCTTCCTCTTTGGAATTCTGATTTTAGTTCTGTGGTATGTGCATTTGCAGTCTACTTGGATCTGCTGTGTCATATGCCCCAACCAGGGGGTAATCCCATGGAGGGCCTCACACATTTCCTGGAAGCCATGTATTTAGTGGAAAAGTGCTTAGTCAACATTTGTTCTTCATAACAGTGATAGTGATTATGATAATCAGCTCTTCTCTTCATTATCATTCATTGTTGTTTTCTGGCTCTACCAGTCCCCAAAAACGTTTTCATGGGGTTGCAAATGGTGCTTTTAGCATCATGGCTTCCAAGTTTTGAGTAAAGAGATAGCACATTCTTTTCTTAAGCACACAATAAACTTCCCTCTGGGAGGTTTAGAAGACTAGAGAGGGGAAAGCAGTGCTGCTTTACTATAATTTTTATCACACCATAACACGTCACCAGAAAACAGTAAACCAACCAGTAAGTTGGCTGTGGACAGTTCTTGTCAATTAAGCTGGCCTATGGCAGGAGATAAGGTGCTTGCTCTTACTTGACAATTTTAGATAATTTAAAAAAATGCAAACTTAGTGCCTTCAGTGTCTCTCTTTCTCTCTCTCTCCCTGTTTTTATTGGCTTTTACTTTCCTGAATTGATACACACTACACTAGGGTAATAAGAAATCCTAGAAGGCAGTGAGTGACCACAGTTCCCAAGGAATCTCTGATTTCAACCCCAGTTGGAAGCTGCCTAATTATATTTCGGAACCTGGTTAATAGAACTAATCAAGAGAACTCAGAAGGTGGGCACAGCTCATTAATCTGGTTGTGTTCACTTTTTAATGTTTTGAGCCCTGGAGTGTTAGCTATTTTTGTGTATTCTTGAGTAAGTAAATGAAGAGAGGTGAGAAGATCAGTTTTTCTGAAGCTTACAAGGAATTTGATTTACAATGAGATCTTTTAGTGAGTGACAGTATTATAGAAACTCTTCCTTGGATTAATTCAGGTCCTCTGAGAAGCAAATGTCAAGAGAGCATCACATCTGCAGGAGATTTATATGGGAGTGTCTGTGAAGGGCAGGGGGAAGGGGCCGGAGGAGGTGAGGAGAGCTTCAGATGATGATGCAGCTCTGACATCTCTCGGAGGGGAAGGAGGAAGAAAAGTGGGTAGAAGGGCTTCAGACACAGCACAGTTCATGAAAGGCTCAGTGGCCTCTGTGAATCCCTGAGCAGAGGTCAAGCACCAGAGGAGAGGGAGCCCATAGTGGCAGAAATGCCCTTGTGTTGGTGCCTGGCCCTGTTCATTGTCTGGGGGTGGCCTTGACACAGTCACCACGGCAAATATGAGGGTGCAACAGCTGGAGGTAACGGTCAACTGTGTTCCTAATCTTCCATCAACTTTCGCTCAGGGGGTGCCCCCTTCTTGTGCGCGGATTCACTTCTCATGCGTGTCTGGGGAGCATCTCTCACTGTCCCTGTGAGCTGTTCTTCCTGAAGGGACACTTAGAAGAGGGGGGCTCATGCGACAAACTGCCCCTTGTTTGGGGGTAGCTCCTTGTCCTCAGGCCCCCCCACTGTCCCTTCTCATGTCCCCCCACCCCACCAAGCTGGCGCTTCTGTGGTCTTGGAGGCTGTATTCGTTTCCTGTGACTGCTATAACAAAGCACCACAAACATCAGAAATTCCCTCGGGTTGTGGAGGCCAGAAATCCAAAATCAGCAGGTCTCCAAACCACCCGTTTCTTCAGACACTCCTGATACCATATGTGTCACTTCAGGTCCTTCAAGAAGCAGATTTCAGAACAGAACTAGACATGCGTAGTAGTTTCCTAGGGTTGCCATAACAGAGTACAAAAACCTTGTGGCTTAAACAACAGAAATGTATCATTTCGCAGCTCTGGAGGCCAAAAGTCCAAGATCAAGGTGTCAGCAGGTTAGTTCTTTCTGAGCATCTGTTCCAGTCCTATATCTTTGACTTTTAGATGACCATCTCTTCCCTGTGTCTCTTTATATTAACTTCCCTCTGTGCGTATTTATCTCCAAATTTCCTATTTTTATAGGGACACCAGTCATACTGAATTAGGGTCACCCTAAAGACCACATTTTAACTTGGTTACCTCTGTTGAGGTCCTGGGGGTTGAATGTCAACCCATAGATTGAAGGAAAGAATTCAGCCAATAACAATATGCAAGAAGGTATTGGGGAAATTCCTGTGAAGGACAGAGAGGGAGGGACAGTGAGAATAGCCAAGGGGTACCTTCAAAATGTGGTGAAGGTCTGGGACTCTCCAGGGACACAGGGGAAGACAGCGTTGGTAGGAAGAGCTTCAGACTGCCAGGCGGTTGACAGGAAGTCTTGGCCAGGCCTTGGGGTGGGTCCCTGAGCAGATGTCATGTCCTGTTATTAGCAGATGCCCCCAAATAATCCATCCCTCCTTGAGGACCCTGTCTTCCTTGACCAGCCTTTCAGGTTTTTAGGACTCTGGGTTCAATAGATTGTACCTTCCACATATGGAGAACATAATGTTTAAACCACAGCTGATTAAATATTTGGGAAGTTGGTAGAAGAGAGAATTAGAAGCAATGACCAAGGACCCCGGGTTTGGATGCAGACTCACACAGACTAGGTGACAGTTACCAAAGAGGAGCCCTGGGTGACAGAGGGGAGAGGTGAATGGTGCCTGCACAACAAAACAGCCCAGCCTGCTGGCCTGGTCTTCATGGGAGCAGGTGTTTGGGTTTTCCAGGACCTGCTTTTATCAGATGGCTTAATATGTGCTTTTTGATAGAATGGACACAAAGCATATCAGAGAAATGTATTTATTCCCTCGCAGGAGTTTAAGGTAACTCTTCTCTGGGAGAAGAAAGCACAGTAATGAAAGCCTCTTTCTCTTCACCATCGATCATTCTGAGATGAGTTGACATGGCAACACCTGAGAGTTTCTGTCTTCAGCCCTTGGACACCCAGGGACTCCAGAGCCTTGGGCATCCTCGAAAATGTGTCAGCTTGTTTTCTGCTCCCTCACCCCTGGGTCACACGTCGTCGTGCGAGACTTCTCCTCTCCTGTCTTTCTTTTTGAGAAGACGAGACAAAGTTTTGAAAGCTTCCTCTAAACCATATGATTGGGTATGTTTTCAAAAGCATGACCTTATTTATTACGGAAGCTCTGTTATTCTTCCTTTACATTTCTATACATTCCTCAGGAGCACGGGTCTTTTTTTTTTTTTTTTTTGAAATTTTGAATGCAAAGGATCACAGATTTGTTTCCCAAAGACCCCTTCACGGTTCCCTCTTATCTGCTCTGTCCTTTCCCAGCCGACACCACCCCCAAGGGGGGGAAAAACTGGCTTCCTTCTCCCTTTAATCCTTGCCCTCCCTTTCAAGCATTTGCTACTCTTTACGCCAAAACTGAAGTGTAGAAGCCCGGTGTTGTCATGGCAGTCTTGTTGTGGGCCTTTGCTGGGTTTGAGTTTTAAACTTTGAAAAAGATCGAATGGCCTCAAAGAAGCTGGAGGGAGACAGCAAGAAAGAGAAAGAGGAGGAAAATAAAACAGGGCATCAGCCTAAGAAGGGGAGAGAGCAGGGAAAAGCAGGGCAAAACCCTGAAAATGCATTCACGGTGACATCACTGCCTTTCCCACAGAGGCCATTGACTTGGGAGGCCCAGCGTCCATTCACCGTCCTAAAGCCGGCTCTCCAGGGCCGGGGAGGCATCTCACTCTTCCTGAATGCCTTTTTTGTTGGGAAACAGTGGACTGTTTCTGAAGGCCTGCATAAATGCCTGAGTAATTCACTGCAGTTGCCAGGAAGTCTGAGGCACTTGTGAGCTAACAATGGGGAACTTTATCTCCCGCCCCGTGCTGGAAGTTCCAGCTGTAGGTCCGAATTCTAATAAGGGCTTTGCTCCTGCCTCTGAGGTTATGGTAATATTTTATCCATCTTTTTTCATTAAGACACAGTCATGGCTGCTATTGAGCACTGGAGGCCAGTCCTGAGGAATGAGGTGTATTGGGGCGGGAGGAAGATGAATAAAAATAAGAGGAAGGAAGAAAGAAAATAGCTTCTCGATTAGCTTGATGGCTTTGCTACTTAATATGAAACTCTAAACTGACCTAGAGAAGATAAAAATTTCACTCTGACCCAGGAATCCCTGAACCAGGGAGATTACTTTGGGGGAATTTTTCATGTTTCAATTACTGTCTCTCTTGTCTCCTTCGTAGCAGAATCATCAGCAGCTGAGGCTGGGGATGTGCTCAGAATTTGCGTTAGGTTTCTCTTCACTTTCATATTTGCAGGCAAATGACTATTGCTTACCAATTTCGTATTCCATATATCCCAATACAACAGTGCCCCCTCATCTGTGCTTTCGCCTTCTAAGTTTTCAGGTACCTGCTGTTAACCACAGTCCAAAAATATTAAATAGAAAATTCCAGAAATAGACGGTTTTAAATTGCGTGCCACCTTTCTGAGTAGTGGGATGAAATCTCCCGCTGTCCCGCTTGGTCCGTCCGGGATGTGAATCATCCCTTTGTTCAGCATGTCCTGCCTGTTGGTCACTTAGTTAGTAGCTCGGTCATCAGATCAGCTCACAGTGCTGGTGTTCAAGCGACCCTAGTTTTACTGAATTATGGCCCCAAAGCACAATAAGAGTGATGTGGCAATTCGGGTCCACCAACGCCTTAACGCGTTTCCTTTCAGTGAAAATGTGAAAGTTCTCGAATTAATAAAGAAAGGAAAAAAATCATATGCTGAGGTTGCTAAGATCTACAGTAAGAATGAATCCTCTATCTGTGAAATTGTGAAGAAGGAAAAAGAAATTCATGCTAGTTGTGCTGTTACACCTCACACTGCAAAATATTAAGGCCACTGTGTGATAAGTGCTCAGTTAAGATGCAAAAGACATATTCTGAGACAGAGAGAGACCACATTTACATAACTTTTATTACAGTGTAGTGTTATAATCATTCTATTTTATTATTGTTATTGTCTTAATCTCTTAATGTGGCTAATTTATAAATGAAACTTTATCATGGATATGTACGTACAAGAAAAAAACTAGTACATGTAGGGTTTGGAATTGTCCGTGGTTTCAGACATCCACTGGGGGGCTTGGAACAGATCCCCTGTGGATAAAGGGGGATTACTGCACTTTCTTTAAAGAATGGTTCTTAGCTGGGTGAAAACTTCAAGTTATTATTAACTCCCTGCCTTGTAGATTCTGAAGACACACCCACAAAAGTGCCATTGAAGGAGGTCACGGTCATTCATCTGCTGGAAGACCCTAGAAGGACATTTTCTAGTGACTAGTTACAGTGAGGACAGATATTTTAAAGAACTTACTCTGTGCCAGGTGCTTTCATGCTTATTCCCTTGGTTAATCTCCATCACCACGCTGGGATAAGTAGAATTATACTATTTTGAATTCATACAAACTAACAGTTACAAATGCATGGCTACATTAGCAGAGCTCCATTTCTTCCATTACTAAAGTCGACATTCAGGTTTCTTATGTTTGTATATTCTTGTTGGGAGAAGCTGCCCCTTTCCACACCACCATGGCAACAACATCCACTGAGGAAAACGCACAAAGAAGTGCACTCTCAAATTTGAAATCCTTCCCATGAGACAAAGAAGAATGGAAAATCTGGACTGCACTGATACAAAATCATTGTAAGAAAATAGAAAATATGAATCAACACATGTAAGCAGAAGAAAATTCTCTAAAAAATTAACCATGAAGCAGGAGAACATAGCAACTGAAACTGAATTAAACGTACTCAAACAAGTGTTTGAAGGTATGAAGGAAGCGTCTTAGACCAAAAATTTAAAAATGAAAAATAGAACTAGGGAACATAACAAAAAAATATTAGAGATAATGGAACTCAGAGAAGGAATAGAAGAAAATAACACAATCACATAAAGAAATAGAGGCTAAATTATAAGGTGCTCAAAGATGAGTAGATTCAACTAAAAATTTAATAAAGATCAGTAAAAAAAAAAAATTAAGGGAGATAACCAAGAGAATAAAATTAAGATACAGAAGGAAATAAAAGGGTGAGAGAGAAAATGGCTGATAAGTTAAAGAAGATGCAAGCACGTGTGTTGTTCAGTTTAACTTTTAATTTGGCCAGCCTATGGTGCCTGGTTACTTAATCAAACACTAATCCAGGTGTTGCTGTGAAAATACTTTGTAGACGTGGTTAACATCTGCAGTCAATTAACTGTATTTAAATATTTTTTGTTGCCGTACAACATGAGGAATATAGCCAATATTTTGTAGTAACTGTAAATGGAAAGTAACCTTTAAAAATTGTATTGAAAATACAGTCCATTAACTTTAAGAAAGGAGATTATTCTGGATCCGGTGGGTGGGCCTCATTCCATCAGTGGAAGGCCTTCAGTGCAAAAACCGAGGTTTCCCAGAAAAGAAGAAATTCTGCCTCAAGACTGCAGCATCCACTTCTACCTGCGCTCCTACCCTGTTGATGGGCCCTACAAGTCTTAGACTCTCCAGTCCCACAATGGCATGAGCCATATTCTCAAAATAAATCTACGTGTGTGTATTATACTGATTCTGTTCCTCTGGAGGAGAATATAAATACATACATATGGGAGAAGCTGGTGCTGGCAATTTCGCTAAAGTTGACCCTCGTATAGATAGAAAGTTATCCAGTCAGTTTCCACAGAGTAAGTAGAAAAACAAGTGGGTACAGCAGAAAACAACATTTATAAAGTCAAAAGGCAAATAAACTGGGAAAAAATACAGATGAAGGATTATATACCTAATATGCAATATCCTATATATATTGGAAGAAAAAGTCAAAAAATCTTAAAGAAATGTGGATACAAGTCGTTCAAGAATAGAAAAATTGACAAAAGATATGAAAACAACATTTATTTATATGCAAAATGTATTCAATTTACTCATAATAAGAAAAACATAAATTAAAACTACACTGAGATATCATTTCTCACCCATCTATACGGACAAAATTTAAGAGTTTGACAATTTACTCTGTTGACAAGGTTGTCTGAAAACATTCATCACTGGTGGGAATTCAAATGGTTTCTATGGAGGGGAATTTGACAATATCTAACACAACTACATACGTATTTATTCTTCAACCTAGAAATCCCACTTCTAGAAATTTACCCTAAAGATATATATCTCCAATAATACATCACAAAATAAACCTTTCTGAGATTACCTTTGTGTAGTTTTGAGATCTGAAAGCATCTTAATATTCTAAATATCAAAAATAAAATTGATGCAAGAAAAGGGGGGAAATGGAACTGAAAGCAAACTGAAACAAATGAATACAACCGTATTTAAAATGAATAGCAAAACCACACTGAGAGGGAAGGAGGAAACTTTGAAGTAACTTATGAACAGTGTTGACTACACATCCTCAGCCTTGGGGCAGGGGGGGTGGGTGGGACGGGGAAATAACTGCTGACAAATCCTCAACTCAACTCTTGATTCAGTACCTGTATTTTGCATCTAGTTGTGGCATGGGTGAGTCGATGCTGAAACTGTATTAGATCTCTTATAGGACTGAGCAAATAAGTAAATGGAAAGATGTTGGAAACCAGGCTTCTTATTGTAAAAGAATGAAGATATATATATAATGTATAATGTGTATATATAGTATATATACACACTATATATTACACATTAATATTATAATTTATTATAATAATATTACATGTTGATATAAAACATTATATGAGGGCTTCCCTGGTGGCGCAGTGGTTGAGAGTCCGCCTGCCGATGCAGGGGACACGGGTTCGTGCCCCGGTCCAGGAAGATCCCACGTGCCGCGGAGCGGCTGGGCCCGTGAGCCATGGCCGCTGAGCCTACGCGTCCGGAGCCTGTGCTCCGCAACAGGAGAGGCCACAACAGTGAAAGGACTGCGTACCGCAAAAAAAAAAAAAAAAAAAACGAAAACATTATATGAGCCTGTGTATGTATTATATACACATAATACACGTGCGATGTATTACATATAATACTTGTATACACATATGAATTAATTTGGATTCAGTTGGAGTGAATTTGGTTGCAATTTGAAAAACTGGTATAAACTCAAGATTTCTAAGATAAGAATATGTAAATGCATGCATATGTGTTATACATGTATACGTACATATGTATGTGTATTGTGTGTGTTTTTATGTATCCCCCCCATACCTCTGTCTGCTGAAAGGGTGTAGAAGCATAGACACCCCAGAAGCAATGAGCACACTTGGAATGCAGATCTTGGTGTCTAGTTCCATTTTCCTTTGAAGGGAACCAAAGCTTCCCAGAGAAATGGCTGATTCCAATGCCAGGTCAAGGAAGGTACAAGATGAGCCTGGGATACTTTGTTAGCTCAGAAAGTAAAGATTCAAAAAGTGATGGACCACTTATGGAAAGGACACAGAAACCAGTATGCAAGAACTTTCTCTGCTCAAGCTGCACAGTTTGAGTGCCAGAATAATTGAGGAGGGCACTGAGTTATAAATCCTGAAAAAAAGAAAAAGAAATCCATGAGCCTAGGTTGATAATAGATAGAGAAATAAGTAAATGATCTCAAAGAATGTTTCTAGGGCTTCCAGAAGATGAAGACAATGCAACCAGGGACCGAGTTTGTTTGGGTATCTTGCTGCTATGGGAGGGGCAGAGGCACATACCTCCCTTGATTTACTGGTTCAGAAAACAGTAGTTTAAAAATACCTGAGAATTTCAGTTGAATACAAATCCCCAAAGTGTGTGTGAGGCATTTCACTGTGCACAGGGATTTTGTGTGTTACATCTTTTTGATCTTCCCAACCCGCACTAAAAGGTGGAGATTGTTACCTTCCCATTTCAGACCTGGGACTGGAGGCTTGGATGGAGGGGTTACACTGTTGCAAGACCACTCACCATCTAATTTGTAGGAGCCTGAAAGTGACTCCAAATCTATGAGAATGGTCAAAATGTTAATAATATAGAAGGGGAAATGTGTAAATATATTGCTTTTGTATTTTACCATGCAACTTTATCAGGTATTTGGAATGTCTCTTCATTTACTTCTTAGGACTTACTGATGGAAACACAAAGTTTTTTCTTTTTTCTTTTTGTTGTACGCAGGCCTCTCACAGCTGTGGCCTCTCCCGTTGTGGAGCACAGGCTCCGGATGCACAGGCTCAGCGGCCATGGCTCATGGGCCCAGCCACTCCGCGGCATGTGGGATCTTCCCGGACCGGGGCACGAACCCATGTCCCCTGCATCGGCAGGCGGACTCTCAACCACTGCACCACCAGGGAAGCCCAGAAACACAAAGTTTTAAATGTGGTCTCTCTTCCAAATTTACATCTGGCAATATGTGCTCACTGCACCCCTGCATCCTGGGAAGAGAAAGAGCAGGGATGGTGTGCCTTCCTGTGTGTGTGTGTGTGTATGTGTGTGTGTGTGTAGATGTATAATTGCCTTTTCACTCATACTAAGTGTTTGGGATGAGCTTGGACAGCTTGTTTCCTTTCCGTCCACAAACAGGAACAGAACACACCCCTCTCTGGACGCAGCCCTCTGGCATTGTGTAATGACCTTGCTGCTAGAGGAATCCAGCACAATTTAGAAATTCTCTGAAGGCTGAAAATGACCTGAAACTACTGAGTGAAGTTCATTTCCTGGGAACAGAGCAGCTCTGCCAGTCTCTCTACCTGCTACCTTAAGAAGGACACTGTTCCCATAACCGACTGATCCTGACTCACGTTTGAACTGAAAGCCTCGATGAGTTAATTTATGTTTTAGAATGTTGGGATTCTGGAGGTGAAATTTCTCATCCTCTATTTTCTAAAATATTGGAACAGATAATCTGTTCCAACAGAGCTTCTTGTCTCCACGTACCTGGAATGTCACTGGGGTACATGGAAAACGGTCTCTTTAGAGGATCCGCTATGATGCTGAAGAGTAGGGAGGTTCTAACAAAGACAGGTGCCTTCTTCCCTCTGGGTGCAGTTATATCTCTGTACAGCAGGAAAAAGCTCTTTCAAGATGATTGTAAACTGATCAAGAATTATCTTCTTTAATAGCTAAATCAACTTCAGAAATCCACGTAATTGAGGAACTACTCGCACCGCAGCTCTTCAAACTCCCTAAAGAATTTTAAAGAAGATTGTCACTGTTTGAAACTAAAGATGGGTTAAACTTCGACATCCCTTCAAAATGAAAAGAATTAACTGACTCATTTCTCTCATAAAAATAGAAAGGCAACGAATAATGACCAAACTAGAGGAAAATTTTTATTTTTCCCTCCATCAATTACCCTGTAATGCCCCCTCTACCTACCACGTGTTGAGCCTTTAACTGGTGAGTATATGAAAATGGCACATGGGTGTTCATGGCATGTGGTCAGGGATTCAGCCAAAGCATTGTCAGACCCAAGATCAATGAGTTTCTGTTCCTAAATTGGACACTTACCTAACAGAGCTAAATGATTTTTAATTTTGAAACCTCAGCTGTGTGTATAGAATGACATATGTGAAGTTTCACACATTTTGTGCCATGCATTCACACCAGTGTAAATCTCTTAATTCCCCAGTATTTCTGTTATTGTTAATTTTTGTTGTAAGTCTAATGAAGATTATCACAAATTCTTATCTTGGAGAATGCTCACACCAATGTGAACATATTTATGTTCATTAACTCTACAGCAAGGGGGAAAGGTCTTCAGAATAGAATGGAAAAAAAAAGTTTACAAACTCTGCCAAGAAACACAAATCTTGTGTTTCTTGTGGAAGGACATATTAAGGGAAAAAAACCCTAAAATTTAGTGGTTTGTGTCCAAAAGGTAATAACAGCTCTTGTTGCCTGGCTGCTTTGTCCATTTCTCCACCGCCCCACCCCGCCAATATCCTAAAGCCTTGCCTCCTGTTATCAATGTTCCTTTCTACTTCCTTTCTCCATCTGTTTTCAAGATTTCATAACTTTCTAGTTCTATTTTTTTAAATAGCTTAAATGATTTTTCTCTTTGTTGTTTATCTTTCTGCCTTTGAATCTAGTCATAGAAACTGAGTTCTTCATAATATTCCTGATAGTCGTAAACAGGTCCAGCATATTCAATTCCGTCTTCCGGAAAAAATCTTTTTCTATCTATCTATCTATCTATCTATCTATCTATCATCTATTTAGCTATCTATCTATCTACCTACCTACCTACCTTTCTATCTATCTGGCCTATTTCAGATGAAAATGGGTATTAGTAGTAAAATGGCCAATCGACTGTCCAGGAGACTGGGGTGTCATAAAGTGAAAATCTTGTCTGTGGGGGTTGATGGAGACAGCCTCTATAAGTGGGGTTACAGAATGGAGAAAGTATGAAATATAGAAATAGAGGGAAACCACACGTTATTCTGATTGGCATAAATTTACATGAATGCAGGCCCTAAACATTTGCTATTTTATGATCTTCCAGTAGTCAGAACCTCAGAGGAATTTTAGCACATTAGGAAACATATTTTTGTCAGTTCTGGAAGTGGCATTGTCAGGGCACAAAACCATGTGGGGCACAGAACTGAACCACTTGGCCATGGCCTCAGGGACCCCATGGTGCACTGAGCTGGAGTTTACAACATGTCATGATCTGATCTTAGTCACATGTCCATCTATTCACCAAATAAGATTTCTCAGCAGCAACTCCTGATAGAAGGCTTGGAAAAGGTGACAGATTTTTGAGATGTTTTGAAAAAAGAAAAGACAATGCTTGATAATTTATTGGATGTGGAAAAGAGGGAAGGGGGTGTTGAGGATGACTTATCACTTAGATAAATGGGCGTGATGAAGCCACACTGAGATGGACTATGGCAGGTCAGAGGATATAAAGAGTTTTGCTTTGAGTTTGACAAGTGTGAGATGTTGGCGGGATTTCTAGGCAGAGGATTCTAGAAGGCTTTTAGATATATAGAGCTGGAACTCTACACAAAAAAATAGCATTTGTGAGCAAATAAATAGTAATTGAAGTCAAAAGAGTGCATGCATCTCCAAAAGTGAGTAAAGAAAAAGCTCAGGGACTTCTCTGGTGGTCCAGTGGTGAAGAATCTACCTTCCAACGCACGGGATGCGGATTCTATCCTTGGTCGGGTAACTAAGAGCCCACACGCCATGGAGCAACTAATCCCATGTGCCGTAACTACTGAGCTCAAGCGCCTCAACTGGAGAGGCCACGTGCCACAAATTACAGAGCCCACACACTCTGGAGCCTGCGCATCACAACTAGAGAAGAGAAAACCCGCATGCCACAAATAGAAGCCCAGGCACCACAACGAAAGATCCCACATGCTGCAACAAATATCCCACGTGCTGCAACTAAGACCTGACACAGCCAATAAATAAATTAATTAATTACTTAAATATTTTTTTAAAAAAGGAAAAGCTCAGATGCAACCCTACCCCGCATCCCCAAGACTATGTAATAAATGGATGGTGAGAGAAAAGCCTGTAGATTAAGATGTAGCTATAAAAGTAGAGGAAAACAGGGTCTTCAGGAAGACCAGGGACATAACAATACAGGAATATCCTAAGAATACAGGAATGCCCAACAGTGCAAAATGTTTCAGAGGAAACAATTCTTCAAGGTCTGGAAAGGATCCATTTAAGAACTCAGGTGTCATTGGTGATCTTGTCATGGGCCCCTTCAGTGGGGGAAGAAACCCAAGGATCAGGGATCATGGGTGCCGACACTGGCTGATATTAAAACACACAGTTCTGTTCTGGACAAGGGAGCCCTGAGGGGCTGTTATTCTCCAATCTAGCATTTATTAGCCCGAAATTCCCCAGGCTGCTCTAAAAACAACTGAAGCTCATTGTTCACTCACTAAAACAAGTTCCTGCAGGTTGAATTTTAACTTCTCGTGTAGATCTTTTCCTCTCCCATATCCTTTATAAACTTTCCTTTCCACTTCATTTGCATATTGTTTTGTATCATTCTGCTCCATCTCACCTTCTTTTTCCAACCAAACTCAGCTTTACTAACCCAAACTGGCATCTGGTCCCTTGCTCTCGATGACTTCATTAAAAAAGAAAGAAACCTCTCAATGAATGCCACTCTGGAAGTCTAGGAACAGGGATGAGTATCTTTGACTCACTCTTGACCCCTTCTCCCCTACTCTTTCGATCCACCGTGAGCCAGCCTTTTGCTCTGTGATGGTATGGAGGGCTCTTCAGCATGTACAAGCATGGGTTTCTCTAAAATTCAGCCATTCAGTACTTGCCAAGAGTCTCTTTTGATATGACTATAGGAAAGGGAAACACAGAAGTTCAGGCATCCATTTCCTACCCACTTCTAAGCTCCAAGCTCCAGGCTCCATGCTGGGTCCCATGGTCCTACCCTTTCAACTCCAGAAATCTCTTGCTGGCAGGTTTCCTCATGACTCTCCAGCATTTCCTGTTTCCCTCAACAGGAAACACTGTGAAGGGGCTGTCCTCTGGTTCTTTCAGAGCTTCTGCTTCCCTCCAGAATAAGGAAATGCTATTATGCATATAGTTGGAAATTGAACAAAAGAAAAGGAGCCCAATCAAACAATAATTCCCCAGCATACATGCCTCCCCCCACCACACACAGCGTACTTTGGGGTTTCAAACACACTCAGACAGTCAGGACTACTTGGCCTAAAGTGGGTCTAATTTTCCAAAAGATAGAATGATGCAAGAATATAGGCCGTGTGGGAACCATGCTCTGTAACTGGGCTCAGTGATTTTGGGCAAGTCATTTAAACTCCCTGAAGGGCGGATACCTCCTACAGTAAATGGGGATAATATCTTACCAGCTGTTTCACGGATTAAGTGAGACAACTCATGATAAAAGTTTAGCACAGTGGCTGGCACACAGCAAAATACTCATCATCTGAAATGGTAATTATCCATTATCCTACTTTTCCTATTGAAAATAAGGATGCTTTAAGAGTATGAGAGGGTCCATCCTGAGTATAAAAGTGTCATTTGAAGCAGCTCTATAGAGAAAACTGTAGAGAACAGAGTCCTCCTTGAACTGTGGGTCTACAGGGTACCCAGGCACCGGCACACTGGGGAATGCAAAGGATCGTATCAATAGCAGTTTGATTCAAGTCAGTTTATTTTTAGTGCCTTCAATGTAGAGGGAGCTGCCACTCTGGTCAAATTGAGGTAAAGGTTTTTCCCTCTCTGCACTTATCCAAATATGAGAGACACTGGACTGTTTCTTTGCAGCACAGACACTGGGATTCTAAGTTGCATTTTCAACTTTCATTTGGAGGTTAGGGTTTGTGTAGGCAGAGCCTCAAAGCTCCTCAAATGAGTGAAAAAAACTAGGCAAACAGCTTAGAACGGGGAGAAGTGTATGTTCGTTCGTCTAGCATCTGTGACCATGACACGAATCCTAGGTCCAGACCCAAGGAACGTGCATCAGTCACTTCAGAGAGGCAGGTGCATGCCCTCATCCCGCATGAAGCCCCCCGCAGCCCCGAGACATTCCCCACGTGAGCCTAGTATCGCAGGGGCCGCTGCAGCCACGCACTGTATCTTCAGCTGCATTCACACCCTCCACATCCCGGGAGCAAGGACAGCTGATGTGAAGCAAGAACTCTGGTGTCTCTGTGGAGGATGAAGGGCAGTTGATACGTACAGAATAAAAACAGCCAGGCGCCGGCCCGTTTACTTAGGCAACTGGAAGCCCTTCCGACCTGGTTGACATTTCATGCTAATAATGATAAACAGGAATGGAAGTTGTGACAATTCCCCACCGTTTTCTGTTTTGCCCTCCCTCTTTGCCTCCACTTTTAAAGCTCTAAACAACAGTCAGACGTAATATGCAGACTTGGGGTTCACCGGGGTGATATGCACAAGGGACTTTATAGGTGAAGCTCGCGGACGCTGCAAAACACTCCGTCAAATGGACCCTGAACATGAAACCAAAGTGACCCGTGGGTGAGAGAAACACAAAACAGAATGAGAGAGTAATGTTTCTCAGCACCACTCCGAGGACTCTTCGGGAAGGCTGGGAAACATAGTGCAGGAAAGGGAAGCAGGAAGGTGTTTCCGGCGAGAGCAGGCACGGAGCTATAGAGTAAAGAAGGGAGGAATAGGACCTGGCGGCGGCGGCAGGCCAGGAGAAGGGGCGCATCCCGAGTGCTGGAACATCTGCTTCCCATGCTCAGAGCCCTGGGGGCCGCGGTGGGGGCACCGCTGGGCATCTGAGTTTTGAGTCTTTCATTCGTTTCCAGCTCATCTCTCAGGTCTTCTTCAGCCACAGAACTCGATGTTAAACCCATGTGCTTTATTGTCTCTCTGGGAAGGATAATTACTATCTACTAAGTTGCACTGTCACTTTAAAATAATGTGATGATTTCAAGTGAAGTCACCAACTTAGAAAATCAAATGCGACAATTTGATAACCTTATTTTAAGGAGTGTGGAGGTAATATGAACAAAGGGCCTTATTTTTTGTGAATTCAAGACTCCTTTTCCTTACATTCCTCTACCAGCTGTCCAGGCACGCTGCGTACAATATGTGTATGTGTTTCCAAGTGTGCATTAATTTTGCATATTTGATTCATCAATATATGTATATCATTTATTTTTATTTTATTTGTTTTTTTTGCGGTACGCGGGCCTCTCACTGCTGTGGCCTCTCCCGCCATGGAGCACAGGCTCCGGACGCGCAGGCTCAGTGGCCATGGCTCACGGGCCCAGCCACTCCGTGGCACGTGGGATCTTCCCGGGCCGGGGCACAAACCGGTGTCCCCTGCATCGGCAGGCGGACTCTCAACCACTGCGCCACCAGGGAAGCCCCATATGTATATCATTTATACATACATGCGTTCATAATCTGCAAATTCAGTTGGCTGTATGTAAAAAATATGTACAGTAAGCTCTAACTGGAAAATGAGATAGTAAATAGACAAACCCTATCTTCATCCAAATTCTTTCCATCTCACTGTTACGCCCCAGCACCATCCTCTCCCTTTGCACCACTGCAGGCGCCTCCTGACCACTTCCTCTCCTTCCATCCTGCCCTCCTCCTACCTGGTCTCCACGTGGAGCTAGAGAAGTCTTTTAAAAGGTGGCAGATCATGATACTCCCAGGCTTTAAATCCTCTCATGAAAGGAAACCTATGAGTTAAAAAAGATCTAAGTGAAACATCAACCAGTTAAAATATATGAACCTTATGTGAATCCTATTCAAACAAACTAAAATAAAAATTATATACACATCAACTTTTAAACAGGGACACACTAGTTGATAATATTTATTTGATGCTCTTAAGGAATTATTCTTCAATGTTCAGGTATGATACGTGCTGACGTATTTGTGGGAGAAATGCAATGATACCTGGAGGTTGCATTAAAATCTGGTCGGGATGGGAAGACTGGGCGGGGCTTGGAGATAAGGATGGTGTGAATTTTTCACTGTTGAAGGTGGTGATGCCCGTCCGAGATGCATGATGCTCTTCTCTACACTTTTGAATATGTTTAAAATTATGCTTAAAATCATCCATATTCTTCAAACAAAAAATAGGTAAATAAAGCCCTCCATGATTTACCACTGCACTTTGGATACAAATCCAAGTCAGTTGCTTGGCCTGACTTGGCTCTGCCCACTTCTCCATCCCTACCTGCAGGCTCTCCAGGACCCCATAGCCCACCATCTTGGCTTCTTCGGGCCTCTCCAACAGAAGACAGTGTATCTTTTCTTGGCCCAGGGCCTTTGTACTTGCCCTTCCCTCAGCCTGGAACATGGGCTCTCCAGCTCTCCACGTGGCTGGGTTCTTCATATCACTCTGGCCTCCAGTCAAATATCCCTGTCATTCCCCTGGCCACCCACTCAAACGTGCTCTTACAAGGTCTCTCATCGCCCTGCCTCATCTCCTTCCTATGCATCGCTTTTACTTATTTTCTTGTTTATTACAGTCTTCCTTCACCAGACTATAGCTTGTTGAAGGCTGAGACCTTCTTGTTCACTCTTCCTCCCCAGGCCTAGAATAGAGCCTGGTGCATGGCAGACATTCAGTAAACACTCACTGAATGAATAAATACATGTTATAATTTCCAGTGACAAAGCAAAATCTATTCCTGTGTGTGCTAGACCTTTCTTTTTTCTCTCTTTCCAATATTAGATTAATAGGGACAGAAAGAAATGCCAATTATTTCCGCATTCTCTTTCTCTCTCTCTCATTGAAAATTACAAGAGGAGGAATAGATAGGAGAGAACCGAATATGCACTGTTACCCTAAGGACAGGGTCCTGTTAGTGGCAATCCTGCTGAAAGGAGAGAAGTGGATAATAATGATCACAAAACCCAAAAGAGCCTCCACGTCTGTAGTTCTCAGGGGTTCTGGTCAGGGATGCCCGTATCCTGCTGTGGTCTGCAAGCCCTCCCGGCCAACCTGCCTCAGCTGCTTCCCTGCTTTCCTCCTTTCCTGAGCCTCTCTTCAAGGAGCTGGTATAACCATGATCCAAACCCTCCACTCCAGTTGCAGATAAACTAGTAACTTGTTAGGGGATTATCCCTTGAATAACGAAAATGGGCATTTTTCTTTTAAAGGCAAAAATATTTTACTGTTTTCTCTTATTTTCCATCACCCTCTACTGCAGCCCCTGCCCCCTGTGTCCCTTCCCCAGGTCCTCTTTGTATAAATACAGGGTCATATCAAAGACGTCATTTCGATGTTCTACCAAATACCTTTAAAAATAAACCATATGTGTTCCTTCAATTTTATAGCTTGTTAGTCCAAAGCATAGGGCACATTCTGCCTAAGGGGACAGGGTCATGGAAGTCATGGGGTTAAACTCATTTTTAATTTGTCCACAGATGGATGCTCCCAGTTGTTCCTTTATCTGGGAAGCGTACATCCATAGGACTGCAATAACAAATATTCAGGAAGCTGCATTCACTGTGAAATTTAACAAAGGGAATTAGCCACAGTGTGTGAACAGTAACTTTAAATAGCAGGGGCAACAAAGAACACTGTAGCTGATAAAAGAAAACTGGTAATTACAATATTAGTGCCCTTGCCACATTTTGCTATATTAAAAGGTTGCTTACAATTCCACCCTTTGTTTTGCCTATCAAAATAGAGCAAAATAAAATATAATTGAGACAAATTGATTTTCTGGATAATTTTTACAAAATGGCCCAGTCAGTGTAAAATACTCTCTCCCATAATACAAGTTTTAATTGTAAAAATTAATCTTAAAATATTTTTTAAATTTTTAAAAATATTTTGATAGAGACTCTTTCACCATGCCAGCCTCAAGGAGGAAGGGTAACAAATCTCATTTTTCTGAGTCTTCATCCAGGAAGAATGGACTATGGCTTTTCTCTTTAATATTTAATCTAAACTCTATTAATTTTTTTTAAAGAATAAAAGATTCTGTGTCTAATTGTGCTCACCTCCAGGACTGCTCTAAAGCGTGGCTTATGTGATATAAGGCCTGCATAAAAGGCTGTATTATCTTGAGCTTTCATTATTGTCATTTTAGTTCAGCCATATTTTTCTTTTTAAGCTTTAAAAAGCATTGATCTGAAACAAGCCCTCGCAGTGAAACTCTCTCACTGTGTAAGAATACGAGAGGGAACGCTTCGAAACAGCAGGGCTTCTGTTCCCCCGAGACTCATATCCAGGAGCCAGAGCTGCCATCATTCCTCCTTCAGCACCCAGCTGATGCGAAAGTAGGAAGAGTGGCCCAAGAATATTTTCCCATAGTTAACAGCTTTCAGAATAAGATGTGCCGAGTCTTTCTCACAGAGCCCCGTGATGCTCCCTTCTGCTCACCTGATGAACTGCTTTCAGTTCTGAGCTAAACGTTTTAAGAAGGCCAAGAAGAGCTGTGTGAACATTCCAAGAAGGGTGACCAGTATCTTAATGGAATGAAAATCAATAAGCTGTGAGTGCCTAGAAAATGAATCACTTCAGGGAGACATGGTGGATCTTCACTCTTTAGATGGCTGGTCAAGTGGAAGAAGAGGTAGACTGACGTTGTGAGATTCTAGAAGGGTAGAACTAAGGTCAGCGGCTGGAAATTGCATGACGAAATTTTGTAGCTCAATATAAGAACTTTCTTATCATTGGTTAGTTCTATCCAAAAACTTAAAGAGATTTTCTTGCCAAGCAGGGAGCTCTTGGTTCCTGGCAGGGCTCCCAAGACATGGATTGACGGCGTTGTCTTGTATGCTACTGCACCAGTCCTGGCGTGGGGTCAACCTCAACACTAGATGGCCATGTGGCAGAGGCTGCTACCCAGCCACCACAGTCCAGCCCCTGCCGTCCACAGTAAAAACTTATCACTGAGAAACAGCTGCCCAGCTGGGGACTACAATTCTCAGCCTCCTTTGTGTATAGTTGGGGTCTTGTGACTAGTTTTGACAGACCATTGGAATGTGAGCAGAAGTGATGTTTGTCATTTCTATGCCACAGTAGTTAGGAAGCCAGTAAGTCTTCTTCATCCTTTCTTTCTCCAGCTGCTGCTTGGAGGCTAAAGACTCCAAGGCCCTAGTGAAGGATTCAGGGTCAGGGAAGGAGCCTGGGACCTTGAAGCTGCCCACAGACCAACAACTCACCTGCTGAACTGATACATAGGCCAGTGTTAAGCCAGCGAAATTTGGGGGGATATTTATTTTTTACAACAGCTGGTCTGTCCCTACCTAATATATCCGCTAAGTTTTCTTCCGATGTAAAGAGTTGGTTGATTCTAAGTCAATGTGGGTTATTCTGGAATGTATAGACTATACAGGAATTCTAGAAATTTCTTTTTTCAGACAATCATTTCCCCTAAGACAAGTGGCTATGAATCTATTTCATTCCAACCCTAGTTAAGAACCCCTGCCCTGGGCAGTTTCAGCCAGACTCTCTCAAGCCGTCAGGGGGAAGATGTGACTCAGCAGGTGAGCCATTCCTTTCTACTTGCCTTTGGGTCATTTTTTAGGGTAGCATATAGTCCTTGGGCAATGCTGGAGACACTCAATCCCAAATTATTTCTGCTGGTGAAAGATGGAGGCCACAGCACCAAAAGTGACCCTAAATAGAACTAAGAAGGTAATTGCACTATTGGGCTAGAGCTAGGTACATTGGCCAGAAGCCAGAAGCCAGCTCATTTGAACAATGACTCAGAATATTTGCCTCTTCAGACTTGCCAAGGCCCCCAAAGGCCTGGTCTGTGACACTGGATTTCTTCTGTGCACACATCACTCTTTTACTTCCCCTTGAAAGTGTATGTAATTTCCATGTAACTGTGCAGGCTAGAAGCATGCTTAGGACTAAAATAGCACCGATTGTGAAAGAGCGTAAGCTTGGTGAAACACTCCCGTCATTATACTATGCTCTGTGGCCATTAAAGTATTGAAGTTGTTTGGGTTGAAAATAGGGGACATCTTTTGTAGGGCAAGGCCCTGAGACAACAAGAGGTTAATCCTTTGTCAGTGGCCATGTCAATCTATGGCAAAACCAGGTTCAGAAGCCGACGTGTTTATTTCCCTTGGCTGCACTCAGCTGGACACTGAGAATGTTATTACTAAAAGATCAAACCTTCATCTCAAGCCAAATTCCTACAGAGGGCGGGGAAGGGCGGACAACCAGCTTGTGTTTCTGTTGTGCGCTTGGGCTCATCCACACATACGTACAGATCCACGTTTACAACAGGCCTGTTAGATGTCTGCATTCAGAGTAGCATACGCACCTATATACCATTATGCAAACACCGGGAAGGGCAGGAGTGTTTTTTTCCCCCAAGGTATTATCGAGGGTTCTAGTTTTCCTTGGTGTCCTAAGTCTGCTAGGGAAGAATCTGCCTGCTCCAGAAATTGATGCTGTCTGTCAAGGACACAAAGAATTTGTGTCTTTCTCTTGGGGGTTTCTGTCACATTGGCAGGCAGTAATGGGTCAATACTGTCAATATGGTTTTGAGTTTACATTCTGCTTTTCTTTGACTAAAAAGATGGGTATAACGTATAACTAAGGCTTAGGAAGTGGCGTCAGAGCTTTTCCCCTTAGAGAAGGTGTGAGCCGAGGCCAGCAGCCGGAGGGGCTGAACCATGGACTGCTGAGGTCTTTTCACCTGCTAACATGCTGTGACGCTGTGCCTCCAAACCGGGCTTCCTCTGCTCTGACCATACGCTCTGAAATTTGGAATGAGTGCAGTTTAAAGACTCCCTGTGTTCAGTGCTGCCTGACTCTTGGGGGAACCCAGAGATTCAGAGCTCAGGGCCCAGGGTGACCCAGTTGTGGCTAAATTATTGAGTTCAAAGTCGTTCCCTGCTGTGTGAGCATCCCTTTGGTCTGTCACTTAGAAACATACCTCCACCTTCCCTGGGAGCCGCCCTGTGGAACTGGCAGACCATGTCCACTCCCTGGGTTCTTGGCCTCCTGGGGCCCTGTCTGGCTGCCCTGTGCGAGGCTCCTTGTTCAAGATGGAGCCTGGAACCTTCCCGGGTACATCGCTCTCCACTACACATAAAGATGATACGGAGTTGGCTTTGCTGTGTGTAAAGGTGCGACAACAGCTGTGGGGCAGTTAATTTCTCCGAGGTCTGGTGACCTTCAGAACGTGTGCACACCCATAACCCTGGCTCCCCCTAGTGGCCGGTGGCACCCCATCCAGAATTTTGCTTCCTAACTTCATGAAGGGTGCGTGAGAAGATCTCTAACCAACCTCTTTTCTCCAGAACCCCACAGTCCAGGGGCCCTGGGAATGCCTTACACACACTGGCATCCTATATCCCAACATCACAAAGCACCAGGGGCTTCCTGGGAGCTCTGGTGCCTTGGAGAAAATGCCTCTTACTTCTCTGCTTAGGTGAAATTTCCTGCCAGGGAACGCACCATGGTCTCTTGCTTTCTGGGCTATAGCTGGTGTTTCTTGGCTCGACGGGATGTCTGGACGCTGCAGGTAAAGAGCAGACACCTCACGTGCCAGGACCGGAACCAGCACCTAGACCTTCCCCAGCTCTGGTCTTTGACGTCTTGGTTTGAATCTTCCATCAATGTCAGGGAACACAGTTTAACCCCCATAGTTCTCCAACCATGCTAAGAAACACCGCCAGCAGAAGCAACGACAATAATCCCCAAACTGAACAAGGAATATCCTGGCACCTGAGCTACCTGACTTTTGCTGAGAATTAGAAATGACTTATTTTCACTTCTTCTCTTGAATTCCATTGCTCTTTTCAAAGACATGGAGATGTGCTCTCATTCATGAAGACACGAGGTACGGAACCTTCGCTAGGTTAGGGGGACTGAGAGGTAGGGGGAAGCACAGGGTGGATAATGTTTGCTCTCGTGCAGTCTGTCTGGGCTCAGCAAGTCACTGGAACGCCATCCCTCAGGGCCTTCATCTGCATGATGTGCCTATGGCTGAGAGCATCTCTGGGGATTCACTGAAGTAATACTTGGAAACTGCTTGGAACAGTCAGTGCCTGACACTCCATGAACGTTAGCTGTTATTATTAGGATTAGGGCAGCACCAAAAACGTACACTTCCCTGAGCTTTTGTTTGGGCAAATGTGTGCCTCAAGAGTGTGCCAAAGTCAAACTAATTTAGTTTTAGAAATATAGAAAAAGACATTGCTGTTTGCTGAGATCTTACTCCCCAAGTATCAGCTTGTGGTGTATGTTTACAGCTGATGCAACTGTTGGAAATAAGAGGCTTTGGAGAATTGGATGCCTTCAGAATGGAGTCATGGGATGTACTTTATTTGTAGGTGGATGGTTAAATTCTGACCCGAGTTATCTTGGGACGGCTTTTAAGTGGCTTGTGTGAGACTCATTTCGGGCTCAAGCCCAGTTCCTAGAGGACAGGTGTCCACCCGAGAATGTTGGCACTGGTCTCGGAAACTTCTGTGGGGAGACAAGCCCGCAGATAAGTCCAAGGGCCCTAAAGGTGTCTCAGCCCAGGGAAGAACCTCTGGGCAGTGGTCTCAGACATAAAAGCAAAGGAGACCAGCTATTAGTCGTTGGGTGGAAAAAACAGACATTGATGGTTTCGGAAACTTGCCAACCTCCGCCGTTTCATCAACATTAGATACATCAACAAGGGAATCTATGCTCTCAGTAGAAACTGTGACACTGCATTTGGTGCTGTGATGACATAATACTGAACATTCATCCATCTGAAACCAGGCTCTTGAATCGTGGGCTCCCACGTGGCCGGGTTGTGATGGTTCAGTAGCACGGGGTCATCGGCCTTCCTGAGTCACCCGCCCCAGGGCCAGTGAGGGGTGTGTCTCTTTCCTTTGCTGTGCCGACCTCCTCTTCTTTTCTCGCACCTGCTTCACTTCTGAATGCTGAGATTACATGTTTTTCCCACGGCATCCATATACCCACTTGCATTTTTCAAGGGGACTAATTGTAAAGAGAAGTCAGACTTGGAGGAAATTGTTACTAAATTTATCTGCAGGAAAAATGCATCTTGTCTATTTGATATGAGATGGAACCGTACTGTTTCCTAAGTGATCCACCTTTTGTAAAAGAAAGGAAATCACGAGGAAGAATGAGAACATTTCCAGTGACTTTTCCCTTTGCCCTGCTCCCATCCCTGACATTGACGTGAACTCTGATGCATTTAAGATAAAGCTAGTTTTGGGGGGAGGTGTGTTGGACTCCAGATTTCAGTGAGCAACCTCCACCCACAAGTGACTGGGTTCTGTGATGTAATAAGAGAAGGCTCTCGACAAAGACTTCAGAGTTGACCTCTCTCCCCACATGTAACTAATCCAGGTGAACTTGGCCTCTATACCCTCTGCCCCTCCCCTTGCCCTCGCGTCCCCTTCTATCCTGTCTTCATGCCGGCTGCACAGGGGAGGCCTTGAGGACACTTCCTCTCCTTTTGGGACGCTGCGACACTGGGTTCCTGTACGGCCGGGCGCGGGCTGACCGTCAATTGCGGCACTGCTCAGGCGCTTTTGTCTCCCAAATATGGCACTGTGGCAGCTGAAACACCTTATGAAAATAGCATTAAAATGTGTAATGTACCAGAAATAAACAGAGAGAGAGACAGCCAGGAAGCTGTGCTAATCACTGCTTTGATGTAGCATGAATTACTGTATTTTTAAGGGTCTCAGGTTTCGGACTGCTTGTTTTGACTCAGCTGCCACTGCTCCAGTGTAGGGCTGGACCCAGTTTTCCACCTCTTCTCCCTCCGTGATGACAGCTGTTGTCCCTTGACTCACACGAAAACGATTTCTCCACCCTTCCCCTGCCTCCCGGCCCTTTCCTGGCAGGACTCCCTGTAAAGTCTCCACCTCCCCTCCCTGGGGGTGGCAGAGGCCGAGCACGGCCGCCTGGCAGGGGTCCAGGCTCTCCCAAGGTCCTGTGTCATCTGCCAGCCGGTCGGGCACTCCGAGACAACGTCCTATTTTTAATCTCGGGTCCCCTGGTGCTCTCTTAGCTGGTCGGCCGAGTCGGGAAATGGAGTTTGGCTCGACTTGTGTCACTGGGAGCTGTGGAGGACTAAAGCCTTTGCTGAGTGGAGCTCTCAGGACGAAAGCATCGTATGGTCCAGTTTTGGGGGTCAGGACATTCCTGCTTTGCCTGCACGGGTGATGGTCCACTTAAAAAACGTCCCAATGCTGACTTGCCACGCCGGAGTCTAAGAGAACTTGGGTTTGATAAGGGCTCAGTGCCTTCCTTGGTCTCAGGATCATATGGACGCCACAGGGCACAGGTAAACACCAGAGGCTGTCCCCACTTTAGAGCTGTCCAGTGACCCCCTTTCAGACAGGACCTCTGGGCAGTCCTGCAAGTTACGTTAAGGATCTGGGCTCAGTCCCCGCTCTGCTCCTGGATCCAGGAGCGCCCTCTTGTGGTGGGAAGAGCTCTGGACAGAGTTTTTTCTTTTCCTAATTTTTTTTTTTGAAAGAACTCCATTATTAACATTTTCTCTGCCTTTTCCACTAATCCCTAGAGTGAAAAACGTTATCTGTTAGTTTGAAGATAAGCAGCGTAGAGAGAGAGAAGTTAGAGGTAGTTTTATCATGATTATCAACATCTTTGTGTAAAAACCCCAGTCAGGCCACATTCATCCTCTCAAACCTGGACTTTGAAAAACATTTTTTAATGGTGTCTTGGCCTTCAGGATTCTACCCCCTCATCCTTATTTACTTATCTGTCTTAAAATTAAACTAAATTTTCTTTAAAACATTTTGTTTCTTTTTTGATCCCTGCTTTGTTCAAAGAGTGTTCAGAGCTGCCCTCTGGATATAGTTGGAAGGCTGAGCCTTTCATGAGCTACCCGTTCCTGCCTCTCTTTGGGGACATCTTACTCTACTTTGCTAAGCCCTTTGGTGACGTGGCCCTCCCCTCCCCTCCGGCCACCAGCTGGTGTCTCCCCTTCTCCATCCCTCCAGCTCTGCTTCTGTGGGAGATGTCAGGATCCCCCTCTCTGATCCGGTCCTTCTCTCCCCTGCCCACCTCTGTCCATCTTCACCAGAAGGTCATCCTGCCTGAGCCCTTCCTCTCAGGAAGGGCACTTCCTCTTCTTCCATCCACTGGTGCTTGCAATTTGTGCTAATTTGCACTTTGTGTCTTTTTCTAAACAATTCCTATCCATTTCCCCAAGTATATTAGGGGACCAACCATGTGCCTTTTCCTCCCTGGAGGGATGGAGGGGTGGTGGGGTGGTGGGGTGGAGGGATGGAGGGGTGAGGGAGGCAGTGGTAACCATGGTCACCATGAATCGGTCTGGACCTCTCACTGCTCGCCAGGCTCTGGCCGTGCTCCTTAGAGGTACATCAGTTCACTGCATTCTCACAAGAACCTCCCGAGGTCAGTGTCATTACAATGGTCCCTATCACACAACAGGAGTCACAGATGCTCAGAGAGCCTGGGACCTTTGTCTTGGTCCCAAGCAAGGACAGGATGGAGCCAGGACTGTGATCCTAGACACAGATTGTCTTCTGACTACAGCCAGTCAGTGTCACTGCCTTGACAAAGACCCTGTGACAGAAGTTCCTTAATGGTCATATCTGCAAACCAATAAAAGGCTAAAGTCTCTGTTTTCAAACATGAATATAGTGAAGTATTCAGAAAAGTAAAGTTTATTTTATTTTAAATACTGCCTATTACTGAACGTAGGAGAAGATGTATGGGAAATGCAAGCTAACATCTATCTCGCTGATGTTCTTTTTCTGAGAAAGTGGTCATTGCAAATCAGTTAGGATGCGGTTGCCTGCAGGTTACAGAGAACCCAGCCAAACCGGTTCCAGCAGGAAGGGGGTGGTGTGACCCTCGGACTTGTCTTCCTTCTGTGGATGGTTTTATTCTTGGGCTGGTGGTGAGCTAAGATTTAGCAGTTCTGAGACCCATTTCGGGGCAGACAATGTTCAGAGGAGCAGAGAGTTGCTTGCAGAAGCTCTTCCGGAAGAAGAACTCTTCTGGGAAGAACATTCTCAGGGTTCCCCAGTTGCCTTTGTCTCAATATTCCACCTATGAACTCTGCCGTGGTCAGGCCAGCCTGGCCCACTGCTGGAGCGGGGCTGAGGTCACTTCCCGGAGGAACACAACACAGAATATCACTGGGATTCCATGAGGAAGGGGGAGAGGAAGGTGCAGTCCCAGGACGAGCCTCCTGGCAGGACATGCTAGGACCTTTAGGGATGAATTTACTCTTGGGTGACCTGTGCCCCTCTTATGAATCAGTACCTCACATCAGGGGGATGACTGGTGTTGGGGAAATGAGTCTGATATCACGGTAGAAAGCCCAGCTAACATCAACTCTTTTCTGTATTTTTTTGGACTCCTGGCTGTATTTTTAGCGTTCTGCCTGAGTCATTAATTCACCGTGCACTTGCTGAGACCCACCCTCCGTCTGGCCCTGTTCCAGGGGCCAGAGACATGGTGGTGAGCCAGCCTGGCATGGTTCGTCTTCGTGAGGGGAAAGTTCAGTAAACAGATTAACAAAAGGGATCACTTTGAATAATGGAAGTGCCACGTAGAAAACCAGATGGGATGTTGGAATCTGGAGCAAGGGAAGAACTGGCAACATAGTTTGCAGGGCCTGCTGTGTCCAAAAAAGCAAGGCAGGGCCCTTGTTCAGAAACTGGGATGGATTTCAAGATGACCAGGTAAAGCATTAAGCTGAGCACAGGACCCTCTGAGCCTGGGGCCCCTGCACCGGGGCTGGCCCCTCACCCATGACTCCAGCCCTGGGCAGGGAACTGCTTTGGGTAGGGTGATCAGGGAAGGCTTCACTGAGGAGGTGACATTGGGATTGGATTCCGGTGAGAGCTGGGGTAAAACATTCTGGCAATGGTCCTGCTGGGATTTGCAGCTTGGCTTTTCAAAGATGCAACAAGAAGAGGCCACCAGGGGAAAGCTGCACAAAGTGATGTCAAAGGGCAGGATGAAGGAGGTCAAAGGGCAGGATGAAGGAGGTCAAAGGGCAGGATGAGGATGTAGGTACTCAGATGGTGTAGGCTGGCGGGGACGCTGCTCCACTAACGACCTTCCAAGCTTCATGATCTCACACGTGTGGATTTTGGCCTCTGCCAATGAAGAAACTTTGTAAGACAAGACATGCCTGGTTGGAGTTTTGCTCCAAGAAGTTCACTCTGGTGTCCGGGTACGAAGAAAGAAGATCACAGTTAAGAGGTTCTTCCAGTTACCCAGGAAAAAGATAAGCCAGGATAAAACAAACCTAGGAAGAATCTTTATACAGACCGACAAATAAATGGTTATGTACATGGGACTATATTTATTATATTTATTCAAATATTATATCTTGGGATGTGCATGGACTTCGCATACCTGCACTCGTTATTACGCTAAGGTTATATACTTACAGGTATGTGAAGTACAATATTACACAGCTGTGTTTAGTTAAAAATCTGAAAATACCCTAATACCCTATTTCTACATCAGGAGAATTCAACTCTAATTATGTCCTCCTTACTCTTCCCAGCGTGATCCTGCGTTGCGTGGACATTGATACAACTTCAGTTCCAGCCTCTCCTACCCTCTCGCGCTGTGGTCCAAAACAGCAAACAGCTTGTGACTCATCACACAGTTCAGGACTTGCCCTCGCCCTGGCAAGGCTGCTTTGCTGGACCCTCTGCCTGGAAAGACCTCTCTGTGCCTTTCTGCAACCCATCACTAAGGCTTCCACCTGCAACCAGAGCTACGGTGTGTTTTTCTCCTAGAGAGACTGCGAGGTCCAGGTTGACAGGGACTGTCTGTGTGTGTGAGGGCATCTGCAAAAGGTGTCTGCCATTGCCTGGGCCCTCCACGCATTTTGTGGAATGAAGCAACAGGAGTGGCCGGAGGTAACAGGAAGGAGTGTGGGTTTTCACCCCCTTGTCCCAGGTTCAGCTCCCACCTCGGCAGTTTACTAGCTGTTTGATCGTAATCTCTCTGAGTCTCAGGCTTGCCACCTGTATGGGGAGATGACAGTAGTTCCTGCCTTGTGTTGGTTTGCCAGGGCTGCCGTAACAAAGTACCACGGACGGGGGCTTAAACGATGGGAATTTACTTTCAGAGTTTTGGAGCCTGGCCGTGGGAGATCGAGGTGTGGGCAAGATTGGTTCCCTCTGAGGCCTCTCTCCTTCGCTTGCATTTGATCATCCTCTCTCCCTGTGTCCGCAAATAGTCTTTCCTCTGCAAGAGTCTGTGTCGTACGTAATCTCCTTTTCTTTTAAGTGTGACAGTGAGATTGGATTAGGGTCCACTCAGTGATCTCACTTAACCTTAATGACCTCTGCAAAGACACGGTCTTCAAACACAGTCACACTGGGGGCTAAGGCTTCAACATGGATTTGAGGGACCACAGTTCAGCTCAGAACACTACCTTCTCGACTTATTACTCACCTTGCACGTGGCCATGAGTGACATGTCCTCAGTCCCATCTACACGCAAGGCGATGGATTTAAAAAGACATCTGATCGTGTGAGCTAAGAAGTGTTTCACTCTCTTATATGAGCAGAGTTTAAGCTGAGAGAGGAATAAACACGGAGGGTCTGCAGTGGCTCCTGATTGAAACATTGAGGTTGGCGGAGCTCAGGCAAACCTCCACCATCTACACCACGTTTCCTCACAGCCTTTCATCCCATGCCAACGCGTTTGTTAACCATTCCATGCGGATATGTCTTGTCCTCTCAGATGACGTGCTCGTGGTGGCCTGCGGCAACACTTATCCTTGCGTGTGTCCCTCTGGCTGGCATTATGTTGAAGAGACTTTTACTGATCAAGTTCAGTAGTCAGCACTCATGACTTCCCTCTGTGCTGGGTTGCGGGGGGAGGGGAGGAAGGGGAGGGGGAAGTGAGTGTCCAGAGCAGATTCCCTTTGCCGCCTTCAAATGCAGCAGGGGAGCCACTGCAGCTTCCTGACCAGATGGAGCTAACTCAGGCCACCCCACCCTAGGGGAGCCCATGGGGGTTCTCCCCTGTAGGAATAACTCTCCCTACCTCTTTCCTAGTGCTCAGTGACAGTTTCAGAGACAGTTGCACATGTCACCCGGCACAGTGTTTGTCTCACAGCAGATGTGACATGATAAACGACAGTTGGGGGTGTAAATGATCATTTGGGGTGTTTTCCTCTTACACCTATTCCGCCCACAGAAGAGCCTCTTGTTAGTTTCTATCTTACTGCCTAGTCCTGTGTTTGGCGTCTACCATCACTTAATACACTTCGTGCGTTAAATACATCACTTAACCCATGTCCACTATTGTTTTGTCTTTAGATTCAGTACCAGTAGAAAATCTGCACCTTTTGTGAGTTTTAAGTGTTCTCTTACAGGCAGAGAAACACGTATAAGGCCCCCTCCTCCTGGGTGGCCTCACTTCTTCCTGGCAGGTGGCCTGGGTTTCTCCCCTCTCATCCTCCAGCCGGGCACACTTGTGCAGTAGAAGATGTGCAAACACCCAGTGTCCCTAGTGCTTTCCACCTGAGGCTGGGACGAGAAACTGGAAGGGTCCTTTGGGCGTGGGGAGAAAAAGCCTTTCTTTGTTTTCTTCCCGATATCATCTCTCCCTCCCACAGTGAGGATGAGTTGAAATGATTTCAGTTACAAAAGAACTTCATGGAAGAATTTAAATATTGGTTACGCCTGTAAGTTGAATTCAATTTACTCTTCTATAAAGAGTATTTGAAATTGATCACCTTCTTGAGAAATGAAGAGGGATTCTTCAGTCAACAAAGATTTATTGAGCTCTGATGTGCCAGACACTGGGGAACCCAAAACACAACAGAAAAAGGAAATCCCTGCCTTCATGGAGCTTAGACTAGGGGAGAGAGACAACAAACAAATAAAACACCTAGTACACCCGATGGTGGTTAAGTGTTGGGCGGGGATGAGGTGGTGGGATGGGGTGCAGGTAGTCGATATAATTAATAGCCTGGTTCCTGGGGGCCTCCCCGAGGTGTCCCTTGAGCAGAGAGGGAGGTCGTGGAAGGATCCAGCTTCCAGAATATTTCTGGGGAGAGACCCCAAGGCAGCAGGAGATAGAGGTGAGAGCAAGCACGGCTGTTGACACAGGGTCAGGAGACCCTGGTGGCTGCAGCTTCCAGAAGCATGTGCAGTGGAGGCTTGGAGGGACCAAGTGCAGAGAGTTCTGGTGGCCACCTGAGTGAACGCGGAAGGGCCTGGAATGAGTGGAGCAGAAGAGGTGGGAGGCTGACCAGTCCCTGGAGTGATCACTGACTTCTCTGTGGGAGGACACGTTGCAGGAGGGAGGTGAAGGCAGCACAGGAAGCAAGCTGTGGACTCGGTCCACGTTCATGGGAAAGAAAGCCTGTCGGAACCAGCTTTGCTTCTGCTTAGAGAGCGGGGTGGCGTGTCAGAGACCCCGTCAGTATGAGGCTTTCACTCTGGAATCTGAATGCAGCTGCTCCTCCAGGGGAGCGAGGACTCCCAGCCTAGTTTCTCCTGGAAAGGAATCTCATTGACAAAAAGCATGAAATCTAAAACAGTCAGTGTGGGTACGTGGGTTTGCCATAGCTGTCTTCTCATCAAAACACTCCAGAATGTTACTCTCAATTACATTTGCCAACTCTGTGGACGGGGAGCTCACTCACACTTGTAAATTGCTTCACCTTCTGGATTAGACCACATGGGTTTGTCTACATCTGGAGAGAATTACATGAAATGTGTTTCTTTTTCTTTTTTAAAAATTTTAATAACATTTTCTTTTCTTTTTCTTTTATACTTTGTGATTTTGGGTTTCTTTTCTTTTTACTTTTTATTTTATATTGGAGTATGGTTGATTAACAATGTTGTGTTAGTTTCAGGTGTACAGCAAAGTGATTCACTTATACATGTATCTATATTTTTCAAATTCTTTTCCCATGTAGGTTGTTACAGAATATTGAGCAGCATTCCCTGTGCTATACAGTAGGTCCTTGTTGGTTATCCATTTTATATACAGCAGTGTGTACATGTCAATCCCAAACTCCCTAACTATCACCGTCCCTTCCCCTTCTCCACCCCCATAACCATAAGTTCGTTCTCTAAGTCTGTGAGTCTGTTTCTGTTTTGTAAATAACTTAATTTGTATCAATGTTTTTTTAGATTCCTCATATAAGCGGTATCATATAATATTTGTCTTTCCAGTATGACAATTTTTAGGTCCATCCATGTTGCTGCAAATGGCATAATTTCATTCTTTTGAATGGCTGAGTAATATTCTATTGTATGTATGTATATACATGAAATATATTGGGCTGGCCAAAAAGTTCATTCGGGGTCTTCCATAAGATGTTATGGAGAAACTCGAACGAACTTTTTGGCCAACCCAATGTTTCTCTTATTTGCAGGTCAAGAAGTTTGCAGGCTGCAAGGTAAATTATTCTCTGAGCCTTTTCAGTCTGAGCTTCTAACTGTAAAATGTCATTTTTGTTTATCAGTTTCGTGCCTGATCAGAAAACCTTCTGTCTTCTAGGATTCCCCCTGCTCCTTTTATTAAATTATCTCTTATTAGGAACTAGATACCTTCTTGTGATGAGAAAAAATGAATTCAGGATCTGTTACTAGGGCAATGGGTATGAGAAGTATGTAGTATGCCCAGATCGCAGAACTGTAGAAAGATGCAGAATTTCTTTCTTTCTTTCTTTTTTTTTTGCTGTACGCGGGCCTCTCACTGCTGTGGCCTCTCCCGTTGTGGAGCACAGGCTCCGGACGCGCAGGCTCAGCGGCCATGGCTCACGGGCCCAGCCGCTCCGCGGCATGTGGGATCCTCCCGGACCGGGGCACGAACCCGTGTCCCCTGCATCGGCAGGCGGACTCCCAACCACCACGCCACCAGGGAAGCCCCAGAATTTCTTTAATTTCATTTATTGCTCCAATAGGAGGAGATAAAACTGTCTTCTGAAGACGCAGAGGAGAGAGCAGGGTTCTTCTCACTCTTTTCCTTATCTCTGTCTCTGCTGTCTCCCTTCTTTCCCTTTTCTCATTTGGAGCCAATTTTCCTGTACAAAAACTGTAGATGAACATTTCCTGCTGAAAGGAATCCTGAGACGTTGCTGGGCCTCATGGACCCCCTCCCCCAAATACATAGAGACTTTTTAATGGTGTAGCAGTAGGATATCTTGTCAAATTTCCTCACTTCACTTCAGCTATCATTTGAGTATCTGCCTTACATCTGTCCACAAACCAGCCATTCCCCCAAGATGAGGACCACCCTTTATTCCTTTCCTTATCTACTGAAGGTCCCTGTTTCATATCCTGTACATAGTGAGCCCTAAGTGGATATCTGTGAATTGTATTTGAACCCACTCTCCAAATCCAGGACCCAGGAAATGGTGCTCAGTCACCATGAGGGCAGAATCTCACCTCCTCCAGTACCTACCCTGGGGTTTTGAATGTAGCAGGTAATTCCTAGCCATCCGACTACATTACAAAAGTAAAATTGCCTTGTCTCAGAGTTAAACCTCCATTTAAGATGTGTGAAGGCTACGTGAGGGTCTGTAATTAACTGGAAATGCGGAAGTATACAAGAACTCAATTTCCTTTTTAACCTTCATTTTAAAATTTTGAGAGCCTTTTGAATCTTGGTATTTTGTGAGTTCTCATTGAGGGGCTTGTCTGGATACGGTGGTGAGTCCTCCCACAGCTGATCTAGGTGCAGTATTTTATTTTTATTTAATTTTTATTTTATATTAGGGTGTAGTTGATTTACAATGTTGTGTTAGTTTCAGGTACACAGCAAAGTGATTCAGTTATACATACAGCCATTCTTTTTCAGAGTCTTCTCCCATGGAGGTTATTACAGAATATTGAGTAGAGTTCCCTGGGCTATACAGTAGGTCCTTATTGATTATCTATTTTATATATAGTGGTGTGTATATGCTAATCCCAAACTCCTAGTTTATCCTCTCCCCACCCTTCCCCTTTGGTACCATTAGTTTGTTTTCAAAGTCTGTGGGTCTGTTTCTGTTTTGTAAATAAGTTCATTTGTATCATCTTTTTAGATTCCAAATATAAGTGATATTATATGATATTTGTCTTTGATTTACTTTCACTTAGTATAGTAATCTCTAGGTCTATCCATGTTGTTTCAAATGGCATTATTTCATTCTTTTTTATGGCTAATATTCCACTGTGTATATGTACCACATCTTCTTTATCCGTTCATCAGTCGATGGGCATTTAGGTTGCTTCCATGTCTTGGCTATTTTAAACAGTGCTGCTATGAACATGGGCGGGGGGTGCATGCATTTTTTCAAATAGGTGCAATAATTTCTTAACTACTGACTAAAATCCCTCGTTACTGATGAATTTAAAGTGACAGTGATTTGTGTTAGCAAAAGATGAATTGTTAAACAGAGTGTGTTGAAAACATAACATCGTAGGGATGCATACAATTTAGAAAGAGTCAGTGATGAGTTATTTTGTGTTTGGTTGGAAGTTGAAAGGGGGATTTAGACTCATGTAAAGTTCCCAAGGCACCCATTAATAGCCTATTTCATGTCCCTGATTCTTGCAAAGTAAAGATATTATGCTACAGAGTCTCTTAAAATTAAGGCAATATGGGTGAAAAAATATCACATTTGATTTATACATTCTTTAGTTTTTCCATGAAGTCTGGTTCTTAAGCTTGGAGATTTTCTGTTATTTTCTTGTTTGCATTGGTGTCTAGAGAGACATTTGCCTACATTATAACTTATGAGAATGTTACTTTTCCCCCCTAGGCCAGAAAACAAACCAAATGGTCAGATATTCTTGGTTTTCTGCCTCAAAAAATTCCTGGTTAAGGTCTGTTGCTCAGACCTTACTCACAATTTATTACACCAAAGAAAGACACACTTGGGGAAAATGATCCCGGGGGCCTCTCTTACCCATGTCTGCTTTAGCATTCTGGGCTCAGGACCTGAAAGACCTGCTCAACACAGAGACTACATGGCTCTTTTCTTTCCTTCCTTCAATCTCCTTTCTTCTAAATCCTTTCTCTTTTTCTCTTGGTTTTTCTATTTCTCTGTTGAGAATTGGCCCTCTTCTCACTTCTTTCTCACCTCAGGCAACTCTGTCTCATTTGTCCCATTGTAAGAAAATCCCAAGTGTAGAACAAAACCCCAAGTCCATTTCCCAGCCTCATTCTTTTGTACATCCCGGTAGAACGACTTTTCTCAGAAATTCCACTTCTCTTCCATTCTGGAAACTGCAAGTTGCTCACTGATCATGGCTATGTTTTTTTATTTGAGTTGAGGGAATCATAATCCCAAAGCCATCATCCAAGTGGAGGGTTATGCATTTTTGATTGATTCTTTAAGTTTTTTGTCAAATTCCCCTTTTTTGTGTTCAAAACTGCCCTCCTTCTATGACTAATTCAAAATGGCCAAAATCGGTTATGACAGAAACAAGGTTAACATGAACTGAAGCAGTCAGACTAAATATTGGGGGAAACACATTTTTTTTCTTAAATCTCAAGTTAATGAACAGACATTATTACTGACTATCCTATTTTGTTTGTGCTTTTGGTGTCAAAGATGCAGATTCACATCTGAGTTCTTAGTTCAGCTGTTTAGGCTCCTATAACAAAGCACGGTAGACTGTATGGCTTACAAACAAGAAACTTATTCTCATGGTTCTGGAACCTGGAAGTCCAAGATCAGGGAGCCACCTGGTGGGTTCTGGTGAGGACCCTATTCCAGGTTGTAGACAGCTATCTTCTCCTTGTGTCCTCACATGGTGAAAGGAGAGCTTTTCCAAGGACACTAGTTCCATTCATGGGGGTTCCATGCTCATGACTCAAACACCTCCCAAAAGTCCACCTCCCATTACCATCACCTTGGGGTTAAGATTTCAACATATGAATTTGAGGACGATGTAAAGATTCAGTCCATTGCAGAAGATGAACTCATTAAACATCTAATATATGTTAGACAGTTAAAGGTAAAGTATTAGTTCTATCTCATAGTCCAGACCTGGTACTGAGTAGGAGAGGAAACTGGACAAGCCATGACGTAAAGTGCTTGTAGGAAGCTCAGAACTAAAGAACCAAAATGTGTTTGTCTTTGGAAAATGGTGGTTTAATAAAATAATAACAGCTGTGACTACTATTATGACAACAACTATTACTACTACTCTACTACAACTACTCTTCCTATTACTTCTACTGCTATTGTTGCTATTACTATATCACTACTATGACAACTATTACTACTATTACTACTATTGCTACTACTACTATCACCATCACCATTTAAATTTACTAGCTACCTATACATTGGACACTTTATAAAAATTTTTTTCTAACCCTCACAGGGACCCTTCAAGACAGATATTATACTCATTTTACAGAAGAGTAAACACTCAGAGAGTTGGGTGATACACCCAGCTAATAAGTTGCTGGGCTGAAATTTGAACTGAGATATTTCTAGCTCCAAAGCTTCCTTCATTCCAATACACATTAGTGCAATCTAAGTCTAATAGAAAGCAGATGAGGTCATTCACGTGTGTGTGTTAGGGGGTGCGGGGAAGGGTCAGTGGGGTGGGGAGCTGCAGAGGGGAAGAACCAAGGGAGAGAAGGTGGGCCTGTGAATGGGTCCAGTAGAGCCCTGATGACAGCAGAGGAAGGATTATCCAGGCAGGTACTTCTACTCTGGACCTTAGAGGCTGAGAGGGATTTCTGATATAACTTCAGACCTGATTTAAAATGTTCACTTACTTGGATGAAGACTTAGGACAAGTGCTTATCAAAAATATGGATACTGTGAGTCCAGCATGAATATACTGGCTATCAGAATCAGGACTTCCAAACAGCTAAACAAATTTAGAAATTGCTCTGAATCTAAAAAGATCAATGTAAAATTGTATCCTTAAGTAAAAAAAAAAACAACTGCAAAAAACAAACAAACAAACAAAAAAACCAAAAAGACAAACCACACACACAGAGAAAAGACATAGTTAAATAGCAGGACGGGTAAAAGAGCATTAAAGGTTTTGCCTGCCCTGACCTTGATGTAGACCATCCATGAAAGTGAGGTTGCCTAACAGAGTTACGCTGCGTTCACTTGCATTAATAGATGTAGAGAGTGAAGAACAGCGTTTCATAGGACATTATAGGGCTAAGAACATTCAGAACCAAGTTTCTATTTGATCAGGGCACTAAAGATGAGGATGCACAGGACTGGTTGTGATAACTGGACTTGGAGAAGACTAAGTGGGGAGATGACAGCTGCCCTGAAATACTTAAAGGACCACCACATGGAAGATGGATTAGAAGCATTCTGAGAGTACCAGAGGTCAGGACTGGTATCAGTGGGGAACATTATAGAGAATTGATTTCAATTCATTCTAGGGAAGAAGGATGTTCTCACAATTAAAGCTGTCCATGACTGAATGGGCTGCCTCATACAGTAGTAATGAGACTGTGGCCTTCTTGAGAAAATTTAATTACCAGGAAGTTCTCAAGTGCTCAATTTTATTTTTAATTCCCTTTTAAGAAATTAAAAATAATCTTGAACTATGTTGCCAATATATTATTATATGATAATATCTTTCCTACATTGTATGATCAAATTTTATGTTACCTTTGCGTTATTTTTTTTTTTTTCTTAAAGACATCGGCAAGTTGGTTTTGTTGATTTATGCATAATTGTGTTTGGTGTTTGCCACGGAGAGATGCTGACATTTAGGTGAGTTTACATCTTGAAAAAAACTGGAGTCACTGCTAAGTGCTTCTTTCTGTTGACAAAAGCTGATATCAAGATTGGAAATGATGCAAACTTTCTAACATATATCAGCCTACTGTACTGAAATTGTTGACATATCTTTCTATCACTAGACTGCAAGTTTCATGAGAATAGTGGTTTTGTCTTGTCCTTTATATTCTCACACATCGGGCCATAGTAATCATTCAATTAAGTTTTTTTAAAATAAATGAATAAATGATTTACCAGAATGTTCAAACAGAATCTAAATACATGAATTAATGAGTGAATGAATGAATGAACGTAAATTGACTTATATATCAGGCCAAAGTTTGGTTGCAGACTAAAGGGCATTTTCACTTCCAAGATTGTATAATTCTGTCCTCAGAATTCATTCTATACGCTTTAATGTGGAGAGAATTTCAAGTAAAATAGAGATGTCTGTGGAAGGGTTGAAAGAATGAAGAATGAGAAGAAATAGCAGTGGAAAAGCTTTGGGGAAGATGTGAACAGTGAACTGGGCCAGATAAATGTAGAATTTGAATTGGCAGAGAACATTTTGGGTACAAATAGCGTAAGTGGATTGCATGGAATTAGGAAGGTGAAGGATACATTTCCTTAAGGAGCTATGATTTCCAGAGCAATCCACTCCACGTCACATGATATGGTAATTGAAGTCCTGGATTATGGGGTTCATGGGGTGGGGTTGAAGGTAGAGGAGAGAATCTGACAGATGTTTTCAGGGTTGCTAAGGGTATTAGAAACTAGAGCATCATTTTTGAAAAGTGAGCAATTTCTCTTCATGTGCCTTGAATTATCAATAAAAGTAGTAGTTTGGTTTGCAAAGTGGAAAACTACATAATTAAAACAAGCAGATATATGTGAAGTTGTCTGCTCTGACTTAGAATTGTGTGCTGATCACTAAATCACAAATAAGCCTTTCTCCTCCCCCTGACTTACCCCCACCTTGACGCTTCCTGAGAACAAGAATGATTGTGAATGTCCTAAATTTTTAGGATCATGGGATGCTAATGATAGGAGGGAGTTTAGAAAATATTTTGTCCACTTTTCTTAGGAACCAGAGGATGGCTCAGAGTTCATGGTTAGTTGGAGGTGAAGGCAAGGCTCACGCCTGAGCCTCTTGATTCTTCTCACAAAGCTTTGTTCACATCTGTGAGACTGCTGCCCTCACCCCGAAGTCAGCAGGTAAAATAGTAAGTGGATCTAAGTCTTCCAAAAATCTGTGTGGCATATGTGTATGAGAGAGGGCTGAACAAAGAGAGATGCATGGGCATACAGACACTACAGCACAGAAGGCCACAGAAGCCCTGGTGGGGAGGGTGGGAGGGGGCTCCAGGAAGGACAGGGAGTTGTCAACAGGGCCGAGGACTGCAGTGATTCATCCTGACAACCAACCTCTAAGGTGGATTTGATCCCATTTAAATGCATGGGAATGCAGGGCAGAGAGGTTGAGTCACATGACCAGGGCCCTGCAGCTGTGAAGTGGCAGAGCTCCAATCCAAACTACAGGCTCCATCTCTGTGTCCACATCACCGCATGCTGGTGATGCAGGGTGTGTGTGGGGGGGTGTGCTTGTGTGCCTACATGGTTGTTATGGGTGGAATTGTTTCCCCCCGCAAATATGTAAGTTGAAGCTCTAACCCCAAATACCTCAGAATGTGATCTTATTTGGAGACAGGGTCTCTATAGGGGTAAGCAAGTTAAAATGTGAGGTCTTTAGTGTGGGCCCTAATCCAATATAACCGGTGTCCCACAAAGAGGAAATTTGGAGAAAGCCATGAAAACATGAAGATGGCCATCTACAAACCAAGGAGAGAGGCCTGGAACACATCCTTCCTCACAGCCTCAGAAGCAATCGACCCTGTGGAAACCTTGATTTTGGTTCTGGTCTCTAGATGTGTGAGACAATAGATTTCTGTTGTTTAAATGCCCCGTCAGTGGTACTTGTTACAGCAGCTCTAGGCACTAATACAGATGCGTTCTGGTGTCCTTTTATTGGCCTTCTCTATTGGAAAACATTTGTCTCAGTTCAACATAAAGATAACTAATATGAAGCTTTATTTTCTTTTAGAGTAGTTATATATACATACATATATATAAATATATGAACATAATTGTTCCATTTTAACCATTGTTTTATTGGGGTATAGTTGCTTTACAATGTTGTGTTAGTTTCTGCTGTATAATGAAGTGAATCAGCTATACATATACATATATGCCCTCCTTCTTGGACTTCCCTCCCACTCACCCCCATCCCACCCATCTAGGTCACCACAGAGCACTGAGCTGAGCTCCCTGTGCTATACAGAAGGTTCCCACTATTTTAAGTGTACCATCTGTGGTATTGACTACATTCACAGTGTTGGGCAACCATCACCACTCTGTTTCCAAAACTTTCTCATCACCCCAAAGAAAAACTCTAATGTAGGACTTTCTTACTCCATCTGTGAAGTTTAGATATGTTTAACATATCTATTTCTGCGCATCTCTGATGGTGATTATGAGACATAGGCTTGCACCTAACAGAAATGCCATCATTGTTAGCTGGGCAACTAGAATCAATGACACGTAGAGGAAGACGCTCTCTCTTGGTTCTTGTAGGCTCTCATCCTCTGCCCTCACCCCACCCCTTATCTCACACTTGCCCCACTGTCTCCGGGCTTCCCGCATGTTCTCAGATCATGCTTTGGTCTCCAGGCCTTTCCCTCTGCCTGGAAGTGTCTCCCAGACAGCACACTGCACGTGCCCTCAGCACATCTGGTCTCTACACACACCACCTTCTCAGAGATGCTTTCCTGACCAGTCATCTGAAACATCACTGTTTCATGCGGTTCTCAGTCTTTGCAGAGTAACGTGATGGCTAGAAATGCCTGGGGCCCCTCACCTGGGCCCCGTGAGCTTCCCACAGACGTCTCCCCTTTCCAAACTAGTGTGATGACTGGACCAACTCTTGTGCTTCTTACTATGATTGCAAGATGCCCTTCAGCAATAGTCATCAGGAATTTTGAACAAAAGAAATTTATTACTTATGGGACCTGGAGCGTAAAAGGCACACCAGGAAGCACACAGCAATGTGTGTGTGTGCGTGTGTGTGTGTGTGTGTGTGTGTGTGTGTGTGTGTGTGAGAGAGAGAGAGAGAGAGAGAGAGAGAGAGAGAACTAGCACAGGCCTGGGGTTCTGCTTTTATGAAGGTTGAGAGTGATGTCTAGGGTTTCCTTGGCTCACTCTTTATTGGCGGATTTAAAACATAAGAGTGGAAATTTAAAATTCGGGAAGAGAGAAAGAAACAAAAGAACAAGCGGCCCAAATGTCCAGTTACCTGAATTAACGAGCATCTCTAAAACGAAGGAGACTCATGGGGGTGGGGCATCCAGGCTCTTTACCTAGTGATGCGGCTGGCAGTGTGCTTAATCCAGACAGCCTTCGTTGAAGAGGATGCCCCTTTGAAGTGGATGCCTCAGCATTCAAAGCTTAAGTCGGGCACGTGCTTTACGAAAAGAAAAGCCAACTGTCAGGGCTCAAACTACAATCAAATCTCACTCAGACCCTGATTTTTTTAAATAATATTTATCACTACCTGACATCATGTTCTCTATTTGTCATCTATCTCTCTCACTGAAGTGAGGCGGGTACTTTGTTTACTGCTATACATCTCGCCTCTAGAGCAGTGCCTTGGCCATTATAGTCATTCAGTAAATATTTGTGGATTAAATGCATGCATTTATCCATTTATTCCTACATTCAATACATTCCTAAGACACCCATCCTTTACCTGCCGGGGCCACAATCAGGCGCACACTCAGGGGAGGGAGAATCACGGCTGGCTTTTTCCCATCACTCTCCCAGGTCCCCATCAGACCCTGACTCCCAATGTCCATGTACATGGGCTCTGTTCATTGGGAGCCACCTTACCCTAAGGATGGTCCCTTTGGGTGTCATTTCTTTGAAGATGACTCAAGTTTTGGGGCTGCCTGTCCTCGCCCAGCTCTAGAGGGAGGGTGCCCCCTCCCCTCTCTCCCTGCAGCACCATCTCCTCACTCAGGGGATCCAGGCAGTTCCCCGCCTGCCTCAGCTTTGGTTAGTCCCGTGGTACCCAAGTGCCTGAGATGTACGACAGGTTCTCTAATGGGCTTCCTGAGGATCCCTGCATGAGGTTTAAAGGGGTGGAAGTTCCTCCTAAAGACATTCTCACTCTCCAATCCCTTTGATCCAACTTTAAGCCCCCAGCCCTGCCTCTTATAAAGCCTTGGAGAGAGAATAAGGTGTAGGAAATTTTTTCTCTTTAGGAAGAGGATCATTCCTTAGGATGGTTTGTACCCTCTCTTCAGCAGCTGTCTGCACTGAACACTCTGGTTTTAGCTTTTGGACCTCAGAGGAAACTAAGATGATGGGAAAACTCCCCTTTACTCCCTCGTTTACAGTCTAAGGAGAATCCAAACCCTCCCCTCCTCTATTTCCTCGTTGGATACTACCCCCTTCACTGTGCACACCTACCCATCTGCTGTCTATGCTGAAGTTGTAACCTTGAGTCACTTGGTTGCATATCCTCAGCGATTTCACCTCCTTTTCTACACTCTTGTCTATCCAACCGTCTCCCTTATCCAATCTGACTGGGCGCTGAGCACAGCTGCAGGGATCATACCGCCTGGAAGCCGGGTCCTCACCTGGTCAACTCGGGGTTGTAGTCCCCATGGTACTATTTATTTTATGCTATTCCATTTCATAGCTGTTTTATTATCCCCAGGAGCCATATTAAATCTTCAGTGAGTTCTTCAAACCACCTGTCACACACTCACTCCTTCCGCCTCAGCATCTGATCAAGGCTATCCAGATCCTTTGTGGAGCTCCCCAACCTTCAAGAATCAGGAAAATGTGCCAGAGCAGGCATTAAAATGTAGTGCAGCTCTATTTACAATAGCCAGGACATGGAACCAACCTAAATGTCCATCAACAGAGGAATGGATAAAGAAGATGTGGCACATATGCACAATGGAATATTACTCAGCCATAAAAAGAAACGAAATTGAGTTATTTGTAGTGAGGTGGATGGACTAGAGTCAGTCATACAGAGTGAAGTAACTCAGAAAGAGAAAAACAAATACCGTATGCTAACACATATATATGGAATCTAAAAAACAAACAAAAAAATGGTCATGAAGAATCTAGGGGCAAGATGGGAATAAAGATGCAGACCTACTAGATAATGGACTTGAGGATACAGGGAGGGGGAAGGGTAACATGGGACAACGTGAGAGAGTGGCATGGACTGATATACACTACCAAATGTAAAATAGATAGCTAGTGGGAAGCAGCTGCATAGCATAGGGAGATCAGCTTGGTGCTTTGTGACCACCTAAAGGGGTGGGATAGGGAGGGTGGGAGGGAGACACAAGAGGGAGGAGATATGGGGACATATGTATATGTATAATTGATTCACTTTGTTATAAAGCAGAAACTAACACACCATTGTAAAGCAGTTATACTCCAATAAAGATGTAAAAAAAAAAAAAAAGAAACCTGGAACATGCTGTAGGGAGATCAGGCCTGGCTTCGTGGGTGTGTGACACGTGCAGTAGGGCACACCACCCCTCCCTTGATCCCCCCCCAACTATTCAGAAGGGCGCCACACCCGGTGTAAGGCTCTGCTGCTGCTGTCTGAAAGTCTTCACAGTTTTGTCTTTGAACTTGTGTTTGGTGCGTGAGCAGAGGAGGTACATGCGATATGTGTGTCCTCCGTACCTCACTGCTACATTTGCATATTGCATTTGTAATGCGCTGTAAGAATTACTATGGTCCCACTAAGTGTGGTGGGGTTCAGAGAGACCCAGAGTAAGTACAAGCTCAGCCTGTGAAGTCTATGAGTGTGTAAGGGGCACCGGCAGCCCCCCAAGGCCATGCTTTCCTTTTCAGCCAGGGCTTGCAAACAAAAAGAAAGCAATGGCATTTTAAGAAAAAGAACAGCCAAGGAAACGTGACACATTCCTTCCTAGTAGTGTTACTTTCCTGTGTTAACCAACCAGTTCAGCTGCAGATAATAGCACAGAAGGAAAAGAAGAGGGAATCCATAGTTCCTTTTCCTTTCCATCCTTCCTTATTCACCAAGTGCGAAGAATGTGGGTAGAAAGTGCACATAGTAAGAAGTGAATTAAATACAGTTGAGTTCATTTTGTGCAGCATTTCCTCTTCTCTGGTAAGAACAAAGTACATACGTAGGTACATGCTATGAAATATAAATATGCACTTTTGATGATTCTATCTAAAACTTAAATGAGTTTATACTCTCCATTAAAACTGACCTTGCGTGATATAAAGATAAATGGTAAAGTCTGTGTTAATAATTAAAACATATATAAGTTTACTTATAATGTCATTAAGCTCAAGCAAAATAAACATCATGGCTGTTCCAGAGAGGTCACTGAGGAAAGGACAGGAGTTTCTGTTTTAGTACGTTTCACAGAATTTTTTCCAGCCTTCTGAACTAGCGGTTGCTCATTTCCACTTTGTACTGAGTCTATCACCAATTGTGTAGCCTGTTTCTGAGAAAATACTGACTGCTCCCCGGGATGCAAAATTGACTGGCTACATCTTACGTCCACATTCACTCCCTCTGTCACCTGGTCAGCAGGCATTTCGTCCATAAGCTATTTGGTCCATGACAAAGGTCCTTGATATTTGGTCCTGTCCAAAACCACTTGGCATGGGCCTAATATGCTCATGGGCATTTGGACAGGACCAAATATACTGCAAGACTCTACCTTGCTCTAAAACACCTAGAGAGGGTGCAGCTGTTAGACAGAGGGTGGTGCCAAAGCCCAGCAGTGCCACGTGAAGAGGACCCTAAGGTAGGGCAGGGCGCCTGGAGTTAAGATCCAGTCTGTTTCTAGTTGGCTTGATTCTTGGGACTTTGGCCTTGCCCTTGAGGAATTTTTCCACCTGTAAATTGAGATTAGATTATGTAGATCGCTGTCAATTCTAAGATAGCTAATTTTAGATTTCTGTGAGTAGCTGACACATGAAACATTGGTTAAGTACCTCTTCACCCCAAAGCCACTGTAAACAGACAGAAAATCTGGGTAAATGTAGTATACACACCATGCAAATGGGGCTGTCAGTGAAGTTCCCTTTTGTAGCCCTAGAACAAAATTTCTACCCAAACTCCTCCCATGTGGAATATCTCAAGTTTCCCTTGTCCATCACTGCCTTTCTGAAATGTTGGTGGGGCACGGGGCAGGGATGATACCCAATTATTTTGTTTTACTCACAGAGTATCTAAATTATTATGTCAGAAGTCTTTAACACACACACACACACACACACACACACACACACACACACATAACGTCTCAGATGTCAGCAATGCTTCAGTCATTTTGTCTCATGACAGATGCATCCCAAACAGAGCTCTTCTGTCTTCTTTCAAGAGGTCTAATCTTCAGGTAGGGGGATGGATTTCTCTACAACCCTACAGCTTTGAGAGATGTGGACAATCCTAATAGTACCTAAGTGGAAAATCTCTCACAGCCAGGGTGGCCCTGAGCTACTCTCTTAGTCTTGACCCTGGGAGGGTCCTGCCCAGTTGCCTCTGAACTGTTTTCATTCTCAGTCCCTAGAGTGTACTTGCTGCCTTAGAAACAGAGATCAATATTTATGCTTTACACAAGTTTCCATTTAGTGGTTTTTAGCACACCCATAAATTAATAGATAAACTTGTTAAAAACTCAAGAAAAAAAATAGTTTATTGATGTAAATTGTTCCTCAGCTGGAAGTCCAGACAAAATAATCGCACAGTTTTACTTGTTGACAGTTGCATTTCCTTAAATCAATTATTTCCATGATTTTTCTGCAAAAGCAGCTTACCGTGACTCTTGGTTTGTTAGAGAACCAGTTAATTGTTTTCTATCCGATTACTAATCTTACTGGCTTTGCTTTCTTCTAAAATACTGTACAATCTTCTGAAATAGGAATATTAACTGACCTCCAATTGAAAAGAAACCTTCTTCTGCATTCCATCTTCTTAGTTGAACAGTGCGTTTTGAATGCAGTAAAAGAAATGAAAGACACACTGCTTCCTATTCATTTAGGCAAACACAAAATGGATTAAAAAAACCTAACACCCAATGGGAGGTCATTCCTGTGTCTGCCATTCTCATGGTAAATGCTAAGAAAACACAGAGGAAGAAACTGTGATATGAAAATCAACAAGGTAGGGTGGGGACGTTTAGCTATCGGTTATAAAATACCCTAAGATGGTTTTCAGTCTTACCTGCAGATTCACAGAGGCAAGATGAGAGGGGGGAAAGGATGAGCCCTTCTGTAACCCCACTGCTGTCTAGTTTTGGAATTACAGTAAGTGCCCTACATATGAACGAGTTCTGTCCTGAGAGCGTGTTCATAAGTCCATTTTGTTCACAAGTCCAACAACGTTAGCCTAGGTACCAACTAACACAATCAGCTATATAGTACTGTACTATAATAGGTTTATAATACTTTTCACACAAATAATACATAAAAACACACACAAAATAAAGAAAACATTTTTAATCTTATAGTACAGTACCTTGAAAAGTACAGTAGTACCAACTACAACACCTCTGCTTTTATGCTTGGTTCCGGACATCCTGGGCTTGAAAATAAAGATACTGTACTACTGTACTCTATACAGCACTGTACAGTAAAGTACACAAAAGCACAGCCACTTGTAGAGAATGCACACATGTGACAATGTACACTGGAAACATGAACTAACTTACGTGATTGGACATGTGAACGCATGTTTGCATCTTCGGAAGTACGCAACTTGAAGGGTCATATGTAGGGGGCTTACTATAATGATGCCTCAGGCCCACAAAGAACAGAGTAGCCCACTTTATTCCCAGGAAAACTACTTCCTGATGAACTCTATCTCATTGTCAATTAAATGTTTCTAATGTTAACCTCAGATAGTCTTCCTTCTATGTCCCAGAAGGCTTCTCCTATCCATTTCGAGCTCTGATGGACTATGGTGCTGTCGGCAGAGCTACCGAATGGCCTTGCTTGGTCTACTCCAGCCATGTTAGTTTTGCTTATCCTTCTTTTTAAGTTTCCTAGATGCCCCAAGAAAAGTGTTGCTTTGAGGCGATGCACAGTTTTCCTTTTTCTTTCTTTCTTTTTCTTTCTTTCTTTCTTTCTTTCTTTCTTTCTTTCTTTCTTTCTTTCTTTCTTTCTTTCTTTCTTTCTTTCTTTCTTTCTTTCTTTCTTTCTTTCTTTCTTTCTTTCTCTCTCTCTCTTTCCCTCCCTTCCTCCCTCCCTCCCTCTCTCTCTCTCTCTCTCTCTCTCTCTCTCTCTCTTTCTTTCTTCCTTCATCTTTGGAATGAGTTTAGAATTAGTGTTTCTTTGAGCAAGTAGGGGCTTCTGCTGAGAGAGACAAGGGCCCCCTGCATGTGTGGTTAATGTAGATATTTTTATTCCCGCCACCTGAAAGGGACTCTGGTGATACAGAAGCAAGAAAATAGGAGAGCTTTCTTTTCCTTGAGCAGAAGTTACACACAGTAATCTGACTTTGTGCCATAAAACAAACTATAAATTTTCCAGGTAAGAGGTGAAAGGAGGCAATCATGTCAATATCCTGCAACTCACCTGTACCCTGCCTTTCACCCTCCATTTGAACGTGTGTACATTTTGTACTTTCTGCCGTTATCTTTTCTTTTCTGATACTCAGCCTGTCTCCCCCTGATGAATGGTCATAATAAGGAGAGATAACACAGGGATACTTTAGCTCATAAACTGTTACTGGGAAAGATTGGTTATGATGCTGAAAGATTGGTTAAGATGCAGGAAATTATTTACTTGGTTTATGAAAACTTTGCTGTGATTGAATCATTTGGCAGAATAACTATGCATTGTATTTGAATATAAGTAAATAAATGTCCACATTACTAAGGATTTTAGTCCTTAAAGTTAATGCCAACATCTTCTTCTCATCTATTTCTTGACTTTGAAAACTATTTTTATAGGGTTTTTCAGTATTGAAAGTGTTGAAGATACCCTGTGTCTAAGATGAGGTGAGAGAAAAGAGGGTTTGAGCATTCAGCACTAATTTTTTTAAAGGAAACATGACTAATTTCTACTCATGTATCCCTGATAATATTGAAATGATGCTTACCAGGAATTCCCTCGTGGTCCAGAGGTTAGGGTTCCATGCTTTCACTGCCAGGGGTCCGGGTTCCATCCCTGGTCTGGGAACTAAGATCCCACAAGCCTTGCAGTTGTCAACAAACAAACAAAAAGATGCTTACCAACAGAACTATTTGCAAAGGCAATTTACATATATGCAATTCTGTTTCTGTGAATAGAGCAAAGGCAGTGGATATTAAAAGTTGTCTTCTCACACTCTGAGGAATGCTGTGATCCTCTCCTAATCTTTTATTATCTGTAATTTTTCAGCCACTTAACAACAAACTGATAACAGGGGCTGATGTTGAGAAACACTTCTGTCTTCTTACAGTGTACTTTGCCCAGAGAATAACCTTTGCATGAGGGGAACACCAACACATATAGAAATAAGACTAATTAGAATTAGTTCAGACTACGAAAATTTTCCAGGGTTACCAAGAGTATGTTTGGGTCCTGCTGAAGGAAATGATTCAGCTTTTGTACTGATCGGAGACCAGGCAGCCTGGCACTATTGGATCTCTGTAATTCACAGAGCTGTGATGCCATAATTGCAGGTGTATGCCAGGGCTTGGGCACCTTTGCTTTTCTCCTCCATTCAGCATGCTTGAACTCTTCACAGTTTCTGTTGAGAATTCATATATTTATCTCTCAGAAGAATGGAATGTGTGCATTCTTTCTTCTGAAACTTTTCTGATTTTCATATTTTAAGGTATTCAACTAAATGTAAATTTTCTGGTGCTTTACCTCCTGCCTTAATAAGAGATGTTTTTCCATGGGGAAAAAATAAAGTAGACTTGCTACCTAGACTCTAATGAAAGACTTGTGACATTAAGAAATGTGAAATACCACATAGATTCTTTTGAAAAAAGATCTTTTAAAAGTTTTACAGTTACGAATGAATAGCTTTTTATGTTCCTCTTATATGTTTCCCTCTCTTCATAGAACTAACTCTGTTTTGAAATTTGTGTGTATTCTTCACATCCATATTTTCATGCTTTAATTAGTATATGGTTAGTTATCATATAGTGTTATTTTGCATATTTAAATATTTACAATGCTTCATGTGTTGAAGGTATTAACATTCAGGAAATGAAGATGCTTGTTGAAACTATAAAAAACTGGGTAATTTATAATTTGTTAGTTGTATTTCCCTGCTATAGCCATTAGCTATTTTTCCAAAGGCTGCAATCTATCGACATCTACCATTCTTAAAAGAAATTCTGTGGCTTTAGATATATGCTGTCCAATATGTTATCGATGGATATTAACCAAATGTGGCCGATGAGCACCTGAAATGCGGCTCGTCCAAAATGAGATGTGCTGTCAGTGTAAAATACACCCGATTTTTAAAATTCAGTATAAAGAAATAACGTAAAATATATCAATAACTTCTATTGATTCCATGTTGAAATAAAAAACGTCTTTCACATATTGGATTAAATAACATACATTATTGAAGTTAATTTTACTATTTTTTACTTTTTAATGTGGCTCCTAAAATTTCAAAATTACACTTGGGTCTCACATTTCAGTTGGGCACTGCTTCTTAAGACATTCCTAGAAACTTAAGCCCTTTCTCCTCCTCTGCCTTCCTCCCAGTGCACTGCGAGCTTTCTCTCCATCCAGGTGCCCATCGACTGAGCAGATCATTGTTATCACTGTGCTGTGAATGCAGGTATTTTGTGATGCTGATGGAGTTCCCGAGGCTGGACGTTCTCCCACCATCTCTCCATCACAGAAAATGGTCCCGTCTGTGACTGGCCGCCGTGGCCAGGATGAATAATACCGATCATGAAATCACCCTGTGTAACTTTACACTGGTCCTGTGATGAATGGTTGTTTACATTTATTAAAAGTCGGCATGCTCAGGGAATCCATGGGGTTTAATTCCACTAACATTTCATTTTACAATTATTACAATCTGTAGTTTTAATTAACAGTCTCCTGCACTGGCGTGTGGCCTCCTGGTCACGAGAGATTGCCTGGGCAGGGACAAAAGAAAGTTCTGTTGACTAATGGAATGTGCACAGTGAAACTATTGTTTCTAATTATAGGACACTGGAAAATAGTCACATATTGCTGTGCATTATGTTTACTAATAATCATCCTTATAGGTGTTCTTACAAAGAGACATCCTCTTGTAGGCAGTTTCTTTGCGTCTGGTTAACACCTTGGGGAAAAAGCTGAACTTTGTGTATAGATATTCTTCTTCAATGTTAAACCCATTCAGTCTTTAGTTTTGACTATTTGATATGCTGTTTCAAACACACGTTTTTCAAATTAGGTCCATTGTAAATAATGCATAGTATAGGTCCAATTCTGTACTTTCAATCTGTTTAACATCCATTGATTCTTACGACTTTTCTTTGAAGTTTTATGCTCATTTAACAACCTTTTGGGAGCTTTGTTCAGTGTTATGTGTGCTCATTTACTGAAAGCAATACACTTTGTAAAATGAGTTTAAACTTTTAAAATTCAACCAGCTTAATAAATGTAGAACTACATATTCTATTTATGTGGAGAGAAGATTAAACTACAAGAGACAAGTCCTGTAATAAAACTCATATCTTTTATGTCTTTAGTTGTATTCTAGCATTGAACAGAAACTTTAAAAAAGATAAAAGAGTGGCTAAACACAAAAGATTTTTTTTTCTTACTAAAATGAATGTGCAATTGCTGATACTCTCATGTAGAGATGATACTGTTCTCTTTTTGTGCCCCAGTTTCATCACATAAGTTCTAGATTTTCAAAAAGTTTGGGACTTAGGACTTTCACTTCTGACTCAGATGGGAGGCTTGTAGTAGACCACAATTTTCACTACAGTAGAAAAATCAAATAAAACACAAAATCCTCCACCTGAAGGTGTTTTAGAGTTTCTGCATCAACCAGGGCTTAAGAAGTTACTACCAGGAAATAAGCCTTTTAAAACCAGCATTTTACAACCACAGTTTTCCTTTGAGGTTTTTGCCGACTGTAGTGTCAGGGTTGTTTCTGAGAAACCAGGCTGCTGTGGCAGAAGGTAGAAAATAGGAAACAAAGAAACCAGCAGAGACTTTGACAATTTTATGATGTTTGAGAGAAAAATAAATAATAGAGATGTAAGGCTCCAGGAACCCACTATCACTAAAGGATCAGAGAGCCTGACACTTGGCCTGTTCTCCCCTGGACCAAAATCACAGCTAGTAAGGACTAAGAATTTTAGGACAACATCTCTAAAACCTGGAACAGAGTTTTCCACAGTCTTGCAGTTTCCAGAAAATAAAGATTAGCCATCAAGACCCATCAAAGAGGAACATCTGAGGCAAGAAGCATGACTGCAGATCACAGTGGGATCAGTCCATCAGGGAAATACGTGCATTTTAAATTTCTATGCTCCCCAAAACATAGCTTCAAAATATATAGGGCAAAAATTGATAGAACCAAGAGTCAAGATAGACATGGTCACTATCATAATAGAAATGTTATCATATCTCTTTCGAAGCAGCTTATGTATCTGACAAAAGATCAGTATGGATGTAGAAGTTCTGCTCAACATAATAAACAAACTACAAATGAACATAGATGTAACACTAAGCCTTCAAATGACAAAAAATTTCAAGAAAGGACATTTATCAAAACTGACCTATTATTGGGTCATAAAGCATGGTTTAACACTTTGGAGTATTGAAATCACTCAGAATAGTGGAATTAAGCTATAAATCAATAGTATAAAAATAATTAAATCCCCAATTAAAATCCTGAAATTAGACAATAAATTGCTAAATAAGTGATAGGCAAAATACTCAATGAAAATTTGAAAGCATTTTGAGAGGAATGCTAAAGAAAATAATACATATAATAATTTGTAGGATGCAGATAAGTTGGTACTGAAAAGGAATTTTTATATTCTTAAAGCATGTATCAGAAAAAAAGTCTGAATATTTAGGCTGTAAGTATCCACCTTCCAAAATTAAGAAAAGAACAGCAAATTACACCTGATTAAGATAGAAGGAAGAAAGTAATAATTAAAGAGCAAATATTAACAAAATTAAAAGTATAACTACAATAGAGAAAGTAAACAAACCACAAACCGAAACAATGTACTGGCCTTTGTTAAAAAGAAAAAAAATAAAAATAAAAAGAATAAATATACAATTTACCAGAGGCAGGAGTAAAACATGGTATGACACTATAAATACTTCAGATTTTATTTATTTATTTATTTTTAATTTTTTTGAGTTTTTAAAATCAGGACCAATTTTAAAGTCTTTATTGAATTTTTTACAATATTGCTTCTGCTTTACAATTTGTTTTGTTTTGTTTGTCCACAGGGCATGTGGGAGCTTAACTCACTGACCAGGGATCAAACCCTCACCCCCTGCATTGGAAGGTACGTCTTAACCACTGGACCACCAGGGAAGACCCCAGGTTTTCAAAATTGCTAAGAGGATGTAATAAAATTTATGTCAGTAAAGTTGAAAATTTAGATGAAATGAACAAATTCCTAGCAGACACAAATTACCAAGGCTAAAACAAGAACAAATTAAATTTTCATTTCAATAATTCTGTATGTACTAATTAAGTTGAATATGTGATTTAAAACTTCCCAGAAAGAAATCTTCAGGCCTAGTTGTATTTAAAATTGCACTGGAGTTTGTAGACATTGGAACAAGGTAAGAAAAGAAAAAGTCATAAGAATGGAACAGGTAAATTATTAGACTTAAAAAAATGAACTCAGTAAGGTTGCTGGATATGATGTCACTATACAAAATTCAATTTTGTACATATACCAGCAACACTGAAAATTTTTAAATGATGCTATTTGAAATGCCATTCAGAACATCAAATTAAAATTATATCTAATGAAATGTATGCAAGAGCTCTACACTGAAAATTTGAAATATTGTTGTGAGAAATTAAGAAGGAATTAAGGAATACAGAAGAATGAAGGACTGTGCCACATTCATGTGTCTGAAGATCCAATATTACTGTCAGTTCTATAGATAGGTCTGTAAATTCTGGCTTTCTCTTAAAAAAGTATGCAGCTCAGATGGAAGTCAATCCCACCTTCACCTATAAGTGGGCCACCAGGTAGCCAGTGAGAGGGCCAATATTTTCTCCAGAAAATCAACTTGCCTCTTCTGAAATGTCTGTACAAGCATTGGAGTTTGTGTCACAAAACACACAAGAAGGAGCAAAAGCACAGTTACCAACTTTCTGAATTTGAATACTATCAACTCCTGATTGAGGTGCTTTTAGGCTTGCCCACTCACCTTGATAAACTAAAAGGTAAGATCCTTTTTATGTCAACATCCATTTGTGGAACAGTATATGCTCTTTTAAGTAATAATAATGGCTACCACTTACTATAGTACTTATTATGCATCAGGCACTATTCTAAGTACCTTTAATATATCACTTCATTTAATCTTTCTCCGAACCTATGAGGTAGGGAAGAATACCATTGTCACTTCACAGGGAAGGAAGCTGAGGCACAGAGAGGTGCACCCACTAGTCATCTTGGCATCTCGGTGCTACATTCTGTATTCCTAACCATTATGCCTTGTTCTCCTTCTTTTTTTTTTTTTTTTTTGCGGTATGCAGGCCTCTCACTGTCGTGGCCTCTCTCATTGTGGAACACAGGCTCCAGATGCACAGGCTCAGCAGCCATGGCTCACGGGCCTAGCCGCTCTGTGGCATGTGGGATCTTCCCGGACCGGGGCACGAACCCATGTCCCCTGCATCAGCAGGTGGACTCTCAACGACTGCGCCACCAGGGAAGCCCTGTTCTCCTTCTTAATGGGAATTTTTAACATCCTGTACTTTAAACAAAAACAAACAAAGAGTGCTCTTCCTACGTTTTCCTCTAAGAGTTTTATAGTGTCTGGCCTTACATTTAGGTCTCTAATCCATTTTGGGTTTATTTTTGTGTATGGTGTTAGGGAGTGTTCTAAATTCATTCTTTTACCTGTAGCTGTCCAGTTTTCCTGGAAACTGTCTTTTCTACATTGTATATCCTTGCCTCCTTTGTCATAGATTAGTTGACCATAGGTGCATGGGTTTATCTCTGGACTTTATATCCTGTTCCATTGATCTGTATTTCTGTTTTTGTGCCAGTACCACATTGTCCTGATTACTGTACCTTTGTAGTATAGTCTGAAGTCAGGGAGTCTGATTCATCCAGCTCCGCTTTTTTCCCTCAAGACTGCTTTAGCTATTTGGGGTCTTTTGTGTCTCCATACAAATTTTAAGATTTTTTGCTCTAATTCTATAAAAAATGCCACTGGTAATTTGATAGCGATTGCATTGAATCTGTAGATTGCTTTGGGTAGTATAGTCATTTTCACAATATTGATTCTTCCAATCCAAGAACATGGTATATCTCTCCATCTGTTTGTGTTATCTTTGATTTCTTTCATCAGCATCTTACAGTTTTCTGAGTACAGGTCTTTTACCTCCTTAGGTAGGTTTATTCCTAGGTATTTTATTCTTTTTGTTGCATTTTCTTTCTTATCTTTCATTGTTGGTGTATAGGAATGCAAGAGATTTCTGTGCATTAATTTTGTATCCTGCAACATTAACAAATTCATTGATTAGCTCTAGTAGTTTTCTGGTTTCATCTTTAGGATTCTCTATGTATAGTATCATGTCATCTGCAAACAGTGACAGTTTCACTTCTTCCTTTCCAATTTTTATTCCTTTTATTTCTTTTTCTTCTCTGATTGCTGTGGCTAGGACTTCCAAAACTATGTTGAATAATAGTAGTGAGAGTGGACATCCTTCTCTTGTTCCTGATCTTAGAGGAAATGCTTTCAGTTTTTCACCATTGAGAATGACGTTTGCTGTGGGTTTGCCGTATATGGCGTTTATTATGTTGAGGTAGGTTCCTTCTATGCCCACTTCCTGGAGAGTTTTTATCATGAATGGGTGTTGAAATTTGTCAAAAGCTTTTTCTGCATCTACTGAGATGATCATATGGTTTTTATTCTTCAATTTGTTAATATGGTGTATCACATTGATGGAGTATAATGAAGAATCCTTGCATCCCTGGGATAAATCCCACTTGATCATGGTGTATCATCCTTTTAATGTGTTGTTGGATTCTGTTTGCTCATATTTTCTTGAGGATTTTTGCATCCATATTCATCAGTGATACTGGTCTGTAATTTTCTCTTTTTTGTAGTATCTTTGACTGGTTTTGGTATCAGGGTGATTGTGGCCTCATAGAATGAGTTTGGGAGTTTTCCTTCCTCTGCAATTTTTTGGAAGAGTTTGAGAAGGATGGGTGTTAGCTCTTCTCTAAATGTTTGATAGAATTCACCTGTGAAGCCATTTGGTCCTGGACTTTTGTTTGTTGGAAGATTTTTAATCATGGTTTCAATTTCATTGCTTGTGATTGGTCTGTTCGTATTTTCTATTTCTTCCTGGTTAGTCTTGGAAGCTTACACCTTTCTAAGAATTTGTCTATTTCTTCCAGGTTGTCCTTTTTATTGGCATAGACTTGCTTGTAGTAGTCTCTTATGATGCTTTGTATTTCTGCAGTGTCTGTTGTAACTTCTCCTTTTTCATTTCTAATTTTATTTATTTATTTTATTTTTGGTTGCGTTGGGTCTTTATTGCTGTGTGTGGGCTTTTCTCTGGTTGCGGCAAGTGGGGGCTACTCTTCACTGCGGTGTGCGGGCTTCTCATTATGGTGACTTCTCTTGTTGTGGAGCACGGGCTCTAGGCACATGGGCTTCAGTAGTTGTGGCTTGTGGGCTCAGTAGTTGTGGCATATGGGCTTAGTTGCTCCATGGCATGTCAGATGTTCCTGGACCAGGGCTTGAACCCATATCCCCTGCATTGGCAGGTGGATTCTTAACCACTGTGACACCAGAGAAGCCCTTTAATTTTATTGATTTGAGTCCTCTCCCTCCTTTTCTTGATGAGTCTGGCTAAAGGTTTATCAATTTGTTTATTTTCTCAAAGAAAAAGCTTTTAGTTTTATTGATCTTTGCTATTGTTTTCTTTGTTTCTATTTCTTTTATTTCTGCTCTGATCTTTATGATTTCTTTCCTTCTACTAACTCTGGGTTTTGTTTTTTCTTCTTTCTCTAGTTTCTTTAGGTGTAAGGTTAGATTGTTTATTTGAGATTTTTCTTGTTTCTTGAGGTAGGCTTGTATTGCTATAAACTTCCCTCAGAACTGCTTTTGCTGCATCCCATAGGTTTTGGATCATCATGTTTTCATTGTAATTTGTCTCTAGGTATTTTTTTATTTCCTCTTTGATTTCTTTAGGGAGCTCTTTGTTATTTAGTAATGTACTGTTTAGCCTCCATGTGTTTGTGTTGTGACATAAATCACAGCAAGATTTTTTTGATCCACCTCCTAGAGTAATGGAAATAAAAACAAAAATAAACAAATGGGACCTAATGAAACTTAAAAGCTTTTGCAAATCAAAGGAAACTACAAACAAGATGAAAAGGCAACCCTCAGAATGGGAGAAAATATTTGCAAATGAATCAATGGACAAAGGATTAATCTCCAAAATATATAAACAGCTCATGCAGCTCAATACTAAAAAAACAAAGAACCCAATCCAAAAATGGGCAGAGACCTAAATAGACATTCCTCCAAAGAAGACATACAGATGGCCAAGAAGCACATGAAAAGCTGCTCAACATCACTAATTATTAGAGAAATGCAAATCAAAACTACAATGAGGTATCACCACACACCAGTTAGAATGGGCATCATCAGAAAATCTACAAGCAACAAATGCTGGAGAGGGTGTGGAGAAAAAGGGAACCCTCTTGCACTGTTGGTGGGAATGTAAATTGATACAGCCACTGTGGAGAACAGTATGGAGGTTCCTTAAAAAACTAAAAATATAACTACCATATGACCCAGCAATCCAACTACTGGGCATATACCCTGAGAAAACCATAATTCAAAAAGACACATGCACCCCAATGTTCATTGCAGCACTATTTACAATAGCCAGGTCATGGAAGCAACCTAAATGCCCATTGACAGATGAATGGATAAAGAAGATGTGGCACATACATACAATGGAATAATACACAGCCATAAAAAGAAACGAAATGGATAAAGAAGATGTGGTACATATATACAATGGAATATTACTCGGACATAAAAAGGAATAAAATTGGGTCATGTGTAGAGACGTGGATGGATCTAGAGACTGTCATACAGAGTGAGGTAAGTCAGAGAGAGAAAAACAAATATTGTATGTTAACACATATATGTGGAACCTAGAAAAATGGTACAGATGAACTGGTCTGCAGGGCAGAAATAGAGACACAGGTACAGAGAACAAATGTATGGACACCAAGGGGGGAAAGTGGTGGTGGTGGGGGGTGGGATGAACTGGGAGATTGGGATTGACATGACTACACTAATATGTATAAAATAGATAACTAATGAGAACCTGCTGTATAAAAAAATAAGTAAAATTAAATTTAAAAAGCCAAACAAACAATAAAACCTTTTTCTATGTTTAAGGATTTTTGTTTTAGCATATTGGCTTAAGGAGTCTGCTTGATAGTAAGTGCCTCAAAAGCTGGATGAGTACTCAATGCCTCTCACATTTCATGATTATAAAACCACATCTTTAACAGGAACAGAATCTTAAATTTTAATTTGCTAAGTAGGACAGACAAGCATAAAGTCAACCCAAGTAGAGCGAAATTATTCAAACTTAAGTTCAATGCAAGAGCGACAAACGCACAGCCTTTCATCATGACATTTGAAACTAGACTTTGTTCTGCCGAAAGAGTGTTCAGTTTGATACAGCCAGAGCCTGGGGTGTGAAGCAGCTCCAATGGATGCACAGCCTTAAAACTTAGCCCCGTAGACTCTGTCTTTTCACATCTTTTCAGTCTGATGAAGGCTATAAAGACATTTTGGCTAATACTTAAAGTGATTAAAAAATAACATTTGGAAAATTTCCAATTGGATCTAGAAAGAACTGCACATTGTCTATGCTGTATTCTGTTTCTTCTGTGTTTTAGAGAAGAAGAGGAATGGCAGTCTGGTTGTGATAAAGGAAGCACAGGAGGAGGACAGAATGAGCGGTCATTGCAGCGAAGTTCAGGCAGTGCTAGGATGTGGTTTGAAGGCCAAAGGAAAAATTTTGAGCTTCTTAAAATTGAAACAATTATTTACCATTCATTGAGTACCTATCAAAAGTTTAAATGAGGGTTCATTAGGCTATTTAACTTTGACATTTTTATTTTCCTGTCTCAAAGAAAAGAAAAAAGGAAAGAAAAGATGTTGTAGAAGTTTAAAAGCAACGTAATAATTGGTACTTTACTATTTTGGTTTTAAAGTTAATCTAAAAACCTTATCTTTGCCCAAATTCCATTTCATTTTGTGTCATCATGAGATTAATAAAAAACAAATCCTTCTATCTCTTGACTTGGGATTATATTATACATACGGTAGTAATAACACTAATAATAATATTGAAAGCAGTGAGGTTATTGAGGGCTTGGTATATGCAGGTTAAGGGTTTTATATGTATTACTTATTTAATCTTCCCCAAGCTGGATAAGGTAAATAGTATTATGGATTGTGAAGATGGTAAGTAACACAGCTAATAAATGAGTTGTTTAGTTAAAGATCAGAAGCAGGGGGTCTGGCTGGGATCAATAATTGTAACAGACAGGAGTAGCTTCATTTAGATACCTTGTATCTGATGAATTCCATGACAAGAAAGGCTATGATTTTTATGTGGGTGATTTGAAGGCAAACTGTAAAAGTCTTCATTACAGGTAGAAGCACACACTGACATACTATGTTCAAGCTTCACAGAGGCTTCAGATAAGAAAAGCAATTTTACTTTAAGTCAAAGCTATTCTATGACAGAAGCTCAGAGAGTGTATTAAAGTGTTATAAAACCAAATGCTCTTATTTGAGATTGGCATTTGAAGATATTTCAAAAAATGCCTCTGAATTTTATTTTAAGTCTTGGTAATGATTGAGCATTAGTCATAAGAGTTCAAGTTAAACAATAAAGGATTCATTTTCTTTAGATTCACAGATTCAGACGAGGAGGTGGGCACTGGTTTATGCTGTCAAGGATCAAAGTTTGTCATCTGGTGGTGACTTAGAGGAGGTATAGGCACATGACACCAGTGTGAAGAGATAATAACCCCAGTGTTTTTCCAAGGCACCCCGTGTAAATCCACAGGTATCATCAGAGTGAGCAAAACTTGATTTGATGGGAGAAGGTGGGAAAAATTATTGCCATTGACAATGACACTGCCTCACAGTGACGTTGTAAGAATAAGTGAGGTAATGCCTGAAATACTTTGCACGGTTCCTAGCCCACTATGTTTTAGTGCTCCAAGAGGGTATTCGTATTAGTCTACTCTGGCTTAAAAACAATCAAACAAGAAACCCTGGAAGGGAAAGTGGGGATGCCCTGAAGACAAAGCAGTTCCTTTAGTCTTTTTCCAAGGACTGCCTAGTGGTGATTAGATGGGGAAGTGAAGGGGAAGAAGGGGCTGACCCTGAGATCAGAGTGCTGAGCGCCTGGGAGAAAAAAGTGCCTCTTCTCTCATTAGATTTGCATTTCATGTAACATCTTTCAACCAAGTCTGGATTCTTTCCTATTGCAGAAAGGAGTTAATTAAACAAACAAGAAAAATGGAATTTACTTTCTCTTGGAAGCATTTCAAGATTAACTTTAGACCCTATTTCAGTGATTTCCAAATTTTTGTCATGTCTCTCTCTCAGCCTCTCCAAATTTTCTAACACATTTTGTAGCTCTTCCTAACACAATATTGTGTAAAGATATATTTATATCAACATAATAACATTGAACATAAGTAAAACTGGAAAATAAAATAACATAAATGAATTTTGCTTCATCTCCAATCGTGAAATGTCAATATAGGTGCTCAGAAGAGCTACATGTCTTGACACCAATATCCCTAATTGAGAAGAATTTTACAAAGCAGCTTTCACTTGGAAACCTCTTAACTCTGTGACCTTAGGTAGTGCAGAACTATCCATGGTGCCCTTAAATTCAGTGATATTACATGGGTCATTCTTAATTGATAAGTTCTCCAGAGGGCACTCAGGAAAATGAAACATTTATATTTTGCACCCACATTCTAAGAATAATTTTAAAACAATATGAATAAACACTCAAACCTAGTTTAACTGTGACTTTTTTCAGCATGAGTTCTTAAAAATCATGAATGAATAATTTTATTCAATTATGAATTTGATCATATTTCTAAAGGATCGCAAAACATTAAAAAAGACACATTTTAAAATAACTTGTTCCAAGGGCATATGATATGAACTCAAACTTTAATGTATTGAGGAGAAATGAACTTATAGCATATAAAAGTTAACGTTAAAATACCAGAACTCATAAAAGTCATTAATGTCGTGATATTGTTGAACAACATTTTATGTGTATTTGATATGGTTTATTATATACTTCACAGAAAAATTGTCCCAATTTATAATATGCTTAATTGGTGAGAATTCTAGCACGGATAATAGGCTTGTGGAAGTTTCTGGAATATATAAAATGTGCTTGTTTGGAATTGTTTCATGTGATTTTATTTTAAATGGGAACATCCTTTTCTGATGTGCATTCTTCCATTGTATTTTCCACAGTTTGTTTCTTAGTAACGTATTTTAATATAGAGGATGTGCTGCTTGGCACCTGCTTCTACAAAATGAGATTTCATTCTGCTGCTTCTAAGTTTTACAATATGTCACCATGGTAATAACCTCATGGATCCCATGTCAAATAGTAACATTTTGATTTTCCTTGCATTAATTATCACTTGAAAGCTGATGAAATAAAAACTCACATGTTAAGGCAAGACAAGGCATAAATGTTTTCTCTGCCTGTTTGGGTCCCCTCCCTCCCCTCAAATATGCATTGTGCATCTGCATTTTGCGTTAACCAGACCTCCCCAATGACAGAAATACCGACTCAGCCATAGAGATCATTTTTTTCCTTCTGGTGTCAGCCGTATAACTCCTTAGAAGATAACACTCCTTTCTCAATCCTGTAAAGGGTCACCACTACTAGCCTTGTACCTGCAGACATCTTTGGTGAACTTTCTGTACAATGCCAATACATCACTTCCTTTAAAGACAACAATGGGTGCAGAGCAGACTGGTAAAACAACCTGGGGAGATACTGAGCCACACCTAAGGGAAGGTCTTAGCTTAAATACTTAATTATGACCTAATTAATGTTACTAGTTACATTCCTTGTATTCTGCCCCTTTTACAAGGTTATTGGTTCTTGCATTACCAATTGTGTGACTGAGCCTCAGATAAAATTAGTGATGATTAGGTGATTTGAAAGGATTGATGAAATATATCTCCTATAATATCAATGATTGTAATAGTGTGACTCTAGATTTGGGAAGAAGCCACAAGAGGGAACTGTTTCCTGGACCACAACAGACCAGTAAGACAGGTGGTCCACAGGCTTTTGGCTGCTGTTAACAGGGCCTAGTCCAGTAACAGCACTTGGAGTGACCTCTCGACAAAATCCTCCCCTGACCCGGGGATGAGCATTCCTAGCGCCTTGGGGCAAATGGGTCAGGAAATGCCTCCTAAACCTTGGTCAAAATTAAGCCTGAAAGGGAAGGGATTGCAAAATAAAGACTGTTGCCCACCATCCAGTTCTACATGAATCATATCATTAGCCACTGCAGTTGCTGACCTACAAGACACCCTGAATGGAATTCAGAACAAAGATAAGGATGAAGCCCTCTGTGCTCTGGGACAATGGGCAGAACCGGCCCTCAGAGAGTTAGATATTCTCAGGAGAAGCTTTTTATGAACCTGGATTCTTGCATCTTTCCATACTTAGAAAAGCACTAAAACCATTAACTAAGATGTCTCTTCCCTGTGGCTAGCAGCAACCTTCTACTGAGATGTGTGCTTGACTGCCTGTACCCCTTCACCAAAATCACATATATACTGGCCTCCCCTTAACCTCTTTGGAACAGTCCTCAGAGCCCTCTGAGAGACCGTCTCTAGGGTTATACTCCTCAGTTTGGCTCGAATAAAAATTTCCATGTCTTTCCTAGGGTGACTGTAATTTTCCGTCAACAAACACAAGTTTTAGAATTGGTGGATGCCTTTGTAATCTGTGTCCCATGTAGTTCTCCTTTTTCCTGATTCTACTTTGTTTCTGGTTTCCTATTTTTGTTTAAGATTTCTGCTTTGAATAGTTTAAAATGGTATCTGGCAGCAAGTTATTACACAGGCTGTGACCTACCTATGAAAATATCCATGAAAACATATGGGAGGAAAACACAGGATAGTACAGTACGGAAACTGCAACACAGAGTGTGGTGCCCGAATCTGGGAGGATTTCCTCCAACTTTAGGGCTGATGACACCTCACTGAGGGACACCATCCCTGACGGTGCAGCCCTACATTAGAGCTGAACATGAGACCATAGTCTTTCCTCTAAACATGCATCTAGCAGAAGACGCTTGTTAGAACCACCAGCAAACTAAGTGGCTGATGTTCGAAAATTAGCTAAGTAGGTGTTTTAAGTGAACCATCTCAGTGTTGCTTATAACAATGCTTCCATAGAGGTGTAAATATTTATTCCCATTTTGTGGATAAAAGAACCTGAGGCTTAGCATGGTTAAGTGACTTTCCAAGTTCTCAGAAATTGGGGGTGGGATGGAGTGGGAGGTAGGGGTGGCCTCAGGTCTCTGTTACTGTCCTGCCAGTGCCCTCAGGGGGGTGGCTTTTTGAGGCAGAGTCCTCCTTTCCTCAGAAAGAGAATTTACACTCAACGTCTATCCAGATGCCAAAATCAGAAGGATTCTTCCACTTTCCTGCAGCGTTTCCTGGTTTCTACTTTGAGAAACTTTGAGAAACTTTGAGATTTCTACTTTGGCCATTTGTGTCTATTTGCTCATTATGCACTGAAACATCAGCAGGAAAGTCGATCACTGCTTTCATTCAATGGCATCTCTATTTTTGTGTTTTCAATTTTTATACATTTTGCTTGATTACTGGAGTTTATCTTCGATAGATTACCCAGGAATGGCATATTTGTTGAACATTTCTGAACCCATGCATTTTTTTTTTTTTTTTTTGCGGTACGCGGGCCTCTCTCTGCTGTGGCCTCTCCCGTTGCGGAGCACATGCTCCGGACGCGCAGGCTCAGCGGCCATGGCTCACGGGCCCAGCCGCTCTGCGGCACGTGGGATCTTCCTGGACCGGGGCACGAACGCGTGTCCCCTGCATCGGCAGGGGAACTCTCAACCACTGCGCCACCAGGGAAGCCCCCCATGCATTTTTGAGGAAAAGGTTTCTGTTGCCTTTTCACTTGTATAATAACTGAATTAAAAAATTCCTATTTCGTGAACTTTCACTGACAAACCTCTGTCTGGCATGTCTTAAGATCTCTTCTTGCATTTCATCTTGTAAAAAAGTCTTTTCCATTTGGAGAGAAGCTTGTTTGTTTTTTTCTTGGGTGGTTGTAACACTTTATTTTCTTCATCCTTATAAATCATAAAATGTGCCAGAAAGGGACAAGATACAGCTTTCTTTTCATTTCAGGTAAATATTGAAACTTATCTCCATTTCTTTTGCATTTTTTTTCATCTCTGAAGCATTTTCTTTAGTAATTTATGTGATTATCGCTCTTGTCCAAGTTGCTCTGAATTAATTACTTCGGAACACTTCTTATCCGTAAATGGAATCTCCCTGCTTTTTTTTTTTTTCCTGAACTGTGAGAGAGCTTTACAAATTCTCTCATAACATCAGCTGGGTTTTCCAAAGTCTATTTTGCTCCTAACTGCCTTTTATTTGACCTGTAATTCACATTTTAGTTTCTTACCCTACCTATTTCCCTCTTCATCTTGGGTATCACTTCCTACTGTTTTCACATCTGGTTAGTCTTTGAGTGTAAACAAATTAAGTCTTAGCTTTCAATCACATTGTACTCATTTAAGTTGCTGCCAGAAGTAGGTCCTCAGACAAGGACTGGTGCGTAGGAAGTAGATTAGTGAGGTGATGGCTACCTGGTAGGGACGTGGGGAGGTGAGATGAGCAAGGGCAGGCAGTCCCGTGGGCGGTTGCCTCTGAGCTCACCCGAGGGACGAAGGAGCTGGGTCAGTCATCTAGAGGACAGCTCCCAGAAGTGATTAGTGCCCTGGCACTTAGGTCAGTCACAGGGGTGGTCAAATGCCCTCACCATCGGACTGAGGCTGGGGCAGGGGGATGCCCATGCTGCTGTGGAGCTGAGGCCAGTGTGCACTGAAACAGTAAGGCTGGGGAATGAGGATCTGCTGCAACCATCATAAGAAGGAAAACTCGCCAGCCAGCTGGGTCACAGGAGATTTCTCTGGAAATGCCTCCCCTTCAATTAAGTTTATTATGAAATTTAAATGGGGAGTTAGTGTTTAATGGGGACAGAGTTCAGTTTAGGAAGGTGAAAAATTTGGGAGATGGTGAGAGTTGCACAACAAGGGGAATGTACTTAGTGCCACTGAACTGTACAGTTAAATATGGTTAAAATAGTATGTTTTACATTATGTGACTTTTACCACAATTAAAAAAAACACATTAAAAGAAGTATCAGAAAGTACAATGAAATGTGATTATAACTATTTTATAAACTCTGGAGATAATGGGGTTCATTAAGATTTTGTGATTGACTCTTTTCTTGTTACTTTACAGCAAATGGACACATTCTATTTTTAAAAAGCATCGTATACACAGGGAACTCAGCTCTGTATTATGTAACAACCTAAATGGGAAAAGAATTTGAAAAATAATGGATACATATGTATGTAGAACTGAATTACTTTGCTGTACACCTGAAACTATCACAACATTGTGACTAGACTATACTGCAATATAAAATAAACTTTTTTAATTAAAAAAATAAAAAGCATCTTACATAAAGAAAAGTATACATTTCAGTGAATGTCATAAATTAAACACACCTGGGTAACTAGCATCCAGATAAGGAAACCAACCACCAACTTCATTCCAGAAACTTCCCTAACCTCCCTTCCAGACTGTACCCGCCCTCCCTCCGAGGGCAGCTAGCCCCATTCTTACCCCTACAGTAGTGTGTTTGACTTGTTACTTTATACCAATAGTTACACAGTGTGTACTCTTTAGTGTCTGGCTTCTTCCTGTGATGTTATGTTTTATTCATAAAGTTGCATGTAGTTGAATATTTTTTATTTCCAGTCCTACATAATGTTCCCATAAGTGTATGTAGCACAATTTCTTTACCTAGTCTATGGTTGACGGCTATTTGCATAGTTGCCAGTTATGACCTATTATGAGAAGTATTGCTGTGAAAATTCTACTTCATGGCTTTTGGTGAATGTATGCATGCATTTCTGTTGGATATAAAGACCTAGGAGTATAATTGCTGGGTTAGAGTGTAATTGTAAGTTTAGTTTACATAAAACTGCTAGACTTTTCCAGAGTGGTTGTGTCCCTTTACTCTCATAGAGCAGTGTATGAGAGTTCCAGTCACCCCACATCTTTGCCAACACTGATATTTACATCTGTTTATTTTAGCCATTCTGTTGGTTATGCACCCCTTTGGCATTGTGGCTTTAATTTGCATTTGCATGCTGACTGATGATGAAATAAAAATTCACATATTAAGGCAAGACAAGAAAAATGTAAACATAAAATTTTTCTTTGCCCGTTTAAGCCTCCTCCTTTCCCTCTAATGCGCATTGTGCATCTGCATTATGCATTAACCAGACCTCCCCATTGCAGAAATACCAGCTCAGCCAGAAAGGTCGATTTTTACCTTTCAGGCACCAACCATATGACTCCTTAGAAGATAACACTCCTTTCTCAATCTTGTAAGGGGTCACGATCACCCACCACTAGCCTTGTACTTGCAGACATCTTTGGTGGACTTTATGTCCAATGCCAATACATAATTTCCCTTAAAGATAGTGACTGGTGCAGAGCAGACTGGTCAGGCAACTGGGGGAGACACTGGGCCACACCTATTGGAAGTTCTTAGCTTAAATACTTACTTATGACCTTATTAGTGTTACTAGCTATATTACTTATATTCTGCCTCTTTTACAAGATTATTCGTTTTGCATTACCAATTGTGTGACTGAGCCTCATATAAAATTAATGATGATTAGGTGATTTGAAAGGATTGATGAAATATATCTCCTATAATATCAATGATTGTAATAGTGTGACTCTAGATTTGGGAAGAAGCCACAAGAGGGAACTGTTTCCTGGACCACAACAGACCAGTAAGACAGGTGGTCCACAGGCTTTTGGCTGCTGTTAACAGGGCCTAGTCCAGTAACAGCACTTGGAGTGACCTCTCAACAAAATCCTCCCCTGACCCGGGGATGAGCATTCCTAGCGCCTTGGGGCAAATGGGTCAGGAAATGCCTCCTAAACCTTGGTCAAAATTAAGCCTGAAAGGGAAGGGATTGCAAAATAAAGACTGTTGCCCACCATCCAGTTCTACATGAATCAAATCATTAGCCACTGCAGTTGCTGACCTACAAGACACCCTGAATGGAATTCAGAATAAAGATAAGGATGAAGCCCTCTGTGCTCTGGGACAATGGGCAGAACCGGCCCTCAGAGAGTTAGATATTCTCAGAAGCTTTTTATGAACCTGGATTCTTGCATCTTCCCATACTTACAAAAGCACTAAAACCATTAACTAAGATGTCTTCTCCTTGCACATAGCAGTAACCTTCTATCAAGATGTGTGCTTGATTGCCTGTACCCCTTCACCAAAATCACATATATGCTGGCCTCCCCTTAACCTCTTTGGAACAGTCCTCAGAGCTCTCTGAGAGACCGTCTCTAGAGTTATACTCCTCAGTTTGGCTTGAATAAAAATTTCCATTTCTTTCTTAGGTTGACTATTGATGAACTTTTTTTGTCAACACTGATAAATATGCCCACTTTTTCACTTGCTTATTGGACATTTGGATATTCTCTTTTGTGAAGAATGTGTTCAATACTTTTACTCATTTTTGTTCTATCTGGCTGCCTTTATTTTTGTTTAAATTGATTCGCAGGAGCTCCTTATGTATTTTAGATGCAAATCCTTTGTGATTTGCATCCTTTGTATTGTGAATGTGCCTTGCCTTTTCGCTCTCATAATGGTGTCTTTTGAAGAGCAGAGCTTCTTAATTTTAACATGAAACAATTTATCAACTTTTCTTCTATTGCTATTACTTGTGTACTGTTTAAAGAATCTTTTCCTAGTTCAACATCACAGAAAACTTCCTCTATAATTTCCCCTAAAAGCTTTATTATTTACCTCTCCCAAGGAGATCTGAAATCTACCAGGAATTGAGTTTTGTGGATGGTGTTCAAATCCATTTTTTCTCCTGTGCAGGTAGCCCATGGACCAGCACTGTTTGTTGGAGAGAACTTCCCTCACCTCACTGCCATACAGAAGTGCTTTGTTTTAATCAGACACCTGTGCATGGGTCTGTGCCCTTGATCAATTTGTCTATCCAGAACTTTCCAAATTAAAAATGAATTTCTTTTTGTTGTCCCTCCATTCATTGCACAAATACAAGCTAGTGGAGAGAGAGGAATTTTCTGTAACTGAGAAGAAATGGAATTGAATTTGAGGTCTGTTGGTGGTACTTTGAATATTCTGAGAAAATGGTAATATTTCAGTTTTGAGGAATGTTGCTAATTTTATCTCCTGAGAATCCAGTGACAAGGTCATAACTGACAAAAAAGAACAGGGACAGAGAGGTGTATCTGTATGTCTGTCTGCACATTTATTTTGGGAAGATAACTAGTATCGCCCGGGGGATGAGTATAGCTTGTCCTCAGATTACATCGACTTCTTCTCATAGACTCAGGCAATTAGGTGTTCTTATTCATCTAACTGATGGGTAGCAATGACCAAAAGAACATATGCTCTGGTTAAATTTTAGCAAATGTGTTCCAACCTTGATTACAGCAGGAAAGTCAAAAAACAGAACAGCCAGGTCCCATGTTTGCTGCAGGGGGGGAAAGAAGGTAGTGAAATCAAAAGATCTGAGTTGATTTCCTAACTATATATCATTTGGGGCATCCTAAGAGTCCATAAAATATTTTTACGGAGTGCTAAAAATTTTCTCCAAAATGTTCGTCTTAACTTTATGACCCTGGTGAAGGTGCTGCTGGTATCTGCTTCGTTTGACTAAAAACCTTGCAGAAATTATTGAGGAGAAAATTTGAAATTTCTCTATGAAGTTTAGAACATAGTACTCACTGAGAGTGTATACAATTCTAATGAGCCTACTTTACATGGTTTTAACATGGTATTTTAATAAATTAGTTATGTTTATTAAAAAAAAAACAAAGACATAGGATTTTTAGTCTACATCCTGTGGGCTGTTGCTTAGGTTTAATTAGATATGACATCTAGGATCATCTTGCGAACGCAATGAGCGTTTGGTAAAGCAGGAAGGTTAAGCTATTAGAGATATGATCATTATTTTTTATAGAAAGATATACCATGTCAGTGGGCTCTCTCTGTCTCTGTCTGTCTGTGGTATATATGTTGGATGTTTTCAATGGAGTTGGAAAAATGTGAAAGGATTCTCAGAGTGCAAAGGAGAATCTTTGTGTTCCCAGATTGAACTAAGGAACAGATGCCAGAAGCTGAATGAGGAACACAGGGCCGAACGGAAGAGGAAGGCTTTAAATCTTATTTTTAAATGAGGCACAACACAGAATGGGGCACTTGTTTTCCTTAAGAAAATCAGAGGCTGCAGCGCCAGGGCTGGGGTCAGCAAGGATCAGGGAGCTTCAGAGGAACTGGTGACCGGGGAGGGTCTTGGGGAGGGTCTTAGTGAGGGTCCTTAGCGTGGTTGGCAATCAGCGGTGCCCAGCTTCCCCTGACCTTCCTGATAAGGAAGATCTGGGGCCAGAAATAATTTTACAAAATCTCACCACAAGTGCTAACCAGCAGTGAGTGGATTTGTGGAATACTGTTTAGACATGAAAATACTTAGATGCTCCTTTTCTTAAGAAATTCTGTAGACCTTTCTCCCTCTTTCCCTTTGACATAGGAGAAAGGAAGTCATGAAAGCCGGCCTTGTACATTTCCAAGTCATCTTTCCAGGGGCAGCGCAGTGCACCTGGCTGTTGGGCGTGGCTACCAGGTGTCTCTCAGAGCTCAAGGGGTGGGGATGGGAGTAAAAGGGTCTCTCATGCTCCTTTTAACTCAAACGGGAGGGACGTAACTCAGTTCTCATTCAAGGACACAGTTAACAACCGAGAGATGATCTGGAAAGCTTGAGGCCGCCAAATCATGGCACCAGTTTCCTCATTTTATCCTTTTAGGGAGATTTTCTGAGCACGCATTTGCAATGGCTTTGTGTCAAGGTAAATCTGCTTTTGCCAGTGCCACTACCTGTACGTGCGCCTGCTTGTGTAGCTTTCAGCCAAGGCGCCTCCTGAACCCACACGTCCTTCGGGGTGAGGCCCTTCCGTCGTCCGCCCCTTTGGTGCGCGGCTGGCAGAGCCCGGCTTGCTCTCCGCAGCGCAGCGGACCATTGCCCTAGAGGAATCAGAGAACACAATTAGGAAAGCTCTAAATTGAGAAAGCCGGCTTTGACGGAGGGCCCGGAGCTGACTGAGCCCTTCCTGATGCGGCGCCCAGTCCCGTCCCACGGATGGGACACGGGGACTGCCTGCTCCCCCCTCAGAGGACCGGGTGCCAAACTGCCCGCCCGGTCTGGAGGTGCCTGCCAAGCCCTTGTCCCTGCAGAATAGGGATGTTTGTCTTTGGGAAACACTTGACGTTCTGCTGTGAGGGTTTCCAGGGCCTGAGAATTTCCAGTCCTGGGAAAGGAATAAACCCCAGTCCTTTTCTTTGCCAGCAAGCGCAGAGGCTGGCCACCCCCAGCGTAGCGAGGCTTTGTTTTTTTGCTCAGAGGTTGTCTTTGATCCAAGCCAATGGAACAAAAGCTGATTATCTTACCTTTAAATAGAGGGATTTCAAGAGAAACATTGAAGCCTCAGGGGGAGGGGAAGTGGGAGGCGGCCAGGACGGCCCTCCAAGCGTCCCAGGTGCCCAGCCAGGGAGGAAGCCAGGGAAAGAACAGGGGCGCACGGAAGCCCCTACTGCCAACACGAAGACACCCCCCAGAGCTTCTTGTAGTTATAGAAAAAATAGACTGCAATTAAACAAGCATATTAATTCATTTGTGAAGAGAAACCCCACTTTCTCAGCTAACCATTTAGGGGTCATGCATTTACAGTACCATCCAGTTAGGGGGGCTCCGCGTGATTTTTCTCCCCATCTTCAGAAGCCGACACTGACTGCTCCACTTTCTTTTAGGAAGGAACTTGACAGGTTCAGGATCTCAGCACATCAGAAGAATGCCTTGTCATCAAAAGTGGAGGCCTCCAAACTATTACCATACGACCCAGCAATCCCACTACTGGGCATATACCCTGAGAAAGCCATAATTCAAAAAGAGTCATGTACCACAATGTGCACTGCAGTACTATTTACAATAGCCAGGACCTGGTAGCAACCATGTTGATGTCCATCGACAGATGAATGGATAAAGAAGACGTGGCACATGTATAAAATGGAATATTACTCAGCCATAAAAAGAAACGAAATTGAGTTATTTGTAGTGAGGTGGATGGACCTAGAGTCCGTCATACAGAGTGAAGCAAGTCAGAAAGAGAAAAACAAATACCGTATGCTAACACATATACATGGAATCTAAGGAAAAAAAAAGGTCATGAAGAACGTAGGGGCAGGGCAGGAATAAAGACACAGATGTAGAGAATGGACTTGAGGACACGGGGAGGGGGAAGGGTAAGCTGGGATGAAGTGAGAGAGTAGCATGGACTTATATATACTACCAAATGTAAAACAGATAGCTAGTGGGAAGCAGTCACATAGCACATGGAGATGAGCTCGGTGCTTTGTGACCACCTAGAGGGGTGGGATAGGGAGGGTGGGAGGGAGGGAGATGCAAGAGGGAAGAAATATGGGGACATATGTATATATATAGCTGATTCACTTTGTTATAAAGCAGAAATGAACACACCATTGTAAAGCAATTATACTCCAAAAAAGATGTTAAAAAAAAAGTGGAGGCCCACTGATCCTGCGGACGGAAGCAGCAACCCCAGGGCATCTGTTCTGTTGTGATAGAAGTTACAGTTTCTCTTACTTCAATCTCGGACCTCATTGTATTGGTAGAACCTTTAAAAGAAAATTTTGTTTTGTGATATTGGAAAAGTCATTTCTTTTCACCTCAGGTTTTCTATCTGGCAAACACTTCTTACTTGCAAAGCTAGGAATATCTATCAAAATTTATTATGATCTCTGAATTCTAAAAAATGTGCTGATACACACATACAATTGGCTTCCACGTTATGACTGGAAATATGTAAATTTGTCCTATGTGTGTTTTAATACTAATAGTTATTCACCATTTATTAAGAATTATATTTTAGGCACAGTACTAACTCTTTTAAATATCATGTCCTTTCATTCTATAGCATTCCTAGGAGGCAGGTATTATAATCCTTATTTTATAGGTAAGAAAATTGAAGCCCTAAAATTTATATACCCTATTCCTGTCTATATAGTATGTGGTAGGTTGAATCTTGAGATTCAAAGCCTGAGATTCCAAAGCTTGCCCCCTTACTCACGATTCTGTACACACAGTGAAAATCCCTGTACCTCATTTGTAGCCAGTGTTTTCAGGGCTTTCTTCTGCAAGGGGTAGTCCATGATGACAGGCACAATTTTAAAAGCCTATAATATATTTTGTTTTTTTTCCTGCAACAAAGAACAAGATACATCTGTAGCTTGGTTCAAGAGTGAGATTCCTGCACATGTTTAACGGATCCAACCGGCCATGCAATTCACCTAAGCAAACAGGGAGGGGTGAAGGGTTTTTTTCTGTCCAAATGGTGGCACAGAACTGTTCTTCAAGGACTTCCCTGGTGGCGCAGTGGTTAAGAATCCACCTGCCAAGGCAGGAGACATGGGTTCGATCCCTGATCTGGGAGGATCCCACATGCCACAGAGCAACCAGGCCCGTGCAACTAGGCCTGTGCACCACAACTATTGAGCCTGCACTCTAGGGCCCACATGCCACAACTACTGAAGCCCGCGTACCTAGAGCTCTCACTCCGCAACAAGAGTAGCCCCTCCTCCCCGCAACGAAGACCATTAAACTTTTTACGATGCTTTGTTTATTTTATGAACCTGGCATTAAATTCAAATTACATCTTGAATGCTATTCACTCAGTTCACATCTCATTGTGGGAATATCTCATTATCCCAGCTCATATTTCTAATGCAGATGAATGACCCATGCTGAATGGCAAGTTAAAAAAGACACTGTTAGGGCTTCCCTGGCGGCGCAGTGGTTGAGAGTTCGCCTGCCGATGCAGGGGACACGGGTTCGTGCCCCGGTCTGGGAGGATTCCACATGCCACGGAGCGGCTGGGCCCGTGAGCCGTGGCCGTTGAGCCTGCGCATCCGGAGCCTGTGCCCCGCAACGGGAGAGGCCACAACAGTGAGAGGCCCGGGTACCACAAAAAAAAAGATACTGTTAGTTCTGTCACCCAAAAATATCCTGCGTCAAAGTTATTTTTGATCTTACTTCTCATTGCTGGGCAGTTTTGGAAAAGGACTTGAAAAATATTAATGTGTGTGTACATTTCCCAAAGTAATAAAATTGATAAAGAGTCTCTGTTCAGCCCCAAGCCATCATTTAATATCTCACTGTTGATTACTGACATTCCAGTTTCAGTGAAATTTGTACTGTGTCACACGGGGTATAAATGGTGTTTCAAGGTTCTGCCAGAAATTCTTGCAAATCCCGACTTGCACTGAATCTCCAGTTGGGTGGCCCATAATTCTCTTCTCCTTGTTTCTTTGCTGGTTGGTTATGCATTATCAAGGAGAAGTTAAATCTGTATGGAAGTAGGAAGCCTTTATTTGCCATTAACTTGAAAGGAAGTTCACTCCATTTTCTTCATCAGCAGGTAAGCATTTCACAGCCTTTTAAAAAGTGCAACGGCTATCTTCTCACTGGAAGGTCTCATGCAATTCTTAGAGGCCCTCCACACTCGAACAGAGGGTTTATTATGAGTTTTTTAATTGTCATCCTCTTATGTTTCACTCTGTATGATGTTAAGGTTTACATTCTCTAAGAATATAATGGTCTAGAAGATAAAAATGAAAGGTAGTATTTTAAAAAATAAGTGTAACTTTTAGTCTAAAGGGATTAAAATAATTTGGGTTTAAAAAGAAAGTTAAAAAATTAAAACTTATATTTTAATATTAGCATTAGTAGTGTCTTAATTTACCTGTACATTTGTTTCATTATATATCTCCATTATGCAATAAAACACCACTAAAATTCTTGGGACTATTCTATTCCACACTCAGCACACATTAATAATTTCATACCTCAAACTGCTTACTTCATAAATGCCAATAACCACATGAACTTTTGAATTAAAAGGATGTAGTTTTTAATGTTATATATCAAATTTTCACAAATGGCCTTTTAGGTTAAGTTCTGAAATGGCTCATACAAGAGTGAAGATTAGTCCTTTGCCTTACAGGTCCCAAAAGTCCATGGGGGGTGAGAAGCAAATGAAACCAGGAAGAAAACTATGCTGAATATGGGATAAGCTTAATAATTTATATTTTGAATGCTTGCAAATTTGAACCTTGGTTATAGCTCATCTTTGTATTCTTCTGTTCATTTCTTCATCCAACACCTATTTATGGATGCCTGTGAGGTGCCAAGAAGAGGTGTCAGTGCTGGTACCCAGAATTACCAACATGCAAGGTTAAGTGTGCAGCCCGCAGATGGCCAAGTCTGCCCAGAAATGCTGACCCAACTTCAAGGAGTTAGGGTTCAAATGAAAAGTTAGGGGGAGGAGTCCACAGAAAGTCACCCCCACATCTGACAACAACAGCAATTTGGGGGGTTTCCCAAAACACCCTCACATTCAATAATTTGCAGAAGAGACTCACAGGACTTACTGGAACCTGTTGTACCCATGGCTATATTTATTATAGGGATGGAAATGTTAAAATCAGCCAAATGAAGGGATACACGTGACAGCATCAGTGAGGTTCCAAATGCAAAGCTCTCCTTGCATGGACTTGTGACAATACACATGGAGTATTACCAACCAGGAAGACCACCTGAGCTTTGATGTCCAGGGTGTTCAATGGGGCTTCATTATGTGGGCATGATTGATTGACTGATTGATTGATTGACTGACTGGTTGCCCATATGTTTACACTCAGTCTCCAGCATCCTTCTTCCTTGGAGGTGGTCTGAGGGGCCAGCAAGAGCCACTTCATTAGTATAAAACATCAGATGTGGGCCAAGGGGTCTCCACAAATGACTAAGACACTGCTACCACTCAAGTAATTAGACAGGGTTAGAGGTTACTTCCAAGGGACTGGGTACTAAGACCTGGCCTTTCTTTGGGTCAAAGTCCTTCCCACCCAGCTGGAGAGACAGCAGTAAACAAATCAAAGTTCCAGCCCACATGGGGTGCCAACTCTGGGCTGAAGACACACAAAAAGTAAGTCAAATAGGAAAAATCTATCTTGCCTCTGGATATATCAATGGGTAAAGGGAAAAATAAAGCAAGGAGAAGAGGTAGAGAATATTGAGGTGGTGAATGGTGACATTTTAGATCCAAGACAGGCCTCATTGAGAAGATATCTAAACGGGTACCTGAAGGGAGTAAGGGCGAGAGCCAGGTGGACATCAGACACCAGGGGAAGGACCCTCCAGGCAGAGAGCACAGCCAGGCAAAAGTGTTGAGTCAGAAACGTGCCTGCGGCGTTCCAGAAGCAGCATGGCAGAAATAGGGGGAGCAAGAAGGAGGGTCTGGGAAACGAGGTCAGATGTGTGCAAGCAGACGTTGTGGGGTCTCATGTGCCAGTATGATTTGACCTTTGGTCCAAGTGATACAGGAAACCACCAGAGGACCTTAAGAAGTGTCACACGCCAAGATACATGCACCCCAATGTTCACTGCAGCACTGTTTACAATAACCAAGACATGGAAGCAACTTAAATGTCCATCGATAGAGGAATGGATAAAGAAGGTGTGGCACATATATACAATGGGATATTACTCAACCATAAAAAAGAATGAAATAATGCCATTTGCAACAACATGGATGGACCTAGAGATGATCATACTAAGTGAAGTAAGCCAGACAGAGAAAGACAAATATCATATGATATCACTTTATGTGGAATCTAAAAAATGCTACAGATAAACTTATTTACAAAACAGAAACAGACTCACAGACTTAGAAAACAAACTAATGGCTACCAAAGGGGAAAGGTTGGGGGGGATAAATTAGGAGTATGGGATTAACATACACTCACTACTATATATAAAATAGATAATCAACATGGACTTACTGTATAGCACAGGGAACTCTACTCAGTACTCTGTAATAACCTAAATGGGAAAAGAGTCTGAAAAAGAATAGATATATGTATATGTGTAACTGAATCACTTTGTTGTACACCTGAAGCTAACACAACTTTGTAAATCAAATCTACTCCAGTATAAAAAAGAAAAAAAAAAAAAGAAAAAAAAGTGACTCACTCCAAACTACAAAGGATCATGACCCCTTTGGCACTCTGCTGAAAATAAACTGACAGGGAGCCCTGGTGGACACAGGACCCCCGGGGATGCAGACATTGCAATCCCCAGACAAGGGATTCTGATGGCTTAGACTAAAGAGTAAGAAGGAGAGGAGGCAAAAACTGGCCAGATTCCAAATGCATGTTGAATATAAAACTGACACGGTTTTCTGATGCATAAGATCTGGGATATGAGAGAAAGAGAGGGGTCAAAGTTGGCTCCAAAATTTGCAGCTTGAGAACCTGGAAGAAAGAATTTCCATGTGCTGATTCCAAGGAATGGAGTGGAGAAGTGGCTTTGCAGGGGACAGCAAGGAGCTCTGTTCAGGGCTGGGTAGGTTGGAATGGGCATGTGGGGTAGGAGATGGTTGGAATTTAGGGGACTGGAAGGAAGTCCAGACTGGAGACATCCACATAAGGGAACATCGTGGAGGTGATATTTGAAGCCACAAGATGGGCAGAGATCAGCAAGGGAGTGAGGGTAGATCCAGGAGAGCCAGGTTCTGAACCCTGAGGCTCCCCATTTCCAGTTCAAGGAGAGGAGGAAAAGCTAGCAAAGAAGTCCAAGAAAGAGTAGCCAGAATGGTAGGGAGGATGCAGGTGGCTGTGGTGTCCTAAGAGCCAAGGGAAGAAGCTATTTGAAGGCACTCTGGTGCCCTCGACAAAGCACTGTGGTGGAGTGTTAATGGCTAAAGTCTGCTTGAGGTTGGTATTGCAGAGAGGAGAAATCAAAGACAAGTGATAGACCACTCTTCAAATAGCAGTCTGGCTGTAAGTGGAAGGAGAAAACAATACAGCAGCTGGAGATGTAGGAGTCAAGGGAGATTTCTGGAGATAGGAAAATAACAGCATTTTACATATTATGGAGAAGATTCAGTGGGAAGAGATGAATTGCTGGAGCAATGTCCTTGTGTAGGTGAGCCAGGATGAGAGCCAGTGCTTAGTGGAAGGGGTTACCCTTTGCTAAGAGCAAGGTGATTGCTCATCCACAAGAACAGGGGCAGAGACAGCGTACGTGTGGGTAGAAAATATAATCACAGCAAATACATATGGTGTGTGCTTTGTGCCAGGCACTATTTATGTGCTTTACATATATTAACTCCTTTAATTCTCAACTTCTACCGCAAAGTAGATGATACAATTATCGCTATTTTACAAATGAGAAGTTAGGTCCAGAGTGATTAAGTAATTAGATCAAGATGCCCCCATCTAGTGGCGGCAGGATTGAAGCAGGGAGTTTAGCTTGAGTCTGGACCCCTAAACCCACATAGCGTGACACCTGTGAAGAAAGGGTTGTCCGTGTAATAGTGGAGGCTGTGGAAGTCTTCCTCTAGTCAATTTTTTTCACTGAAATAAGAATTAAGATTATTGGATAAGAAGGAGGGTGTGAGTGCAGGTGAGTGAGGGTTGAGGAGAGACAGTAAGATATGAAATATTAATCTGGAAGAGTAGAAGAGGAAAAGGATAAGGAATATAATGTTATAGACAGACTTTATTAAGGGCCCACCTGAGGTTAGTGATTATGGATTTAAAATATTAGTCAGCATAGAGATACCAAATTTTTCTCCAGCCCTGTTTGATTGTAGATGTGCAGGTACAGTAGGGCACAAGTTGGGTTTAACCATGGTTTGGTTTAACCTATAGGAGAAAGGGATTGAGGGTGAATTCAAGCAAGTGATTAGAATAATTGCTTATGGAATTAAAGTTGAATAAGAAAGAAAAGATGCAAACCGGGTGAGAGGCAGAGGAAAGATAAAAATGGTGGATTGTGGGTGCTGGTTGGAAAAAATTAACATATCAGCTAGGCTTCCTCTAGTGTAGAGACTGATTTTAAAATGTGTTGGTGGGGGGAGAGTTGGGGAGCAATGTGCTTGATATTTAGAAGGTAGAATGATTGCTGTTGCTGTCGTGACAATATCTGGGATTCGGCAACGGGAGTGAGTTGGCTGGAGCGTAGTAATGAAGATCAACAGAGAAGAGGTCATAGAACTAAGAAGTTGGGCTGTTGAAAGGATCTTCCAGGTGAATATCAAAGTCACCAAGACTCAAGGCAGGAATAGTGTTCAGGGAATGAAGAGCCAGGAGTCCTTAAGGAAGAGGAGAGAGTTCCTGGGGTATGACAGATGCTGCCGCAGAAGTGGGTGGTGGTGTCACCTGATGACCCGAGATCCAAAGCTGGAACCTGGGGATCAGAAGTCTCCTTTTTCATCTTTTTGGTACAATAGACTTTTCCTATTTGACTTACCCATTGTGTGTCTCCAGCCCAAAGTTGGCACCCCATGTGGGCTGGGACTTTGATTTGTTTGCTGCTGTCTCTCCAGCTGGGTGGGAAGGACTTTGGCTCAAAGAAAGGCCAGGTCTTACTACGCAGTCCCTTGGACTGTTAAATGACGCATTTGCTTTAGATCACCTTACGATAGTTTCCAGCTCTAAAAAGGTCAAATCAAACCATGACAAACAAACAGCAAGCTCTCCAGGAGAGTCACATCTGGTGTTTCCCTTGAATTCTCTGTCGTTTATATTGCTAGGCAAGGGTAGATTATGTTTTCCTCACATGCTTCCTTTGGCCTTTAGATTAATATGATCATGTTGCTTCACTTCTGTCTCACTTTCTTGTTTTTATAAAAGAGTTCAAAATAATTACGAAGAGGTCCAGGAATGGAGAGCAAAGGGAACTTCCTCTGAGACTACACTGTTTAAGAAACTTTTGTATCTCCTTTAATCCTCTCAGTGAAAAAGATATTATAGATATTATTACCCCCATTTTACAGATGAAGTTACAGGAGCGAGGTTAGATGACTTTTGTGAGACCACAATGCTGGAAAACCATAGAGCATAGAATAAGTTTCAACTCTGGTCTCTGCAATAGAAAATGCTCTTTCTATTGTATTGTGCTGCTCTACCAAAACATGAGCTTTTGGACTGAAAGACCTGAGTTCCAAAGTTGGTATGGGTACCCCAGAAAGCTGTTTGATTTCCCCTTTAAATTCCAGTTTGGCCTTGTATTATGCAGGTAAGTGTTTTCCCATGATGACACTGTAGTTTGCAAACTGAAATCAGAGAATTTGGAACACCCATCACTGAGGTACACCTCCTTGTCATAAGAAAATACCTATTGCTCTAATTATCACTTTTGAGGCTTTTCCAAGTGGTAGGCTGTGAGCTCTTGCAAGTCATTGTACAGAAAATATTTTCTGAACTGACTCCCTGGGAGGGCAGTCGTTACCTCTTGTACCATGCCAGGATCTTTTGAAGCTCTCCTGCAGGAAACTTGAGAGTGATTCAATGAGCACATGCACACGGTATTTGCTGCAAAACTACAAAATTCCTCTGGGGGAATCTTGGGTGATAAGAAAACAACTTTGAATTTAAGCAACATAAATTGAGGGAGAAAGGCTGTTTATCACCCCACACTTTGGTTTGCTACAGCAGGGGAGAGCTTTAACTTTCCAGATTCTTCCCCATTAAGAAAATAGTTGAGGCTAATTTCATTCTTACACATAAACTACATGGCTGTTTAGTTCTGTCTTGGAGTTCTTGGATGAAGGTGGTGTTAGGAGCTTCTGGGGCAGTAAACAAGACTTCTTCTGACTGTTCTTGGTGGTACACATCCATAAAATGGTTTTGCAATGAGACTGGAGAGCCAAGGAAGACGATCTTAATGAGCTGTGCCCTAAAACTGCAGCTTCAGATGAAGTGTATCTTAGACCGTTATTTCTGGATTCCACTTGTAAGAGCTGGGCTCCGGTTTAAGCATTCTTAACATCCACGCTTGAACATACGGGCATTTTTATGGAGAGGAAGGCATCGTGAACTCTCAAGATACATAGACTTTATCAGAAATGCAAGTTAGGTACGATTTTGTCACGTCCAATTCTGAGTCACGTCATACCCAGAAGGGAGAATGTCTTCAAGTTCCAGAAACACCCGCTACGGCTCTTCATTTACCTGGCTTCTAGGGGGGTAGTATGCAGGCGCCTCAGAACACACACCCAATCAACACCATCGGAGCAGGAACAGAGAGGTGCACCCTCTGGTGAGTTCTGGAGACACCAGATTTAATCCGAAATCGAGTTCATTCCTCTGTACTGTCTCCTGTGCTCTCTGATTGCTAAATAAATCTTTGCAGGAGATTCATAATGGACCCTGACCAATCAGTTACCAATCCCCAGGAAGCATAGCTGTGTCTTCTCTACTAATCTTTCTTCCCCACCTCAGATAATGCATTTCACTGTAGCCCCTGGCACATGGTAAAGGTTTCATGTGAACTACTATTTTTTTTTTCATTTGGTGAATGTTTTTGGATCCCACTGTGTTCTACAGATTATACTACACACTGGAGAAACAGAGACAAAAGTCACGTGGACGCCTTTGAGGAGCTCATATCTTTATTTCTCCCTCAGCAGTACGCACAACATCTCATGCCTGGAAGACACATAAAACAATAAAAAGTGAAGAAATGTGTTAATTGCTATCACCCACTTCTACATGCCAGGTTGAGTCCAAGACTGCAGGTTTCTGGTACATCCCTGGAGACCTCCCCGTCCCACCTGAACAACTTGTTCAGAGCTGAAATAGTTTACCCCAGATTCAAATACAGTGTTCTTTCTTCTGTTGACATAGATGGTAGTCAAGCAACTGTGAGCTGTGGACGAACTATTAAACAAGGAACTATGGACCCCTATGCTGGGGCTTCTGAGTCATTCTGGTTTGTGGCTGTTTCTGTTTCTTCTTCTGTGCTTTCAGTACAAAACCTGACTTACTACTACTTCAGATTACTTTCCCCAGAGACAGCCAGTGCTGGATTTCCCATGAGAGCGCCATGCTGCAGGCTCTAATATCTCAGATGGACTAGAGCTTGCCTGCCCTTTCCTTCCGGTGTCCCTCTCCCCTCCCCAGAGACTTGGAACACCTGCACCTCATCTGTGTGGGCTCCAGGGCTCTGGTCCCTGTGTGGCATCTCAGTGCATTCCCTCTTCATGACAATGCTGTCTGTGAAGTGCCCCTCACCCACCCTGCCCCCCCCCCCCCCACCGTGCTCTGCTCTGCAGGGCTCCTGGCTACCTTTTCTTTTGCTTCCTAGTTGTCACTAAAATCAGGAGAATTCGCTTTTGGGCTTTAAAACAAATTCCACCTTTGCTTTCTGTTTGGAGCCAGGCCAAAGGAACAGTGCAGAATGCAGGGTGTGGAGGGAGGGCAACGTTGGTGTCTTGCTACTTGACACCTATATTCTCAGAAATTTTACTTCCCTAGTGAAAACCTTTTACCCCATGTGCCCCCTGAGCGGTGGAGCTGTCACGGAGTAGCTCTGCTCTAATTACATCCAATCACAACCAGGAGGAATTCTTACCAGGAGAATTTCCATGCAAGTGTGTTGGCTGGGAAAACTCCTTTGGATTTGGGTTTGAAAAGTACAGGTAACCTAGCTTTTTGCCATTGCATGGGTGATCCAGCAACCTGCGGCACCAACCTGACTTATTAGAACTGCAGCACCTCGAGCTTAGCCCAGACAGACTGCATCAGAATCTGCATGATAACAAGAGTCTATGCAGGTTGAATTTGACAAGCATTGGGCTGTCACTCACTAGTAGCTAGGTACAGACATAGCTACCTTTAGAGCTTCCAGAATATTTTCTAAAATATATGTTTACTCTGTGTGTGTGCTACTAACCCTTACTATAAACATAAATGTGCCGTGAAAACCCGTGAAATTTGCTAGCAAAAGTCCCACTGAGGAAGGTCTACATCTAAATATGGTAAATATCAAGTACACGTCTCATTAAAAATTGGCATCTCTCATAACTGCCCTGAGGAAATTCACTTCTAATAGCCACAAACAAGGTAACGTAGGTTGATTCTCTGTCTCTGCAAAGCCAGACTGACAGGAGATTCTTAGTTCTTCTCAAACGCTGCTTTAGGGGCATTGGTGGGACTTGCAGGAGATGGGAGACTCAGTAGAGCATCTCTTTGCAGCATCTGAAGAGGCGGTTTTAATAGGAACAGCAAATACTTTCCAAGTTACACTGGTAGTGCCCATGTGAGGCACCCCTGGCTAATGAACCTGACAGATTTCTGCACAAGGACAAAGTAGTTCATGTTTTTTGATCCTATAGGAAAACCCCCATGTTGCCTTTGCAGAAGAGGACACCAGAATGCAGATGCCTGGGTTCTGATGAATCTCTGAGCATCAGAAGGTCTTTAGTTGTGTCATCCGAGCTCAGGATCCCTCTCCCGGGTCTGTGCTTCATGGCTGGCAAGACACCGAGATGCTGGGAAACACTTGCCCCGACTTGATTAGCCTCTCTCCAGAAGATAAAACGCCGCGTGTTCGTCCTACGGCAGCACTGCCATCTGGAAGCAAGATTCATTAACCTCGGACCTCAATCAATGAGGCCACATTGACCTTGCAGCCAGGGGAAGGAAATGTCCTCTGCTTACCTAATATTCCCTACAGCTTCGAGCAAATAAACCATTCTTCATGGTTGGTCTTAACCCTTCTCTTAATGTTGTCCTGATTTATATAGAAGTTCCCCCATTTCCCCTTGAGGTGACTGTACTTTGGTGCTGTGTGAAATGATCCATGTCTATGCTGTTTCTAATCCATTTGTAAAACCATTTATAAACTGATTGGGGAGGAAAAGTGGTCTGTATACGCCTGGCAATAGTAATGATTGTGATGCTTATGAGTGATGAGAGATAAGTAGACATCACAGCAGGGCAAATGCTTTTGTTCCTTTCCTCAAATCCTCTCTGACCAATTGACATTTAAAAAGGAAAACTCCCCCTCCAGAGTCCATCTACTCTCTTATTTCCCCTCAGACGTAATCCCACTCTCTTTGTAGGGGTGAGAACATCGCAGAGGAGGGAGAAGGAAGAATGGCTCTGGTGAACTAGGGTTGTGTTGCTGAAATCTCATTGGAATAACTCAGAGAGAGTGATTTGGAAAGAGCGGGCGAGTTTCCGAAGCTCTAAGAGTGTAGGAGGATGGTTTAGTTTTCTCTGCCTGTAGCCCATAGTATATGACTTTTATTCCTACAACCAGTTAGCCAAAAATATGCCTTGTTCAAAGTAATGAGTTTTTTAAGTTATATTTTTACCAGAGTATTTTATATTTGTGTGTGAATATTTCACAAAATTTATAATCTTCCATAAATATTTTTTGCCAGTATGCATCAAACCAGATTGCATATACTCCTCACTAGGACTTCAGAGGAAACTATTTTTATTTTAAAAAATGTATTCCTAAGGCTCTAATGTATACACACACACACACACACACACACACACACACCACGTACTCACACACTACATGTACATACTGATATTTCTTAAACGTTTTAGCTATAAATAAAGCAAAATTCAGTGTTTTAGATTTTTATTCCATTACAGGCATTTCATATTTTCACATGGTGTGTCCATGCTTCCTCTTTTCAGGGAAACAGAAGTAAACTACTGAAAGCTGATGGCCATAGGGAATATTTCTCTCCACCTTGCAGCCTTGTTATACTTAACGAGGTCCTCCCTTTCTTTCCTTTCTCAAGGATAAGCTATTGAAAGCTCTTTCCTGTCTATTCCAACAATTAAACTCAGGTGCAGCAATGCCCTTATTTTTAGCTGTGTCATTGGCTCTCAGACTGACTAACGTAAATGAGCACCTACTCATTTCCTGGTCTATTCTGTTCATTATGTCTGTAACACTGCTCACAGCATCATCTTGTCTCACTGGGGAAAGAAACACGGGATGCATCTCCACAGATGGTGAGGTGAGAGATACGCCATGAGGAGTGCAAGGAAGTTGATGTTTACCGAGCACCTCTTATGCTCAGGGGATTTATGCAGTGAGATTTCAATGTTATTTATTTATTTATTAATTTTTTTGTGTGGTACGCGGGCCTCTCACCGCTGCGGCCTCTCCCGCCGTGGAGCACAGGCTCCGACGCGCAGACTCAGTGGCCATGGCTCAGGGGTCCAGCCGCTCTGCGGCATGTGGGATCTTCCCGGACCGGGGCACGAACCTGTGTCCCCTGCATCGGCAGGCGGACTCTCAACCACTGCGCCACCATGGAAGCCCTTATTTCATTTTTTGAATGTCATTATTATTATTTTTAAAATTAACACAATTTCATGGGGAAAAAAATCAAACAGTACAAAAGATATACAGTGAAATCTCACCCTCCTTGTCACTGTCAGTTCTTTTCCCCAGAGGAGAGTTGCTATTTTTTTATGTCTTTCCAGTGATAGTCCGTGATTGGCAAGCATATGTATGTATTAGTGTTGAGTGTGTGTGCATTTTCCCAGTTTTTAAACCTAACAAGTAACACACAATATACTTTTTTTCTGAGCCTAACTCATTTTATTTAATAATATCTTGGACATTGTTGTATGTTCAAATATAGAACCACTTCATTATTTCTGATGGCTACAGAATCCTCATGATTTACTGAACAAATTGCATCAGTTGAGATTGAAGAGAGAAGCAGAGCCATTCTAAGTGATCTAGAAGAATTAGACCTGGGGGCCAGTTAGGCAGCCTATGAAGTCTGTGGGCTCCATCAGTGGTGCTCAGTTGGAAGTCAGGAGGGCTGGCAGTTGGGCATAAAGTTTAGAGGGTGCATCAAGAACGATCGGGAAGCCATGAAGATAAAGTGAAGCCATGTCTTTCTCTCACCACTTCTGTCGTTGACCATTCAGGGGAACTGCAGGATAAGCTGGTGCCCTTTACCACAGAGCCAAACTCGCACTTGCCCAGGATGCACAGAGCCTGCCAGAGGCAAAGCAGCAGAAGCTGTAGGAGCTGCACCATGACAGCTGCCACGCCTGTAAGTGAGCAGCCTGCACATGTGCATGGCACCTGCCATACGCCAACCTTCACACTCAATATGGGCTGCACTTCTGCTCTGCTCACCTGACACTTTTCTCTTGGTAAGCCCCGATCCAGAAAATTTACGAGGAAGGGATTGGGAAAACTAGTTCCAGCTTAACTGGGCTCTGGACTCTAAGCTCTACACTAGCCCCACATTGATGGAAACTGAGGGTGTTTCTCATCTTTTAAGTCTGTAAGTGATTTTGTAATGAATAGCGCTATACTCGCATCTTTGTTCACTTTTGTAAGTACACCTAGAAAATTAATTTCTGAAAGTGGAATAGCTGGCCTGGATGTGTGAAGTTTTAAATTTTATTAGATATTGTTAAATTTCATTCCAAAGAGTTTGTACCAATTTACATTCCTGTCAATGATGTATGAGAATTTGGATTTCCCAACATCCTCATCAGCGGAATGTATTATCCTACTTTTTGATCTTTATCATTTCGATGGGTTAAAACAATGTCATTGTGATTTTAATTTGGATTTCTTTTTACTTGATATGTAGTTGAGCATCTTTTAATAATGTTAAACGCATTTGTATTTTTTTCTCTCTTATTGACTACTTTTAGCCATTTTCTATTGGACTCATTTTCTAGTTTTTTACATTGACTTATAAGAGCTTAATATATACTTTAAAATGTGTTTATTGTTTATATGGCAAACATATTCTACAATTTGCCTTTTGTATTTTCCATTTTGTCTATGCAAACATTTACTTTTATGCTACTACATTTACCATACTTTAACTATATGGAGTTTTGAGTTTCCTGCATTTAGAGCGAATTATCTCTTTTGTTTTTCACAAAAATTCTAAAAGATAGGTAATATGACTCCTATTATACCAATGATGAACCTGAGATTCATAGAAGTTAAGCAAATGGCATAAGTTCATACAGTAAGTTGTTGAATCCATCTGGGTCCCCAAAGGGAGCATATGGCACAGTCAAATTTGGTATTTGAGGGATGCTTAATAAAGAGACTATTGAGCATTCAAAAGTAAACGCTGAAGCTCATTCTACATTTAAAAAAAAAATTAGGATGCAGAAATTAGATGCTAGGATATGAGCATGATCTAGAGAAAAAGAAGGCTGAATGATACAATGCAGCCATACAAAATTAACTTCAGTTTCTGAAAACATCTCTTTTCTCTAGCTCTGGGACTTAGGTGCTGGGTGAATTTGTGCAAGGAGAACCACAAAGCAGGAAGACATTTTAGGATACTGTTGTATTAGTCCAATGAAATATAAAATACTGAGCCAGAAGCAATAGAGTCAAAATGAGATAGAGTCCAAGATCATTACAAAGAAACAATGTTCAGAGCTTAAAAACTAAGGAAAGTTTTAAAAGGAAGAGTGATATTATCTGAAACTTTAGGCTTTCATATTAGTGAACAATAGCACATTAAACAGAATTTGGGCATCCTGAGAGTATCCTCAGGAGCTGAAGGGAAGAAAGGTGAGTTTAGTTTATAAACTTTTAAAGTTGAGATAGTGGTGGCTCATTTTGGTAGAAGTAGGCTTCAGGCACTTGGAAATATGAACCTGGAGCTTTTGGGTTAGGAAAGACAGATTATATGAAGACACATTCTCTCCACAGAGCTGACAGTTAAAATCCTGTTAGTAAGATAAGTGAGACCTGAATTTAAGGAGTAAAAGAAAAGGTTGAGGAAACTCATTCGTTGGAGAAACATGCAAACATACCTCCCTGAGTGCTTGGTACTAAACCAAGCATTAGAAAGATCTACCTTTATAAATGGAGGGTAAGGAAGAGGATCCAGCACAGAGGTTAGCAAAAAACCAGAGAGGGACAGACACCACTGTGGTATCACTGCAACAGGCAAAGTGCAGGATGTCTCAAGATATTGGCCAATTTCATACAAGTTATCAAATCTGTGGGTATCGAGTTGTTTTTAGTATCCCTTTATCATTCTGTTTATGCCAATTGGGTCTGTAGTGATGGCCCCTCTTCCATGTCTGATATTGGTAAGTTGTGTCTTTTCTTTTTTCCTTTGTTAGTCTGGGTAGAGAGCTTACAATTTTATTGATCTTTTAAAAATAACTATTTTTGGTTTCATTAATTTTCTCTATTGTTTTCCTGTTTTGAATTTCATTGATTTCCATAATAAAATTTCATTATTTATTTTATTTTGCTTATTTTGAATTTACTTTGCTCTCCTTTTTTTTGGTTTCCTATGATGGGCATGCACATTATTGATTTTAGATTTTTTTTTCTTTTCTAATAGATGCATTCAATGCTATTAATGTCCCTCTAAGCCCTGTTCTTGTTTTATCCTACAAATACTGACATGATGAATTTTCATTTTAATTTATTTCAAAATAGCTTTTAATTTCTCTTGCATGCAGGGTGGTGTCAAGTGCTGAATCTGGAGTCATGACATAGGTGTGAATGTTGGCTCTGTAGCCCCCAACAGCCATACATCCCAAAACACCATCCCACCAGCACCACGGCAACACCCAGGGTGCTCACTGTGTGCCAGACACTGTGCTGCTGGCAATTCATACTTGCCCCAGACATATCTCACCCCGTCTCTTCACAGTAGATATAATTATCTTTACCCCAAAAAAAGAAGCTTGCCCAAGCACATAGCTAGTGGGAGGTGGAACTAGGAACTGAATGCATATCTGACTCTCTCTGGAGCAATAGATTCTTTTGTTCTTTGTTTGCTTTCCTGTAAAGTAGGGTTAATAACTGGGCTCCCATTTTGCAAAATGCATGAGCAGACATTCCACCTCTGAATCCTACCTCTTGTGTCTTCTCCAAGGATCTCAGTCTCTGGATCATCCTTATGTTCTTTGATCTTCATAACAAACAGCATTGAACCTCCCTTGATCACCACATCCCCTGGAACATCTGCTGCCCCTCTCTCTTCCTCTTCACAGCCAAAAATTTCAAAAGAGCTGTTTACATTTCTTGTTTCCTCTTCTCTTCCCAGTCTCAACCTAAGCCAGAGACTCTGGCTTTGCTTTCACAAAATCATTTGCCACAAATGATCTGTTGTAAAATTTCAATGGTGAGTCTTCAGTTCAATGGTCAGTCTTCATCGTTCATCTTATTCAACTCCCCAGGAGCTTTAGACACAATGGGATATTCTTTCCTATCTGTTACCCTCCTTTTCCTTGACATCGAAGCACAGCTGTTTCCTTCCTCCTCTCCTTTCCTGGCTTCTCCCCTCTGACCATCTATGGGTGGTACTCAGGTCCTCATGTCTTTCCTGTTTATATCTATTAGCTGGATGATCTCATCTACTCTTATGGTTTCAGTCACCGTCAATGCCCAGGAATCAGGAGGCCATGTACTTACCCTGCACTGCTTTTTCAAGCTTCAGGCTAGACCAGCAGATCACAAAGTTGCCTGCGTCTACTTGAATGCCTTTGCCAGACAAAATAGAATCCATCACTTTTCCCTGAAATCATTTCTCCACTAATGTCCTTTATATACATATATAAAGAGCAAAGGAGAGAATGACTTACATCTGTTTTTCTTTTTTTCCTGAGACTAAATCAAGGAAAATATCAACCTTAAGGTTGTAATCTGGCAATCATAATTTATAAAGCAGCAAGTTGATGGAGTAACAAAAAACATTTACTGAACTTGAACTTTGTTCTTCCAATGACTGTCTCATGGTTTAATAATAATAATATTACGTGCAATTCTAAAATTTTTCTTTCTAGAATTTGAACTTTCCTTATAACTACACAAATCAGAAAATTCAGGGCAAACCTGTCCTGAAAACATCTCAGGATTACCTTCGATTTTGGAAACACAAGCTGACTAGAGTTGTTGGCAATGGTTTTCTGGGATATTCATAAAGGAATTTTTGTTTGATGGTAACACCCTTACAAATGCGTTCTGTAGTTTAGAGACTTGAGTGTGAAAGGTGATACTAATGAGAAGGTCTAAATGTTAAAATGACTCTCTCAGAGTTTCATCTTTCTTTTCTACATAAATGTGAATTTTTAATATAATTGTTCTTTTTTGGAGAGAGGTTAACTGATCATTTCCAAATTTTTACTCATTCAAACCTCTTAGACTGGGATATCTTATGGTAACTGTGTTGATAAATGGGCATAACTTACCAACTTTCATTTAGAGTTAATAGTTTGTGTGAGACTAGCTCCAGATAAAATTGGAGAGAGAAGATTCTCTAGGTTAAGTACCCTTAGAAATACTGCCTGTTAGAAAACATATCAGAAATGTGTTCAGTAAAAACTTGTTGTCCTCCGCCGCCATTTAAAAAATGAACACTGTAGGACCAAGTGCATTCTCTCAATGCATCCATTTACTAGATTGGTTAATTATATTGATTTTTTTCCCCTACAAATTTCAATCAAAATAATATGTATTTTTAAAGCAGTACTTCATAGTTCTGGCACTGTTCTTAGAATCCAAAATCTTCCTTTTATCTCCTTGACATGTGTCAGCTATAGCTATATTAAAACTCTACATTTTAATCTTTCTGAATTCAATTCTCTTGATGAATTCCTTCTTCCTCCACACCTGGAGTTCTGACTTCAAAAGAAGCTTTTCATACACAAGAGAGATAAATGCCAGGAGAATTGAAGTAAGGATTGGGTCAAATAACACTGGAACCCTTTTCTTCCTGAATTTTGAGATGTGAAATGTGAACCCAAACTAAATGGTAAAGGAAGCCTACCTCTTATTCTATGCTCTATGTGCTCCTTGGGAAGAAATTGTATCTCTCAAAAAGAAGAGTTCATAAACTGTCTGACTTTGCCGTGATATCCAGCTCCTTCTAATATCCATCCTGTGAATGGATAACTCTGTAGATTAAATACTGTCTGCTGTAACAGACTGCTGGTTACATGCCAGGACGCTGCATGAAGAATAAAATCTGGGACTCTGAGTGTTCAGGAAGGGTAGATCTCTTTAGTGTCTGGGACTACTGGCCATTAGAGGGAAGCGTGAAGGAGAAACCTATTAGGGCAAACACATGAGAGCATCTTGGAGTCAGCCTGTGTTTTTCTCTGAAAGTGTGTGGCCTTTCCATGTGAGGACTCTACTGGTTAGAGCTTCCCTTTCAGATGTGGGACACGGACAGTACACAGACACATGCCTGGAAAAAAATGGGCATACACACATGGGAAAAACCCAAATTAAAAAAATAAAGCCTAGTGTTATTTTTTTTCTGCTAACATCACATAGTTCTTGAAATCTCGGGCTGCATCTTCAGACAGAGACTTCAGGCATCTCTGCAGTGGAGATGTTTGGCTTTAAGGAAAAGGAATGTCACCCTCTCATATGGGTTTAGCACAATGAAAAATATTTTTTCAGATTCTTGTAATTATAGAAGACTGCTGAGCAGCTGTTATCTAACCACATGAAGGGCAAAATACAAAGGAGTGGAGTACAGCTGAAGTCGGTTAGAATGAGGTGCGCCGAGAAGAATTTGCAGATGGGATATTCTCTCGTGTCTTGGACAGTCATGGAAATTTTGGTCTTACATTCCTTGATCCTACCAATGAGGATGTCTTATGGTAAAAATATAGCACAGCGGTCCTGAAGTATTTAGCAAAGGAAATTTTACCTGGTTAGCCAGGTGGGAAAGCCTCGTTCTTCCTGAGGCTCCCTCTGTACCAGAGTCTGAGGACTCATGCTGGCAGCCCAGGGTCAAGGGGAAACTGTCATTGCAGCAGAATGAGATACAGCACATAAAATGGAACTTTCTGAGTTTAATTCCACTAAAATGACAGTAAAATTTGGGGTCATTATAAAGAGTTATTGACAAAAATAAAGTACGAGTAAAGCTTCCACACACAACTGAATTGCCTTTTTTGGGGGTAAAGTGCAAAATTCATATTAAGCGGGCATCCTTCTAATTCACCTCATCATCCATTAAAATAAAAATATTCAACTTGCCTACCGCATGCCTGTTTCCAGGTAACGGGTAAGTAGGCAGGCTTTGAAGTCAGACAGGCCTGGACTCAAATTCTGCTCTTGAAATTAAGGAGCATTTGTAACCTCTCTGAGTTTATTCACTTATAAAAAGGATAAACTACCAACCTTACCTTTTTCACCTTTTGTCCCTCCTAAGGATTACAAGTGCTTCACAAATGGCCTAGACAATATTAAATGCTCAATAAATAAGATAGGTAGTGGGAAGCAGCCGCATAGCACAGGGAGATCAGCTTGGTGCTTTGTGACCACCTAGAGGGGTGGGATAGGGAGGGGGGGAGGGAGGGAGACGCAAGTGGGAAGAGATATGGGAACATATGTATATGTATAACTGATTCACTTTGTTATAAAGCAGAAACTAACGCACCATTGTAAAGCAATTATACTCCAATCAAGATGTAAAAAAAAAAAAAAAGAGCTAGTATCGCTGTTGTTTTTATTATCATTAGGGTAATGTGGTCACCAGTGAAGAGGTGTGAATGCCTTGAGTCTCACTGAAGCCGGGGTAGGCTCCCGCCAATTTTCTGCAGGATTAGGCTGCAATGTGCGATAGAGGTCAGGTTTTAAAGTGAGTCCTTCAGAGAAGAGATGAGAGAGGTTGAGAGGTCATTCCCCTCCAACCCACAGATGTCTTTGGTCCACTGCTCTTGGCTGGTATTTCTTTGTCTATTGTCTATTTTTATGTGTTTGTTTCATATTTCTTCTCTTAAAAATTCAGTTAATGTGGAACCTTTGAAAACTGAACTCTCGCAGCTGCTCTCTTTGCTTTAGATATTTGCAGTGAACCGGTGTTTGCAGCTAACAGTTCACGTGTGATGGCCTTGTGGGTGCCCAGCAGGTATGAAGAATGTCACAGGCTCCACAACCTCTGGTTTCTGGCACCATCAGTGGAGCACCCCTGGGTCAGGAAACAGAGTTATTTTCTTCAGAAAGGCCCTGCCAAAGCTGTTACTCCTTTGGCCAACACATTCTAGTGGAAAGTGTGAGGGATTTGAAGTCAAAAGCCTTCTATGGTCCTCAGCTTCCTTGTCTATAAAGATAAGGACATCTCGCAGGAAAGACAAAGTGTGAGTCTTTATGAGGGTGAAAGCACAAATGCTTGTTAGGAGAGACTAGCCCTGGGTGGCCGCTCTGAAACACGGAAAGGCTGGCCCTGATCAAGATGCAGAGGCGTTTGATTTGCATGGAGAAGACAGAAAGGTCTGAAGCTCAAGTCCAAGCCTAGAGAGTATGTGTCGACCAGAGACAGTCTTAGGATTGTTGAGGATATAATTTATTTTTTTTTACTACTCACAATTTAAGCTAAAATTTCTCCAAGTGTAGTCAAAGTGCCGCTCAGAAATATTTGTTAAAATGCACATTTCTGGGCTCCATCCCAAACCCACCACATGCGCATCTGCAGGGAATAGTACCAGGAACAAGTGTTTTAATGTGCTCCCCAGAGGATGCTTCAGAAATGCAAACTGTGAGCACAGCGGACCTTGGCTCACGGGATCTTACCTTCCTGAACCAGCTGACATGAGCCCCTGCTGTTCAGGCTTTGCTCCTCACCCTCCCAGCTGTGCATTCTTTCCTCTTCGTGTCTCTGAAATCATCATTTCCTTTAAACCATATTACGATGAATTTGGTTTTGGCTGTAACCAACTCACATTTGGATTATTGTAACGACTTTGTACCCATCTCCTTAGCTCCAGTTTTTCTCCCTTCTGGCTCATTTTACGCACTACCACCAGCTTGACTCAAATCACTGCCTTCATATCACACTCTTCAGTGATGGCTTTTTATTACTAATTTATAAACCCAAATGCTTGGCCTGGCATCTAAGGTCCTCTTCAATCTGACCTCAGTTTAGACTTTTTACACCTTTATCTGGTCTCTTATTCTGCACTAAACCAGGCTGTTTTTTTTTTTCTGTCTCTTTCTCTAATGTGACATTCAAATTCTATTCACTATTTGTACTGCCTCTCACCCCAACTAGAATTTAACCCTGTCCTTTCTCAGTGTAACAGAATCCTTAAATATCCAACTAATAACACCACAAACATCTCAGGCCACTTCAGTCAAAAAAAAAGTGCTGGGGCTTCCCTGGTGGTGCAGTGCTTGAGGGTCCACCTGCCGATGCAGAGGACGCAGGTTCGTGCCCCGTTCGGGGAAGATCCCACATGCCACAGAGCGGCTGGGCCCGTGAGCCATGGCCGCTGAGCCTGCGCATCTGGAGCCTGTGCTCCGCAATGGGAGAGGCCACAACAGTGAGAGGCCCGCGTACCGCAACAAAACAAAACAAAACAAAACAGAAAAAAGAGGCTGGCCCTGCTCTAACTGTCCCTGGATGTGCTCTGCGATGAACAGCTGGGTTGTTATGTGTCACAGAAGTCTCTCCCTGCCTAAACCGTAAACCCCTGGAGAACAGAAGCCTGTTCTGTGGTTGCATTTTCATCAAGAACTAGCTGGAATGGCTCGTGATGGGGCTTCATTCATTCCCTGAGCTCTTCTCCAGGACAGCAACATCCTTGCCCAAGGTTACACAGCTGTTTAGTAATAAATATAGTCTCCTGGCCCTCAGTCCAATGTACTTTCCTTTTACTTATTAGATGGCTCATATTAGAACTAAGGATTCTCATAATGCCATGTTAGGTGAGTCTGGAAGGTAGCTTTTGGTGATCCTGAGAAAATTCCCTTCAACTGTCCCTGGGCCAGCTAATTGCTCAGCATCTCCATACACAAAGAAGGCTGCTGGCCCATTCTGACTGCATCCACTCAGGTGGCAAGCACTGAGCACCAGGACGGGTTAAGCCCATGCCAGAGTCTATAGTGGGTACAGGATGAGTGGGATGTAGTTTACCCTCAAGGATCATCATGCTTGGTGGGGTAAGAAAAGATGAAAGTGGTAACTCCAGGCCGAGCTGGCTGTATCAGGCCCGGCTTACGCATCCATAACGGTCTCTTCACCAAGTGAGGAACTGCTGCTCATCTGATCAGGCAGAATCTTCCACGCAGGTGGTACCACGTCCAAGGGTGGGAAAGTCAGGGAGGTTCAGATTTTCTGTCCTTGCGCTTCCTGCTCTGGCCCTTCTGGTGGACAAACCCTTGGAGGCCTGGATGGCTGGACAGTCTCTCCATCAACCTCATCCTATATAATGGGGTGGGTGGTCTTTGCACCTCCCACCTTCCTCTGCTCACTTTCTCCACACTGCAGCCCAGAGATCGCGAGATTTAGGCTCTGGGTCCCGGGGAGAGGAAGATCGTGCTGGTCGTCCCCATGGCAAATGCTGGCAGCGGATCCGCCTGCAGCAACTGGCCTTGAATGATTACTGACACGATGATGCTTCTCCCCCATCGTGCTGGCTCTTGTTTACAGCTTCCTTGGCAGTCTTGGGATAGAGGTGATTATTGGGAGAATTTGAGAATTCCTCGTTTCTAGAAGGCTGGCTAGGTTCACCAACATTGTAGTCTAACCCCTATTAGCAGCTCCAGCTTCATGGAGAAATTACAATGAAAAAGAATCAATCCCTTCTGTGTTGTACGTATTTTATAGTTTACAAGGCACTTCCAGAGGCAGAAGAGTAAGAGGAAACTTATGAGCGTTTGCTGTAGAGAGGATTATTGTCCAAATATTATAAACATGATGCTTGTTAGTTTCCTTCATCAGTTTAAGGGCATTTGCTGCAACTATTTAAGAAAAAGAAAGTTAGAAAACAGCTAATAGTTTTGAAAGAGTCTGCAACTGAACCCCAAATGATTTTTTTTTTTAAGTAAGATTTGGACATTTTCATAAAAGTAAAGCCCTAGATTGTTTTCATCCAAATTTGTGTACCGCAAGCATGCCAGTGCCTCAGACAATTAAATGCGACAGTTATGGGTCACAGTTAAGGGTTTGGACCCTTTTCCCCTTTGTTTATTCTCAACGCAGATTGTTTGTAAACTTGCGTATGATGCAAGTTTAGGGGCCAAGTGCAGCAGAAGTGTCATCTTCCCTGTGACAGGAGCTGCCCATCCCCGGGGAGGGAGCTCTGGTTAACGGATGAAGATGTCAAGCTGTGCTCCACGCGTGTCAACAGCTGCATATTTATCAGCGTGCCATAGGCCCGCTCAGACTGAAAGACTTCACTGTTTATTCACAGCAAAGACACTTAATTAATGACTAGGCCTAATCAGGCTGTCTTATTATTTACAGTGATACCAGTGTGGCTTAGCTCAACTGATGTGCAAACAAACCAGCCTTGAGGAAGCTTTAATTAATAATTCTGAGCCAGGCCTTCTGAGAGGCCCCGTCACAGAGCTCTCGGGTGATTTACAACATCTCCTTTGCCACGTTCTCATGTCCCCTGCATGCAGATGAGTGACCACCCCAGCAGGTCTTCCTGTTTGCACCGCTCTGGGCCTTGTTGATTACAGAAACGTGCTTATCTTTGCAGAGGACTTAATGGAGATGGATGCCTCAAAGGGAAGAAGATTCCTGGTGTCTTTCTTGAATGTGCTGCCATTCAAAAGCATTTCCATTCACTTTAGCAAATCGAAAAAATTAATTTAGTTTAATTTTGCTCATTTGGGGTTCACAATCTAGTTGGGAATCAAATATGACAAGACAAGGTCAACCGTGCTCAGTGTTGATCTGGCGAGGTTGGATGCGAGAAAATCAGTTACAAACCTTTGCAACCCATTGGTCAGAGGATTCCTTATCTGGGTATAAAATAGGTTCCAAGCACTGGAAATAGAACAGGGAGGTATTTCTGGAGGCGGAGTCAAGAGATTTGACATGGGATTGGATGGGGGGGTGAAGGAGAAGATAAGATGTTGGCTGAAGAGGGTGTATCCTCATGCTTACTCAAAGTAGTTGCCATCTTTTTTTTCTCTTGAAATTTTAAAAAAATCCTGCTTTACTGTCTTCTTGCATCTAGTGTGGCTGAGGGCAGTTTGGTGTCATCAGGCATCTGTTCTTTTGTAAGTGTATGTATGTATGTATGTATCTATCTATCCATCTAATTTTCCTCTGGATACACTCAGATTTTTTAATTCTTCGTTGCTCTTAAATTTTACTGTGATATCCAAACGTGAGCTTTCCTTATCTATCCTGTTTGGAACTTGAGAAGACTTGAAATCTGAAATTTTATTTTTAATTCTGGGAGAAGCTTTTGTCACTATTCCTTCATCTACTTCTTTCCTTTCTTTCCTGTCCTTCTCAAGCCCCTATTATCTTGATTTGGAAAATCTATTTCACCCTCCATGTGTCTTAGCTTTTCTCTACAGTGTCTATTCTATTCTGTCCTACTGCATCCTGGGACAGTTCTCCACCTGAACTTCCAGCCCTCTATATCATTCTTGGTTCTAATCATCTACTACTGCCCCCATCAATGTGTTCTCTATCTCAATTATTATACTTTTTCATACCAATTATTTTCCCATATGGTCTCTTATCTCTGCTTTATAACACAACTGTCTTCCCTTACGCCTTTGGGTATGCTTATAATCTTATTTTAAATTCACCAGTGCCTGGTGTTTGCTTTGTGGTCTTTCCTTTATAATGGTTGCAAGAACTCAAATTTTGGCTTCTAAGTTCCACTCTTCTGGATGGAAGTCCATTCAAGGAATTCCAGACTCTCCAGGGCAAGGAAGCCCTACTTCAGAACTGGAACATTACTTTGCCTCACACTCTGCTCTTTCTTTCCCTCTCAGGCCTTGGATCCACCTTCTCCTTCAAACAGAGACAACTTTATAGAGTAGTTTTTGGCACTCGTATCAAAAGCTGCTGAAATCTGCTGGTCAATTTACACAGGACGGGAGGGTATATGATGGAATGGAGTTTCTTCACAAACAGTCCTGAAAGTACCCTAAATTTCTGGTCCATTATTGGCATACTTACCTCTTTGAAGTGTTTTAATATTTCCCTTTTTTTAAAAAAAATATCTGTGTATATTCTTTCAGGAAGACATATGAAAAAGACAGAGAAGTAAGTGCATTTTGAACTGAAATCCCAGAATTCCCACTTCAAATGTATTTTTCAAGTGTCAGTTGGACTTCTGGTTTTGAGACCTGTTAATCTATCTGACTGCATTAAAGGATAGATACAATCTCCTTTAAAATATAAATATATGAAAAACTAAATAAAGAAGTTAGGGTTACGCTGAATGTTTGTTGAGCTGATGTCCACTTTGTGGAATATGAGCAAATAAATATACTTCTGTCTAAAGCTTAAAACTGACAATTGTCAATATTAGTTGCTAATTATGTTGCGAGCCAACTTCCGGCAGATCTGCTGAGACCTTTTCCGCTTGTTCTTATTTGCTGAATGCAGCTCGTTTTGAGTAGCTGTGGTTCAGATTTGTTATCATTTCGGCACTTAATCTCTTCGTCTGCTCTCAAAAAGTAACCATTATTACTAATGATTAATATCATGTCAAAATTTATACAGGGAATTAGGCAGAGTTGGTTCACACTTTCTAGAAGCTTACAATTTTAAGGAAATTCTGACAGTGACACGAAGATATAGAGAAGTTACAGTTTTTATTTTTTAAGTGATGCAGTCCAGATTCTGGAATATTCATTTATTAATATGCAAGAGAGGTATGCATTTGCAGTAATTAACTCACAACTATCCAGGGCGTATTTCAGACCATTCAGCAGTTGCTAAGTGTCTTAATCAGTTGTAGAAACTATGGTTCTGTTACACAGTTACTATATCATACTTTTAAAAAGTTTCCTAGAATTATTGCACCCAACAGTTTCTGAAATTGAAGATAATTGGCATTAAGGTGGGCAGAATGATGCCGCTTCAGCCCCGCGAACTTCTGATTGCGAGTTGCTAAAAAACCCTACCATCTTCAGCTTTGGAAGCTCTATGCTTTCATTCTTCGTAGATTACAGGAAACTTTAAAACTTACTTTCTTGGTAGTCTTTGAGAAATTCCCTAGAGTGATACATTTTTCTCCTTTTAAGATGTGGTTCGCAAACTTTTCCCTTTGAAATCTGAAACTCAAGGTAGTTTTAAAAACTATAACGTAAATGCACCTGAGTCATTTGCATCTAAACCAGATTTCTCTCTGCACAGCTGAGCCACTTAGCATCCCCCTGAGTCTTCCGACACTGTGGGCTCTGGCAGTCTGGTGGCTAAATGTGCCTTGTTCTTTTCCTGGGCATTCATATGTCTAGTTCCCGCTGATGAAAATAATCTCTCTATTCCCCTTTAATATCCGAGCACTATTCCTCCAGGTCTCTGCCTAATTTTTCACCCCCTAGTAATCACTTTATGGAACCCACTTCCCAGCAGGTGGGGCCTTGTGTGATTATCCCTGAATTGTCCATCTTTCCTGAGAAGCTCTCTGCTCTGTAAGGAAACCCACTGAATCCTATTTTCCTTACCACCTATAACCCAATCCAGTGCCTGACACATAGTAGGAATTTAACAAATATATTTGTTGAATGTGAAATGGCATTTGTTAAATCTGAAACTCCAGGGGAATCGTATGCCATGACTTCAATATTTAAGTTCACTCTGAGAAAGTGAGGTTTTTTTCATTACCTCTTTTTTCTTTTCATTTTCCTCTCCTCCTGAGATAGTCCTATTTGTCTGATTATTAACTTTAATAAGGCAATAAAATTAACTTGCTCTGAAACTATATGCCCAATAGGTTAACCCAGAAGCTATGTAGAGAGTGAATCTAGAATTTGGTTATCATTTGACATCATTTTATCTTCAAAAGTCACTCACATGCACTGGATCTCCTTTGCATAGGTGATGCTGGCCACTGAGCAAATGAAGTTTGTGCTTAAAGAGCGTGAAAATATGCTTCTACCTGAAACTGGCATATAATCCTTCTCTTCACATCCCACTGGACAGTCTCATAGCCACCCCTGAGTTAAAAGGAGCGGTTAAGTTTAATTGTTCCACATGTCCAAGGAAGCAAGGAAAGCTAGAAATAGTGGTGAGCACTGAAGAAATCACACCAGCAGGACCAGGTACGTCCAGGCAGTGGAAGCTATCACAACCCACGTCAGGTTGACTGCTATGGAACAATGCCATCAATTGTGAGACATACGCTGGGGACGGAAGTCTTCAAATTTGATAAAGAAAAGTCTATCTTAGAGTGATGGAATACAGTATCTGAAAACTGTTTGCATTCCTTAACTGGAAAGTGTTCACATTGGAGAAAGTCAAAGGCCAAGTTCTTTAACCAGTTAAAACATTCCTAGTACTTGTAGAAAATAGCCTTCAAGGTACTTTACAACATTTTGAGGCGTTTAGTGATCTTGTTTTTAAAATCACGGATGCCTATGTTTCAATGTTCATTGCAAGTTAAAATCATTCACAGTTATTTGATTTGTTATGCAACTTAAGTTTTAGTTTCATTACTAACAAACACTTGAGCTGAATTTCCAAGTGTGCTAATAATTTATTAAATTGAATGTATGCTATTTAGTTTGTTAAAACTTATATTTGAAGCGTACACATTTATTTTAAGTTTTAAAATTTTGAACGTGATACACGTATTATATTTGCTGGTTTTACACAATTCCTTGGTGCACGTTGGTGAGGGTGCACCAGAGCCCACCATCCAAAAGTGCCTGGCATCTGTGGGAGATGTAGTGCCTTTCTCTGCATTTCTGTTTGAAGACTGAAATAACAGAAAGGAAGAAGAAAGAGTGTACGGCTATAGGCTTTCTAGCAATTGCATGATTACAAGAACTTCAAATATATTCACAGGTAAATACTTGGAAAAACTGTATTTCTGATCTCTTTAAAAATTGAGTTAAGGGGCTTCCCTGGTGGCGCAGTGGTTGAGCATCCGCCTGCCGATGCAGGGGACACGGGTTCGTGCCCCGGTCCGGGAAGATCCCACGTGCCGCGGAGCGGCTGGGCCCATGAGCCATGGCCGCTGAGCCTGCGCGTCCGGAGCCTGTGCTCTGCAATGGGAGAGGCCACAACAGTGAGAGGCCCGCGTACCGCAAAAAATAAATAAAAATTAAAAAAAAAAAATTGAGTTAATTGGCCAGTACAAAGTGATGTACTAGTGGTCTTCAGTGTGTTAAATGGTAACAAGTAGAACTTTTTTTTGTATATCTTGTTTTTATTTTTTCAATATTGAAAATAGTCACTTTGTTAAGATGACACATTTTGTAAAACTCCTTAAGCACTTGTATGAAAAGGCTGGGTTTAAAGGTCCTTGACCTTGCATGCATGCATTTTACAGGTTCCTTTAAAGAAAACCATGGACAGGCACAAACATCTGTGCCATCTTACATATTTTGGTTTGTTGTAAACAACAGTTTGAGTTTCTCTTAATGACCAAAATAATCAGACATTAAGCATATACTTTAGGTACTTTTCTTGGGAAAGCCCCTGTGCTATAATATTTTGAAGACTTCTGCATATTTGTACTAACAATGTGGATTTTTTGGCTATAGGATGATTTTTTAAATGTTTTACATGTTTGATCATGCATTACATTTATAAAGATGCCCGCTTAGCAGAATTTTGCTAAAAAGAATATTTATTATACTGATTATTTTTATCACTGTGAAATAAATTTGTTTTTTTTAAATACATAATGCATACTCATGTTAAAATACAGAAAAGTATATAAAGAAAGAAGCACCACTTGAGTATTTGCCACCTTGAAATAGCTACCATTACTATTTTGGCAAATACGTCCTCATACATCTCTTTTTTTTTTTTTTTTTTTTTTTTGCAGTTCGCGGGCCTCTCACCGTTGCGGCCTCTCCCATTGCGGAGCACAGGCTCCGGACGCGCAGGCTCAGCGGCCATGGCTCACGGGCCCAGCCACTCCGCGGCATGTGGGATCCTCCCGGACCGGGGCACGAACCCGTGTCCCCTGCATCGGCAGGCGGACCCTCAACCACTGCACCACCAGGGAAGCCCATTCTCACACACCTCTTTATGGGTATGTGCGTACGTGTTTAATTTTACAGCAACAGTACTGCATCATGTATGTTTCCTTGTCTTCTGCACCTTATTCTTGCTTTTGTTCCTCCCTCAGCTCCCTGCCCAGGCGGCCACTCCAGAGCAACCACGTGAACCCTTTGTCTTTGCTCCTTTGCTTCGTGCTCACAATCTCTCTCGTGCAAACGCACATCTGGGGTGCAGACTGGTGCCTCACCAAAATGAGGTGTATTACATGTCCTTCTCAGCATCTCACTTTTCTCACTAAATAATAATATCTTAAAAGAAATTTCTCCAATTAACTGGTAGAGGTTTGGTTATATTCATTTTAATAGCTGTGTAATACTTACGATATTTACTTAGAATTGTTTTGTTTCCATTTATTTATTTTTGCCTATATAGGCCTTGACAGGTGGATCGATGGCATTACTTCCTCTGGCTTTTAAGAGTCCTCTTCCCTCATTCTGTACATCACTCTTAAAATGAGGGAATCTTTATTTTATCAGAGTCTAACTACTGGTGAATTAAAAGGTCAGATTACTAAGGAAAAGGGAGTAACCCTCACAAGCAGACCCAGCAAACCTGTCTAATTGCAGACAGAGCTGGCATGGAAAATGCTATTAATGTCTAGGCTATTTCATAGGCCCCAGCCTTTTACACTCACTTCATATTTATTCTAACTCTTTCAGCTACTTTACCATGTAGTGAGATTAATACTTTTTTAATGAGAAGTTATATTTCCGGGTGAAGCATTAAAAGGTGAACAAAGTATACGGGTGATGGGTCATAAATGCTAACTTAGTGCAAAAGAGCACCCTCAACTTAGCTACGACTACGTTTACCCCCATATAATAAATCCGGCAGTAACTCTGAATCTCAGCAGTGACTCTGAATCTCAGCAGTAACCTCTCTTTTTTTAGTGCCTTTGCAAATTCAAGGCCTGAGGCTCATGGTTTTATGATCACAAAACTCTGTTTCTCATATTTTAACTATAGCAAAGGAGATGGATCTTTGGTTTCTACCAATTAACCACTTTTCTCTCTTCAATACATTCTGCCCCTTCTGCTTTCAGTGTGAGAAAGGGAAAGAGAGAGTAGAAATCTTTTTCCACAAAGAACTCAAGTAGACCTCCTTCCTTTAGCAGGACTGCTTTTCAGTGCCTTCTCTTCCAGGTGCCACGGAGACCCAACATTTGGGCACAAGGATAGCAACTGTGACTCATTATAACGTTCCCGAAGAAATGCTCAAGCCTTGGAAATCTTCTGGCAGGAATAAAGTGAAATTATTTTTCTCCTTTTTACTACTGAACCTGTGACAGCAACAGAAGCTGTATTTATAGACAGAGGTGATTTCCTTCTCTGGTCGGCTGCTTCCAAAATGCATGAGCGCTTCCCAAAATACACGCCTTTTGCAAATACTAGAAATTAGCATTTATGAAAGAGACAAATTGCACATTGAGTGTCAAGTCTACCAAACTATAAAATGCTAGAAAGGAAATTGCACTTAAGAAGGAAGAAAGCTTTTTTCACCTTGGGAGTGATTTCTCAGGAATTTTAGAAATTGGAAGCAATTCCTAAGAAAAGGAATGCCTAAATTAAAATGAATATGGAGTGAGCCAACGCATACCCGTACAAAAGCAAGAGAGACCTTTTACCTACCCTGCTCACACTGTCACTCCTGAAGTCCCCTCCCTCCCTCTAACTGTCCATGGCAGAGCAGTTATTATGGGTAGACTTGGGACCCCCGTCCACATAGGAGTTTTCAAACTTCCTCTTGGAAATCCAAGCAATTCTCTAAACAAATGGAACAACAGGGTTCTAACCATAGCAACCGTGTATGCAAAATGGACATAAGAGTCAAAGTCGAGGCAGAGATTGCAGAGTTATTTCTCCATGGAGAATTAGCTTAGATGTTTCTTCCAATCTAGGAACTATTAATTGACAGACTTTAGGAGGCAGGAAACCTTCAGGTCTAAATCAAGAGGACAAATAGAAAGGAAATTAGGTGATCATAATGGTTGTGTGAAGTTTCCTTTCTTTTTATGTGCTTCCCGCTGCACTTTGGCTTGTGTGACAGGGAGCTGCAGCCCCATACCCAGACGTCTGTACATTTCTTTAAGTTTACATTTGATTGAGTTTCTTTTCTTATGCAATATCGTTCAAAAATGGCAAGTTTACCTAAAATTATTTTCTCATCAGTAATAAATCAGAATGCCAACGTGTAAACCTTTGCTATTCATGCCCTTTCATTCTGTCTTAAAAAAAGTATTTTTGTTTGCATGACATTAATCTATGGGGAATTTTAAAAGGAAGCACTGAAAGATATAGGTGATACCTATTCTCCTCCACTTGCAAATCTGAAAATAACTTCTAAAAATCTAAAAGATACGTATTTACATCCAGCAGTGTGATATGCATTGATTTCTTAACACTTTCTTCATTCCCAAGGTACCACATCTTTTCTCTGATACACTGAAGAAGTCATTTTGCGAAAAGGACTCCTGAGGATGCTCTCCCTATGCATTACTTATTCGATGAAGAGCCCGGGGAGAGAAGGAGTAAATATGGCTCCCGGCGTGAGAACAGATGGCTTCGTTCGAGGCTGAACGTGTAACTCAACTAGTCAATCAAATCGCACTGCTGTCCTGAAAAAGTCCTGGGGATTCTAACATGTTAATCAAAAAATGTATGATCAAGACAGTCCACATGTGTGCCCTGCATTGCACTGTATGTTAGCCGTAAGTGGGCAGGGCAGTTTTTTTTTTTTCCTGTGTATTTACTAGTTTTTATTATGCATTTTTACTGCATCAATCATTCGGAAAGTATAATGGATAAAGTAAATTGATTTCATAGCTGAAGAGCATAAGTCATGTACACATATCCACTAGGCTTAAACAAAATGGTGAAAATAACAGTGGGGTTTGGAAGCAGGGGAAGATGATGATGGAATTTTCATCCACTCCGATCCATTGTGTACAAAAAGCAATTCATCTACTTACCCATTGCCACGTGGTTTGTCTGCTAATACCTTGGTATTTAAGGAAGAGTATTAGACGAGATCAAAAGAGAGAGAGTATAGATTACATTTTCTCCTGTTAGCATTGAGAAGCTCTTTGGGAAGCTTTCATAGAGGTGGGCGTTCAAACCAGGAGAGATCATGAGGTTCCATAAACTTACAGTCAGGGAATGTCTGCGTTTTCTCAAGCTTCCCATTTACTTGGCCAGGAGGTCTTGGCTTCAGTTCCTTTATTCATGTCGTGGAATCATAAAGCCAGCCCTGTCCAGTCCAAGGTTGTGTTAGGATGTACAAACACACACACATGCACACACACACACACACACACACACGCACACACACACAAACAGATATAGGACAACAATATATCTACATTACAATATTTTTAAACAATAAATCATCCTATAAATGTAAGTGATAATGACATCCTGCCAAGAAAACTCCTTAGAAGAGATAGGTTTGCAGTTTTGTTTTTTGGTTTTGAAATCTCAGTTTTCATCTTGATGCACCCACTCAGGGGATGAGACACGATGAAAGCCTTCTCTCTCTGTGTTCCTTGAGATTCTCAGTGTGTGCAGAGCCCACTCATTTCAAAACCCAACGGAGGACTCAGAAGAGAAATGAGAAATGTTTATGTACAGTTTCATGCATTTCAATTCATTATATGGCTTAGCACAGACCTGGCACATAAGCACGTAAAAGGAACAATGGAACAACTTCTAAACATCCCTGCTTCTGGCTTTGATATAATACATGTAAGGGCAGCAATAAAAACCACTTAGTTGAGTCCTAGGTTTTGATTTAATCCAAGACTTTAAACATCTTTTCTAAAGCTCATATAATTTATAGTCATATCATTTCTATGAGATAAGTATTACCTCCTTTGCATTTGAGAAGCCGAGGCGTGGGGAGACAGAGTGTGTCCACTACCTGAACTCCAGAGCAGGACAAGAGTGGCATCTGCTCGTCGTTGTGACTGGAGGGCAGTATGGGAACCTCTGAACAGTGTTATCACCTGAGTGGCTCTACTCATAATGCTCTTTAACCCGCTTGCTGTGGTCCCTGAGAAGTAGCCCCACTACCATTAAGCTCCCAGAGCAAACCAAATTAATGCCCCCATTAACATCTCTCTATTTCAATCTCAAAATTTAGAGAGAGAATAAGGCATTAATTTGCTCATTTTATTGAATTTGTCATACATGATTGGGAGCAGTGGTTGGAAGGACCTTGGGAAAGAGATTTGGAAGGTTGATTGGGTTTTTGGGAAAGTGCTTGCCTAGCAACTTGCTAAAAGCCGGGCAAATATATCTCGTTGATGTCTTATGCAATTAGGTACTTATTTTACTTTTTTTTTTTTTTTTTTTTTTTTGCGGTATGCAGGCCTCTCACTGTTGTGGCCTCTCTTGTTGCGGAGCACAGGCTCCAGACACGCAGGCTCAGTAGTTGTGGCTCACGGGCCCAGCCACTCTGCGGCATGTGGGATCCTCCCGGACCGGGGCACGAACCCGTGTCCCCTGCATTGGCAGGCGGACTCTCAACCACTGCGCCACCAGGGAAGCTCTATTTTACATTTTTGAAGCACAGGAATATATCAAAATAACGACTAGAAAGGCTTATGTAAAGCATAAGCTACCCTATCGCCTGTGAAAGTGGTAACTCTATCTTCAAGTACAGGGAGTGAGAAATCATTGGCTAATTTTCTACTCTTTGTTCTGCATCTTTCTGTGCACGTAGGAAGTGATGGAATCCTGTGCTGTTAGCAATGATAAGAATGATGTAAATATATGTACATAATTAAGGCTAAATCCTGTAATAAGAAAGATTCCATTTATTTTCACGAGCACATATTTCAAAACTTTTACTCAAGTCCTGAAAAAAAATCCAATTATCTGAATATAATTGTTAGACATTATTTGATAAACATGAGAGTAGTGTCTATGACTGCATCATTAGAAAAAAAAAAGCAACGTTTGTTTTCACCTGTTAAATTTTAGATTTTCAGCCAAATGAATTCTTTTCCAGCTCTTTCTGAAAAGACTTTAGAGAAAATGTCATATATTTATGTTAAAGGACCCCTGGAGATATGTCATTAGTCCAGTCATGCATATATTCAATGGAATCAAATCTGCTTACAGAGTTAATTTAAATGACAAGGCAAGAACTTCTGGGAAAGATGTCTGCTAAATTATATGTTTACAAACTCCTCTGGCTCTTCTCTTCAATCCACAAAAACAATGTCCTCAGAAAGTAATACAAAGAACTAAGAATAGAGCAAAATTCCTCTCTCGAACAGAAAACTTCAGAGCATACAATTTGGATGAAGTGGAAAACATTCTGGACACACAAGTGGTGACCACAGCATGTTCTAAAAAGCCTTATGGATCCCTGGCTAAGTGGGAGAGGTGTAGTAGATGGTGGGAGGGATGGGGGTACCTTGTGTTGAGGAATTTCCCTGAACACGTTTGCAGCAGAGATGGGAAAGAAAACAAATGCAGCCAAATAGTGTTTAGGACAAAAAAGGGCATGTAAGTACAGCCTCAAAGCACAGTCAGAGTAATCTTCCCTCTGACTTGTCTTCCCTAAGAAGAGGGGAAGGGTCTGCAGTAAACCTCCTTGCGCTTCACCGGTCTAATTTGTTTCACCATCATTAGCTTCCCATCTCAGAACAGGACAACCCATTGAAATGTGGGACTTTCTGGAAGAAGCCATCCTCCCACCTGGGAGCTGACCTATGAAGCAGAGGTTCTGATAATTCTGAGGAAAACCATGAAACAAAGCCTTTCCCACCCCAGCTGTCTCCAGGCTCTCAATGCTTTTCCAATCCCTTCAGGCAACCGCACAGCTGGACAGAAAACACACAACATCGGTGTCTGGTCCTCCAACAAGAGTTCAGAGGAAGACCCAAACGGTGCTTAGGGAAAATAGGAGGAGCTTCAAGAAGCCGTTACTTCTATTAAGCTTAGGCAAAGAGCAGGACCCACTGGAACTGCCCCATCAAAAATGGGTAAACAAAACTCAACACAGAAATAAAATGGTATGGTGTAGGTTAAAATATTCAACACTAAAAAGAAATAAATCAGTAAGATCTATCAGTGAGAGCTGAAGAAATGCTTTTCCCAGAAAACAGGAAAAACACTGATTTGCATCAGATTCTTAAAGAAATTAGATGCCAGCAGAATAATATTTTTAAAAGTCTGGCATAATTGAGTCAAGAAATTGTGCAGAAAATAACAACATTGTGGAATTAAAAATGAGTTAGAAATGGTAAATGGTGAAACCAACAGAAAACTAGATTGGTAAAGGGGATTCTCTTGACAAAAATCACACAAGATGCGGGCTTCCCTGGTGGTGCAGTGGTTGAGAGTCCGCCTGCCGATGCAGGGGACACGGGTTTGTGCCCCAGTCTGGGAAGATCCTACATGCCGCGGAGCGGCTGGGCCTGTGAGCCATGGCCGCTGAGCCTGCGCGTCCGGAGCCTGTGCTCTGCAACGGGAGAGGCCACAACAGTGAGAAGCCCGCGTACCGCAAAAAAAAAAAGAATCACACAAGATGCAAAGAAATGATGATCATTAGAAGAATATAGACAATAGAGATTCAAATACTGATACTTCCAGTGATCAAGAAGCAATCATCAAATCCAGTGATAAAACAAAAGCTATTCAAACATGTATTAGGAAAAAAAACATCTCCTGAAATAAAGGGACATGAACATTTGTCAAAGGAATTTGTCATGTTCCCGAAAAATGTGCTAAAATTCTTCAGTACAGAGAAGACATGCCCTGGTGAAGCTTTTGAACTTGAAGATTACAGAAAGAACCCCACAGACCACAAGGCAAAAGAGGCAAGTTGTTTACAAAGGTTAAAAAAACCCAAAATACTGATCATAAACTTCTCAACAAATTTAAATATTAGAAAAATAAGAGAAATATCTAAAAATTTAAAAAGAAAATAGATGTGACCTTATTTCCCCCCATCAATAATCTGAGTCACAGTAACTTGGATATTTTGACAATTAAAAACGAATATATAAAGATATACCTGGCAGAAAAAAATAAGCACTTTTGTAGTAGGCATAGTAGCCCAATCAGAGGGAGGAGGCATGTACGAGAGGTGAGAAAAGGATAAACAGCATGAAGTGCCTTGTGGAAGGAACTGATAACTCCTTCTGAGAGGATGGAAGCCAGAGGAGTGCGGGGCTGGGGCTGGGCATGGCGGGGGCAGGGACTGGGGCAGGGCTAGGCCGGGCTGGGGCTGTGCGGGGCAGGGGCAGGGGTGGTGGTGGTGGGAGCTCTTGACAATCTCTTCAGTTTCTGCAGCTATGTGTTCCCACCTCTCCTCCTTGACCCACAGCATTCCGAATTCCAGACCCAGCCCAGAGGGTCAGCTTTTCTGACTCGGATGGTCCCCTCCTTGGCTAGGGACTCCTTGAGTGACACCTTGGAGGCGGTGAAGCGACAGAGGAAATGAGAAGAAGGGAAATGCAGGCTCTCGTGGGTCCAGGACCAGATGTCTGGCGCAGACTGCAGTGAGGTACGTCTGTAAATAATTACCTAAAGAAGAAACAATTAAAACATCTTTGACTCCTGAGCATGATGAAATTCTCTCCCTCAGAAAAAGAAAGAACAAAAAGCAAACGACGCAAAAAATGAAAATACGACAGCAATAACAGATTATGTAGAAAATAATTTTTTTAAAGTTGGCAGTAAATGGAAAATCAAATATTAGTTGATCTAAGAAAGGATGGCTCTTTCACTTTTATAATTTTAATTAATAAAATTAACCTTAAAGTTATTTGTTCACTCCAATAAGTACTAAAGTAACATCCAATAAAATTCTGTATCTACTCCATGTTTTAAAAATATATGATACTTTTTAAAATGATAAAAGAAGAAGTCAATGATAACCCATAATTAAAACTGCATATCTGAACTGAAAGCCAGCGTGAGCAGCAATTTTAAAGCACTAACAGCATTCCCATTAAAGCCAGGAATAAGGGAAGTAAATAAGGAAATTAGACAAAAGCGCAAATTAAGAAGTGGAGATACCAGAACGTTGTAGGCTTCTTATTCTCTATTTGTAGATTGTGTAGCTGGAAAATAATAAATCAACTGACAAACTACCAGAAAGAGTAAGAGATTTCAGTAAGATAGAGAGTTAAAACATTAACATAGGGCTTCCCTGGTGGCGCAGTGGTTGAGGGTCCGCCTGCCGATGCAGGGGACTCGGGTTTGTGCCCCGGTCTGGGGGGATCCCGCATGCCGCGGGGTGGCTGGGCCTGTGAGCCATGGCCGCTGGACCTTGGTGTCTGGAACCTGTGTTCCGCAACGGGAGAGGCCACGGCAATGAGAGGCCCGCATACCACAAAAACAAAACAAAACAAAACAAAACAACATTAACATAAAAACCAAGAAAGCAGATTATCTTAGTCATCCAATTGCTGCAAATTTAGAACACTGATAGAACCAAATATAACTGAAGGGTTAGAAGAATGTGCACAAGTTTGCATTATCGGAGAGAGTAGATATTGGCACACTTTTCTGAAAAGATATTTGCCATCATGCATCAAAATTTAAAAGCGACATATCACCTGATGTAGAAGTCAAATTTCCAGTGATATTCTCCAAGGACAGTGCATAGGTATGCCCAAGTATCTGGGCATAGTTGTAACAATATTGTTTACAGTAGCAAAAAATAAAAATAAAAAATTAGTAAATAAATCATGGCATATATGCCATATATAGAAAATGGAACACCATGTAACATTAAAAATGGTGATGTAGGGACTTCCCTGGTGGTCCAGTGGTAAAGAATCCGCCTTCCAGTGCAGGGGATGCAGGTACGATCCCTGGGCAAGGAACTAAGATCCCACCTGCCACGGGGGGGGAGCTGAGCCCGTGCGCCACAACTACTGATCTCCTGCGCCTCAACTAGAGAGCCTGCGTGCCGCAAACTAGAGCCCATGTGCTCTGGAGCCTGCATGCCACAGCTAGAGAGAGAAAACCTGCAGGTCACATGCCTGGACGAAGACGCCGCATGCTGCAGCTAAGACCCGACACAGCCATAAATAAATAAATAAATCTTAAAAAAACAACAAAGAAAATGGTGATGTTGACATACGGGTATTAACTTAAAGAATGTCTCTGATGTGTATCGAAAAGCAAAGCACATTTGAGAACAGCACAAGTAGGATGACTGTTTTGTAGACTTGCTGTGTTCCATGAGCACCACCAGTGTATTCATCAGGCCTCTATCTGGAAGTTGCGAACAAGAAACAGTGTTTTTCTCTGAATTATGGGAATTCGGGTGAATTTTACCTTCGTTTTATGTTATATTTTTTAGATTGCTTCCTTCTTTGCTTTCTGCTGCCCCCTCCTTCTCTCCCATGTTTTCTCCTTCTTCTGCTATTAGTTTGTGTCAAATTTAGTAAAGAAAAAAGTTATATTCATATTGGAAGATAACTGAATCAGACTATGGTTTTCAAGAATATTCAAGATCTTAAGATACTTTTAAAACCCTTTAAAAAGTGTGTGTGGAGATACCCATGCCTACATATCTGGAACAGTATGTGAGAAACTCAGCTATTAGCCAAGAGTTTTAAATCAATAAGAGACATACATTTAGAAGCCACATGATTTTGGGGGATTTATTCTCCAAAGATAATTACACTTTTGTCGTCCTCTATTGTACAACTTGTCTCTTTAATGATATTTTCAATTGCCCCATCAAGCCTGGATGAAATATTATCACTGAGGGCAGTTGACTACGTCCTATTATTCCCATGGCAGCAAGCTTTGTTACCATAAAATTAAGAGTGAGAATTTAAAGTTTTGCAGTCGCCAGTGAGGTTTCCAGCTTTTAATTTCAGCCCCCTCCTTTGGAAAATCCTGTGCTGTTGTGAGTTTCATAACTACTGCCTTTTGGGGAAAGGTTAGTCCAGACTCTTAACATGAAAAGCGTTTTTGCTCTTTCCCTGTGGCCCAGAGCAGTGGTTCTCACGCTTGAGGGTGCACCAGATTCTCCTGTAGGGCCGTTAAAACATGCATTGCTGTGCTCCACCCACAGTTGCTGTTACAGGAGGTCCAGGGTGGGTTCTGAAATTCTGCATTTCTCAAGAGTTCCCACGTGGCTGATCTGCTGGTCCAGAGACCACACTGGGAGAACTAGGACATGGTAACCTTATTTACAAACCTTTGTTTCCCACCTTTTTCATTGCAAACCTACAAACCTACTAATGATGCTCTTGAGGATATATTAAGAGGGCTGAGACAGCAAGCCTGGGATGTTTTTGGAAGGAGGCAACGTGAGTTCATTTCCATCATACTTTCACAGAGTTCTGAAAATGAGTGTGACTGTAAATGGATTATACTTAACCCAAATCTTGGCAGGACTAATGCAAATCGGACAGCTGGAGTAAAAGAAATTTGCTAGACTCTACCTATTGTCTTTATTCCCTTCCTAATTGCCTTTTGTGAGAATCTGTATTTGTGGTGAGACCCTTGGGTCCGTCCTTATAGGTACTTATTTTGCCCTTTGAAGTGGGAGCAGTTGTATACTCACTACTATGTATAAAATAGATAATCAACAAGGACCTACCGTATAGCACAGGGAACTCTAGTCAATATTCTGCAATAACCTATATGGGAAAAAAATCTGAAAAAAATGGATATATGTGTAACTGAATCACTTTGTTGTACACCTGAAACTAACACAACAATGTAAATCAGCAATAATCCTATATAAAATAAAAACTAAATTAAATTTTAAAAAGAAAGTATAGATAGCAAGAAGGAGAGAAAATATAGATATTTTTAAAGGAGCTGGGCTAAAAACCAATGTTTCCAGTGAGCTTCGAGGTCTGAAACAATATTATTCTAATATGTAACGAAGGGAAGTAATTTCTGCAGGGGCTACTGATGGAGAGCCCAAATCATCTCACCTTTAATTCCTGAATTTGTGGGTTTGCTAAATGAGCCTGGGCACTTCCATCTTCTAAAAATGTGCCTGATAGGAGATGTCTCCTTCCCCAGGCTTCATTTCTGACAGCAGTCCATTAAAAGGATTATACATCCTCATTAGGAGATATTCATGTTCATTGTGAATGATATTCCAAGTTAGAACAGGAAGTTTTTGAATTCTGTTTACTTTGGTCACTTACTCTTATTTTCTTATCACCGAATTTTATTTTTGTGTTTTCAAGAATGTTTCACTTTCTCATTAAGACTCTAGTCCCACCTTTTGGAGGAGTGAAAGTTGAAGAGGGGAAGATTTTGTTTCAAAACAAAGGAATATTGTTAGAAGACGGGAGCATGGTCTTAAGTGGGAATGAGCTTCCAGGGAGGTGGTAAGTTCTGTTTCTGGAGTTTTCCCAGCATAGGTTCAACAAGAACAACAATGACACTTCTGCTGTGGAACAGGCTCCATCGCTAGTGGTTTCCAGTGATGATTTCATGATTCACTAATCTTGTGGTTTCTGCCTTTGGGCATGTTCTTTTGCTTGTTAGAGTAATTAATCCCTGACATGAAAGCATAACAAACATTTAAGGGAGAAAATACTATTTTTTCACATGTGTGAACGTACTGCCACCCTCCTCTCTCCTGTCCCCCTCACTCACATCATTTGTTGTACTGGAAATATGGGCAGTGGCACATGGCCTGAAATAACTCCAGATTCAAGAGAACAAGATCGAACTTTCAGTGCCCAAGATTTATGCATCAAAAATGTCTAGGTCCCAAAACATGTTTTATGAGAGTTAAAATGGAAGATACAGTCCCTCTGCCTCAGGTGGCAAACAGGCCATATGTCTGTGAGATTTACCTCTGCACAGGTATTTCTGGTACTCGACAAGCCTCAGAAATCGGAGCAATCTCTCCAGGATGGCAGCCCTGCCTCAGCCCAGCCACAGTTACAATCCTCACTTGTAGTTGCAGGGGGAATTCCAGCGTAACTGAGTGTAGAAAAAGATACAGGACAAAAAGGAGCCAAGTTATACATGTTCATCACATAATTTTTCAACCGTCATACATCTTCTTAAGCAACAAAGATGGAGATTTACCTCAAAAGGTCTGGCAGCTGTGTACACAGGATCTATGTTGACTAAGGTCCCAAGGCCCCCAAGCCAGCCTGTTTCATACAATATTCATGGAGCCCATGGGTGGGTATAGAGATAGAAGCAAGAGAGCTTTCAGATTCAAAAATTTCAGTGACTTTAATTTGGTTACCAACTCCCAGTCCACTCCTGCTTTCTCTCTTCTTTTAAAGAGTCTCTGGTTTTAGTCACTTTTACTTTCTGGTTCCCTGTTTCATATTATTCATCCAAGGTATATCAACAAAGATTAATCCATACTAGGCTATTATGATGTTGACCGTATAATATAACATTTTGTTAAATTGACCGAACCACCTATATCTGCAGGGTGGAAAAAGCAAACACGTGGGAAAGGAGTGATTCACTTTCACATGCACTTTGCGAAGGTTTATTTTAGAGGACCTGGGAGAGAAAGGGCAGTTGTCACCTAGTACAAGGATTTCTGTAGGAAGGTCTTTCACAGGATACGATGTCTTTCTTTCGAGCTGATTAATAAGTTTTTTTTGTTTGTTTCTGGACATCAACTGCCCTAGCACACAAGGACACTACTATTTGTCAAGCAAGATGCCTCTACACATGATTTTCAAATAAAAATTACCGTTTTCAAAGGGTGTTTTCTTTAGAAATCACATTCTACTCTGGAAGTGGGGTTAAATCAATATCTTTGTTACCTGTTGCTGAAAGCAGGTCCATATGCGGGTATCTCAAGGGGGGAATCTGGGCTATTTCTAAACACACGTGTTTTTCTATTATGACAATAAAGAAGTCCTGATTCCAGCACACTCATTTAACTGTTGAGTTCAAAACACCACAAGTGATAGTTTTTCCATTTCATTCTTTTCTCCTGACTCCGTTACTCAGTCTAAGGAAATATTTCCATTTCAGTTATAACTGCAAATCAATTAAGAGGTTCTAGTGGTTGATTAAATCAATCAAAGTAGCAAGTGTTTAAATGGAGTGTCTTCTGGGTGAATCTTTATTATTTTACTGGTTCAACAGATCTCAGCCCTCTTAGGGGTATTAGAAACCTGATACCATCTTTTCTTTAGAGAGTTATACTGTAGCTGGGGAGACCAAATATAAACACACTGAAGCTAATTAAAAATGCTAGATTTAAATAGAAATCTTCAATAAAACATGAGGTGTCACGTGGTAGTATATGATTAATGTTTAATTGAATAGTGAGGCTGACTCTACAGCTTCAGTGTGAGTAGTCTTGCAGAGATAAATGTCACCCTGATAATTGCTAGAGTTGATCTGATGGATCATACTGGCTGAGCTGTGCCTACTTCCCTCAACTCCCTCACTTATCTTACCCCACATCAGGTACCCTCTCAAAATATCATGTTCAGTCATTGAATTCTACTGCCTGGGACAGACCAAGGCCAGTCTCTGTATGAGCAGCTGATGTGTTCCAGTGTTCAGGAAGAAGAAGGACCATGTGAGTCATAATGGACCAGGAAGGAGTCAGGAAGGAGGGATGACTTGGATCTTCAGCTCAATTTCTTAAGGATGGTGAAATTTGAAAGAGTGGAGTGGAGGCTTAAAACTGTTTGAACAGCAAGGTAGAGAGGAAAGTGCAAGAAACACTCAGGGCAGATTAGTCAGAAAGGACAAAGATGTTGGAAAGGAAGGTATCAGCTTATTAAGACAGTGACTTGGGAGTCATCTGCCTGGAAGTGATGACTGATGTTGCAGGAACAAATTAGATCAACACCGAAGAGAAGGTGAAGAGACAAGCCATGAGGCCTAGAGCTTGAGAGGAAGAGGAGAAAGAGAAGGGCATCTGTGTATTCAAGGATGAAGCCCTTTTTGCTGAAAGAGATATCAAGGGGATTGAAAATTGGCGATGGTTTGGCCCAAATGCTATAAAAATCAATACTTTTCATTAACAGAGTGCCTTGAAATTTGATTTGATCTCATTTGCAGACAGTATCACTTATAAAGAGACATTTATGCTTCTAAGTTCAGATACGGAACCTAGCATTAATCAAATATATTAGCTCCTTTTAATTTGTCTTTGTTACATTTATGCTTGAGCCAGTGAGACCGTTTGGGGATATCTATCTCTATAAAAATCTATATATTGAGAGAATGAGAGAGAGATGTTGTATGGTTAAAAAAAAAAAAGAGTCCTTTTTGGCAATTAAGTGAATGGTTGATGCCCTTAATATTCTGAGAGCAAACACAGCTATCATTATGAATCACTGTAGCTGATGAGTCTAATTCTTTTTCATGCCATGATAGCAGATGCTCACATTTGAATCTTCCACAGACAGATCGGTCTTTGTCATCTCCTCATACATATTCCAGCATCTGTACTGGAGTTTTGATGTGCTGTCCTGGCTTGAGGTAGCAGCATCACTTTTGTGAACTAGCAAAGCAGCTGCCCAGGAAACCAGAATAAAACAGTCAAGAAATTGCTGTTCTTCGCAAAATCGACCGTGACCTGTGAGTCTGAAGACTTGGGTGTGGACGGCATCTACTTGGCTAATCCTGGCTTTCTGGAGGGGTTTCCTCCGTAGAAATTTAACACTGGTCTAAATGTTGTATATAGCCTTAAAATGAAAGTACCAGTAGTGCCAAGGGAAAAAACCTTTCCATTGTAGGTCACTGAGGATGCTTATATTTCGTGGTTTGAGGGGAAACCACAACACACACACATGTCACAAACATGCATGCCTTGTTCCTGATTATAGCACTACATGAGAATGTTTTGCTAAAATGTGGCAGAAACTGCATTAGAAAAGAAATCATTTGAGTATTTGTATTTCTGTGAGAACACTGCTACTTCTATTAACCTGGATCCTTGAAGGGAAGGGAATTTTGGTATTCTTGTTTTCCCTACCAGGATAGGTGCTCAACAAAGGTCCCATGGCTACTGGTATGAGTTTCTTAGGGCTACCTTAACAACATGCCACAGACCAGGTGGCTCAGACAACAGACGTGAATTCTCTAGCAGTTTGGACGATTGGTTCCTTCTGAGGTCTTTGAAAGACAGTCTGTCCCAGGCCTCCCCCCAGACTCCTGGTAGTTTGCTGGTGATCTTTGGCATTCCTTGGCTTTTACTGCTTTACTCAGATCTCTACCTTTCTCTTAACACGGCATTTTCCCTGTGTGCATGTCTGTGTCCAAATTTCTCCTTTTTATAAGGGCATCACTATTGGAGTAGGGGCCCACCCAACTCCAATATGACCCTTCTTAACTAACTATATCTGCAATCACCCTGTTTCCAAATACTGTCACGTTCTGAGGAACTGGTGGCTGGTTAGAACTTCAACATGTAAATTTGGGGAGGGCCACAATTCACTCTCTCCTCTAGTCTCCCCCAATCTATGTCCTTCTCACATGCAAAATACATTCACCCCATCCCAGCATCCCCAAGTGTTTCCAAAGATGGCTGTGCCGTCTCTTCCATTCCACATATGTTTTTGCAATTTGACCTCATAATTTCCACATTGAGAGATAGACTCTTTTTACCTCCTTTGATTCTAGACTGCTCCTGGACTGTTCTCATCAACAGAATGTGGTGGGAATGATGTTATATAAGTTCTGAGGCTGGGCTCTGTGAGATCTAGAACTTCTACCTTTAACTCTTGGAATGTCTTTCCCTGGGACCCAGCCACCATGTTTGGATGAAGCTCAAGCTGCCACGTGGAAAAGCTCTGATGGAAAAACTCTCAGCCCCCAACCCCTACTGTACTGAGCCAGTGGTCTGTACCACTGCCAGCTGTGTGAGTGAGGACCTTCTGGAAACTTCTGTCATCCCAGTACTCACTATGACGCCACTAAAGCAGAAAAACTCTGGTCATACAAAGAATTGTAACTTATAATAAATTATGGTTAAGGTGTTTTGTTAAACGGCAATAGAAAAATTGAAACAGAACATAGTATTAGAAGTGGGATTCTTCAGTAACAAAAACCTAAAAGAGATGGCAATGGCTCTTGTGAAGGGTATCGGGAAGACTGGTAGTGCAAACTGGAAAGGCAGGGAACAAACTGCTCTTCAAGCTTGGAAGGGTGGTGACATGTGACCTGCAGTGGAAGAACACTTGACAAACTGGAGCACAGAAGATAGAACGTGTACCTGGTGAACCTACGGATCTAGCAAAGGAGAGTTCCAGGCAGGATGCTGAAAGTGCCGGTGGGCTTCTTTTAGTTCTCAATCATAAAGGGTGGGGAGAGAGATGGATTTGAAAAGGAACTCTTTGCTTTTTTAAGCCAAATTCTAAAGAAGTATTCCAACTTCAGCATTGCTAAGTTGAAAAATTAAACTGTTTCTTACTTCTAGCCTGTCCATTGGGCAAATATTTCTCAAGGTGAAAGGTGACTCAGGCAAATATCAAAGACAGATGTTGCCATGAACACAAGGCCACGGGGTTAAAGTCACATCCGGTGTGTGGGAGCAGAACGCTTTGTTAAGATCTCAGAGTTTTAAGAGGTGCTTGTTACTCCTTCTCAGCTGGACAGAATTTCTTCTAAAAATCTTAATGGCATTTTTCCATAGCTCCCCGACTCAGAGCCCAGGCAGAGAGAAGCCTGTCTCAAAGACAAACGTGAGCATGACGTTTGTGCAATGGACTGGATTAATGGTCTTATACACTGGCATCCCACCAAGTTGTTTAGGAAGCTGTGTCATTTTTGGCCAAAAGTACAAAACAGAAAGAGGACTCTTTTTTTTTTTTCCCCTAATACTCTGTGGGTAGGCAGCAAGCTAATGTGTCATAAGCATAGATCATTTTTTATAGAAAAGGAAGGAAGAGTCAGATGGGGGAGCCCACAGTCCAAAGAGAGAAGCCAAATGCTGAGTGGCTCTCCTTCCTGTGAGGAGGTCTAGGTCGTCCTCAATGAGCAAAGGAATTTGAGGACGTGCGTGGCTGGGTTTCAGAATCACTGTGTACGTGCTTCCCATTTCCCCTCTTTGATTTGAAGTGTTGACTGCAGTCATTCGATGCCTGTTTCTCCATGTATATTCTATCTTGTCTGTGACTTTTTTCTTAATTCAAGTGTCTCCCTACCTGAGGAGCCTCATGGCAGAAGCCTTATGAGCCCCTGTGTCTAACTCAGAAGATTAGATCCTGGTCATTGTGTTAGTGCCTGATGCCATAATGGGATGAGAATTATGGGCTCTTGGGAGGGAAAGGTGTATTTTGCATGTCAGAGAATATAAGTAATTCATGGCCAGAGGGCAGTTTCTGGTAGATTACAGATGGCTGTGAATTCTTGCTACTCGTCCAATTGAGAAACAGGGTCTATTTTCCTCCCCTTGAATTCCTCCCTTTGAATCAGCCTTTTGTCTGGATTTAGCCAAGAGAGTGAGTGGAGGGATGAGATATGACATTCACAGCTGGGCCTTCATCTGAAGCTTCAAGCTTAGCTCCTCTTGAAACCCTCTCCTGGGATCCGGCAGTGTTGTCAAGAGGTCCAAGCTGGGTAAGTGGAGAGAGGAAGAGGTTCTTGCCCTGCAGTCTCCCCTCCAAGGTGACACGTGGGAGTGAAGCCACCTGACTGCAATTCTGTAATCCTGGCCAGTGTCTCATGGAGCAAAAGAAGTGCCAGGCAGAGCCCTGTCTAAATACCTGATGTACAGAATCGTGAACAGATGAAATGGTTGTCATTTTAAGCCACAAAATTTTGAGAGTAGTTTGTTACTCAGCAACAAATAAATCAAACAGCCACTGAGAGGAGACGGTATCCAGTGGCTTTGTTCGTGCCTTTGTCGCTGCCCTTAGCCAGTGATAAAGTTTCTGAAATTTCAGCTACATTAAATGTGACTGCATGTACATCTTAAATATGCTTAATTAAAATAGAAGGGACATGTTATTGTAATTGCACTTGAATTATTTGGCATGTATTTATTGAACTATCAAAAGCTGATCAATTGCCCCAATATTTTATTTTGGTTCTACTGAATCTGTATTTCTAACTAGAACTGTTAATCTAACTATTGCATTTAACTACAATCGTATCTGATGAAAATAAACAGATAGAAGCAATCTTAGGATGATGTATCCAGAGTGAAGAACTAAGCCTCATGTCATAGGAGCCCTCTGACCTTCACTGTCATCACACCCTTTCGTTTTTCATTGTTTTTATTTATCATCCTATTTTTTTAAATTTCTGGAACGCAGTGTGTACTGTGTACTGTGGACGAAAGTTTTGAAAAGAACTGTAAAGCACAAAGAGAAAAAAGGAACACTTTAAATGAAGACAAATTTAAAACCCCAAACGCTCTGAACTTTCAAATAGTTTTCCCTCATTTAAAATCCATAAGCTGTAAATGAGGGGCCACCTGAGACAGCAGGATCTTATTTGGGTGTTTTGCTGATCACAGGCTTGCTTTTTCTTTTCATGTTACCTGACTTTCTTTTAGGGAGCTGTGAGCTATACCCACAGTTATTACCAAAATTGATTTTGAGTCTGCATCTAAGCATTGTCCACTACTTCTCTAAGGAAGGTGGAATATGTATTTATCAAAATGTCCTGGATGAGTAAATCTGAGTAAAAGCTGGGAATAACAATGCTGACATATTTGTATTTTTAAGCAAAAGAATCATCCTTTCACTTCAAAATTTCTTTCCTCCATTCTCATCTGTAAGGAAAGTCCCCTTGTAAAGTCCAGTCCTTCCATGAAGGAAACAGGTGTTATAAGTAATGGATGTCTCAGAAGGTTGTCTGAAAAGACAGGTACATCTGTATGGGACAATTGGTGTGCTGTTGGAATTTCTATAGATAATGATATTACACAGACTCCTAAAATGTCAGACATAAAATAATAAACAGGACTCTGCATGTGGTTGTTCTTTCTAATCTAATAGAGCCATCTATGGATCAACTCTCTATTTCTCTGGATTCTGTCAGAACGATGCCCTTTAATCAGCAGCCTCTTTACTTCACAAAATACTGCACAGGCAAGCATTTTTTCCTCTCCACAGCATTAATTAAATTACATAAAACTGGCAGCGTTTAAATTCTGGCATCTGTATTGTCTCACTTAATTACACCCCTGGACTCCTTTCAAAATTCTTTCATTTGCTACAGGGACATCTATTGGCGAAAGAGGGAGAAATCAGATACAAGTGATCAAATGCAATTTGGGATTTCTACCCGGCTCCATGCCCACCTTGAGGAAGGCTTTCCTTCAGTCTGTCTGTCTGCAGCATTCCCACCTGGTGCTGAGCAGCAGAGGGAAAATGTCACAATGACAGACACTCATTGGGAATTAAGGAAACTTCATAAGTAAAACACTATTCAACATTCTTTCAACTTTTTTTAAAGCCCATACAAGAAGACCTTAGAGTGGAATGCAGTTTACCATGCCCAATTTCAGCAATCTGTGTATGCCAGATAAGAGCTTCCTTAAAGCTGGGACATGGGAGCATCTTCAGAAATCTTGCCATGAGCATGCTCCTCGGAGGATGTTGTAAACCCAGGTCAGCAGAGGTGAGCTCTGCCTTCACGTCCTGGACGGGGTGGGGTCGCATGGACAGGACATCCTAAAGGCGGAAGAACCTGAGGCCCAGCTCTAGCTGCCAGATAAAGAGCTACTGCCAGAAAAAGGCAAAGATAAACGAAGTCCACAAGTTTATTCTTGGCGAGTTCTTTCTCCGTTTTGTTAAACTGATTTGTCCAAAAATCAAGTTAGTTTCTCTTCTCCATCTACTTATCCTATTTACTTTTTTAATGTTAATGAATGGCTATCATCCCAGCCAGAAGTCTGAGATCATCTTTGATCTCTTTCCCCATCCCCTATATCCAGTCCCTAATTTCAGCATCTACTACTTCCTTACACGTCTTCCCTTTTTACTCTCAACTGCCTCTTCGGTGGTTTGGACAATTATGCTCAGCTAGGCTGGGTCTTTTCTACATCAGGGGAATCCCTTGACTCTTTCCTACATCCTGAACCTGCCGCAAGGATCTTTTCTAAAGTGTGAATCTTGCATGGTTACTCCTCAATGGCTCCAAATTGCCGAATCCAAACTGCTTAGCATAGAAATTGAGACCCTCCATGGTCCGGATCTTGATTCCCTCATCAACCTCATTTCTCTCTCTATTAAATTGTTCACTGTTGTTGAACCACTGAAATGGGATCTATAGACTGAAGCTTGAAAAAGGATACTTTCACTGAGAAAACACAGTGCTAAATTTGTTGGATTTTTTTTGGTAGGGAAACACTGAAGAGAGAAAAATCTTAAATTTGATTAAGAAACACGTGTTACTAGTTAAAATATACATTTGGTGTTTTTTGAACTAAAATAAACACATTTAGCAATTTAAAAAATACTGATCAAACAGCTAAAACGTTTATCCATCTTTGTTTCATTTGTTCAGCAAATATGTAAAAATGTCAGTGATATAACATACAATGCATCAGACATTGGTCCATGAAGATGGGACACAGCTATAGCCTCCCATGAGCTCACAGTCTAGAGCAGGAAAAAAACAAGGAAAAATATGTGATACATCGTAGCAAGTGCTATAAAAAAGCACCTGGCTTAAACAACTCATATTAGTTAGGTCTTTTTATATTGCAGATAGTAGAAAAGTCAGACCAATCTCATTTGAGCCAAAAAAGAAAAAAAAAGAGAGAGAAATTTATTGTCGTGCATAAGGGAAAATTAGAGGAGCAGCATATATTCAGCTGCAGTTTGATCCAGGTGCTCCAGTAGGTAATGTTGCCAGGTTCCTCTTTCTTTCTCTCACCTCCAAATATGTCTGTTTTGGCTTTCTCATACATTGGTTATCCCCACATGGTAACAAAGATTGACATTAGAAATTCCAGGCTTGAATTTTACCAATCAACTTTATAAAGACAAGCAAGCCAACAAACAAAACTTCTTTCCTAATAATTCTATAAAATGGCCCCAGATAATTTCAAGTTCTTGGGGCACACATCCACTCTTGATCCAAACACGTGACTATGAGAATGAAAAGTACTAGTTGATCAATATTATCTCCTTAATCTTGATGTCCGAGCACAGGGTAAGCTTCATCCAGACAATACAGGCTGAAAGTAAGAGAACAGTGTTTCGCCAAGAAAAAAATTACCAAAAGAAGGAGGAAGAGCTGTTGTTGGACAGGAAGGAAACAAGATATACTTGTTTTAGTGCTTGAGCCGAATCTTGAAAGATGAGTAGCATTTAGCCAAGTAGAAGAGTTGATGAAAGCCATTCCAGACAAAGGTCGCAGATATGTAAAAAAAAGAGCTGTCAGAAAACATGGTGCTTTCAGATACCTTTTAAAATTATTTCAGTATGGGAGGATGGGTGTGGTATATGGCAAGTTGAAAGACCAGAGATGTTGATTCAAGACATAAGGAGCTGTAAAGTACTTTAAAGTTTAATAATCTTGTGGGAAAGACTAAGCATGCCAGAAATATGAATACTTTAAAACCCAAGGAATATTTGGGGAAGATTCTGTTCAGCTATGTTCTGAAGAATTATGAGCCATGAATCTACATGTTCTGAATCCAGTTGTGATCACACTGGCTGCAGTCAAATGGAAAAGAGATGGGTTTCTGACCTAAAGACAACGTTGGAGGATTCCTCTGCCCCAGGGGTTAGTCACCTGTCAGATCTGTCAGATCAGTACTCTGCAGGGAGAACCAACCAGTAAGCAGTAGATGGAGTAGTAGGAAAAAAGGGACAGTAGTTAAATTATTTAATGTCAGAAACTAGAGTCAGGGTGACAATAATATAGTTCATGAAGCTGTGCCTTAAACTACCATTCCGTTCTCCCAGTGATATTTTAGTTTTCATGAGACTACATGACCTTCTTGTTTGGTTTAGCTGTGCACATGAAGTTGTTGTTTTCCCTCGTGAATCTTTACAGTGAACCCCTACTCCTGTGGTCATCCTGGAAGAACATTATGTCTTGCCACCTAAAGAAACTCAAATAATTCAAGAACCTGGCTCATGTCAACCTAGGGTGCTCATGTTAACATGAAGACATAGGAAAAATTCTGAAGCACAGTATTGAGAAAATACATGTTAACTTTGTGTTTTTCAATTCATTAAACAAAAGAGTATATCTTAAAAATGAGAGCAGGAGGAAGGGAAGGTAAACCAAATATTTAATTTCTTCCACTTATATGGCAAGCTTTTCTTCCACTCTCATTATAACAGAAGCCCTTATTTTCCGGCTCTTCGCTTGCTAACAGCAAGACATTTTCTTAACTAAATGATGCTTTTGAAATCATGGCTGCATATCCCGGACTTCAGCCTTCTTGATGTTTGGGTTTGCTGCTATAATGTCGAAACAGAAATACATACAGCACCTAGTCTGAAAATGCCTATAAATGAAACATGGGCAAGTCACAACCTCTACAGGGTGTTCAAATTCTTATTTGTGTTACAAAATGATCTGTTTCAGTATATATTTCAGATCTGAAGCTTGTAATATTTTATTTGCCTTTAACTATGGAAAAGTTAACAATTCTGACATGAAATCGGTGGGTGAAAAAAGTCCTTGGAATTAATTTACATAATTCACTATTGGGGATGCATTTTACGGAGAACCATGTTAGTTGCAAGTATAAAAACATCACTGCCATTATTAATCACCCCAAATAATTGCTCTTATAAAAATGTAATTTCAGCACACAAAAAAATCGAATATATTTTCTTCCCTTGATCTATAAAATAGACATCCAGAAATGGCACAGCTGAGACACCAAGGGTGAATTTCATAGACAATTCAACTTTGGGGCACATACTGGATTTCTAATTGTACAGCTTCTCTCCCGGCAGGTTATTATGATTAGGTTGAAACATTTACATTTATTATCTGAAAGAGATAATTAGATATTTCTACTGCAAAATAATTTACATTAATGGACCGTAACTTTCAATATGTAGCTTTAAACTGCACATTTAAATAATATAATATCTGTGTCCCTTAATTTTACTGTAATTGACTCCATGTGAAGGCTTTATTTTTTTCTTTTCAAAAACAAAATCAGCTAAAACAATATATTAAACGCTCTAGTTTATTAGTTTGAAATTTTAAAGTAGGTAACCTAGCAAACTTGTTCAGAATTTTACTAAAGTCTTAATATGTAAAATGAAAATGACTTTGAAGGAAAAGCAAAAACTCTATAGCCTTGGCTAAAGATATAAGGATTACATGTGGAATATACTTGTGTTTGGGGAGACGTATGTAAGGCATGGTGGGATTTTTTGTTTTGTTTGGTCATTTCTGTGCATAATCCCAAATACTCATTAACTGCCAATTGGAAACAAAGTTTGCCTTAATTATACACTTAAGCTTGTTCTCTGTCTAGGGTTTGGTCAACAATACTTTCTTTGAAGAAAGATCTGTTTGTAATTGTGCATTGAAAATTTCATCCATTCATTCCTTCAATGACTATCAGATCCAGTTCAATGGATTGGGATGGGTTCATGGGATAGAGGAAAGCCCTAAAGAACTCAGTTTAGAAGATATATCTACCTGGAATCCACCTATAGATGAGCTTTGCTCTAGCGGATTAGTATCTCCAATGATACAAGAACAAAATTGACTACCTGAAATACAAACAGTATGCTCTCAGCTGGGGAGCATCCATTTGGTCTGAATAATTCTTTAATTAGATATGGAAAGTGAGTGTCTCTATACTCAGATGATATCAGCTAAGTTGGCGTGATTTAATTATTATTTTTATGCTTTAAAAATAATAATACAGGAAATATCAAGAGATTCCAAATTCTCATGAGTTTAGATGGACAGTGATATATACATGCAGGCAAGGGCCTTCAGAAACCTGTATAAAAATACTTCAGGTTTTGGAGTTAGGAGTCATGACTTCTAGTTAGTCTAATACAAAAAATGATCTTTCTGAGTTACTTCTCAAAAATTCAGTTCCTTGTTGATAATTGTGTGGTGTTATTGGTGATATTAAACAAATATTATATATTACTATTTATATATAAGAATAAGCACCATGGAAATGCTTATATATTAACACTAAGAATGCAAAAAAAATAGTCAAATAGTCATAATAGATGATCCCCACAAAGGGTCTTTAGGGGATGTTCAGAATAAGATGCTAATCACCCAAATCTGCAGCTTTTCCCAGAGATATGTTCTTTGTAGCTTCTTTCCTAATTATGCTTTTTACTAAGTAATATAAACATTCCGTGAGCAAACTTGTTTATACTACTAATTAGTCACATCTGGAATAAAATGTTTGCAAAGATAAGAATCAACACACAACTCTCTGAATTATGAGTATGTTTTTTTTTCTTTTTGCAATTAGTAGATCTAAAAAATGTGGTTTGCTTCTACAGCCTATTACATTCATGTTATTAGTGCATTAATGTGTACAATTTAAAACAAGAGGCCATTTTTTTCATATTCTAAAAAGAATCCAAATAAAGATTCAACATCTAATGATACTTTTTGTTTTGTTTATTTGTAGCACTCAAAAATATCTGCAAAGACCCAATCCACTAGCCGCCTTTCAGGTCTCTGTGTTAAAAGGTTTCTTCAGCAATGTGAATAGAAAGCAGCTTTAAAGACATACCTGAAATTTCCGTGTCATCTGCCTTTTAGACTGAGCTAGAATAATGAATCGACTATTATTTGTTGAATAATTATGACTTTGGGCTCTTTCCTGCAGGCAGCATCCGAGCAGCTATTACTGAAGCATCATTATCAGATAAGGAGATCAATGAAATGGTTAAGTCGGCTTTATTTTCACACATGTTTCTTCTCCATATACAAAAAAACATAGTCAAGTGTTTTTAATTCAAATGTCCTTCAATTAGTCTAGTCCCGGAGAATCATTCTTCAACATGAAAGCCGAGGTCTGGCATTCCAAATACAAGAAGTAAATTGAATTGCATTGCATTAGTCATAAAAGCCACCATGACAATACTGTGATTGTCACTAGTACAGTTTCCTAGGTTTGGATGAGTTTTAATATATTAATGTGAGAAGTGTGTGACTTCTAATACGACCTTGAATGAGTAAACCTTCAAAGTACTTTTACTGCATGCTGGCATGCCAGACAAAGTTCCAGGCTCCGGGGATACAGGGAGCCCTGGTCCCTTGGAATAGTGTTGATCTTTATTATCTTTATTATCTGTGAAACAGATAATAAAAAGTAAAAAGGGACCGTATCAGAAGGTGAAAAAAAGTAATATGAAGAAAATAAAAAGAATGTGATAGAGAGAGATTAGAGAGTTTGGGGTTAATTTGGTTTAGAAGTCAGGCCCTGAGAAGATCTCGAGGGGATTTCAGGAAGAGGGGAACCCCAGTTTTGTAGCCTGGGGGCAGACACAAGCTGGGTATTTCTAAGGAGAGGGACCACTCAGAGTGGTTGCTTCCTCCAAATGAGGAAGGGGAGCTTGGAAGGACATGAGGTCAGGAAAGTGAGATTTGTAGGCTAGGATCAGAAGTTTGGATTTCACAAAACACTGAATACAGGTCTGTACATTGACTTGTATTTTCCACAAGTTCTCGTGTGTGTTTAAATTGTTTAGATTTTTTTGTGGAGTTATTTTTATGTCCCAAGATGATAATTCTCTCTGTATTGCTGAAGAATATGACAAAAACTAAGTATTTCTCAATATTTTTGCTTTAACAAAAAATTGTAACATATTAAATCATTCGAATTAGAGAAAAAATACAGATACATATGAAATCTAATAGTAAATATCTGTATGAAGAATTACAAAATTAATAACTTCCTGGTTAGTTAACATATAATTGATTTCAATAAATTATTCTTATTTTTAAGTACTATTGGCCATTGATAAGAAGAACAGTCATTAAATAAATAAATATCAAGTTCTACAATTAGAATATCAAGAAAATAATGGTTGTTAGGGGATGTGGAGAAGCAGCAGTGAGATTTATAGAACAAGGACTTAAAACCTGAATTCAAAAAACATGAAATGATGTTCAACCTCACTGGTAATTAGAGAAATAAAATCAAACCACAGTGATAAAACATTTTGTAAGCACATTTGAAAAAGTTAAAAACTACTTGCAGTGGGAACTTTGACTCATTGCTCATGAGAATATATATTGTATAAGTATGTTGAAGAACAATATGGCATATCTAGTAAAGTTTAAGAAATGTACTCTCCAACTGAGTTGCTCTACTCATAGCTATATGGGTTGAACCTAGAGAGACAGTGGCAGCAAGTTGGAAACAACATAAGTATTCACCGACAGGAAGATGCATAAAAAAAGGTGTATTCATGCCATGGAACACGATAGAGCAGTGAAAATAAACGATCTAACACTACATATATCAACAGAGATGACTCACAAACAAACATTAAAGGGATAAACATAATTTCAGAAGAATACATATGGTGTGATACAAGTTATAGAAAGCTTTAAAATATACAAAATAATAATGCATATTGCTTAGGGATATACACAAGTGACATAATACAAGGAAGTTGTAACCATATTTGTCTGTCACAGAAAAAAATTACAATTTCTGGTTTTGAACATTAACTTCTGTCAATTTGTCAATGACTATCAAATTGATCTTCTTTGCATGTTCATGTTCAACAGAGACTAACATGACTCTCTGTTACTTGAGACTTGCTCATTTATCTTCATTAATAGCTGATCAAAGAATACTTCTAAACTTTAATTTCAAAAAGTTTCTTTCACGTGAAGTAAGAGACAAAGCAAAAGTTCTTTAGCGTAATGATAAGTTTGATAGAGATTCATAAAACCTCCATTATACAATAAATTCCAGGAATTAAAATATTGTCCAATACTTTATTTCTTCAAATGTTTCTGTAAAAAAAAAAAAATCACACTAAAGAACTTTACCACACTATAGAAAACAGTATGGAGATTCCTTAAAAAATCAAAAATAAAACTACCAGATGATCCCACAATTCCACTTGTGGGTAGTTATCCCAAGAAAACAAAGACAGTAATTCAAAAGATATATGCACCCCATGTTCATTACAGCATTGTTTACAGTAGCCAAGATATGGAAACCAAAGTATCCACTGATGGATGAATATACAAAGAAGATATTATAGATATGTCTATGTCTATGTATTGATATATGTATATGCATTGATTTATGTATATGTATTGATATATGTGTATGTATATGTATTGATATATGTATATGTACATGTATGGATATATGTATATGTATACATATAATGGAATACTATTTAGCCATAATAAAGATTGTCTCTTTGAGACAATATAGATGGAAGCTCAGGGCATTTTGCTAACTGAAATAAATCAGAAGAAAGACAAAAGTCATATGGTCTCACTTATTTGTAGAATCTTAAAACAAAACAAAAACATAAAAATAAAAAAAGTGACAAAGCTTATAGATAGAGAATGTATTGGTGGTTTCAGAGGTTAGGGTTTGTGGGGTGGGTGGAATGGGTAAAGAGGGTCAAAAGGTATACATTTCCAATTATAAGACAAATAAGTCATGAGGTGTAGTGTGCAACATGGTGACTATAGTTAATAACACTGTATTCCATATTTGAAAGGAGCTAAGAGAGAATCATAAAGTCCTCATCACAGGAAGACAAGAATGTGTAACTGTGTATGGTGATGAATGTTAACTAGACTTATTGTGGGGATCATTTCATAATCTATACAAATAACGAGTCATTATGTTGTATACTTGAAATTAATATAATGTTAATGTCAATAATATCTCCATAAAAAAGAAAATTTATTATAAATTACTATTTTTTGTTAAAATTTTGAACTTTTTTCTCCAAAAATAAGAGAAAATGACAGAATGAAAGCAAACATTGAATTGTTGATCTTTTTTTATTATGTAATTGAATACATAGAAAACACAAGGGAATCAACTTAAATATGATAAACATAATTCAGAAAGACTTCTCAGAACAACATTAATATACAAAATTGACTAACTTCCTTTATGTACAAATAGACAATTATGATATATAATGGAAGAATCCCATTTTAACTATAACAAAAATGATAATAGACTTAGGGATAAATTTATCAGGAACATGCAAAATATTTTTGAAGAAAACTTAAAACACTAATAGGAATCATCTAACTGGAGACTTGAACAGATGGAAAACCCATACCATATTCTTGGGTTGGAACACACAACTCATCATCCTAAAGATGTGGATTTGATAGCTTTAATATGATCTAAATAAAGATACCTGTAGGAACCTGACATTTATTTAGAAAAATAAATATGCAAGAATGGCATGGAAAAACCTGAAAAAAAAAAGTAGAGAGCTGGCTTTATCAGTTATTAGAATCTATAATAAAAGCTTCAGTAATTAAAACTGTGAGATACTAGCACATGAATAGACATAAAAATCAGTATAAGAGTATAGATAATCGAGAAATAGACCCCAAAACACATGACCACATAATAAATAGGGTATTTCAAAAAAAAAAAAAAAAGAAAGAAAGCAAACATTGACATTATTTTATTTAATTCTTTTTATGAGTGTCTATTTCTTTGTGGAAAGCATAAGGGTATTCGAGTACTACCTTTTAAAATTTTTATGGCCATGTATGACCAGTATTTTTGGTCATCCCTTCTGACATTCTTCTTCAAAATTTGATTTCTTTGTTATGTAATGTCCATTTTATTGTATTTTATTGTGGTCACAATTAATTGCTTCTTCTGTAATTTTAGTGTACTGATTATTAAGAAACATTTAAAACACGTGTGTCACTGTACTTTGTTCCAGACTGATACTACTCAAAATTATAAAAGTATTTCATGCATTAACTAAAGTTTGTACTTGCCAAACAAAAATATTACTGCTCACACTTTGTATTGTTTCACTGTTATACATTTTAAATGCAGTGAAAATTAAAAGTGGTGACAGAATTAAAAGATTGGAGTAATTCAAGTTCTATCACTTCATTTTTTTCACAAGCACTGTGTTATCATTTCTACTTCAGATCTACTGTTTAAACACAAGTATATGTATTACCACAGGATTTGGAGACATGAACTGTGCCCAAAGCAAGCTTATATGATCCCCAAACTTTGCAATCTCACTCTCCAAACAGACACATGTAGCTGAGTTCTCTGAAATAACTATCATGTGGAATACAACTTACATTAAGGATAAGTAATTTAAAAATGCTCCTTTGAAGCTTACATATAGGTTATTAAATCTTAACCGTAATAAAATTTAGACCAACAATTTTTTAAAGGATTAATTATTTTACGACTGAAATGGTTTAGAATCGTAGGCTTTTTGTTATTATATAAAGTAAACTGGGGGTGGGGGTATGATGGGTGAAAGTGGTCAAAGAGTGTAAACTTCCAGTTATAAAGTAAATAAGTCCTGAGGATCCAATGTACAACATGGTAACTATAATTAACACTGTTGTATTGTATACTTGAAAGTTGCCAAGAGATTAGATCTTAAGTGTTCTTAACACACACACACACACACACACACACACACACACACAGACACACACAGGTAACTATGTGAGGTGATTAATGGAGGTGTTAACTAACCTCATTGTGGTTATAATTTCACAATATGGAGATACATTATTCACTACGTTATACAACTTAAACATGCACAATCCTGTATGCCAATTATATCTAACTAAAGCAGGAAAAATTTAAAAATAAAAAAGCAGATTGGCTTTGGGGGGTTGCTATTATTTGAAAATTTGACACAGAAAATGTCCCCATTTACTACCCAAACTTGAGGAAGACCTCCTTCTTAGCACAGCATTGATTGATCTGTGAACTTGCCTTGTTCTTTTTCATTGTTTCTTAAATCCTTCTTTTTCCTAATCTTGATTTCAAGCCAATCCCATTCTCTCAAAGTCTACTTTTAATCCCTTTTCTCTGCTAAAAACTTTCTGAACACAAAAATGGGAGCAGGTTTTCCCACTCTGGACCACCTAAAATATTTCCTCTGTATACTACACTGTATACTTTATGGCTTACTAAAATTACCTTCAATTTTTTTTTTTTTTTTTTTTGCGGTACGCGGGCCTCTCACTGCTGTGGCCTCTCCCGCTGCGGAGCACAGGCTCCGGACGCGCAGGCCCAGCGGCCATGGCCCACGGGCCCAGCCGCTCCGCGGCACGCGGGATCCTCCCGGACTGGGGCACGAACCCGTGTCCCCTGCATTGGCAGGCGGACTCTCAACCACTGCGCTACCAGGGAAGCCCACCTTCAATTTTTTTAATAAACTTTTCATCTTAAGTAATCATATTGGAAAGTTGTAAGTACTATCACTATATTTCCCACATGAATTTTGATATCCCAACTGAGTCATTAAAAGACAGGAGTGAGGAAAGAAAAAACTTAATTTATGTAGCCATTATATTTGTGAAGAATAAGGTACATTTTAGTGTGCCAAATGTCACTCTGGAAAAGACTTAGAATGCAGAGTACGTGCCCTACCTGAAGAGAACCTGATGCTTGATATCTGGCTGCAGCAAGAGTCAAACACTTTAACCAACCATCTCACCATCAGCTCATCAGGTGGTATTGATTCAGGTCATTCTTAGACCTAAACTTGAAAACTACATTCTCAGGGGAATTGTTATTTTGCATTGAACATAAAAGTCTAAGGACTTTAGGATATACCTCACTGGATCAAACAGAATCTGGATTTATTAGGCAAAGACATGGTTCAAGCCTCTTTATGTTAGTAAACAAATATTAGAATTAAGTGATGCATGAGAAACTTCTTTATGCAATAAAATTCGTTAAGTCTGTAGCCAGGTTAACTAAGAAAAAAAAGAAAGAGGACACTTATTACTGTTATCAGAAATGAAAGAGGAGACATTACTACAGATCCTACGGACATTACAAAGATAATCAAGAGATTCTATGAACGACTCTATGCCAAGAAATCTGATAACTAGATGGAACGGACCAATTCCTTGAAAGATATAATCTGACAAAACTCACACAAGGAAAAATAAGTGATCTGAATAGTCCTGTATCTATTAAAGGAATTAAATAAATGATTAAGAACCTTACAAGATAGAAAGCAACAGGCCCATATGAGTTCACTGGTGAATTATACAAAGGTGTAAGAAAGAAATTATACCAATTCTCTGTAATCTCTTTCAGAGGATAGAAGCAAAGGGAACATTTCCAAACTCATTCTATGAGGCCAGCACTATCCGAATACCAAAACCAGGCAATAACATTACAAGAAAAATAAATTACAGATCAATATCTCTCACAAACATAGACACACATCCTCAAAAAAATATTAGCAAACTAAATCCAAAAAAGCGTAAAATGAATTATACACCACAACCAAGGGGGATTTACCCCAATTATGCAAAGCTGGTTCAACAACTGAAAATCAATTATTGCAATCCATCACATCAATAGACTAAAAAATAAAAATCACATGATCATATTAATACATTGCAAAAAAGCATTTGACAAAATCCAACACCCATTTATGGTAAAAACTTAGTACTAGGAATAGAAGGGAACTTTTTTGACTTGATAAAGACTACCTACAAAAAAACCTACAGCTAACATCACACTTAGTGGTGAGAAACCTGAAACTTTCCCACTAAGATCAGGTACAAATCAGGGATGTCCCTTGTAATCACTCCTTTTCAACATAATACTGGAAGTCCTTGCTGATGCAATAAGGTAAGAAAAGAAAAGAAAATCTACATAGATTGGGAAGGAAGACATAAAACTTTGTTTGTAGAGCACATGATCATCTATGTAGAAAATCTTTAAAGAAATCAACCCAAAATTCCTGGAACTAATAAGAGATTATAGTGGGGTTGCAGGTTAATATATACACTTGTTAGAATGGCCAAAATCCAGAACACTAACAACAGAAAATGCTGGCAAGGATATGAAGCAACACGAACTGTAATTCACTGCTGGTTGGAATGCACAAAGGCACAGCCACTTTGCAAGACAGTTTGATGGTTTCTTTCAAAACTAAACACACTCTTACCATACAATCCAGCAATCATTCTACTTGGTACTTACCCAAAAGAGTTAAAAACTTATGTCCATACAAAAACCTGCACATGGGTATTTATAGCAGCTTTTTCAATTAATTTCCAAACCTTGGAAGCAATCAAAGTGTCCTTCAGTATGTGAATGGATAAACTGTGGTACATCAGACAATAGAATATTATTTGGTACTAAAAAGAAATGAACTACCAAGCCATGAAAAGACATGGAGGAAAGTTAACTACATATTATTAAGTGAAAGAATGTGATCTGACAAGTCTATATATTGTATAATTCCAAATATATGACATTTTGGAAAAGGCGGAACTATGGAGACAGTAAAATGATCCATGTTTGCCAGGGGTTGCAGGGAGAGATGGATGATTAGACAAAGCACAGAGGAATTTAGGGTAATGAAAATATTCTGTGATATTATAGTGTTGGCTATACTGTACCTCATTATACTTTTGTACAAACCCATAGAATGTATAACACCAAAGTGACTTCTGAGATAAGCTATGGATATTGGGTGATTAAGATGCATTAATGCATGTTCATTCCTGATTTAAAAAAATGTAACTTCCTGGTGAGTGATGTTGATAATTAGGGAGGCTATGCATAAATTTGGGGGGACAGAAATAATCTCTGCACCTTCCTCTTAATCTTGTTGTAAACCTTAAAGTGCTCTAAAAATAATAAAACTTGGAAAAAAAGGAAAAAGAAAAGAAAATGCTTCATAAACCATTGAGCATCATGCAAACATAAGACTACTATTTTCACGTTGAGGGTGGTGCTAGACAAAATATTATTTTGTAGGTTTTGGATTGAAGAAAAAGGGTGTGATTTTTTTTTTTTAAAGAAGATGGGGGTAGGAGTTTATTAGTTTATTTATTTATTTTTGCTGTGTTGGGTCTTCGTTTCTGTGCAAGGGCTTTCTCTAGTTGTGGCAAGCAGGAACCACTCTTCATCGCGGTGCGCGGGGCTCTCACTATCGCAGCCTCTCTTGTTGCGGAGCACAGGTTCCAGACGCGCAGGCTCAGTAGTTGTGGCTCACGGGCCTAGTTGCTCGGCGGCATGTGGGGTCCTCCCAGACCAGGGCCCGAACTCGTGTCCCCTGCATTAGCAGGCAGATTCTCAACCACTGTGCCACCAGGGAAGCCCTCTAGTGTGATTTTTAAAGGAATGATTTCAGTAAATGTATTTATACAAACTTGATAATGGTGTGAAACAAATGTGGGCCTAATCTTGGTATTTGAGACAGAGGTGGATGCTTTCTCAAGGTCCCCAAACAAGTTTTTAAAACCTGCAAAAATGGCCTTGGGAAGTGGGAAGGAGAAATTAAATTTAGTTTTGCTTGTAAATAAGAAATATCCTGAATCCAAACACATATGCTCCGTGCTAAACTCTCCTCAGATTAGCATAATCAGAAAGTTGAATTTGTTAATTCCAGATCAAGGAAAGAGTTCTAGCCCATCTGTTTCTTTGCAAAATTTGAGGACCAATTACAGTCTCAGTGAGAACAGAACTCAGTGTTTATTGTCATTTTAATAATTTTGTCCTTTATGGAGCATCACTCACCCCAAAGTCTCTTCACTTCACTGCAGATATTGAGGGTCTCTGTAACCCACTTGGTGGGGAAAGAGAACAATGTGGCAGCTGTCTCCCATGCAATATTAAACCGCAATTCGGGATCCAAAATGGAGGATATTGCATTCACATAACAGTGCAGAGGAAATGAAGAACACGGTTGCCGCAAATGAAACAGAACTAAAACTAATGTCTAACTTGTGTAAAGAGTAGCTGGAGACCTTTATTGCATCTCACATCCAGACAGCTTTTCTCCAGCAGCCCCTGCAGACTGCTAAGCTGGATGTCCATTTGGCAGTGACCCTGAAGAATGAGCACCCACTGCTGACACTCAGCAGTGCTGATGGACCTTCCTTCAAGGTCTCCCCTCCCAGAAGTGAAGGAGCTTAATCTGTGCTTAGTGCAGGAGCCAGGAGGTCAGAGGTTTAGGAAAATAATTGGCAAGTCAAAGACCACAGCAGCCTATGGATAAGGCCACAGCTCTGAGCCTGAATTTCTAACCTGCCGTTGCTTTAATGAGCCTTCTCTGCTAGACTTAGTGTTCTGACTAAATACTATTCTTGATGAATGAGCCAGGACAGGTTTGCACAGAGGACATCGTTTATTTCAGATGGGAGTCAGAAGGGCATGTTTAAGGATATTACACAGGTCACACAACAACAAGGCACGTGGAAGAATACAAATGTCAGAAAGCCATTTGCTTTTTACTAGAAATTTCATACTCTTTTTCCATTAAAAGTGATCTTTCTCAAGCCTCTTTTCCTGATAGGTTTAGTAACTCACCTCTTGCCATACATGTTAGAGTTCTGAATTACTAGGAGCTGAAATCTTCTGGTAGGACATGAACAGTTTTATACATGCATACTTTCTGAATCGCCATCAAAACTCCCTACTTAGATTGGTAATATTAATTAAAATATCACCCTTTTACATTTTTTTTTTGCTTTCAAATAGCCTACAAGATATGGTTCAATGATTGCTTCATGTCTCAGGATCCTAACTTTGAGTATCAGTTATTTTGCTGTGCTCTCATACAATGGTGCCACATGGGTCCTGATTTGAAGTGGCCTTATTCTATGCCTGTGAAACCTAGTGTCTGACTCTCACAGTGTTCTGGGTTCTCTCTGACACCTCTCTTTTGGTTCACCACAATTCCCTGCTACTCCCCCCTTGCTTCCACTCTTCTCCCACTTTCAATCTGTAAGTGTGCCACATGACCAATTATTTTCAGAACGTTTGTAAAGTAAGAGTGACTTAGGATCCTGAGTGAGCACGGATGAACTAATTTGTAATAAAACATGTGACTTTCCAAATCATTCATCTTGAAGGATAGTTCATTTTTAATCCAAATAGTTGAGGCTTCTGGTTAAGTGACCTTCAGACAAGTAAGATGGTGCTGGGTAAGATTGCCTCTCAGATTTTTGGTTGTTGGAATAATCCCTTCCAAAAGGGGACTGAATGATATATACATATTTTGTATTAATTTTAGTAGGGCATAGGTCTTATTTGATATATATAGAGAAAATAAATACCAAAATGGGATTTTTGATTTCAAAATGAAATGTTTCTCTAAAAGATATTTCACATGTGAGATGATCTATGTGCATCTCTATCCACAGTAGCATAGTTTGTAATGGCAAGAGGCTAGAAACAACTAAAATATCCAAAATAGGGGACAGTCTAAAGGAATGGAATAGTGAACAACTGTAGAAACAAAAACAAAGAAAGGTCTTTATGTACCAATATTGCATGACTTCTATGCTGTAAAATATAGGCTAGACCTGTAAAAAATAAACCTACAGTTCATCAGTGTGATTGGAGTTGACTTCTCATTCTCCTTGTTGACAAGCAGTTCTCCACCATGAGGTGATTCTGGGGTCTTGATTCCAAAGGATCATTTTTATTTCCTTTAACTGAGATCACATGAAGACCATCACAGTTTTCCTTTCCTCGGCTGGTCCCTCTACCCTCTAAAGCCTCATCATTGTCTGCATCCAGCTGATGGAATGATGGACACATCCCTGCTTCTTAACTCTTGATCTGAAAGTGAGTGTGACTTCTCCTCACTTTTTATCTGAAAGAACTGGTCCTGCAGCTGTAGCTCAATCAAACAAAGGCTGTAAAATGCCTGTTCCTGCCTGAGCAGCTGCTTTGAGCTATAACTGCTTATTCTGAAAAGGAAGAATGTACTTTCTGGACTCCTAGATTTCTCTGCCACTATCTCATTTACACACCCTTATTTGAAAAAAGCAAGGTGCACAGCATTTGTGTCACTAGGTGTCTAAAGAGAAGGAGGAATGTCTATTTGTATTTCTTGTTACATGCCTTGAAAAAAACTAGTAACCATGGTTACCCATGGAAGGATTTTGGGAAATTAGCAAATAGGAGATGAGGCAGAAAGGAAACTTCATTATGTACCTTTATATACTTTTGATATGCTAACAATGTGAATGGAATTACTTATTCAGAAAAAAAATTAAGAACTAGGAAAATGATGGAATGCTATACCCATCATGACAGAAGGTAAGAAGAATGACTTCCAGACATGCTGTAGACCTGTCTGGCTTGGGGCCCTCACCAGCCCACCAGCAGCAGAGGACTGGATGAGGCCATCTAGGAGCCCTGTCAGGAAAATGTACCAGAGCTGATGTCATTATAGGGAACCTATTTTTCTTTGCTCAGAGAGGAGACAGAAGCTCATAGAGGGAATATCTCACTTCATACAGTCTGTGAAATATACATAAGCGAAGCAGATGTATTTTCATAGTTCTTTATGGTAAATATTTGTTTCTTATTTGTTTCTTATTGACCCCCGTGGATTCGAGATGTTTTCACCACAGAGAATGGAACACCAATGTCACTGTACAAGGTAATGTTCCTCACAGCATCCAATTATGGATTTAGACAATATAGGGTATCTATAGTAAGATTTAGAGAAAGGGTATGGATAGATGGATGAAGGAGTGGGTGGCTGCCCACTGCCTACAAGGAATGGTGTCCAGAGGATGTTTCATCTCTATCTCCAAAAATTTTGCCTGTAAAGACTGCCAGCAGCACAAGGAATTCACTATGAGGAAGGTCATTAATTTTTTTTTATAGACTCCCTGTGACAGGAGCACAAACTCCAAGAGACATCAGCTCAGTACTTCTATGGTGTAATCAGTTCATGCAATCCCGACTGCTTTCCTGGGAGAAAGCTATAAGGATGACCTGGAGAAGCAGAAGTGGTGTCCCAGGAGGTATGCTCTGGACAGTTTTGGGTGACAGGCTCTCAAACAAGATGGGACAAATATACTTCACTCTTTGGCTTAAGCTTGATTCTGCTGTGGAGTCTTAAGTATAGTGCCAGCCACTCATCAGTGTTTCGACTATCGAAGCCAATGGAGAGCTGTTTACCACAATTATTTATAATATACCCTTTTCCTAACTACTCAGTGTTCTTCATTAGATGGATCAAAATTCCCTGAATGAGCCAAAAAAAGAAAAACTGGGGATTCATCCCTTTGGAAAGCACCTTATTTTGCATTTCCAGTGTGCAAGTGTCCACTCAGATCTTGCATGAATGGGTCACAATTTGCATCTTCAAGGGGTTCCATAACTCGTGGGTGAGACAAACATTTAAATTAATAGGATTGTAATAATTGTTATCATTAAAAGTATAGACTTTTGGTTCCCAGATTTTTCAGTTTCAGGAACCGATAAAATTACAAATACAATATAATTCAAAGTAACCTTTTATTTACTTTGTTAAGAAAGTCCTTACATTAAAAACCACCACTTACTATCATCACCATTTCATAATATAAAGCTTATTACAAAACCTAAAGAACTGGAAGTGTATAATCTCAAAAGAGAAAAAAAATAGAGCTTTGGGAACAACTGATATAAATAATCTTAAATAGAAACCTTAGGGTAAAAGGTGATTTTAAGGGAATTTTTTTTTCCCATTGGCAGTTTCCTCAGGGCCTACAGACCAGGTGGGTCACCAGTTGCTGATGTCAACAGTCCTCCAACACTGACAGTAATGAGATGAACCCTCAGCCTGAGCTCTCTTGGGAAACTTGAGGGTAATTACATACTTCATGCGTCATTTTCTGGTGATTCTCTAAAATGAAAAAATAACTGAGACAACCACACTCTCTCAAAATCTCATTCTCATAATGCTCTGACCTCCCCACCCCTCACTCAAAAGCTCATTGCTTTCCTTCCTTCATAATCTTTTTTTTTTTAATGTATTTATTTATTTATTTATGGCTGTGTTGGGTCTTCCTTTCTGTGCATGGGCTTTCTCTAGTTGTGGCAGGCGGGGGCCACTCTTCATCGTGGTATGCAGGCCTCTCACTATCGCGGCCTCTGTTGTTGCGGAGCACAGGCTCCAGACGCGCAGGCTCAGTAATTGTGGCTCACAGGCCCAGTTGCTCCACGGCATGTGGGATCTTCCCAGACCAGGGCTCGAACCCGTGTCCCCTGCATTGGCAGGCAGATTCTGAACCACTGCGCCACTAGGGAAGCCCCTTCCTTCATAATCTTTAAACTTGATGAAATTCTTTTCTTTTTGTTTGATTATCATTCTCAATTATTCCCAGAAATCTTCTTCCTCTGATTTTTCTTTTATTCTCTTAATGAAAAGGCTTATATTAGGATACTTCCCAAATGTTGAACCATCCTTGCATTGTAGAATAAATGAAGTGTGGTCATGGTATATGTTAGATTATACATCAAAAATTTGATTATTTTGTTTAAGGTTAGTGCATTTTTCTTGTGAGAATAATCTATAATTCCTTCATTGTCACCCTTCAGTTGCCCTTTTCCTAACAAAACTTCAAGGTTACAATGACTTTAAGACTAAATTAGGGAGGTGATACCTATTTTTCTACTCTCTAAAAGAGCTTGGTAAATTTTGGAAATAATTGTTTCTTTTCTTTTTTTTTTTTTACATATTTATTGGAGTATAATTGCTTTACAATGGTGTGTTAGTTTCTGCTTTATAACAAAGTGAAACAGTTATACATATACACATATCCTCATATCTCTTCCCTCTTGCGTCTCCCTCCCTCTCAACCTCCATATCCCACCCCTCTAGGTGGTCAAATGGCACGGAGGTGATCTCCCTGTGCTATGTGGCTGCTTCCCACTAGCTATCTATTTTACATTTGGCAGTGTATATACGTTCATGCCACTCTCTCACTTCGTCCAGCTTACCCTTCCCCCTACCCGTGTCTTCAAGTCCATTCTCTAGTAGGTCTGTGCCTTTATTCCCGTCTTGCCCCTAGGTTCTTCATGACCATTTTATTGTTTGTTTTTTAGATTCCATATATATGTGTTAGCATACGGTATTTGTTTTTCTCTTTCTGGCTTACTTCACTCTGCATGACAGACTCTAGGTCCATCCACCTCACCACAAATAACTCAATTTCATTTCTTTTAATGGCTGAGTAATATTCCATTGTATATATGTGCCACATCTTATTTATCCATTCATCTGTCGATGGGCACTTGGGTTGCTTCCATGTCCTGGCTATTGTAAATAGAGGCTGCAATGAACATTGTGGTACATGAACATTTTTGAATTATTGTTTTCTCAGGATATATGCCCAGTAGTGGGATTGCTGGATCGTATGGTAGTTCTATATTTAGTTTTTTAAGGAACGTCTATACTGTTCTCCACAGTGGCTGTATGAACTTACATTCACACCAGCTGTGCAAGAGGGTTCCCTTTTCTCCACACCCTCTCCAGCATTTATTGTTTGTAGATTTTTTAATGATGGCCATTCTGACTGGTGTGAAATGATATCTCGTTGTAGTTTTGATTTGCATTTCTCTAATGATTAATGATGTTGAGCATTCTTTCATGTGTTTGTTGGCAATCTGTATATCTTCTTTGGAGAAATGTCTGTTTAGGTTTTCTGCCCATTTTTGGATTGGTTTGTTTGTTATTTTGATATTGAGCTGCATGAGCTGCTTGTAAATTTTGGAGATTAATCCTTTGTCAGTTTCTTTGTTTGCAAATATTTTCTCCCATACTGAGGGTTGTCTTTTCGCCTGGTTTATGGTTTCCCTTGCTGTGCAAAAGCTTTGAAGTTTCATTAGGTCCCATTTGTTTATTTTTGTTTTTATTTCCATTTCTCTAGGAGGTGGGTCAAAAAGGATCTTGCTGTGATTTATGTCATAGAGTGTTCTGCCTGTTTTCCTCTAAGAGTTTGATAGTGTCTGGCCTTACATTTAGGTCTTTAATCCATTTTAAGTTTATATTTGTGTATGGTGTTAGGGAGTTTTCTAATTTCATTCTTTTACATGTAGTTGTCCTGTTTTCCCAGCACCACTTATTGAAGAGGCTGTCTTTTCTCCATTGTATATTCTTGCCTCCTTTATCAAAGATAAGGTGACCGTATGTGCGTGGGTTCCTCTCTGGGCTTTCTATCCTGTTTCATTGCTCTACATTTATGTTTTTGTGCCAGTACCATACTGTCTTCATTACTGTAGCTTTGTAGTATAGTCTGAAGACAGGGAGCCTGATTCCTCCAGCTCCATTTTTCTTTCTCAAGATTGCTTTGGCTATTCGGGGTCTTATGTGTTTCCATAGAAATTGTGAAATTTTTTGTTCTCGTTCTGTGAAATATGCCAGTGGTAATTCGATAGGGATTGCATTGAATCTGTAAATTGCTTTGTGTAGTATAGTCATTTTCACAATGTTGATTCTTCCAATCCAAGAACATGGTATATCTCTCCATCTATTTGTATCATCTTTAATTTCTTTCATCAGTGTCTTATAATTTTCTGCATACAGGTCTTTTGTCTCCTTAGGTAGGTTTATTCCTAGGTATTTTATTCTTTTTGTTGCAATGGTAAATGGGAGTGTTTTCTTAATTTCACTTTCAGATTTTTCATCATTAGTGTATAGGAATGCCAGAGATTTCTGTGCATTAATTTTGTATCCTGCTACTTTACCAGATTCATTGATTAGCTCTAGTAGTTTTCTTGTAGCATCTTAAGGATTCTCTATGTATAGTATCATGTCATCTGCAAACAGTGACAGCTTTACTTCTTCTTTTCCAATTTGTATTCCTTTTATTTCTTTTTCTTCTCTGATTGCCGTGGCTAGGACTTCCAAAACTATGTTGAATAATAGTGGTGAGAGTGGGCAACCTTGTCTTGTTCCTGATCTTAGTGGAAATGGTTTCAGTTTTTCACCATTGAGGACAATGTTGGCTGTGGGTTTTTCATATATGGCCTTTATTTTGTTGAGGTAAGTTCCCTCTATGCCTACTTTCTGGAGGGGTTTTTATCATAAATGGGTGTTGAATTTTTTCAAAAGCTTTCTCTGCATCTACTGAGATGATCATATGGTTTTTCCCTTTCAATTTGTTAATATGGTGTATCACATTGATTGATTTGCATATATTGAAGAATCCTTGCATTATTGTGATAAACTCCACTTGATCATGGTGTATGATCCTTTTAATGTGCTGTTGGATTCTGTTTGCTAGTACTTTGTTGAGGAATTTTGCATCTATATTCATCAGTGATATTGGCCTGTAGTTTTCTTTCTTTGTGACATCTTTTTCTGGTTTTGATATAGGGGTGATGGTGGCCTCTTAGAATAAGTTTGGGAGTGTTCCTCCCTCTTTTATATTTTGGAAGAGTTTGAGAAGGATAGGTGTTAGCTCTTCTCTAAATGTTTGTTAGAATTCACCTGTGAAGCCATCTGGTCCTGGGCTTTTATCTGTTGGAAGATTTTTGATCACAGTTTCAATTTCAGTGCTTGTATTTGTCTGTTTATATTTTCTATTTCTTCATGGTTCAGTCTCAGAAGGTTGTGCGTTTCTAAGAATGTGTCCATTTCTTCCAGGTTGTCCATTTTATTGGCATGTATTTGCTTGTAGTAATCTCTCATAGTCCTTTATATTTCTGCAGCATCAGTTCTTACTTCTCCTTTTTTATTTCTAATTCTATTGATTTGAGTCTTCTCCCTTTTTTACTAGATGATTCTGGCTAAAGTTTTATCCATTTTGTTTATCTTCTCAAAGAACCAGCTTTTAGTTTTATTGCTCTTTGCTATCATTTCCTTCATTTCTTTTCACTTATTTCTGATCTGATCTTTATGAGTTCTTTCCTTCTGCTAACTTTGGGTTTTTTTTGTTCTTCTTTCTCTAATTGCTTTAGGTATAAGTTTAGGTTGTTTATTTGAGATATTTCCTGTTTCTTAAGGTAGGATTGTATTGCTATAAACTTCCCCCTTAGAACTGCTTTTGCTGCATCCCATAGGTTTTGGGCCTCCGTGTTTTCATTGTCATTTGTTTCTAGGTATTTTTTGATTTCCTTTTTGATTTCTTCAGTGATCTCTTGATTATTAAGTATTGTATTGTTTAGCCTCCATGTGTTTGTATTTTTTACAGATTTTTTTCCTGTAATTGATATCTAGTCTCATAGCATTGTGGTTAGAATAGATACTTGATAAGATTTCAATTTTCTTAAATTTACCAAGGCTTGATTTGTGACCCAAGATATGATCTATCCTGGAGAATGTTCCATGAACACTTGAGAAGAAAGTGTATTCTGTTGTTTTTGCATGGAATGCCGTATAAATATCAATTAAGTCTATCTTGTTTAATGTATCATTTAAAGCTTGTTTTTCCTTATTTATTTTCACTTTGGATGATCTGTCCATTGGTGAAACTGGGGTGTTAAAGCCCCCTACTATGAATATGTTACTATTGATTTCCCCTTTTATGGCTGTTAGCATTTGCCTTATGTATTGAGGTGCTCCTATGTTGGGTGCATAAATATTTACAATTGTTATATCTTCTTCTTGGATTGATCCCTTGATCATTATGTAGTGGTCTTCTTTGTCTCTTGTAATAGTCTTTGTTTTAAAGACTATTTTGTCTGATATGAGAATTGCTACTCCAGCTTTCTTTTTATTTCCATTTGCATGGAATATCTTTTTTCATCCCCTCACTTCCAGTCTGTATATCCCCCTAGGTCTGAAGGGGGTCTCTTGTAGACAGCATATATTTGTGTCTTGTTTTTGTATCCATTCAGCCAGTCTACGTCTTTTAGTTGGAGCATTTAATCCATTTACATTTAAGGTAATTATTGATATATATGTTCCTATTACCATTTTCTTAATTGTTTGGGGTTTGTTAATGTAGGTTTTTTCCTTGTCTTGTGTTTCCTGCCTAGAGAAGTTCCTTTAGCATTTGTTGTAAAGCTGGTTTGGTGGTGCTGTATTCTCTTAGCTTTTGCTTGTCTGTAAAGGTTTTAATTTCTCCATTGAATCTGAATGAGATCCTTGCTGGGTAGAGTAATCTTGGTTGTAGGTTTTTCCCTTTCATCACTTTAAATATGTCCTGACACTTCCTTCTGAATTACAGAGTTTCTGCTGAAAGATCAGCTGTTAATCTTATGGAGATTCCCTTGTGTGTTACTTGTTGTTTTTCCCTTGCTGCTTTTAATATTTTTTCTTTGTATTTAATTTTTGATAGTTTGATCAATATGTGCCTTGGCATGTTTCTCCTTGGATTTATTCTGTATGGGACTCTCTGTGCTTCCTGGACTTTATTAACTATTTCCTTTCCCATATTAGGGAAGTTTTCAACTATAATTTCTTCAAATATTTTCTCAGTCCCTTTCTTTTTCTCTTCTTCTTCTGGAACCCATATAATTTGAATGTTGGTGTGTTTAATGTTGTTCCAGAGGTCTCTGAGACTGTCCTCAATTCTTTTCATTCTTTTTTGTTTATTCTGCTCTGCAGTAGTTATTTCCACTATTTTATCTTCCAGGTCACTTACCCGTTCTTCTGCCTTAGTTATTCTGCTATTGATCCCTTCTAGAGAATTTTTAATTTCATTTATTGTGTTGTTCATCATTGTTTGTTTGCTCTTAATTCTTCTAGGTCCTTGATAAACATTTCCTTTATTTTCTCCATTCTATTTCCAAGATTTTGGATCATGTTTACTATCATTATTCTGAATTCTTTTTCAGGTAGACTGCCTATTTCTTCTTCATTTGTTAGGTCTGGTGGGTTTTTATCTTGCTCCTTCATGTGATGTGTGTTTCTCTGTCTTCTCATTTTGTTTAACTTACTGTGTTTGGGGTCTCCTTTTCTCAGGCTGCAGACTCATAGTTCCCGTTGTTTTTGGTGTCTGCCCCCAGTAGCTAAGATTGGTTCAGTGGGTTATATAGGTTTCCTGGTGGAGGGGACTAGTGCCTGTGTTCTGGTGGATGTGGCTGTATCTTGTCTTTCTGGTTGGCAGGTCCACATATGATTGTGTCTTTTGAGGTATCTGTGACCTTATTATGATTTTAGGCAGCCTCTCTGCTAATGGGTGGGCTTGTGTTCCTGTCTTGCTAGTTGTTTGGCATAAGGTGTCGAGCACTGTAGCTTGCGGGTCGTTGAGTGCAGCTGGATCTTTGTGTTGAGATGGAGATCTCTGGGAGATTTTTGCCATTTGATATTACATGGAGCTGGGAGGTCTCTGGTGAACCAATATCCTGAACTTGGCTCTCCCACCTCAGAGGCCCAGCTCTGATGCCTAGCTGGAGCATCAAGAGCCTGTCATCCACATGGCTCAGAATAAAAGGAGAAGAAAGAAAGAAAGAAAGAAAGAAAGAAAGAAAGAAAGAAAGAAAGAAAGAACGAAAGAAAGAAAGAAAGAAAGAAAAAGATAAAATAGAATAAAACAGTTATTAAAATAAAAATTAATTATTAAAAATATAAAAAGTAATAAAATAAAAAAAAGAAAGAAGAGAGCAACAAACCAAAAAACAAATCCACCAATGATAACAAGTGCTAAAAACTATACTATAAAAAAGAAAAAGAAAACAAGACAGACAGACAGAACCCTAGGACAAATGGTAAAAGCAAAGCTATACAGACAAAATCGCACACAGAAGCATACACATACACACTCACAAAAAGAGAAAAAGGGAAAAAAAATATATCATTGCTCCCAAAGTCCACCTCCTCAATTTAGGATGATTCGTTGTCTATTCAGGTATTCCACAGAGGCAGGGTACATCAAGTTGATTGTGGACATTTAATCCGCTGCTCCTGAGGCTGTTGGGAGAGATTTCCCTTCCTCTTCTTTGTTTGCACAGCTCCTGGGTTCAGCTTTGGGTATGGCCCCGCCTCTGCATGTAGGTCACCTGAAGGTGCCTGTTCTTCGCTCAGACAGGATGGGGTTAAAGGAGCAGCTGCTTCGGGGGCTCTGGCTCACTCAGGCCAGGGGGAGGAAGGAGTACGGATGTGGAGTGAGCCTGCAGCGGCAGAGGCCAGGGTGACGTTGCACCAGCCTGAGGCGCGCCGTGCGTTCTCCTGGGGAAGTTGTCCCTGGATCACGGGACCCTGACTGTGGCGGGCTGCACAGGCTCCCGGGAGGGGAGGTGTGGGGAGTGACCTGTGCTCGCACACAGGCTTCTTGGTGGCGGCAGCAGCAGCCTGAGCATCTCATGCCCGTCTCTGGGGTCCGCGCTGATAGCCAGGCTTGTGCCCGTCTCTGGAGCTCCTTTAAGCAGCGCTCTTAATTCCCTCTCCCCGTGCACCAGGAAACAAAGAGGCAAGAAAAAGTCTCTTGCCTCTTCGGCAGCTCCAGACTTTTTCCCGGACTCCCTCCCGGCTAGCCGTGGCACACTAGCCCCCTGCAGGCTGTGTTCACGCAGCCAACCCCAGTCCTCTCCCTGGGATCTGACCTCCGAAGCCCGAGCCTCAGCTCCCAGCCCCCGCCCGCCCTGGCGGTGGAGCAGACAAGCCTCTCGGGCTGGTGAGTGCTGGTCGGCACCGATCCTCTGTGCGGGAATCTCTCCTCTTTGCCCTCCGCACCCCTGTGGCTGTGCTCTCCTCCATGTCTCCAAAGCTTCCCCCTCCCCCACCCTCAGTCTCCTCCCGCGAAGGGGTTTTCTAGTGTGTGGAAACTTTTCTTCCTTCACAGCTCCCTCCTACTGGTGCAGGTCTCGTCCCTATTCTTTCATCTCTGTTTTTGTTTTTTCTTTTGCCCTACCCAGGTACGTGGGGAGTTTCTTGCCTTTTGGGAGGTCTGAAGTCTTCTGCCAGCGTTCAGTAGATGTTCTGTAGGAGTTGTTCCACATGTAGATGTATTTCTGATGTATTTGTGGGGAGGAAGGTGATCTCTGTGTCTTACTCTTCTGCCATCTTGAAGCTCCCCCTTCGAAATAATTGATTCTTGAGTGTTTGTTAGAACTTTCTTGTAAAAACTCTCTGGGTCTGAAAAAAAGATTTTGGAGAAGATTTTTACCTACTAATTCAATTTCTTTAATGGGGAAATTTTCTTTCTCCTCTCAAATCAGATTTAGTAATTTGAATTGTTCTAGAATTTATCTATTTTACATAAAATTTCAAATGTATCAACCTAATTTTTGTAGTTTTGCCTACAAGTGTTTTATCTCAGCTACATCAGCAGATATGTTCCTCTTTAACACTTTTAATACTGTTAATTTTGTAACTTCTTTGTTATCCTTAATTAATATTTCTAAAGATTTGTCATTCCTAGTAGTGTTTTTAAAAATCACTCTTTGGCTTCTGTTGATTCTATCTGATGTTATGTTTGTTTTCCATTTTATTAATTTCTGCTCCTATTGACTTTTTCTATTTTCTGTGTGTTATTTTTTAACATGTTAAGTTGGAGATGTAGTTTATTCATTTCAGTCTTTCTACTTTCATAATAAGAACATTTAAGACTATGAGAATTTAAGTATCTTATTAGCTGCATCTCATGAGTTTTAACTAGCATTATTATTTTTCAATTTTAATTATTTTTACCTTTTAATTATGCCCTTTAGTCTCCTTTAATCTGCAAGAGTTTCTCAGTCTTTGTCTTTCATAAGACACTTTTGAAGAGTGAAGCTCAGTTATTTTGTAAAATGCCCCTCAATTTGTGGTTTGTCACAATCTTTTTTTCTTTTTCTTTTGATGTTCTGCATTTTAACCAGGGTGTGTCTAGATCTGTATATTGATCTATTTCTTACTTGTTGGGATTCATTGGGCATCCTGAATTGAGGATTAATTGAAGATTGGTGGTTTTCAACAATTTTGGAAAGTTCTCAGCCATTATCTCTTCAAAATATTTCCTCTTATCTACATTCCTATTATCTCATGCTGGAACTCTGATTAGACACATATGGAACTTTTTCAGTTTTTCCTGCATGTATCATTCTCTCACCTTTTCCATCTCTTAGTCTCTTTATGATACATTTTGGGTACTTTAGATCTTCTAAGTCTGAATTTTCTCTTTAACCTTGTCTAATCTTCTGTTTGCCCCACACATTGTTGTACCAATTAGTTTTTTGATGCAAAATCAGTGGCTTAAAACAACAAACATTTACCATATCTGACAATTTTCTGATTTAGATGAGTTGTTCTCCTGGTCAGGGATCACTCGTCTGATTTTTGTTGTGAGACAGCATATCACTCACATGTCTGGAGGTTGGCTCAATGTAAGCTGCAGTGTTGGGGAACACTTAGATGTAAGTTGGAGTGTTGGAGATCATTTGGCTGTGTTCTCCTCATGAAGGACATGGTAGATGGAGAGCTCCCAAGAACACAAAGAGTGCCCCCAATATTCAGTCATGAAAGCAGTGCTCAAGTCTCTCTTTGTATCATCTTTGCTAATGTTCTATTGGTCAAGTTTAGAGTCAAAGTGAAAAGGGACCATCTAAGAACATGGAATCAGGGAGATCATTTTGAACATTTTTATAAATAATCTGCCAGAGCACTCACCTAATTTTTTTTCTAATTTTACTTATTATATTTTAAATTTCTAGAATGTATATTTTGTTCCTTTTCAAGCCACCCTGATCAAGTTTGATAATTTTTTGTTCCACAGCTATTTATTCTTTTTTTTAACTTTATTCTTTTATTTATCCCAGCTTTATTGAGATATAATTGACATAAAATATTGTGCAAGTTTAAGGTATATAACCTTGATTTAGTACCCTTATATGGTTACCACCATAGGTTAACTAACACCTCCACCATGTCACATAATTATTATTTCTTTTTTGTTGTAAAGACATTTAAGATATTTTCTCTTAGTGACTCTCAAGTGTATAATGCAGTATTGTTAACTGTATTCACCATGCTGTACATTAGATCCCCAGAACTTATTCATCTTATAACTGAAAGTCTGTACTCTTTGCCCAACATCTTCCCATTTCTCCCACCCTCAGCTCCTGGCAACCACCTTTCTATTCTCTGTTGCTATGAGTTTGGCATTTTTTAGATTCCATGTGCACATAAGATCATGCAGTTTATTTCTCTTTCCCTGTCTGATTTAGCATAATGCCCTCAAGTTTCATCAGTGTTGCAAATGGCAGGATTTCCTTTTGCCTCATGGCTGAATAATATTCCAGTGTGTGTTTGGGGGATACCTTTTCTTTATTCATACATCCACTGATGGACACAGATTGTTTTCACATCTTGGCTATTGTGAATAATGTTGCAATAAATATGAGAGTGCAAATATATCTTACAAATCCTGATTCCATTATGTGTGTGTGTGTGTGTATGTATGTATGTATGTGTGTGTGTGTGTGTATATATATATATATATATATATATATATATATATATATATATATATATATATATCCACAGAAGTGGGAACTCTGGAACGTATGGTAGTTCTATTTTTAATTTTTTGAGAAACCTCCATACTGCTTTTCCATAGTGGCTGCACCAATTTACATTCTCTGCAGCAGTGTACAAGGGTTCCCTTTTCTCCATGTCTTCACCAACACTAGTTATCTCTTTTCTTTTTTATGATAACTATTCTAAGACCTGTGAGATGATATCTCATTGTGGTTTTAATTTGCACTTCCCTGATGATTAGTGATGTTGATCACTTATTTCACATAAGTCTTTTCTTTGTATATGTCTTCTTTAGAGAAATGATTATTCAGTTCTTTTGCCCATTTTCAATCATATTGTCTGTATTTTTTGGGTATGGAGTTATATGAGTTATATATTTTGGATATCAACTCCTTATCAGACATATTAATTGCAAATATTTTCTCCCATTTCATAGGTTGCCTTACTCTTTTGTTGATTTTTTTCTTCTGCTGTGCAGAAGCTTTTTAGTGTGATGTAGTCCCATTTATTAATTTTTGCTTTTATTGCTTGTGCTTTTGGTGTCTTACCCAAAAACTTATTGCCAAGATCAATGTTAAGGAAACTTTTCTCCATTTTTATAGGAGTTTTACAGTTTCAGGTCTTATGTTTAACTCTTTGATCCATTTTGACTTAATTTCTATCAGTGTTATAAGATAGGTGTTCAATTTTATTCTTTTGCATGTGGGTATTCAGTTTTCCCAGCACCATTTATTGAAGAGACTGTCCTTTTCCCATTGAGTATTCTTAGTCTGCTTGTCAAATATTAGTTGACTGTATATGCCAGCATTTATTTCTGGGCTCTTGATTCTGTTCCGTTGGTCTATGTGTCTATTTTTATGCCAATACCATACTGTTTTGGTTACTATAATTTGCAGTATAGTTTTAAATCAGGAAGTATGATGCCTCTGGCTTTGTTTTTAATTAAGATTGCTTTGGCTATCTGGGGTCATTTGTGATTCCATACAAATATTAGGATTATTTTTAACATTTCTGGGAAATATTCCATTGGAAATTTTAAAAGGGTTTGCATAGAATCTATAGATGTCTTTATCTTTGGGTAGTATGGACATTTTAACAATATTAATTCTTCTGACCCATGAACATGGAATATTTTTCCAGTTGCATCTTTGTTAATTTCTTTATTCAGTGTCCTATAGTTTTCAGTGTACGGGGCTTTCACCTCCCTGGTTAAATTTATTCCTAAGCATTTTACTCTTCTTGATGCTATTGTGAACAGGATTTTTCTATTTATTTCTTTTTTAGATACAGCAAGTCCCCTACCTACTAACCTTCAATTTGCAAACTTTCAAAGATGTGAACGTGCATTACTAATGAGGACCTGATTGAATTGGAGGCCCAGAGAAAGGAAAAAGAAAGTCAAGAGGAAGAAGTAACTGAAGAACTGAAAAGATTCACAACACAGGAAATGCCCAGGGGATTTTCTTTATTTGAGGAGGCACTGTTAGTTTTTGAGGCACAAGACCCAAACATAGAATGGTACATGAACATGGCAGATGCCATTCAGAATGCACTCCAGTGCTACCATGTCATCTATGATGAGAATAAAGGAGCTACTAACCAGACATCACTAAATCATTTTTTCAAGAAGGTAGATAGAACTGAATCCATTAAGAAACCAGAACCTGTGCCATCAACATCAGGCATGAGTGACATTGCAGCTCGTCCTCCGTCTCCTATTGCTGACAATCCTTCAGCTCTATCATCTCCCACCTCTTCTCACTCCTGCAGTCAGTAACTCTTCTTGCCTGTTCACTCGACGCCAGCCTCTGTATGCCAGCTGTTGTACTGTACTATTACTGTACTTTTCAAGGTACTGTACTGTAAGATTAAAAATGTTTTATTTTTCGTGTTTCTTTATTTGTGTGAAAAGTATTATAAACCTATTACAGTACAGTACTATATAGCTGATTGTGTTAGTTGGGTACCTAGGCTAACTTTGGTGGACTTATGAACAAATTGAACTTAGGAATGCACTCTCGGAATGGAACTCATTTGTATGTAGGGGACTTACTGTATTTCCTTTTCAGTGTATAGAAGCACAACTACTTTCTGTATGTTGATTTTGGGTTCTGCAACTTTCCAAATTTGTTGATTGCTTCTAACAGTTCTTGAATGGAATCCTTAGCATTTTCTACATATAAGATCATATTATATGCAAACAAAGACAATTTTCCTTCTTTTCTGATTTGAATGTCTTTTATTTCTTTCTTTTTCCTGATTGCTATGGCTAGGACTTCTAGCATTATGTTAAATAAGAGTGTTGAGAGTTGGCACCCCATCTTGTTCCTTACTTAGATGAAAATCTTTCAACCTTATATCATTGAGCATAACTGGTGGGTGTGCATGAGACATTCCAAATCTACAGGGTGGCATAGTGAAAATAGCCTGGGCTCTGAGGTCAAACAGAGGTGTGTTCTAATTGTGCCTCTGCTACTTCATACGTACAATCTTACAAAACAGAAGTGTTGTGTATCAGTCTCTTTATCTCTAAAATTAGAGCAGTACTTAGAACATAGTTCTTTTCTGAGAATAGAATAATGGCTACCAAGTAGTGAGTGGACACTCAAAAGATATTAGTCAGTTCCCCTTAGGTCAGTACTTCTCATAGTGATTCAAGGAATATGAAATATGCCCCAAGAGCAAGGGAGAGAACACATGCAGTTCTCAGCCCAAGGGTGGAACCTGCAGAATTCTCCACCTTTAAGTGACAAATTTCTTTGATGTCTCCTATATTTATTTGAACAGACATGTACATTTGCAATTCCCTGCATAGTACCAGCTCTGTCCTAAGGATGTATCTTCCCCAGGGACCTGCTTCGATACCAGCTGCTTTCTCTCCCACACTGCTCACCACTGTGCCTGGAGTGGAGGATGAGATTCATTTAGTCAGCACTGCCAGCTCCAGGTCATATTCCCTCCTCCCTCCACAGCCCCTTAACATAGAACCTTTTCCTGGCATAGTCCGTCAGAGTCCCTGGTCACCCTCCATCATTCCTTGAAGATCGTGACATACAAACATGATGCTTTTTCAGCCCTGCTCCTGCCATTATTATGATGATTTTGATAATCACACAGAGCAATAGGTCTCAGATATCACTACAGAGACCCCCAGTATGAAATGAGTAACTAATAAGTTATATCATGACTGAGCTACACACACACACACACACACACACACATGCATTTCAGAAAAGCATCCTTATTCATATTAAATGCAATGAACTCCTGTATTTTCTATTCTATTCTATTCTATTCTTTTTACTCTACTCTTCTAGTTCAAAAAAGATTTTTAAGTACCCATTCAATTTACATCATAACTCACTATTGATTATAAACTGAAATTTGAAAACACTCTCATAAATGATACTTCTGATATTCTGGTTGCTTAGTTCAATTTCTCTCCCTTCTAGTGATCTTGTCTTCCTCTCCACTGTGATCCACGGTACACCTCATTGTTCTCAATACCTGAGCCTCCCCATGATCTCAACTACAGGCATTCCATTGACAGTAAACACCTCCTGTCTTTCCAGTTATGCCCTTCAGTGACCCTGAGTCTAACAATTGTGACCCTCTCCTTAATGTCTTTGCTTCCACAATCCATCATTGTGATGAGTATATTATATACTCTCTCCAGTACTTAAGAACCAGAGTCTAGTCTGGCAAGACACCAGCTCTGATAAATGCAATCCTCTGCCTACTCCACACTTGCATCTATACAGCGAAATGCTGCTGGATAAAATGCAGCCACATTGACTCATCTCACTTTTAATTATGACTAACCTTAGTGTTTTTTATCATTCTTCCTACATCTCCATTAGGCAGCCAATGCCCCCCTCTCCTTGGGTCCCTCTCAACATTTCTCTCTCCTCAAACTTCCAACAGCTTCTCACTCCCAGTTGACATTTTTGCTTCACTGAGAAAACAGAGAACTGCCATCTCCAATTTCCCAGTATCTGTACCATGTACACCATCACTCCTCCCACTATAACCAGGCATAAGCTGTTCCTTCTCCTATCTAGAATCATCCCTCCTTGTGTGCACTACATCCTCTTCCCTCTGAATCATTCAAGAGCATCTCTTTTGCAAATCATCCTTTCTCTTTTGCATCATCAAATTTCCTCCTCTTCTGGATCATTCCCAGTGGCGTTATAACTACAGCGCCTCAGTGATTGCAGTCAGCCCAATGACTTTAATGCAATACATGCTATGTATTCATATTCTAATGACACCCAAATTCATTTCTTTTACCTTGATTTTTTCCCCTGTAATTCAGACTTGTATCTAGTTACCAACCCTACATATCCACTGGGGTATTTAATGAGCATCTTAAACTTAAGATGTCACAAAAGTCTTCCTGGTTCTGCCCTCCTTCTTTCACCATTTCTGTAAACCTCTGGTCTTCTCCATTTCTGTTCACTGCCAAGTCCATCCTCACATTGGTGCATATCCTTAGAGTCACCTTTGATCCCTCCGTGTCCCCCATACCTAGGATGACAAACTCATCCCAGGTGGCCAGGACTTTCCAGTTTTAGCTCTGAAAGTCCCAGGTCCTGGAAACACCTCAGTCTCAGGGAAACCACATGGTTGTTCACCTTATTCACATTCTACATCTTGCTCTGTTGTGGTCCATGGCACTCACCTTCTGAAGTACTGTATGTTCCCTTATTTATTCGTTTATTGTCCAACCCCCACCACCACCACTCCCCTATGAATGACACTCCATGAGAACAGAGTCGTCCTTGATTGAGTTCAGTGCTCAATCCCCAGTGCCTAGAAGACCACATGGAACATCGCAGCCACTCTATAAATGCATTTTGGACAAATGTGTGTCTCTATGCAAGACTGTTTCAAATATCCATCTGGTAAAGCTAATGTTCTGTGTCTTATCTATCCTGTGGCTTTTTGATACCTTCTGGACCTAACCAGTACCTTAAGTGAAAGAGGTAGAAAAGAACTCTCTGTCTGAAGTTTCCTGTTGCCCTATGACCATGTAAGACCCTGGAATAGAAATTAAAGGAGGCCCTTGCCCTAATGCCAGAGTTCCAATTTGGAGTTGAAGGCTCAGCCTATTTTGAGCACATCCCTATTTTGTCTCCCATCCTTCATCAGCTCTTTTTAATTGTGCATGTGTCTGTTTCTTCCCCATTAGAAGGTAGGTTTCTGTGAGGCAAATGCTCTTAGTCACCCCAGGAGCCATCATGGTGCCTCACAAACTGGATTTCTTGAAAGAAACACTGTTAACTAATATTTTTGAAAAGGAAATCCCAACAACAGAGCATCAGATCTTACCAGGAAATTGCTTCTGGGAAATAAGTGGGCATACAATTGGCACACACTGTTTTGAAGCTAGCACATTGAGTCTGGCAGCTGTGGGGACAGGGGAGCAGTGGTTGCTGTGTTTGCCCATTAGAGCTTAATTGACTGCTTATCCCCCACTTTCGGGCTTGAGCAAAGGGATGTTTTCAGCCCAATTAGCCTCCAGGTTCCTTGGATTTGGTTTTGTAGATATTTAGACCTGTAATCTGCAGTAGGAATAATGCATAATTAGTGAAGCAGTGGTGACTCACTCTACACAGAGGTGGATCTTGGCCTCCCACAAGGTTTCTAAGAATATCTGCTGCAGACATGTTCTCAAAGAACAAAAACTAAATGCTTTGTCTATAAAGATTCCTCTTCACGCCTAACAAGAAAGCCATGATAAAAATCAAGAAAAACAATTCCTCAGCATGCAACATATGTACTGGAGATCCTGGAAAGACAAAGAAGTCTATTCCCACAGTTACACTATGGATATTTTTTTATGATAAAAGAACATGGTAGTTTGCTGTTCATTCTGTAGGCAGAAAAAAAGTATGTTGCAAGCTTTACTTTTTCTACAACTTTCAAAAGATTTTTGCAAGAGGTAAGTGAATGCTACTACGTATCTATCAGCTAAATATAGACAAACACTATATTTTCTAATATGTAACACTTCAATCATTTGTCTTTTATTCAATCTGTCAATAAGTCATTTAACAAATATTTAACTGAGAATTATAATGTGCAAGAAATTGTGACGGATATAGAGTTGTATTAAAAATTGGCTGCTGTTTTCTGGGAATTTACAAACAAGTAAGAAGAAGAAAAATAAATGCAACTAACTCCAATAAAAGGTAGAAAATCGAACAAATAAAATATTTACTCCAAGTCTTGAGAATGTGATTTTTTTGCTGAGCCTTAACTCTAAGAATTTAGTGCAAAGGCAAAAACAAACAAAATGAAAACCAAAACTTGAGGGAAAGGTATGACCTTTTAAAAAAGTATTTAAAATACTTCAACATTCAAACAATTGTGGCAATATATTCCATCAATGTGGGCATACACATTGCAAAAATTAATAAACAGAAACCTCAATCAAAATAGAGTCAGGAGGCCAGAGTGGGAGCTTTCAGGCCCTACGATGACAGCAGAGACCAACAGAAAGAAGAGACACTTCCTATTCTTGCCTGGAAAGAGTGCAGCCAATAAGACTCTGTCACAACTCAGCCAAGGAAGAGCCACTGTACTTTGAAGAACTCTTAATTCATCCAGTGGAATGGGTGGGTTAGGGTTTGAGGAGAGATGAGACATTTAGGGGAATCATTCTAGAGGAGGAAAATCTCTAGCTGGGTCTAATCTAATAATAATATATATACTATCTAATATTTATCGAATAATTTCTTTGTCCCAGACATTGAGTTAGTTGCCTTTCCTTCATTATAATATTTATTCTCAACAACATCTCTTTGAATTAAATGTGCTTATCCACAATTGAAAGGGGCTAAAGCTTCCAAAGATTAATTGACTTGCCCAGTTTGTAAGTGATGAATTTGGGAATTAAAACAAGGTCTCAAGATTCCAATCCCTGTTCTCTTAACAGGGCTAAACCTTCTCTCCTCTGTAAGAGGAGAGATACTTAGCCCCTCGTCACAGAAGAGTGTGATCTCAGACCCAGACATCAGCACAGGCTCTGCCTTGGAGGCACATGGAAACACAATGAAGAGTGAAAACACCAGCTGCAGTCATGACTAGCCTACAAAGGTGTGGAGGGAAGACTGGTGACAGTTGAGGCTGAGGTCCAAAGATCAGATCTAAAGAATGTGTATGACATTGGGCCGAGGAGCTTGATCTCCCTTTTGCACAATAATGGGTAGATAAAAGAAGACTTAAAGTGATAACATGATTAGATTTGCATCATATAAAGAAAGATCTCCCTGGTAGCAGTGTGCCATGAGGGCTGCACTTCCTTTAGGGCCGTAGAGCCCTGAGCAGAAGAGCTCTGGTGGCCAGGGTGCTGGCAGGAGGGAGTGTGGTGTTAGATTTCAGAGCATGGGGAACTGCAGTTCTTGTGTGTAAAATCACAATTACACAATTTCAAACTCTACTGGGCTCTACAAAATTCCTTCATTTTACAGATGAAAAAAAGCCAAGCCCAAGATGATTACATCGAGCCTGGAAGCTGCTGAAGATTTTAGTGAGTGTGCAGGTTTTCTGGTTTCATGACTTTGGATTATTTAATCATCCTTATAACGTCAATGTGGAAGTGTTCTGATACTGGAAGCCTGAGACGAGGGGGCTGAGATGGTGTGCCTGCACCCGGGATCCTTCCATATCATTCATTCTGTCTACTACTATTTTCCCAGTTAAAGGGCATAGGGTCTAAGTAAACAAACAAAATTTGCAGCAAGCCTATTGAGCTATACAATAATAAGTGTAAATTTTTCATTTTACCCCCATTAAACTTTTATAATAAAGTGCTTCATTTGTCTTTGTCACTGACAGGTATTAACCACTTTCACATTTTACATTTTTCTTTATCAGATATTCAGAGCACACTGTGCTGCTTTATTTGGTGCACCACAAAACACTGTTTCAAGGGATACCTGCCCAGAGGACTTAACCTTGGGAGGCCACTGTGTTATCATGGGAAGAGCTCAGGGTCAGAAGACACAAGCGGTAGATTCAGATCTACAGTGAGCAGCTGCACAGACTAGGATAGCATACTTCATCTCTCTTATACTGTTTTATCTGAAAAAAAAGAAAAACTGCACAAGAACATTTTTCTCAATTTTTGAGCATTAAATAAGGTATAATTAAATCAGTTTACAATTTTTTTTAAACAACTGTTAGTGAATAATATGCCTGGTTATAAAAGCAAACTTTCTTTGGGTATAATCCACTTGTAAAGTAGTTATATCTATTTTTTGCTGCATATCCAGAGATTCTTTAAAAAGATAGTAAAATTCAACAGTAAATGTCTTAAAATAGCCATTAGAGTTGACCAGAAACTTTTCACAAATGTGGACATTTCTTGTGGTCTTGGCTAAGCAGGGTGGGGACCCAGAGCTGGCCCTGTTTTCTAGTTTGTAAAGTCCCACTGTTCACATTTTCCCTCTCCATCATGGAAAGTACTCATTAATGGACAGAGGCTTTGAAGCCAAATCTGGCCTCTGTACCTGGCACCAAATTAAATCTCGGAGACAGAGTTTTGATATAGAAAAGAACAGATTTATTGCTTTGTCATGAAAAGGGGGATACAGTAGGCTCATGCCCTCAGAACTGTGTATCCCAACCTGGAGGGGTTAGTGAGGAGTTTTATAGTAATGGTTAAAAGAGGAGGGCGTGATCAGCTGGTGGACATTCTTCTGATGGGTTGGTGGGGAGGTAAGCGGGAGTCAGCATCATCAACCTTCTGGTTCCAACCGGTCTGGGGTCCACATGCTTGTGGGCAACATAGAGTTAACTTCTCCCATCTGGCGGGGGTTTCAGTATCTGCAAAACAGCTCAAAGATATTGTTCTGTATATCCCTGAGGGGAGCCAGAACCCTGCCCCAAGGCTGCACTTTTTTCTTTTGACTGTTCCTCCCTTGTCTCTGTATCCCCTCCCTTCCCTAATTAGCAACTCTTTGAACCTGCTGTTGGAACTCAGGGTAGGTAGGTCAAGGAGGTTGAATGAAGCCTACTTCCTGTAATCAAGAAATGGGGGACACAGATGTGCCCAGGAGCCCTGGAGGGTCCTGCTCACTATCAGCTTTTCTTCTCGAAGGATTTCATAGATGCCAAAAGTTTTATGTATCCTACACTAAGAGATTATCATGCATATGCAAGTTACTTGTCCACCTGCATTTGTAGATAATAAATATGGGCAAATCAGTTCCATTTTTCTTTTCCCTAATACCCTCACAAGTTAATTTTTAGACATTAGATGCATGGCAGTACTGTGTTATCAATACATTATAAACAGTCCCTGTTGCTAAAACTGTAAATGTAGATTAGGTTTAACCCACACTAATTTAAGACAAAGTGTAATCCCTTAAATGACACCACAGCAGCATTATCTTAATGGGCAATGCCACTTTCACTTCTGGGTCTTCCCTCAGGGATGCTATTGCTCTCCATAGTTATGCTAAAGGGTATCATTGTAATCTCCATTAGCACTATTACCCACATCCCTTTTACTACCTGGGAATGTCCCCTGCTTGCCTAAATTATGCTGCTGTTCTCAACCTCACAGCCCAGTTTTGGATTTTGGAAGGGGCACTAAGCAGCTGTTAGACCAGATGGATGACCTTTAGCTGTAGGGTTCATACATTTACAGGACAGGAAAACATCTGGGTAGTGGCAGTAAAGAAGGGCTCTTGTTTTTCTGATCTGGTGACCCAAACACATTTTGAATTTGGGGGATTTGTGGTAAATTCCCCAAACCTAGAATTTTGGTCAAATTCAATTCTATCAATAATGGCCTACTTACAAATTGGAAACCAAAATTAATACTGTGCTACATTTTTCAAATTAAGATAGAAATTGAACGCAGTCTTGGGCTCTTAACTACACACGCAGAAAGGAGCAAAATCAACTTTGCCAGTGTCTTCTGCTTCAAAGGAAGTAGTTTGATTGGAAAGGCACAGATTCTTTCCCTACTTGAAATGGTCCTTTCTGAAGTGACCAAATTTCCTGGCTCTGCAGGCTGGAAGGCGGAGGCCCTGTCACTCCTGAGAGTAGCCTGCACTCAGCCCTGCCTGCCAGTTGCAAACTGTCATAAGCTGTGTCCCTACGTCTTGGTTTTATTGAAGTGAATACTTGGTTCAGAAACCAAGACAGATGCGAACTCCACCCTTAATATTCTGTATTCTCCAGGTCCAATAAAGCACTGATCCCTTTTACAAAATCTAACCCCGACACACCATAGGCTAAGTAAGAAGGTGATGTGGAGATTCATCACATCCCGGGATCTTAAAATTGGAGGGAGTCTGAGAGGGTTCTCATTCCCTTTACTGTCAGAGACCTGACTTTCTTGTAACAACTTCTACAGATAATTACAGTGTCTCGAATTGTAACATCTGTCAATAGGGGTTGCAATATTTTTTCAAAGCAATGAATTTAGATTTTAGAACAAAACAGATACTTTTGAAAGTTTCAAAAAAGGTGTTCTTGGGTAATTCCCCCCCATATTTATTTTGTGTTAGTGACTTGTCCCTAATAAATGCTTGGAGATCTATATTAATATCTTGTCACCTATAAATTGACACTTGCCATCTACCTCTACAAGGATCAAATTATGAGCCACTGCAGCTGCTGACCTTCAATACCCGCTGAAAGGAGCTCAGGGTGGAGAGCAGGGACAAGATGCTCTGTGCTCTGGGAAATACTGGCAGAACAGGTTTTCAGATAGATATTTTCAGGAGATGATTTTTTGAGCCCAATTCTTGCATCTCCTCATATCTAGAACAGTACTAAAATCCTTCATGGTGACGTCTGCTCCTCATGACTAGAAGAAACCTGCAAAAAATATGTGCTTGAATTGCATGTACTTCCCCTTCACCAAAATCAGATACTGACCTTCCCCCCTACCTCTTTGGAGCAGTTTCTCAGAGCTATCTGAAATGCTGTCTCCTGGGCTATAGTCCTCATTTTGCCCCAAATAAAACTTAACTCACAACTCTCACATTGTGCATTTTTTTCAGTTGACTATCTGTATCTATACCTATATCTATAGCTATAGCTATACCTATATCTATATCTGTATCTATATCTATATATCTATATATCTATCTAGGAATTTTTCAAACCCTATTTCTTCTGGATAAAACTTAAATTTTCATTTTAACTTTCTCTGTAAAATTATTGAGAAACCAGCATTTTTATATTTGTGGGGTTTTTTGGGGAGAGGGTGGTTCTCAATAGCATAGAACAAACAAAGGTCTATGTCTTCACTATACAAACCCTTGAAAGTCATGATGCTGTCCTGGCAGGAAAATGCTGACCCTCAGCGATTGCTTATTCTGTAGCCTTTCCTTTACCTTGTTGTCTAATTTCTCCATCCACCTTTGTTCTCTTTAAATACCAAATGTCAACATAATCAATTCATCAGAACAGAGGTCATTCCCACTGCAGCTCAGTAAATTGTCTACATGAAAAAAAAAAGCAGGGAATCTAAGCAGTGGGGACATGCACACAGTGTCACAGCACCCAGTACTCAAAGCCCAAAAGCTGGGTGCATCACAACACTGAAGAAATAGGACAGGAGAGAGTGGAAGATGATGAATGCATTGACCTCTGGCACTGTCCGTATGTGATGCTTTCAGATCTAGTTACCTGGGAAGCATGCCGTGAAGACTAGGGTTTCCTGAGGGCCCTGGAAAACTGTGGTCAAGATGTTGTTTGAAGAGACTGGCTCCAATGCAGCCTCCCTGATCCCAACCCATATGGCATTGTGGCTCTCAACTTCTTAAGTTCGGTTCTTGTAGAAGAGTCCAGGGTGTGCAGGCTTTTCCATTCATGGAAGGGCAGGGGTCATTCCTGGGATTTCTTATAGACGAGTGGTATAAGCTTTGTGTGCAAGTGCAATGCCAGGGAAGATTTTGTTTTTTCTCTCAAGCCTGACAGAATTCCAGGGGCACAGAGTGTTACAGGCACCTCTCTGGGAGTGTAGGGCAAGGAGATAAGTCATCTAGAGTTATGCTCCGTCTGTTCCAACTCTGTCTCCCCCTCACTGCTTTTAGGAGTATTATTTTGAGGGTAAATATACCGGAATACATAGTAGGTGGACATTACTAGTCTCTTCCTGCTCATCCAATTCCCACCTGCAGTGCTGCAAAGTTTAGTACATTAAGACCTTACTACTTCACCATCCAAGCCACAAGAAATGTTTTTACAAGGTTTGTTGATATTCTGGAAAGTAACACAAATTCCTTTAGTTACCTCAGAGCACTTAAATTATTATCCAGTTGTGTCTCAGAGGAAGTGAGAAATATTTTTTAAATGATAACAAAGATGTGTAGCAAACAATTGACAAATATATAATACTTTACTGTAAATTTCATACAACAAATTCAATCTCACAGAATGCTTCCATCGATTATTAAAAACTATTTCCATGACCAACCTATGGTTGCAATTGTCTACCAAGTGTATTCATAAAGTGAATATTCATTAAAACTTTCATTTACATTAATGAGTAAGGTGAATGTGAAACAACAAAAATAGATGTACTTCAGTAGTTCATCAATAATAAGAGACCTTTTGTGAATTGGAAAATAGTTTTGCATACTGGAACAACATTCGCTCTAATTTTTGGTGCCATTTATGTGATAGCTATAGACACAAAGTACTTTTAAGCATAATCTGCTTTTTTATTGACATATAATATGGTATTTTTCTTTCTCTGTCTAACTTATTTCACTTAGTATAATACGGTATTTTTCTTTCTCTGTCTAACTTATTTCACTTAGCATAACACCCTCCAAGTCTACACACACACACACACACACACACACACACACACACACATATATATATATATATATCACACCTTCTTCATCCTCTCATCTGTTGAGGGACACTTAGTTTGCTTTCATATTTTGACAATTTTAAATAATGCTTCTATGAACATTGAGGTGCATATATCTTTTCGAATTAGTGTTTTCACTTTTTTGAGGGGATATATACCCAGGAGTGGAATTGCTGGGTCATACGGGAATACTATTTTTAGCTTTTGAGAACGCTCCATACTGTTTTCCATAGTGGCTGCACCAATTTACATTCCTAGCAACAGTGTGTGAGGATTCCCTTTTCTCCACATCCTCGCCAACATTTGTTATTTGTGTTCTTTTGTTGATAGCCATTCTGACAGATGTGAGGTGATGTCTTATTGTGTGTTTTTTTAAATTATGGTTTTAATTTGCATTTCTTTGATGATTAATTATGTTGAGCATGTTTTCATGTGCTTGTTGACCATCTGAATGTCCTCTTTGGAAAAATGTATGTTCAGGTCTTCTGTCCATTTCTTAATTGGGCTGTTTGGTTTTTTGATGTTGAGTTGTATGAGCTGTTTATATATTTTGTATATAAACCCCTTGTTGGTCATACCATTTGCAAATGTTTTCTCCCATTCAGAAGGTTGTCTTTTTGTTTTGTTTCCTTTGTTTTTGTTCGGTTTCCTTTGCTGTGCAAAAGGTGTTTTTCAACAATTTCTATGTCTAAATAATCAACAAAACAGAAAATCAAGCCCTGAGGTGTAGCATTTGCAGATTTCTGTGGTGTGAATTCTCCCACCATAGCTGATGTGAAGCTGCCAAAATGGCTTTCCTGAAGACGGAATGGAAAGAGCTGTGTGGTAGCACTGTTAGGTTGTATTCTCACCACAAAAGACAATAGACATCAACAGCCTCGAGAACGTAGGTAATGGAACAAAAGTAGGAGAATAAGTGGGAAATGATAAGTTTGGAGTGTTTATTGCCTTTGCATTTAATACAATTTATTTGTAAGTTTATATAATTTAATTACTAACTTATTTCTGTCAAACAGCAGGCTTGTAAACTTCTTGAAAATTTAACAATCAACTCTTGAGCTCTTGACCAGATGGTTTACCCCTGAATACCAAAGGCTGTTGGTTTCCTGTCCTGAAACATCATGGGAAATGGAGATTTCATTTCCTTATGTCAACCCAATTTTAAATGAACAGTTACTTTTTTCTCTGAGATCTGGTGCTTACATCTCATATTCTACCACCTAAATCTACGATAATTGAGTCATTTGCTGCAGTTTATGTTAAGGCCGAGTGGATGGAAGTTATTGATGTAACATTCAAAGAAGCACCTGTTTATGTCTTTTGAGTGGTTTAGATTCTTCAAAACAGGGCAGATAAAGAATAATGACAGACATTTGTAAAAATACATGAGGCTTATGAAAATCTACAACCAAATAATTAACCTTATTTTTGATATATCACTGTGAGTGTTCACAATTACGTTGGCTTAGTCTCAATACCCCAAAGAGGTGATTATTTCACAGTACTTCCACATATGCTTCTTCTCCTAATAAGTAAACATTCTGTGTAAGTGAAAGAAAGTTAAAATATCCTAGAGAACACATCACAAAATGATCAGTGATCATAGTGGAGAAGACACTTTTTCATACCACTGTGAACTAGATGTTATTTTTTTAGCAGATTTTTTCTTTTTCTTTTGACCACACCACGTGGTATGTGGGATCTCAGTTCCCTGACCAGGGATCAGATCGGCACCCCCTGCATCCCTGCATTGGAAGCACAGAGTCTTAAACACTGGACTGCCAGGGAAGTCCCAAACTAAATTGTTCTGATTTGGCTTAAATCTCAGCAAGACATCTGAGACAATTTGCTCCTCATAAGAAGACAGAAGTTTACTGGTAGACCAGGTTGGGACCTTAGACACCATCTCATCTCATTATTAAATGCACCTGGGCTTGAAGAATTAGATTTCCATCAAAATAATTGAGCAGTACTCAGTCTACTTTGGTAAGGGCAGCAAAAAACATCACAGAGAGTTTCTAAAAAAATATTAACTGGAAAAAGTTCCATTTTGCATGCCACATTTACATGCTTCCCTCCTCCTAGACTAGTCACAGTGGTTACATCAGATTTCTTTCAGCAAAATTTACGTAAAAAACAAACAAATGGAGATAGGGAAGGAATGACAAAGTAAACAGATCTATTTTAGCCTTGCAAATCGAGGTATTAGCATTTTTTCATTTCTTGACTAAGTCTCAGGACCTAAGAAGTAAAAGTGATGTGGAAAGAGTTACTTAATTCCGTTTCCTGACTTTGGGGTACAACTAAATCTCAGGGTTACCGTAGTTCTTTGTAGCATGTCTTATGTAAACATAGCAATAGGTTAATAGGTGAATCACATAATTCAAATAATTCAAGCAAAAGATCTGTAATAGAGAAAGGCAACTGGTGAGTAGAGATAAAGAGAGATCCGTTGGTCTTCAACAACGTTGCTCTTTTAAAATATAGTGTATTAACAGGAAATTTGAGTTATAGTAAGGCCAACAGATGAGGAAAAAATTTCCATTGAACATGTAGTTTATCACTTCCAGTAACCAAGAGGAGAGAGCATGGAGGCCACAGGGGAAAGCACCAGGGTCAACCACGGAGCAGAGAGAGAGGGAACTCTGAGCAAAAACATTTACTGTGGTTTCTTTGGGAATGGACAGGTGAAGAAAGGGAAGCAGGCTTAGTATTAACTAGTTTAAGTTCAGCAGGCTCTGGGGCACAGGGGCTGTCCCTGGTTGTCTGGTGATAAAGGCAGAGCTCAAGTGTGAGAACTGGATAGAGGCAGTAATTGGTGTGTGAACTTTGGATGGATTGGCTTGTATTTGAAAACACCTCAGAAGGAAGACTCCGAAGGGGGTGATGAGGGAGGAAGTAGATCAAGGCAAGGAGACTTGGGCAAACTATCAGATGCATGTTTGTTATATGATCATATTATCAGGCTTGTTTCAGAAGCTAGAAACATGGTCACTACAGCTACCTGTGTTCAAAAGTTTTCCAGTAGAATACGCAGCTTCTAGTTTGTCTATCAGCACATTTGGTTGAGGATTTAACATTTACCTTATGTGAAATAAAAAGAAAATTCGTGGAGTAGCAGTTTATATAACACTCTAAGAGGCTTATGGTAAAAAAGTGCAAAACAGATTCAGTGTTTAAAATAGAAACAGCAAGCAAACAGCATAGATGCATGGCAGAGGTTAATTCCATAAGCCAAAAAGCTAACGTTCTGAGCAAAAAGGGGAAAAATCATACATTTGTACTTGCAGTTGTAAACAAGAAGACGTGCTGGGTAGTTAGCCTGAAGCCAGCTGAACTAGAAAACCCTTTCTGAGATTTTCCTTTCCACTATTTATAGGCTAGAGAAGAGTCACTGTTTGAACAACAATAGGGCAGATTTTTCTATATTCGTTGACACAGGAAAATCTTCTCATGGAGGACTTATTTGAAGTCCTGTAGTGATTTTGTCCCCTTATATCTGGACATTTTGAATATAAAAAGCCAAATGACATAAAATATTACATTTGTTACTAAATCAACATTACAAGAGACCACTATTTGAAATGGGGCGGAGTGAAGTTAGAAAAGGGAAAGGATGAATTTTCAATAATATATAGAAGTTCTGAATTGTGGAAAATTTTTAAGTAGTAATTTAAAATAGTTTTTTTTAAAACTAAAGTCAAACGGAAGTATTATCAAGAAAGTGTTTATTCATTTTTGACACAGGATGTTTATTGAGCTAAAGCTGATTTTAGGAGGAGCATACAGGATGTCAGAGTGCTAGAATTCAAAGTCCACCCAACTGATAGGCCAGAATGTACCTATTGCTACTGGTCACTCAAAAACTGTAATTTATCCAGAAATTTCTAAGTCTAGGGAAAACGTTGGGTTTGTCTCAGAAGGAATTTTTATTTGTAGTTTGATGCTGATTTGCTGATACAACAGTTCTCACTTCCAGAGAAATCCCCTAATTACTTTTAAAGATTATCAAATTCAAGACAATGAAATTACTTCCCTAAGTCATTCACAAAACTAGTCTCATTACTTTAGAAAGATCAAAGAATGATTTATAACCACTGACCCAAGTTGTGATGATTTTCCCCCAGATTTGATAAGCTCTATGGTTTGAGAAGAAATAATAGTCTTATGATTGCACTGAGCAGCAAAGGAAGGAATTTTGTGGTTTCCAGCATCTACGGAAGATTCTGTATCATGTTCCATCATTAATTAGAACGGTTTTGGTCAAAAGGGTCAGAAACATTTGTGCTATCTTAAACAGAGGTTGAGAGGAAAGTGACTGGACCTCAGGATGAAATCAAGGAGTCAATAAGATCAAAATTACTTTCATCTTTTCTTCATTGAGCATATTTGCTTGATTTTTCTCTGTGTCTGCAGAGGGACTTCCTCAGCTTATCTGATCCACGTGGGAAAATAAAGAATGGCCACACGTAGCTCCGACATTGATCTGTTACTGGTCAGTCTCCCAGAGACAGAGCCTAGATCAAAACTCAATCCAGTTTCAAAGCCCCAAGGAAGGTTCTCAAAGGTCAAAACTTTGAAGTGATACTCAGCGTCAGGGAGACTGTGGAACAGGGCTGCTACCGTTCAAGTCCTGAGAGCTGAGAGGGCTACATCCTGGGAGAGAGGAGCTGGACCATCAAAAACACAGTGTGAGAGATGCGCTGCATCAGTGTTTGCATCACACAATGCCTGACCAAGTGCCCTCATAGCAAATACAAAGTTTATTGTGTTACGAGCATTTGGTCTCAGATGATCTTTTTAAAAATACCTCCTCTTCTAGGCTCCCCCCACTGTCCATTGAGAAATGAATCATTTTCACCTAGTTTATTCAGTGGGGATCTAGATTTTTTAGATAAAGAAATAATCCTTTAGTTACCTGCTTTCCTAACATAAATGGGCTCTTGTTATTCCTTGGAAATATGGATTTGTATCCTTTACAAAAAACGTTGTCTTTTCCCTGCCTTACTTCCACTCTGTTCTCCCAGCTCTCACGGGATACACACTGGTTAGGGGTTGAGCCCTCCACCCAAAGCCCCTCAATTCCCCTTCCCTACCGTCCATCCACATGCTACGTATAATCACCTCTGAAGTCAGATCTTCATAAACTGATCATGTTCTCCCAGGCACGCACTTTCCTCTCCATTTTCAGTAATTGCTTACCACTGACATCTCTCCAAATTCACACTTTCACATCTGATCTTTTCTGGCTATTAGAGGCCATATTTTTTGTGTGTGGAGGATATTTAATTCTAATTTTCCAGCTATTTCACTACCATCTCAAAGAGTAGGAGGAAGATGTATTTCTCTGGGGGAAAGTTTCTGGAGAGAATTCTCCTTCACACTGTTGGGTTTTAAGGCACATTTCTGTCCCTGTTCCCATAGAATCTCCCTTTCTTCAGGGACTGATGGTAAAAGGGAAATAATATTTTGAATGTATTACTTGCTGGGCCACTAATTAATGATTTGATGTGAGACTTTCACAGACTAGGCTGGAAGATGTAACATAAGCTCCAAGCTCAAGTGGGAAATCTCTTTCTTTCAATAAGAAGCATACCAGGTATAAGAAAAGGAAAAGGCAAGCCCCAGGCACCATACCTACCTAGACGTGATCACAAGAAAGGGAAAAAAGATTCACATTTTTAGTGGAGTAACTCTGCCGATTAAAATATGTGGACACGTCTATATCCTGGAACCTGACCCAATCATATTAAAATTCTTTCCTCTTTGAGAAGAGAAAGAAGGGTTCTCCCCTTTCTCTTTTTGCCGCCTCCATGTGCTCTCTCTCTCTCTCTCTCATACACACACACACACACACACACACACACACACACACACACACATTACAATCACCTCCATCATAATTGCTGTAGAAGCACAACCATCACTTGGCAATGTAGTTTTAAAATAACAGAGTGGGGGACTTCCCTGGTGACACAGTGATTAAGAATCCGCCTGCCAGTGCAGGGGACACAGGTTCGATCCCTAGTCTGGGAAGATCCCACATGCCGTGTAGTAGCTAAGCCCATGAGCCACAGCTGTTGAGCCCAAGTGCCACAACTACTGAAGCCACCGCAATGAGAAGCTCGCACACCGCAAAGAAGAGTAGACCCTGCTTGCCACAAGTAGAGAAAGCCCATGCGCAGCAATGAAGACCCAACACAGCCAAAAATAAATAAATAGATAAATAAATAAATTTATTATAAAGAAAAAGAATATGTACACTACTTAAATGACACGTGTCCACAAGGGCATGTGCCATTTCTTTCTTTCTCTCTCTTGATATAGAAGAATAAATTTGTAGTTTAGATGTGAGGATTACAAGAGATACTCAAAAAATAGTAACTATAATATTTTCTGAGTTGCTTTCCTCTCCAACTCTATTTTAGGCTTTAACTCCTGGACTAGTACAGCACTCATTTCTGTAACCCTCCCGCCTTAACACATATAACCCACCCATGGTCCCTAAATGATTAGCTTGAAGAAATACTATAAGAATTAACTTTTTCCCATCTTCTTTCCTAATTGCATTCCCCTCATTGCTAGCCTGCCCTGGTTCTCTTGTATACATACCATTCTGGATTATTCCATAACCTATTTCAAATCCAGAGTCTACCCCTGCCTCTTTCCCTCCCTTTTTTGACTGTATTTCCTTGATAGGCACGTGCACTTTTATCTGTCCAAAACTTTATTATCTTCTACATTTGAAGGCAGACCCTTTCCTAATATCTCTGTTCTGAGTGCCTCAATGGGCCATCTCTTCCTTCTGTAGACCTACTGTCTCATTCATCAAGGATGTTCTCAAAGGTCACCCAGTCAGACAGCTTCGCAAGGCAGGAGGACACACACATGTGTTTCTCAGTCTTCTCTAAGTTCACTTAGCAATTATTCTTCACCAAGGTAGAAACTGAACTGAGTTTGATACCAATAGAAAATAAAAATAAGTTTTCAATGCCAGAATACTTGTAATGAACACAGAAATCAACAAAGGCAGGGCCCTGAGCTGCTTTTATTAGAGTGTGTGGATTTTCATAAACCTGCTACACATCTGTCAGTTGCTTTGAATTCCTTTTCCAGTAGCAAAATTGAGTTTGTACTGATTCATCCATCCTGCCCTCCCCTGCAACGAAGGGAGTGTGTTTTTCAGGTGGTTGACTGAAGTCACTAGCGCAGTTAGTGGCTATAACATAAAGCAAAGTTAATTGCATAACAGGAGGTGTTAATCCGTGACCTTGGGGTCCAGCAGCATGGTTTGCAGATTCACAGAGCTAACCTGCTGGTCAGTATGAAACAGGTATCTTGACTACAAAGTCCATCAAAACACTGAAATGTACATGCCTGGAGGAGCAGGGATTTTGTTGTCAATGCTGCTTAGTCATTGCTGGAGCCCAAACAGTAAGCACAGAGCTCAGCTATGTTGCAGTCTGCAACTTGTTCTGCATGCATAATCAGAATAAAGACAAATTCATGTCAGTCTGCTCAGAGAGGATGCGCATGGACAAAATTAATTGTTTAGTTTAAAAATATGAAGTGAAACTTGGGTAGTTTAATAGTAAAATGGCATTATGAATCATTCCACCCATCAGTATATATAAATCTAGGTATTAAAAGCCAGTCAAATTAGCTTTTAACTAATGAAACATGACACATTGTCATGATGCTATTAATTATTTTCTGTAGAATATTTTACTGTGTGTCTATGAATATTAAATATTTTTCTATTACTGAAGAATTTTGAGCCTTTCATGTTCCCTGCTGAAGTGGCTTTCTACAAATTGTTTTACCATAATTTAAATCACTATTGATTCCCTTCAAAAAAGTACAGAGCAACCTCTGAAGAGAATGAGTGTTTGGAAATTCTGCTACATGATTTTACTGGAATTGAGGGTAAATATCCTAAGTGAACAGCATTTCTTATTCAATGCCCTTAGCAATTTTATGTTTCTTTGAAGCAGAGGAATATAGTGAAAAAAATAGATACAGGTTAGGGATTTTGTTCTAAGAGTTATCAGTCATGTGACCTTGGTCAGCCCAATTAGCCCTCATTGTGTTTGTTTCCTAATCTTTAAAAATAGGAACACATTTGCTTTTCCTGCTTCATATATAAGGATAAAGGAGATAATTTATGTGAGAGTACTTTACAAAATGGCTCTGGAAATGTACGGTATTTGTTCTTTGTATAGTAACACATTCTGTAAGTGAAACACCAGGGCTGTGTTGGTCTCTGTTAATGCCTAATGTCTTCTGTTTGAATATGTCCTGTCCATAAGTGGTCCTTGAGTTTGCTGTAGGAGAGGCGCTTGAAAGATAAATAGATTTGTGGGCAATAAGGCTTAGCTAGGTGTGTGCTGACAGATAGAATTCTTGCTGCAGAATTACGGAAAACTTATCTCCTAGAGGAATAAAGATCTGAAATAGTCTTAATTTAAAGATACCATTAAAACACGTTATGATTTGATTTTTCTAAAGTAGCTAAAGTTCACTGGTAATCATGATCTAACAATTTTACTGATAGATAAAATTACTTTTCTATTGAAAATCCTGTTTCTAGGAGAATTGTGTTAAGATGTAACTAAAATAGATTCTTTTTTGTTCTGTTACTGAAGGTCTGTTCTATAGGATCAGTTTCTTTAAAATAAATGGATTCAGGAAGCAGACATTTAAGAAACAATTATTTAGTGCCTATCTATTCCATGCAGTGATGAATAAGACATGAGATTGGAATTCCAGGATTTTATTACACCCTTAGTTCACCTACTCAGTTTCTCTACAAGGGTTTCTAATTCAGTAAGATAAAGGAAATCATTCTAGCAAACCTTCACAAGGGTCCTTTTTTTGTAACAATAACTGTAAGAAAGAGAAGGTCCACTTGCTACTCTAACTTAAATGTCAGTGTCTTCTTGTCCTTTGAGATTCACATTAAACTGGCTCAAATGTCCATTCCTCATACAAGGGGAAGCTTAATGTGCTCCTAATATTTCTGGGGATTCTTGGAGAAGTTTGTATGTTTCCTAGGCACTTCTGATTTTGAGTTCTTGCTTCTGCTGAATTTGTTCTGTATTTAGGTAATTTCTGAAAGCATAGCATGCCTATTTTCCATATATGTTATCTTGCATTAAGTGCTCAAACTCTTTTATAGACTTCTAGTCTACTAATATGAGTATTATAACAAATTTGTGCTAAAGTTTCTGTGACACAAGAAGGTGTTTACACTGAAGCACTGTAAATGATTAAAACATTGAATTAGACAAATCAATAACATTTCTGGAAGAAAATCTAAAAGACCTTGTTTTCCTGATGAGTTTTTACATATAACACCAAAAGTATGATCCATGAAATAGAAACGTTGATAATTTGGACTTTATTAAAATTAAAAACTTCTTTGACAAAGACGCTATTAAGAGAACAAGAAGACAAGCTGCAGACTGGAAGAAAATATTTGCCAAACATATATCTGATGAAGGACAGGTATTCAAAATACACAAACAATACTTGAGACTCAACAATAACAAAATAAACAAATTAATTAAAATATAGGTGAAATATCTGAAAAGGCATCTCGCCAAAGAAGATATACAGACGGCAAATGCAATTATGAAAAATGCTCAACATCATATGTTGTTAGGGAACTACAAATTAAAACAACAATGAGATACTACTATGCACCTCTTAGAATGGCCAAAATCTGAAACACTGACTACTTAATTGTTGATAAGGGTGCAGAGTAACGGGATGTTCTATCTGTTCAACTATCTATAAATCTAAAACTGTACTAAGAATTAAACCTATTATTTATTCTTAAAGTCACATGTTTTATGATTCCAATTATATGACATTCTGAAAAAGGCAAAACTATAGTAATGGTAAAAGGTTACTAACTGCAATGGGTTTGGGGTGGGGGAAGTTGAATATGTGAAGCACAGGGGATTTGGGGACAGGATAGTGAAACTATTTTGTATGATACTATAATGGTGGATATACGACACTATGCATGTGTCCATGATAAAGCTATTTTCCATGAGGAATGGGTTAACAATTCTGATACTACTATACTTGTATACCACAGCTGAACAATTAAGTAAGTTGTTGGTAGATGGTGAGAGCCAGATTTATGAGTGTCAGAGTGGAAATTTACAGATACAAAAGAGAAGGAGGCTGGAACAGTCTATGTGATGATGGGTTAGAATTGGAAACATCAATATGAATTCATCTTTAGCTTAATACAGATCTAGATGTTGCATACAGAAATATCTGTAGAGAGGAGTATATACATGGGTTAGTATACCTACATATATTTTCTTCCTCTGTCAGCTGAAAAGATGTCGAAGCAAGTCATCCCAGTAACAATGAGCACACCTAGCACTCACATCTTTTTCTCTAATACCTTGATCTAATAAAGGAAACCCAGGCTTCTTAGAGAAATTGCTGATACTAGGCCTAGGGCATGAAGTATACAAGATAAGCCTGAAGCATCTTGTGGTGCCAGAATACAAGGATGTGCTCAAAACAAAACATGAACAACAACCAACACAAGGGTGGGTGTATGTCAAAGGTACACAAGAACCAATGGGAAGAACTTCCAATGGACAAATCTGGAACAATTTGAGAAAGGAAATAAAGTGGTATTGGATTATAACCCAACATATAAAATTGATATTGATACTGATGTAAATAAAGGATATAATAAATAAATAAATTCATGGGGTGGAAGAGGCAAAATCCCCCATGCTTTGATAAATTTATCATCATTTTATTAATTTGTATGTATATCTTAACATTAGTAAGATACTAATGATAGGGTAAAAAGGATGTGGGATACATGGGAACTCTGTATTATTTTTGAAATTTTTCTGTAGAAGTAAATCTCTTTTAAAATAAAAAGTTTATTTAAAAAATTGAATTAGGGATGTCTTTCACTGACGACTTCTCTGATATCTTCCATTCTTCCAGCATTCTCCAAATTTTCTCCATTTTTTCCTGCTGTCTTCTGTACGATGCCTGGGGCTCAGCTTTATGCATTTGTAAAGTACAATGAGGAGAAATTATGTCTTTGATTATGAGCGTGGGTTTTGGAGTCTGACTACCTGTTTGACTTCTAGCTCTGCTGTTTTCAAACTGTCTGACCCTGAACAAATTTTATGTCCTCATGAGTTCCATTCCTCATGTTCAAAGTAGAGTTGATTTCAACATCAAACTCGCTGTCTTTTTCTTTTTTTTTTCCCTGTCTTTTTAAAGACAATATTTGTATAGCTCTTGGCTTATGGTACTAATCATCAGAAGATTTTTTTCAGTTTTCTACATTAACATAGATTCATCATTACAATTTTTATAGACAGCTACCCTAAGAGTTTGCAGAGAGTCAAGGACAGGACAATGATAGTAATGCGTAATGTGAAAATTCAAGGAAAAGACAAAGCAACTATTTGATGTAGAGATAATGGATAATAGGATCCCAACATGATTAGGAGGTTAAAGTGCAGTATTTTCCTGGGCTTTCAAGCAGCTCCACATCAAGTTTGTTATCCAGAGGGCTCTGCAATAATGGTAATAAATATCAGACAAAGAAAGTGAAATCTTGATTTAAATAATGTTATTTTCCTTTTCCATATCTCCTTTCTGCTTGATATTAATCTCATGAAACTTTAGGCCACTTGATACAGCAGAAAGACCACATCTTAAAAGTTGCAAAATTACAGTTAATGCATGACATTGTCCATAATCCAAAGGTCAGAGAAGGCTTCAAAAATTCCCATCACCCTCTAAAGGAGTTTTCAAGAATAGCATTTCTGGTCTCACTACTGGGCTCTTCTATTTAAGATTCTTAGGTGAATTATTTTTCTTTCAATTCCATATTTTGGTGGACGGAATTCTAAGATAGCCCCAAAGATTCCTACCCATATACTCACAGGACTGTGAATATGATGGGGTTTCACTCTCATGAATAGAACTATCCAATGGCAAAAATAAATAAATTTTGCAGATGTAATTAAGATTTTTAATTAATAGACTTTGAATTAATCACAAGGGAGATTATCCTGGGTAGGCCTGACTTCATGAGGTGGACCCCTCCAAGTGGGTCCAGGCCTTCTCTTAAGGGAGATTCAAAGTGGTAGAGACATTCCTCCACTGGCCTAGAGGAAACAAACTATCATATTGTGGAGAAGTTTGCCCGGCAGGGAATGACAGGTGGCTTCTTGGAGCTGAGGTTTTCAGTCTTACAACTGGAAGGCCCTGAATTCTGCCAAGTACAGTGGGCTTGGAGACCTTACATCTTTGTGGTTAACACCTTGATTACAACCTTGGGCAGATGGTGAGCAGAGAACTGAATTAAATCATATCAAGACTTGAAATGGGCAGCTCTTACTTTGGTCTCTTGGAGCCCAGAGACTCCATGAGAACTTTGACGACACTTTTCTGAACATCATGTAGAAAGTAGTTTTCCCTAGACCATGGCAGTGAGGCTATCTTTCAGCCTCCAGAGCAACCAGCTTCCAGCTGAGCATCACTGAACGACTGTGGTACATACCATGTGGAGCAAAAGAATCACCAGCTGAGCCCTGCCTGAATTCCTAACTCATAAATGATATCAAATAAAATGGCTGTTATATTAAGTTACTGAGTTTTGTGGTGGTAGCTGACTGGAGCGGGAAGCTCTACTTAAGGACAAAAGCAAGATAAATAAAAACACACATGCACACACACACAAAACTCTTTAACTGAAAAATTAGGGTATCAAATTTTCCAACTATTATTGTTGAGCTAATTTTCCTCTCAATAATTTCAGTTTTTCTTCATGTATTCTGGGGTTCTGTTTTTGGATGAATATGTTTGTAACTGTTACGTCTTCTTGATGGATTGACCCTTTTACTGTTACATCATTTGCCTCACATAATACATTTTTTTTCTTAAGGTCTATTTTGTCTGATATTACTGAGACCAGTCTAGCTCCCTTTTGGTCATTGTATGCACATAACGTCTTTTTCTATCCTTCTACTTTCAAACTAGTATTTTTTGTCTTTGCATCTAAAGCATGTCTCTTATAGACAACGTATAGTTGGTTTGAATTTGCTCCAAATCTTCCACCCTGCCTGTTTGGAACCATTTAAAATTGTAAACTGAACAAGAAGTACAATTTTTTGTGTGTGTGTGTTGGATCTATTGTACATTTCCAGGGAAATTTTTTAAAGGAGAAAGTGTTATCTTCTTATACATAGAACATGCTTACAAACACAGTCAGACTTAAACACTACAGATTCAAATGGCATTTTTCGAACAAGAGCCTTACCTCAGAAGTGAGCAGATGAGCTGAAATGCTCAGCATATAGATGGGGATGGAACAGTCCCTGTTCCTGCCAGGTTTGAGCTCTTTAGTCCATTATTTCAATCATTTTTATGACAATTTCCTTAAATCCTCACCCCATTATTCTTCCACTGTGATTGCCCAGGCATGGAGGTGTCTACGCCACCCTGAGTGTGCACACCTTAGCCATGCTGGTTATGTCACATCTCTGCTTCCACCTGCCACCTCCTTTCCCATGGCTTCACTTCCTGCCTCAGGAAGAAAACAGATGCTACATTTACTGGTACCTCCCAAAGGGGTGGCAGCTAGAGATTGTGTGTGTGTGTGTGTGTGTGTGTGTGTCTTTCTTAACAAAGGGAGTGTTATACTTTATAATGTAGGATATAACTGACAGCTAAGTGTAACTAAGATTAGCCTAATAAGGTATTGTATTTATATAAAACCAAAAACCCATGTACTTTGTCTTTAAAAATGTGTCTTGTTAAAAGAAAAGAAAGCACCATCAATAAATTTGTCTTTATTCAGAAGTAGCTGTTTATAAAGGAAATTGGAGAATAATGGTTACAAGTCCCTTAGGTAGATATCATGTGTTCCAGGGGTGAGTTTTGGATGCCTGGAGGTGACTTTGTAAGTTAACTGAAGGAGCTGATCTTCCTGTGTCATAAGCCTTTCTGTTCAGCCCAGGATGTTATTTGGGTTCTGGAAAAGGGCTCTGCACCAGCTCCTGTGTGAATAGCTAAAGTAAATATCTCAGCCGATGTCCCTTGTCCAGACCTGATCACTGGGAATAGATGGCAGCAGCCCTACAGGCACTGCACTGGGTCCTTTCCCCTTCAGCCGTGGTGCTGCCTGTCACTGAGTCTCTTCTGAAGGATGCCTGTTCCCCGCATTCCTAGACTCACACCCACCGAGGCACACGTGATGCTCACAGGCACAAGCTTCTTCCTGTTAAGTGCCCAGGCTTCTACACCTTTGAGGGCTTAGGGAATTTAAAATTTTAATAGCGCAACTGGAAGCCCCTTTTAACTGGTGGAAAATGAAAAAAAAAAAAATCAATTCCAAGCTCCCAGGCTAGTTTGGCTGGAAACACCTCACTCCATAGAAAAATATTACTTTTTGGCAGTTCATTCTGCCTCAACTTGATAAAACTGGAACTATGCTAACCAGAATAACCTAAAGGGTTAATATTGGCCAAGAGAGGAATTTGAGAAAACCTTGGTGGCTGAAGCAAAGAAGCAGCTATTATTCTCTGGAACTTGTCTTGGTGACATAAGGAGGCAGAGAGACTGGGTCCCCCCAGGTTCCATTTGGCCTCATTCTCTGCCAGACCTTATTTGTAACTACAGGTCCTATTGACCAGTGGCTGCCTGGGACCACCGTGATGCCTGGTTGTGGACCTAGAGGAGCACTTATAAAGAAACTCAGACACATCACCTCTAGCTCTTCCATGGCCCTACTCTGTCAGCTGGACATGCCCTGAGGTCTTTCCCTCAGACACAGAATGCATGGTTGGGACTACATACCTGGCACTGAAAGGGGCTTTGGCCAGAGCTCCATGTCTTCTTCAGCTCTGTGTGTCCGCACTGTAACAGGCATGCCATGATGATGCCTTTGCTTCTCTCTAGCTCATTGCCAACCCAGCTCAAGTCCACTCAACCGTGAGATGTCTGGGTCTTTTCTATTTTCTCCATGTACAGTCACCCAGGAGAGTGACCGTAAGACCCTTTGGAAGAGAATTGGGGTATCATTAGAGTACATACTCACCATAGTGTTTCAGAGTCCTTCATCCACTCACAGTGACTCTGCTTTCCTGATGGAGCTCGGTATACTTTCAATGGCATGGTCTGGACTTGTTATGGACTGAATGTGCCCCCCACCCCGTCATTCATATGTTGAAGCCTTAGCCCCTGATGTGATGCTTGGAGGTGGGCCTTTGGGAGGTAATTAGGCTTAGATGAGGCCATAAGAGTGGGGCCCCATGATGGGATTAGTGGCCTTATAAGGAGAAGAAGAGACCAGAGCTCTTTCTCTCTCTCTGCCACGTGAGAACACAGCCAGAAGCCAGTCACCTGCAAGCCAGGAAGAAGGTCCTCACCAGGAACCACATCTCCATGCACTGTGATCTCAGACTTTCCAGAAACATTAATGTCTGTTGTTTATACCGTCCAGCCTGTGGTCTCAGTCTGAGCAGACCGAGACAGGCCTGTTTGTCCGGAAGCCTACTTAGTGTAAGTGTAAATTAAAAGGTAAAACTGGCTTCTAAAAGGTTGGGACTTGACTCAGCTTCTTTGATTTTCACAAAAGTTGCGAGGCCAGCTTCTGCTTGGCCACCATTGCTCTTCCATCTCAGGCAGCCAAAGAAAATAGGATGATACCAGATTGGATTCCATCTCAGACACTGGGAGTCACTTGATCAGGAATCAGTACATTATTGCCCATGGGGCTTCTGCCTTTATTTGGTTGGTACAACTTGTGGAAACACAGCCACAGTCACCCAGTTACGCCTTATCTGTGTCTACTTAAGCACTACGACAGCAGAACTGAGTAGCTGCAACACAGACCACATGGCTTGCAAATTCTAAAATATTTGCTATCTGGTCCTTTAAGAAAAGTTTACTGACCCTTAATCTGGGGGATCCCAGTTATTCTAAACTCTCATATTTGTTCGTTTGGTAGCAATAATTCATTAAAATATTGGCTGCATTTTTTTCTTTTGTGGCAGTTGCCTCCTCCTTCATGATCTGCAAAGAAGTGGTCTGTATGGCCCTTTTCTCCTTGAGGAGGGGTGTTTTTACTTTCAGGAATTCAGTCCGTTTTGTTGCCCTGTGGTCTCAGCTTTCTGATGGACTCAAGAAAATTAGGGTTTTGTAGATTATGGGCTTCTGGTCATTATTAGGGTGGGAGTAATATTTTTCTTGTGACTTTTTACGTCCTAATTATAAGTGAAATAACAGAACACTTGGAATCTAGATAATTAACATTAGTAACTATTAAACCATAAATATGTGTCCTTTAGCATGTCTTCCCTATCTGCATATCTTCTCGCTTTAGTATTATAGACAGAAGGTAAGAATGAGACTTCTCTCTGACTCTGTAAATCTTGTAAAGGTGTGCATATTCTCAGAGTCCATTTTCCATGTCACCTCCCCTTAGGAGCTGTAGTCCCACTTAGAGGACTGATAATGGAATATACTTAAAAAAAAATGAGACGCTCACTGTGCTTAGATGCAAACCTTGATGACAAAGCCAACAATTTTTGGGGTCTCTTTCAGTGAAGAAACAATGGCAAACTTCTGTTATTTTTGTGCCACTAGCTTGTCCATTGAACGTTTGTTTTTAAGTACCCAGTGCAGTTAAATCCCCTTTCTCTTGGGTTTAACAATGCCAAGGACAGATTCTCTCCACAGAGTTGGTAGAGAAAAATACCCCAAAGGGAGAGATGACACTTTCAGATGTCATTAACTGCCCAAAGAGAATTTACCACCTCCTGAGTTAAATTGAGTATTAAGTGGCTCAGATGGATGGTTGTAACGGTGACATGCAATACCGTACAGGGGACCCTCTGAGGAACAAAGGGATAAGGTCGATCAGCCCTCGATCAGCACCCATTTCCACAAGCTCTGTTTTTAAATTGTTTTTTAATTTTTATTTTATATTGGAGTATAGTTAATTAACAATGTTGTGTTAGTTTCAGGTGTACAGCAAAGTGATTCCGTTATATGTATCCCTGTAACTATTCTTTTTCAAATTCTTTTCCTATTTAGGTGATTACAGAATATCGAGCAGAGTTCCCTGTCACTCACACCATTTGTCTGTACCCCTTTCATCCCCTCCCCCTGGAACTGTCTACTTCATTCTCAATACCACCACCCCTACACTGTGCTTTGAATTATCTGCCTGTTTTTATCTTCCCAAGACGCTAATATTATTGAATAGCTCCTCTCTCTTCTGTGTCTTAAAACTCTTTACTGGATCCTTATCATCAGTAATGAGACATTCTTAATCTTTCCCAAGGTAACAACAAAGCAAGGAAAATAAAAGCCTCCGATTGCTTCAGCATCCCTATACCTACACCCTGAGAGGTATTTTCCCGTTCACAACCAAAATACGCTCATTCTCTTCTCATTTCACTTGATATTCACTCTTTCAAAAATACTGGTTGAAGTAAATAGTGAAGAGATACATAATAATAGAGTATATGTGTAAATTGGAAAGAATAACAATTTCGTGGACCCGGGTATACTCTCTCACCACCATGAGAAACAGAGAATAAATAACTAGTGATGCTGGAAGGGTCTGAATGGCCCTTCCAGATCCCATTCCCTCTTGCCCTGTAGCTTGGTTTTGCATGCTCTGAATTTTATGTAAGTAGATATACGTTTTCTACAATTTGCTTCCATGTGACGTTATATTCTGGAGATTCATCTGTATTGTTATGTTTTATTGCTTTTCATTAATTATTACTGCTGTGTAGTATTCCATTGTATAAATACAGCACACTTGTGTTAAAAGATGTTGAGTTTTTTGATATTATAAACTATGCTGCCATGGAATATTGTATATACCTCCTATTGCTCATGTGTAAGTTTTTTGAGAAGTGGAATCACAGTGTAAGAGGTATGTGATTATTAACTTTAGCTGCTATTGATAAAGTCATTTCCAAAGTGGTTGTACCAATTTACACTTCTACCAATAGTGACCAATAGTGACATCTCCTGGCCCTTGATATTGACAGAGCCTAAGTTTTTATTTATAAGGTATGCAAAATTTGACTGGCTGTTCCTGTTTTCTATTTTGTAAAGTTTCTGCTTTAGTCTTTTGCTCATTTTTCAGTTGGCTGTTTTGTAACTTTTAGTGATTTATGTGATACATACACACACATACATATACCCATATACACGTGTCACCTGTGTGTATTTATATGTACATATATATATATAATGAGTATACGTTTGTGTGTCTATACACATGTTTGTATGTAAATGTTTATTCTGTACTCGATTCCTTTGTTGGTTTTATGTATTATAAATATCTCCTCTGAGTTTATGCCTTTCTTTTATCCTATCTTTTGATGGACTGAAGTTTTACATTTTAACAGTCAGATTTACCAGTCATTTTTCTTCATGTTTTGTGCTTTTTGAAATATGTTTAAGAAATCTTTGGAACCCAAGAATTTAAAAAACATTTATATTGTCTTTCTAAATTTTCAAACTTGTTGTTAACTTTTGATCTCAATTTAGCTCAGATTTGGTTCTTATATCTAGTATTATATAGGAAAGTCATTTTCTTTTTTTTTTTTTTCCATGTGAATAACCACCAGTTCCCTAACAGATTTTGGACAGTCCATGCTTTTCCCCATGATCTAGAATGATCCTAAGTCCAGCCATCATAAGTGTGGATCTCTTGTGGGGCCTTTTATTTTGCTTATTTGTTTAACTGTGCAGCACATGGTATTTTTAATTACCCTAGTTTTACAAGTTTCAGTAGACAATGGGACAATCTCCACTTTTTCTTTTACTCATTTGACTATTTGGCTCTTCATTTTCTCATATATTGATCATTTTTTAGAATCAGTACATCAGATCCAATAAAATTCTTGTTTGAATTTTCACCCAGATATCTGCATGACTCACTTTCTCACCATCTTTATTCCTTTACCTCAATTTCACAGTTTCTGTGAGGCTTTCCATGGCCACCCTACATAAATTTTCATATCACCAACCTTTTTCTAACCCTCAATACCGACTTACTTTATCACTTAGCACTGTTTGCTGCCTACAATACATTTCTGATTATGTTGTTTATTGACCACATTTCCCACCAGAATTTAAGCCCTTTGAGGGCAAGGAGTTTTGCCTCTTTTATTAACCATATTATTCTGAATTCCCAGAACGGATCCAAATGAACAGACGGTGCTCTATAAGTATTAATTAAACTAATAAAAGATTAATAGATTGTTTTGATTCCCACAATAGCGCCAATGGTAAATATTATTCTCAATTATTACATGATTATTACATGTACATTATTATTACATATTATTACATTACATGACACTATCTAAGTTCAGGGATAGTGTCATTATTTGCTTTCTCTAGTAAGAGCACAGATGGGATGCATTCTCAGGCTTTCAGGACTTTGGAAACTTTAGCCTTCCCTCATACTATTTTTCCTGATAGAGACATAGCATGATGCCTTAAACTTATTGGATGTTCAGTAAATTCTTGTTGATGGTGAGATTTTAGATATTTGTACCCTTCATTACTTTTCTTGATTTTTAAGTTTTATTTATATCCTGTTTACTTCACTGAAATGTCTTTGTCTTCTCTATGAAGGACATGATAATTTAATTCCTATTTGGCTTCCACTCCAAATTACATGTATTCCTTTTCAAGTAAAAAAGAGGTGTACTTATATCTTTCCCCTGCTTCATTCTCTGAAGTTAGCACCAAAAAGTCAATAAAATCTGTTTTTTTTTAATGCTTTGACCTTGGTTTAGCCATCATGAACTGATTCTGTATTTCTGATTTTCCCCCAAATCCTGTGTCACCCACTACTGCAAAACGTGCCACGCTTTCTTCTGTGTCACAAGAGTTGGCCTGCTTTATCAAAAATGTGTGTTCCTACACAAAGTCTTTCTTTCCTTCTGCTTACCAAGCGTCATGTTCTCCCACCAACCAGACTTCTGTGAATGGATTTTCATGCAACCATCACGCACGGAGAAGCCGAGAAGCCAAGGCCCATGACTGATGGGGACTGTCACCGTTCCTCAGGCTGAAAATTTGTTCCTGTGACAAGATAAGCAAGGACAAAGGGCTCAGTCAAAGTCAGCAGCTGCCAGAGGTTAAAACACGCATTTTGGTCACAATTCTAAGGAAGACTAAGTGGCTGGAGCACAAAAGATATCTGGTATGTGCTCCTAAGGCAGGTGATACGCAGTTTGATGGAAGCTTAGTGACGTTTTAGAGAAGAGTGATGTGTCTGATTGCTATTAAAACGTCACCTTTGGTAATGGCATTGTGGGGCTCTTCCTTCAAGATGAGGTGTTGGTACTGCCACCCACGCATCCAGCTGGAGTCCAGACATCTATTGATGAGAGTGCTGCACCCGGCGCAGGCTAGAGGCTTCCAGACAGCTTGTCCATGAGCCAAAGGCACCTCTCATCCTTCTCAGCTGCAGGAAGAACGGCCACAGAAAGTCATTCTGTTGTTTGATCCATGAGTCTTGGGGACAAAACAAAGCTTTAGTTGGACTGTCATGCATTAATCCCTATCATGCTTGCAAAATTAAAAGTAATTGTTTTAAAAGTCTGAGATGTTCTAAATTGTCAACTCTTTCAACAGAAAGAATTTGCTGTGGAAATGAGATCCCTAAGGTCACACGAATAACATGGATTTCTATTAAATGTTAAACACTGGAACAAAACAAAAAGACTTTGAACAAACATTTCCATAACTAACAAAAACATTTTTTAAATCATTGCCTGGATCAGAAAAAATGCTCCATTCTTCTTTATCCTTCACCTACCTCTTCTTTTGCTTCCACCCAAGAGAGGGTTAAAAAACCCAGAAAGTCATTCAAAGGTGAACCTTATTTTCCTTTACAAAGAAATGCCTCTTTTAAACAAAAAATTGTTCCCAGTACCATGACGTTCTTTACGAACGCAAATCATTCTCCTTCATCATTGAGAGGAGAGAGAGACAATACTGGCCCATGTGCATAAAGTGTCTTCTTTTGATAGGACTGGGTGTACTTTTCCACTGGACATTGTGCCCAGCTCACTGTAAGTATTTATTCATTTTTTAAAATAAATTGCAGCTTTTATGCCAGTCCCTTCAGAGATAATGGGACCACACATGCTATTATCAGAACCGTTCTGCCCTTTGAGTAACTTAGGGAGGGTTTCTGTGGTATAAGTAATGCCTGCTTGCACTCTGTGACATGCAGAATAAGACCATTCTAGACACCCATGTTCCAGGTCTCTCTATCTTTTATAAACACCTGCACTCTACTTCTAAACGTCAACTCCAACGTCACAACATAATGAAAGAAACTTCAGATTCACTTCCTCTGTGCTTTCTTGAAAATGCAGGTAATGCAATTTTCTTCTTTGTGGGAAATCTTTAGAAATGTGGAGGAAAATAACAAGTGATGGGAGCTGACAAATCAATGCAATGAAAAAATGAGAAATTTAAAAATAAACTTTTAGTTTTTTTTTTTTTTTTTAATAAATCAGGGGACGTGCCACAATCTGTGAGTTGTGCCAGTTACTTAACCTCTTTGGATCTCAGAGTTATGCTCCGTGAGCTCAAATTAATAATAATAACCCATTTCTACATCAGGCAGTCATTCACAATAGTGATCACCATTTAATAGTAATGGCTGTCTGTTGGGAAATCTAGAAAAATGGAAGTCAGTGACAAAAATGAGCAGACAGGAAATCAGTTCTTGGGCTGCATGGTTAGTATTAAGCTTGTTATCTTCACTCTGCTTTTTTTTGTTTGTTTGTTTGTTTGTTTTGCCATACGCGGGCCTCTCACTGCTGTGGCCTCTCCCGTTGCAGAGCACAGGCTCCGGACACGCAGGCTCAGTGGCTGTGGCTCATGGGCCCAGCCGCTCCGCGGCATGTGGGATCCTCCCGGACCGGGGCAGGAACCCGTGTCCCCTGCATCGGAAGGCGGACTCTCAACCACTGCGCCACCAGGGAAGCCCTTCACTCTGTTTATTTGTAGCACAGTTGGAGAAGGTCCCTTTACTAGGATGCTCTTTTGAATTCAAAAGAAATACTTTCAGTGCTTAGGTTAGCAGTCCATCCATGTGCTATGACTGTTGCAGTTTCTTTTTCCTACTTTGGGAAACAAATAAGAAACTGATGTGCTACTTGGTAGTGACAAATGAACTGCAGCTTTATCAAGTGGTAAACCCCTGCGCCTGACAGACTGACTTAGAGAAATACAATACTAGGAGTCAGTAAGATTCAATCCTCCCGGGTAGGTCCAACTGGAAGGTAACTGCCATTATGAGACACCTATTAAAAAATATGTGAAGTACAATTACTCCTGGGGAAACTGGAATGTAAGATTGTATCCTGATTCTTGCTGACTCGGTTTAAACACAGAGTGAACTAGAAAGTGAAGAATGGGCAGGAGGGCAGAGTCCTTGGCCAGCAGGCTGGATGCCAGGCAGGGAGGGGACTTTGGCTCCCCAGGAAGGCACTGGGCTTTCTTCGCTTGGGAAATTCTTACGATGCTAGATACACTTGGGCCTCATAAAATTAGGGACCATAGTGACATTTAATTAATTTAGGAAGCATGCTCAGAGCTTCATTTTCAGGTGTTAGGTTATGTGTTGAGAAGAGAGAGAAGGTAAATCATCGATGGTGTATTCAGACAGGGAAACATCTCTCTTTTCCCTCCACCAGCTCCTTTTCCCTGACACTCGATCTCTTGTCTGTCGTTCACTCCTCTTTGTTTCATTCTATAACATCTCTCACTTCTTTCCTCTTCTCACCAATCCGGCTGCCACTGAAGCATTCCATACCGACATTAATGACCTTAGTCTTTACTATAGCCTTGGCTGTGGACCCTCTCACCTCTTCTTTATTCGTATGCACTCTTGCTAGGTTAATTTTATTTTTTGCAGGAACAATACTGATTTTTGTCACAAACCTGCTCAAAACCCCTCAATAGTTCTCTCTTCGTGTAAAGAATAGGTGGTCCAAACTTTTTAACTTGATATTTAAAGTCCTCAGTAAACTGGCCCCAATCTACCCATCTAACCCTCATTTCTCATCCCCTCACGAACACTAGGTTCCACAGAAGTGGAGCCATTCTTGTTTTGGTTCACAATTTCGCACACTTGGATTGGCAGTCCTTCCACGTAGCAAGAGTTTCTGCTACAGCTTGTTTTGCCTTACTGCAAACTAAGAAAAAAATGTTCCCCTCACTTGTATATTAATGCTGCTCACTCTGACTTAAAGATTTTCTCTCAGATTCCTCCAACTCTCCACCTCGAATCATCTCACCTGTTCTGTAGAGTGTGGCTCTGGTGCCACTTCCTCTCTCCCTTCCTTAACCACTGAACCCTCTTCCACCAGGAATGGAAGCTGCACCTCCTTTCTCCAAATCCCTAAGACCTTTATACATTTTAGAGGCAAATTACCTTGTATTTTAGAATTGTATGTGCTTGCTATGTTTCCTCTCTTAGTGGATAAATTCTTTGTGGTCAGGGTCCATATCTGATTTATTTTGTGTCTTTTTTCAGTTTGTTACATGTAATTGACACTGGTTAAATATTTGTTGAATGTAAACATTTCTATGTTGTTTTTCCATATTCTGATTTGGGAATACCAGAACACATGGGTGTGTGTATTTCATTTTCAAAAAGCTCTGTACTTTTAAATTCTAACCTAAACAGACATTGAGATGACATTACAGAATATTCATCCTCTGGTATTATCATATCTCATCCCCCAAACTCTTCCTTAAATGGCTTAGCTGACTTAATGGATTGCCTTTGTTTGAAGGATCATCTAAATATAATCTTCCTCCCCTCAAATTATTTCAATCACTGTGAGCTTTTGCTAACCTACTTTTGAACCAGTGGAGAAAACTTTCCCAGAGCCAACATTTGTGACTGCAGATGAGATAATAGTGTCAGAGTAGTTAAAGTGTACTGCAGACCATTTTCCCCACAAAATTAAAATTAAGTAAGAGGATTCAGATTATTTCACACATCATCACTTGAGGTTCAAGAGGGTCCCTCAAAATAATGCACCTCCTTTTTGCCCAAATTCTGAACCAAGAGTTAGGTAGTTTGGAGAACAGAATATTGCCTTTATTATTACCAAATCTGATTGTGGAGAAAGTGATTTATACCTGTAGACAAGCTGTATTCTTAGAATCACCTACTCAGACAGGTTGACTTATCTAGTCACAGGAAGTGCTGGACCCAGGCAGGCACCCACCCACATGGTTAGAACTTGAACTCAAAGACATATGTACTCAACACCTGGGGACCAAGCAGGAGACGTTCTCTGTGAGCAACAGTTACACTCAGAGAGGGAGAGAGAAGTGCCTGGCTGAGCCAAGCTGGGCCATCAGAGGAAGTGGCGCCTCCTCTTTAGGCTGAGGTTAGAGCAAAGGCTTGGGGGTGACCAGTGACCACACGTGTTAAGGTAAGAGGCAGGATGGGGACCAGCTATGCTTCTGGCTCAGCACTTGCTCCTTATTATGGTAGAGTGGAACGAATGAAAGTGTCCTGGCTTTTCCTTTTATAAAAATAAAAAAGGCATTTGGTTCTCCACTTCATAATTACTGGCTAGAGGGGTGGGATAAGAAGGGTGGGAGGGAGATGCAAGAGGGAGGAGATATGGGGATATATGTATATGTATAGCTGATTCACTTTGTTATAAAGCAGAAACTAACACACCCTTGTAAAGCAATTATACTCCAATAAAGATGTTTAAAAAAAGTCAATAAACCTCTTGAAATCTTGAATTCATCAAGTGTAAAATGGGGATAAAATAACAATAACAAGAATGAGAAGAGATAATGTTTATGAGAGTACTTTTAAAAGTATAAAAACTTCACATATCTTAGAGATTAATATGAAATTCATGTCAGTTCTTATGTCAAATCTCTGTGGTAATTTATATCATAAAATGTTAAAAAGTTGTGTTATCTTTGATAAAGGAGGCAAGGATATACAATGGAGAAAAACAGCCTCTTCAATAAGCGGTGCTGGGAAAACTGGACAGCTACATGTAAAAGAATGACATTAGAACACTCCCTAACACCATACACAAAAATAAACTCAAACTGGGTTAAAGACCTAAATGTAAGGCTAGCCATTATAAAACTCTTAGAGGAAAACATAGGCAGAACACTCTAGAACATAAATCACAGCAAGATCCTTTTTGACCCACCTCCTAGAAAAATGGAAATAAAACCAAAAATAGACAAATGGGACCTAATGAAACTTAAAAGCTTTTGCACAGCAAAGGAAACCATAAAAAAGATGAAAAGACAACCTTCAGAATGGGAGAAAATATTTGCAAATGAAGCAACTGACAAAGGATTAATCTCCAAAATATACAAGAAGCTCATGCAGTTCAATATGGAAAAAACAAAGAACCCAATCCAAAAATGGGCAGAAGATCTAAATAGATATTTCTTCAAAGAAGATATACAGATTGCCAACAAACACATGAAAGGATGATCAACATCACTAATCATTAGAGAAATGCAAATCAAAACTACAATGAGGTATCACCTCACACCGGTCAGAATGGCCATCATCAAAAAAATCTATAAACAATGCTGGAGAGGGTGTGGAGAACAGGGAACCCTCATATACTGTTGGTGGGAATGTAAATTGATGCAGCCACTGTGGAGAAAAGTAAGGAGGCTCCTTAAAAAACTAAAAATAGAACTACCATATGACCCAGCAATCCCACTACTGAGCATACACCCTGAGAAACTAATAATTCAAAAAGAGTCATGTACCACAATGTTCATTGCAGCTCTATTTACAATAGCCAGGACATGGAAGCAACCTAAGTGTCCATCAACAGATGAATGGTTAAAGAAGATGTGGTACATATATACAATGGAATATTACTCAGCCACAAAAAGAAACAAAATTGAGTTATTTGTGGTGAGGGACCTAGAGACTATCATACAGAGTGAAGTAAGTCGGAAAGAGAAAAACAAATACCATATGCTAACACATATATATGGAATCTAAAAAAAAAAAAAAAAGGTTCTGAAGAACCTAGGTCAGGACAAGAATAAAGACTCAGATGTAGAGAATAGACTTGAGGACACAGGGAGGGGCAAGGTTAAGCTGGGACGAAGTGAGAGGGTGGCATAGACATATATACACTCTCTCATGTAAAGTAGATAACTAGTGGGAAGCAGCTGCATAGCACAGAGAGATCAGCTCGGTGCTTTGTGACCACCTAGAGGGGTGGGACAGGGAGGGTGGGAGGGAGATGCAAGAGGGAGGGGATAAGGTGATATATGTATACGTATAGCTGATTCACTTTGTCATACAGCAGAAACTAACACACCATTGTAAAGCAATTATACTCCAATAAAGATGTTAAAAAAATTGTTAAAAAGTTGTCATGTACTATTTCTAGTTCTTTTGAGAGTACTTGAAATGAAGGAAAAGCTAAACACTCCTTACCTATTTAATGAAACAGAGGAAAGCATAAAATGAAACGTATTAATCATAACAAGTATAAACAAATTTCTCTATGATAAAACTGTCAGATTACAAAAAAGTCTAACAATATATTGCTTTTGAGAGATAAACTCTTGGGAAAAGGACTGAGAGAAGATGGACCAGGAAAATGCAGTTTAGAAAAAGGTAAAATTTAACAAGGAGAGAAGTATATTCATAATAATAAAATGTTGTAATTTATAAATAAGATATAGTAACAGGAAAATTTATACCTATAAAAACTCATAACATCTTCAGGATAATACGGATCCAAAAAAAGTTGACACGACTGAGTGTAAGAAGTATTTGAAGAACTAAATAGCAATCTAGATTCATGTAGACATGTCCAAACATTTGTCATATATCAAAAAAAATGTTTTTACAAATGTCTATTCAATGATACAATGATACTCTTTTAATCTGAGAGTCTTTACCTTTTAATAGAGTAAATTATATATATGTATGTATATACTGCTTTATGAGAGCAATTTTTGTTAAAACTTCAGAGAAGGTAAGAGGTCAGATGTCTACTATAGTTGCTCTCATGGTTGCCAGAATATTTCCCTCATAGAAATTTATAGATATCTGGTTATTTATCCACCAAAAACTTTATGGCTTAAAACAATAACTTTCATTTATTTTGCCCACGCTCTGTGATTTGGACAGAGCTCGGCAGGAATGGTTTATCTCCACTCCATCATGGAACTCATTTCCAAGGTCCCCTCACTCACATGGCTGGCCAGTTGATACTGGATGTGGCTGGAATATCAGCTGAGGCTTTGTTGCAGGTCTTGTTTTTTCCGCATGGGCTTTGTCATGGCATGACAGCTGGGTTCCAACAGCAAGTGATCAAAGGACAGAAGTGGAGGTTACCATTCTCTTAAGGTCTAAGTTTGGAAGCTGACACAGTGTAGTATGACTGTTCTACTAGGCAGGCTAACTGAGCCTACTCAGAATCAATGGGAGGGGAAATAGATTTCTACTTATTGATAGGAGGAGTGGCAAAGAATTTGCAACTATTTTAAATTTACCCTCATAGCACTTTATGGACCTGTTTCTTTGCTCTTTTTAACATCTTAGTCTTCTCCACTAGTCCAAAAGCTCATTGACGGCCAACCTGTGTCTTATTTATTCATGTAAAATAATCACCTGTGAAATAATAAGGACTCCATGAATATAAATATGAGTGAACTGGCTTATTTTAGACTCCCATAAGAGGTAGAGCAGATATCATGATATCCCAGCACAGTTTAGCTTGAAAAATCCCAGTTGTACTCAGCCTAGTGCATAGACATAACTTCTTTCCTCTGCCATAAGGTTTTTAAGTCAGATTTCTCTGCTGGAAAACAAAACAAAACAACAACAACAAAAACCCCAATAACAACAAGCAAAGACATTTAAGCTGCCAAATAATCCTAAAAGCTAAATTTACAACAGACTTTTAACTTAAAAGCAGGATTGGCCTTCTTTTAACATACAGTATGTTTTGGAAAAGAAAATGATACATCTAACATTATACTTAATTATGAGAAACTTGAAACTTTCCACTAAGATTAGGAACAAGGCAAGAATGTCCCCTCTCATGATTGCTTTTCAACATCACACTGGAAGTCCTCGTTAATGCAATAAGATGAGAGAAGAAAATAAAATGTATACTTATTGGGAATGAAGAAATAAAACTGTCTTTGTTTCGGATGACATGATCATCAATGAGAAAAGCTAAAAGAATCCATTAAAACAACTCCTGGAACTAATAAGCAATTATAACAAAGTTGCAGGATGCAAGATTAATATACAAAGGTCACTTGTTTTGCTGTATATCAACAATGAACAAATGGAATTAAAAACACAATATCATTTGTATTAATGACCCTCAAAAATAATTAGATATAAATCTTACAAAATATGTACAAGATCTGTATGTGGAAAACTACAAATTTTTTGATATTTGATAAAAATGTCAAAGAAGAGCTAAATAAATACAGGGCTATTCCATATTCATGGAGAGAAACGTTCAATATTGCCAAGATATCAGTTCTCCCCAAATGATCTACTGATTCTATGCAATCCCAATCAAAATCCAGCAAGTTATTATGTGGACATTAACAAACTTATTTTAAATCTTATATGAAGATACAAAACACCCAGAATAGCCAACACAATACCAATAGAGGAGAGAAAATTGGAGGACTGACACTACTTTATTTCAAGACTTACTATAAAGATACAGTAATCAAAACAGTATAATACTGGGAAAAGAATGGACAAATAAATGAATGGAACAGAATAGACAGACCAGAAACAGACTCACATAAATATATTCAACTGATTTTTGGCAAAGAAGCAAAGGCCATACAATGGAGCAAAAGAAACCTTTTCAACAAATGATGCTGGAACAACTGGACACTCAAATTCATAAATAAATAAATAAATATAGTCACAGACTTGCAGATTTTTGCAAGAGCTTTATCCATAATTTCCAAATCTTGGAAGCGACCTAGATGTTCTTCAGTCTGTGGATAAAGTGTGGTAGATCCAGGCAATAAAAATTGTCCGGTGATACAAATAAATGGGCTATCATGCATGAAAAGCATATTATATTACTCAGTGAAAGAAGGCAACCTGAAATAAAAAAAACTTACTGTTTAATTCAACCATGTGACATTCTGGAAAAGACAAAGCTATGGCAATAATGAAAAGATCAATTGTTGAGTGTTGGGAGGGCAAGAACGGATGAATAGACAAATCATGGAGGATTCTTAGGGTAGTGAAAATACTCTGTATGATACCATAATAATAGATAGATTTTAACATATATTTATCCAAACCCACAGAATATACAATACCAAAAATGAACTGTAATATAGACTATGGAATTAGCTTGATTATTATGTGTCAATGTAGTTCATCAATTGTAAACAAACGTACCACTCTGGTGGGGAATGTTTATAAGAGGGGAGGCTGTGCACATGTGGGGACAGGAGACATATGGGAATTCTCTGTACCTTTCTCTAAATTTTTCTGTGAATCGGAAACTTCCCTAAAAAACTAAAGTCTTATTTAAAAATCATTCAATGCAACTCACTCTATTAGGAGAGTCATAGGAGATTCTCAGTAGATGCAGAGAAGCAATTTGACAAAATTCAGCATTCATTCATGATCAAAAAAAAAAAAAAACCTTTCAACATGCTAGGAATAGAAGGAACTTCATCAACCTGATAAAAATACCCATCAAAACCCAAAACCAAAAACCCAAAACATTTTACAACAAACACCATAATTAATAATAAAAAAAGTTGAACACTTTCCCTCTAGGTCAGGAAAAAGGCAAGGATGCACACCTTTATCAGTTCTGTTCAACATCATATCAGAGGTCCTAGCCAGTGCAATGAAAGTAATACAAAGAAATAAAAGGCCTACAAATTGGAAAGGAAGAACTAAAATTGTCCTTATTCATAGACAGAATGATTGTGTTTGTTGTGAATCCTAAGGAATTAAAAAAAAAAACTACTAGCAATAGTAAGTGAATTTAACAAAGCTGAAGAATACAAGGTAAATATATTGATATAAAGATAGTAATATCTCAGGCTTCCCTGGTGGCTCAGTGGTTGGGAGTCCGCCTGCCAATGCAGGGGACACGGGTTCGTGCCCCGGTCCAGGAGAATCCTATGTGCCACGGAGTGGCTGGGCCCATGGGTCATGGCCGCTGGGCCTGCGCGTCCGGAGCCTGTGCTCCACGGCAGTGAGAGGCCCGCGTACCGCAAAAAAAAAAAAAGTAATATCTCTACCATTTACATTAACATTAAAAAATATAAAATACTTAGAGATTAATGAAACAAAATTTGTTACATGTAAGACCCATACATGGAAAACTACAAAATATTGCTGAGAGAAATTAAAGAAGTTCTAATTGAATGGAAAGATATACCATGATCATAGATTAGAGAACTCAATATTGCTATAATGTCAATTCTCCCTGAACTGATCTGAAGATTCAACATAAGCTCAACCAAAATGCCAGCAACCTTGTTCACAGATTAAAAGAAACCGTAATTTGTAGGTCTTACATTACCTCATTTTAAGACTTACTATAAATCTACAATAATTCAGACTGTGCAATATTGGTATAGGGAGAGACATATGAGTCCATAGAACAGAGTAGAGAATCCAGAATTAGACCCACACGTTATGGTCAATTGATTTTTCACAAAGGTGCCAAGGTAATTCAATGGGGAAAAGATGGTCCTCTCAACAATGGATCTGGAGCAATTGTAAATCCATAAACCTTCATATTTTCCACAAACCTTACACAAAATGGATCATAGACCCAAATGCAAAAGATAAAACTATGTAACTTCTAGAAGAAATAATAGAAGAAAAATATTTATAATTTAGAATGCAAACATACTACCAAAAAAGAAAAAGTTGAGACACTGAACTTAATAAAAATTAAAACCTTCTGTTCTTCAAAAGGCAATTTTAAGAAAATGAAAAGGCAAGTCATAGACTGGGAGAAAATATTCACAATATGTATGTCTTACAAATGGTTCAGACATATAAGTAAATATCACAACTCCATAATAAGACAAGCAACACAGTAAAAAACAAGCAGAAGGTTTGAATAGACACTTCACAAAAGAACACATACTTTATGCTTCCATTTACATGAAAGTGTAAAACAAGCAGTCTCAGCTCAGTGGTTTCTTGGTAGCAAGGATGAGAGGATTGATCTCAGAGGGGCATGAGGGGACTTTTGGGGTGATGGAAATGTTCTATATCTTGACTGTGATGGTAGTCTCACAAAAGTCATAGAACTCTACATTTTGAATAGGTACATTTTATTGTATGTAAATTATGCCTAAATATAATTTATTTAAAAAATACAAAAATAAAAAAGGTGATAACGTGTTCTTCTCTACCAAGTCTGTTTAAGTATTTACAGTGTTTATTATCTCTTGTCTTATGTAGAAAATAAGATTCATTGTATTCTGCTTTGTGGAACAAATAATGTGTGTTGAAATTACCCAAGTCTTAAAAAGCAAAGCCATTTATAGTTTCACATTGAGGAGTTTTAGACCATTTCATTCTTTTTAGCATTTTTGGCTGTGCATTTAATATTTACTTTGTCAGTTTTCCCTGTGCCCCTCAAAAGTCATATGTTGAATTTCAGGAGGTGACTGTTTTGGAGATAGTCGTTAAAGAGGTAATAATTTAAAATGAGGTCACTAGGATGGGCTCTAATTCAATATGGCTGGTGTCTTCACAAGAAAAGGAAATTTGAACACAGACACTTATAGATGGAAAATGACGTGAAAACTCAGGCAGAAGATAGCCGTCTACAAGACAAGGAGAGAGGCCTTAGAAGGAACCAACTCCTCTGACACCTTGATCTTGAAATTCTAGTCTCAGAACTGTAAGAAAATAAGTATCTCTTGTTTAAACTCTGCAGTCTGTGATACTTTGTTATGGTAGACTTTACAAACTAACACAACCTATCCCTATAGTTAAATTCAGTAAAAATAGAAACATCATTGAATAAGTAGAACTATATTGTGTTTTCCCATTAATTTGATGCTTTAGTTTATCCCCAATGACTCTGAAGGAGGAGGAATGCACACTGAGAAACACATATATGCTCAGTTTTACAAATCAATGAACCTAGCTTCATCTCCAGTTACTATTTTCAGTGTCACTGTTCACGTCAAGTTATGACTAATTTGAAGTGTGTCTCTCTCTAAGAATATCCAAGCCTTTTGAGTGAAGAAATCTGCAACCTCTCTATTCAACATTCTCAGAACTTCTTTGTCTCTAGTCTAGTAATTGACACACCTGGATCAATAACAGAACGGTATTTACTGCCCCTTTAAAATTAAGAGACCATTCTTGGCCAGTGTCTAGTAGTGATGATCTGTCCCTGACTGTGGAAGGTGAGGGCTTATCACGGACTCAGCCTACTATGGAGTGTAAACTCAGTTTCACTGCCTTCTCCAGTTTGAGAACAGATCATCAGCTTTTGTTGGAAAACAAACCATCCTAAAACTTAGTGGTTTAAGCAGGTAAACATTTATTTAGCTTATAGTTCTGGGTTGGACTCCGTTGAGTGGTCCTTCCAGCCTGGGCTAAGCTCTTCCAAGTATCTAAGGTCAACTGGCAGGTTGGCTGTAAAGGTCATCCTCAGCTAAGTTCACTGCCCTCACAGCCTCAACAGGTCAGTGGAGGCTGCTTAGGTGGCAGAAGTGAGTTTCCAAGAGAGGACGTGAAATGTTTAAGTCTCTTAAGAATGAATCTCAGAAATAGTACAGCTAGACCAGATTGAAGGGGTGGGAAAAGAAGCTCACTTCTTGGTGGAGGAAGGAAACGGGACAATGCACATTACAGAGTGTGGATGCAGGAAGGTAACTTATCCTGGCCATCTTTGCCATCTACTGCAGAGAGTATAAAGTACTCATCATCTGAACTGCAAGGCTAGTTTACCACCTTAAAAGTGAGTACGTTTTTTTCTTTTTTAAAAATAAAATAATTGTTCACATTCCACAAAGAGTCACAATGCCCCTTTCTGACAGTCACTTAGCTCAAAATCTTGCCTTATGACTAAATGTTGTTATTCTTGTTTTTCAGATGACCTGGTCTATGTTTCTAGCTTCTTGAGTTAATAATAACCACAGCCGTCACTGAGTGCATGCTATGTGCCAGGCACTGAGCTAAGTAGTTTACCACATTAGCTCATTTCAGTTGTCATTCTCATTGGAGCTGGTGGGAAGGCTTTAAGAGGCCAACTCTATGCCAACCCTCCCACTGTCGTGGGATTCCTCCTGCTGTGCCCAGTCATCTGGGTGAGCTGTCTTGGATGACAACCCTGTAGATAACCATTTAAGTATGTTGTCAGCCTAGCTATCTCAAAAAACTGACTCTATTTAAATTGTCAGTTTCCCCTGGCTGAGACATCAGAAGCTCATTAAAAAATATTCTCACCCTTTCCTGGTATTTGCTCTATAATTGATACAGTTGAGTCTTAGCACATTGAGTAGAGCTGGAAGTTCAACTGGTTTTTTTTTTCTTCTCCTCAGTCCTTGGCAAAATATTACCCTCAGAAAGCAGTAAGAATAATAACACCCTAGCTACTTTCTATTGATTAGTAATTCAGTTTTCTCTTTAAAGCAAATCAACATGGTTACATATGTAGTATAGTACAGCAGAAATAATTACTAAAAGACCTACAGATCGTCAACTTGTAAAAGGTGATTCTGATATATACAGTGGGCTATTACATTCAAGATCCTGAATGAGGGGTACAAAACTGTAGATAGCATCCTGACACTTCTTCAGTCGTTGGTAACTCAAATAGCTGGTAGTGGCAGGGTGGTAAAAACCCACTAAGCAAAAAATATTAAACAGCCTGATTATGTTCTTTTATGTCTCTGTACCTACACAAGTTGCCACATTCAATTTCCCTGCATATTCAGCACCTATTTAAAACATTTAGTAGTCTAAGGATGCCATCAGAACAAGAAGATCAAGTCAAACACAGAATGATCTCTCACCAACTTGCTATGCCATACTTTGGCGGCAGAATTGCAAAGATGATAATAGCTGTTTTAATAAAGCATGGTGACATAGCCTTTGGTCTTTTTTTTTTAATTGTGTTTCTATTTATTTTAAGTCAGATATAGTCATTGTAAGCATCCAGAGACTTGTGAAAACAGAAAATAAAAATCACCTGTAACCCTATCACCCAGAGATAATCATTTTTTTAAAAATTGAGGTAGAGTTGGTGTACAATATTATATAAGTTTAAGGTGTACAGCATAGTGATTCATAATTTTTAAAGATTATAATCCATTTATAGTTATTATAAAATACAATACCACAATGCTAAGAACCTTACACCAAATTGTTCATAACATCTTATTTTTTTTTTAATTTTTTTTTTTGCGGTACGCGGGCCTCTCACTGTTGTGGCCTCTCCCATTGCGGAGCACAGGCTCCGGACGTGCAGACTCAGTGGCCATGGCTCACAGGCCTAGCCGCCCTGCGGCATGTGGGATCTTCCCGGACTGGGGCACGAACCCGTGTCCCCTGCATTGGCAGGCGGACTCTTAACCACTGCGCCACCAGGGAAGCCCAACATCTTATGTTTAAATAACACTTGGTAGTATACAAGAACCTCATTTATATTGTCTAATTTTATCCACACAACAACCGCAAGGGGTAGATAGTTATAAACTCCCATTTTAGCAATAAGAAAACTAAGATCCAATAGGCTGAGTGCCTTTCTGCCATCCCAGGATTAATACATGCCAGGATGTACAGAGGCTAGAGCACAGAAACTGGACTTATTCTACTGGCATTCAACTTGGGGATTTGCCACTTTCAAGCTGTATGAATTATATAATCTCTCTATGCCTCAATTTCTTCATCTAATAGTCCCCTACTAGCAAGGCTGTTCTGAGGATTAAAGATGTTACTATACTGAAGTTCTTAAAACACATGACACATAGTTCAATAAAAGTGTTAGCTATCATAATAATTCTCTGTTCTTTAATCTATCATGATAATTTTCTGTTCTTCCCTAAATCAGGCCTTATGAAAATTTTATAAACACATTTGCTCAAAACAATAGCTACTGGTGATCAATCATTGAACAATTCATCAAGGATTTCTCACAAGAAAATGATTCAAAACAGGAGACAGCAAACTGGGGACACATAGATATAATTTTTTTGGGACCCAACACATTAAAACATTAATTAATTGACAACATTTAAACATTCATAGATTTCAGACAGAACATACATTTGTCTTGCCTTGCATAAAAACTGTAAGAGCTAGGGACACAAAGCCACATTCTGCTTGAATTGAAACACAGTTTCCCATCCCTCAGTCTTTCACATGGACGTGTATTTTTCACTCTGACCTCCATTGCCATTTTGTTACTTCTGGCCCACTTTGCCCACATTGATGTTATCTCCTTGGTCCCTGTAGCAAGTTGAATTTATAATTTTTCTCTAGAAAATAGAATATTCAGGATAACATTTTGATGATGAAAATCTAGAAAAAGGAGCAAACAGTTGTGAAGCTCAGACCATGGTCTTCTGGAAGAATCAAGGGCATGGAACTTTAGATTCCCTGCTTAGATTTCTAACTTATTCTTTATTTGACTTCTATAGCACCAAATTCATTCTTGAATTTGTGACCTAATTTTGTTGTGACTCTCATCAGTGTTTCTTCTTGCAATTGTGATGACAGAGAACAATGTTTTAGAAATAGAATCATAAATAAAATTGCAACTACATGTACTTTTGGTCCCCTGAGGACTCCTTCTTGGGCACTAGGCACTTATCAGTGACAGTTGTCATTAGCCTCTGCGCTGATGATCCATACGGCAAAGAACTTAAAACTTTATTTTTGGTCCAGTGCATGACCTCAAATGTCAAAACATGTCCTGCTTCATAAATGTAAACTTCATGAAAACTCCAGCCAATTGCTACTTTTATCACTTCTTAAGGAACAAACAAAAAACAAACAAAAAACCCAAGGCTTTTAAATAAATTAGATATCCAACAGGTAATTTTGTATGATGATAAAAAAATGTATGCAAGATAGAAATGATTTCAATAGAGGTCCCTGGCTCTCATTTCATGTGTTTCCTTTTTGACCTATGTTGCCTAAGTAGAAGTTTGGGAACCATCCTCTAAATGCCTTGCAAGAGAGTCTACCATGGGCAGAGGAATTCACTGACAATCATATGAGAATGTATGTTACATTTAACTCTTAAGATAAGAACTTTCTAATAAACCAACTTTTTGATGACCTACTGGATATTATATTTACAAGTGGGTGTATCACTTTTACATACATTTGACTTTTTTTTCTCCTCCTTAAAAGAATTCTGGCTTCTGTGATTTACAGAATGGGCCAGCCATGCTCCTGCTAGTTGCCAAGAGTCCTCTGAAATTCTTTCCTCTAATCTTTGGCAATGGCTGCATCCTAGAGGTTAAGTCTCTAAAATCTATATTTTACTTATGCCCAATATCCCAGGTCCTAATTCAGAATCTCTTGTCTATTACATGATTGTGACATGCCAGCCTTTCTGCTTCACATACCTTTGCTCTTCAAACCATCAAGCTTATCTGACAGATGTCATCCTGAAATGCAGACAATAACCATGGTATGGAACACATTCAGTGGTTTCTTGTTACCTATGATATAAAACTACATCTCAGGATGACAGTCAATGGTTCTTAGATATGGTCCTCTTTTATTTGCTCAGCTTCACATTTGATTTCTTTCATTTATTCATCATTTAACAAGTGTTAACTAGACTTATTGTGGTAATCACTTCACAGTATATACAAATATCTAATCATTATGTTGTACACCTGAAACTAATATGCTATATGTCAATTATATCTCAATAAAAAAGTTTATTGACCATGACCTATGTGTCAGGCATTGCCTAGGTGTTTGGAATAAATTAGTGACTAAAACAGACAAAAATAACTGTCTTCATGGAGCTTATAGGTAGAAAACTGTGGCTACGTGACATCTATTTTATAAATAGTCTTATTGGAACACAATCATGCCTATTATTTTCATATTGTCTAGGCTGCTTTCCCATCACCACTGCAGAGTTGAGTAGTTGCAATAGAGACCACCTGTAGGATTTATAGAAGGCAAAGCAAACTCCAAAGAAGAGCACTTCAGAGACCAAAATATTTACTATATGGCCCTTTACAGGAAAATTTTCTATGCATGCACACAGGTGGAGGAATATCCACACCGCCTTGTCTTTATTCACAAAATTCCCATTTTCCTCTGTGCATATTAGAGTCTTATTCTTCTTTCAGGGCCCATTTCAAAATTTCTCTTCATTATAAAGCCATGCTGGGTTTTCTCAATTCAAAATTGCCTTCTTTCTGTTCATTCCAACACTTAGCCTTTCTTTCATCTTTTGCTATCTGAAATTTCACTTCTAGGTGTGGGGCTCTGGGACCACAGACTATGACTTATTCATTTTACCTCTACCTCTAACAGACTAGGGTATAATCTGTACCCCTAGCAATCAAGTGCCCCAAATTTCCCAGCGAGAACCTGGAATTTTCTATTACATGGAAGTCAATCTAACTTATTATTATTATTTGCAGACTCTGTTTCTCTGGACTGAACATTGTACCCAGATGGGACTGTGCTGTCCAAGCCTGCGGCACTAATTGCAGATCTCTTCCCAGTCGGATCCCATATTGGCTTTGGAACTCTGCAAAACCCTTGATAGCCTTCCCAGGGATTGCTGGATTCATCCCCAGGGAGTGATCAAGAGGACCCCTCTGTTCCCCCAACTGGTGCAAACACTCTACCATTTTAAATCAGTTTATTTATTTATTTTGTTTATGTATTTATTTATCTATGTAATTTTCTAATTGGCTCAGTAATGAGCCCATTTATTCTTTCATGCTTATATGATTGTTAGATAAAAGCAGAACTAGACCTTGGATTCCTGAAGATAAAAGGGCTCATCAGATTAGTGCAGCAGATGTGTGTTCTTGGTCAGAGAACCTTTCTGTCTCTAAGAAATTTGTTGTTGTTTCACAAAAGAATAGGTCCCTACATGCTTAATGACTTTGTAAGCTCCGAAAAGCTTCTCTGAAAGTATAATTTGTAGGATTTATAGAAGGGAAAGCAAACCCCAAGATGTCATTAAATTATTTTTCCTTTCTAGAAAAATATGGGAAATTTGAAGGCATTTAACTCAGCTTCACAAATGGTTTTCGAATGACATTTGATTCACAAAGGTCTTGTGAGCTATTGAAGAGTGTGCTGGCTTTATTAATGCTTAGGGCTCTGCCCTGCCCCATCTAGCGACTGCCTTCTCTCTCAGTGATTTCCATAGCTTAATGTTGTGAAAACACAAACTCTGGCTGCAGAAAACATACTCAAGCGTTCCCACAGAGGCAGTGGTCCATGACAACCTTAAGATAATCTTGCAGCATAATTTTTCTGTGTTTTCTGGAATGCTTGTAAGTTTCTTACAAACAATTACACTGACTCTACAGTGGTCCAAATTGCCTCTTAGAAGAGCTGTAACAACGAAACCAAGAGTTATGTCTGATCATTTTGGTTACAGAGACAAACATATCCATGAAAATGAATCAGGCAAGTAAAGGAATTGAGAAGCTAAATGATATGTATGATACAGTTTCCAAATCAATACCTTGTAGAAGTAGAACACAGTGACAAAGGTTGACTCACATACGTAGCAATAACTTCTTTAAAATATTTTCTAAGCTTATCATCTTTTGTATGTAGATAGATCATGTAAGTATAAAAGAGAAATCACCCATATTGCATAGCATTTTAACTTCTAATTTTTATAATTGAACCACTTTTTTTGCAAATATGATAGAAGAAAATACTTAATTTATTACCTAGTGGTTATATGGACCTCAATCCTACTGGTCATTGAATACGGTTTAGTGTCTCACTGACAGTGTGAATAGTACAAACAATCCCATGTGCAGGTGTTGTAATCATTGCCAACTAGTTTTCTAATATCATTCTTCCCTTCATATTTATTTTCCAGCCTCTTGTAGTATGCTGATATTATTGTTTCTTTTATTTTTATATCCTAATCTAATTGAATTTTTGTATAAGATGCCTTTCTCTTCCCCATTGGCTTTGTTATGAGCTGAATTGTGTTCCTCCAAAAAAGATATGTGCACGTTGGAATGTGATTTTCTTTGGAAGTAGGGTCATTGCAGATGTAATTAGTTAAACTGAGGTCATACTAGAGTAGGGTGGACCTTTAATCTGACATGATTGGTGTCCTTATTAAAAGAAGGCCATGAAAAAAGACAGGGGCACAGGGAGGTTGCCATAGGAAGATGGAGTGATGCATCTAGAAGCCAAGGAATGCCAGAGCTCATCAGCAAACAGCCTTCAGCCCAGGCAGGAGCTAGGAAGAGGCAAGGAGAGATTCTCCCACAGAATTCGGAGGGACCATGGCCTTGCAAAAACCTTGATTTGAGATTTCTAGTCTCCAGAACTTTTACAAAATAATTTATGCTGTTTTAAACCACCTAGTTTGTGGTACGTTGTTACAGCCATCCTAGGAATCTAACACTGGCTCCTAGGAACTCTCCCATTGTTCTTTTCAGTCCTGTCTTCCACTGGCCTCCAGATCCACCCTGTACTCTGCCCAGGAGACTGACCCCAACAAGGACAGTCACAGCACTCAACCACCCTCTGACTTCCAACTGGGTTTGGCCAGTGGGGACCCAGGCAGGAGATTAGAGGGAAGGGTATTTATTAATGTCAAGTTATTTATTGCCTGAGTTCTCTTTCTGTGAGGTTTCTAGGGCTCAATATGTCTCTTGACTCAGAATCATGGGTAAAATACATTATTATTTAATATGTTACACAAAATTGATGACATAATAGAAAGGCTTAATTGTCTCAATACTCAATCTCTTTTCAAATTGGCTTCTCTGCATTTGTCTCCTATTCCAGGTTTTCTCTGGGTTCCAGCTCCTGCCCATCTTCTAGGCTCAGAGATCTGCTGCTCCACTGGTATCAGCCCTGTGCTATTGCATCAACCATTGTGATTCCCCTGCACTCCACCCACATCCTTGTAAACAGATCCTTCTGTAAATATTGCTTAATTTATACTAACTTGAGTGAGGACAGCTGCATTTCCTCTGGAGACCCTTCCATCACATTGTCCCTGTATCAGAGGTATAATTGAAACATGTTTACCATTAAATATCTCTTCAGTTTCCTCTCATAAACTTTCCTTCTCCTCTATAGTCATCTGCCAAATTTGGGAACTCCTGCTTGAGAAGATTTCAGGCCAGTTTCCCCTGGAGTCTAGTCTGGGAGGGTACCTGAATGGAGATCTGAACAGTTTTGCTGATGGCTAACACTGAAGGGAGAGGTCCTATCAATAGCTACAACCACAGAAACAGTAACAGCGGGTTCACACCTGGAACTGATGGCTGACTCTTTTTAAGAAGAACTGGGTTTGTGGCATTTTAACTTGCCCTAGTCGCATTTACTACTCTCCATTTCCGTGGTATCCTTGAAAAATCATAGCTTACATTTGTGGTGAAAATCAGAAGACTGACAGTCACCAGAGGAGCAGAATGGTGCTGGAGCTTCTTAAAAGTCTAATTTTCAGGAAAATGTCCTTATCTGTCCTAACTCATGGTTCCCAGGAAAACTCCACTCACAAGACTGTCTGTATTTGACTTGCCTCTTAGCTTTCCCAGTGAAACGAGCATTTTCTCTGAAGGCAAATGTCAGAAAAAATCAAAACAAACAAAACAAAAACAGGCAGTTGATTAATTTCATGTCTGCTTGAGGTGGTAAACAGCTGGAGCAAACAAATGAACTGAAAAGCTTAAAAGGGAAAGTTGGGAAGTGAGATGTCCATAGGGACTTTGATAAGCTCTGAAATTATTCCAAAAATCTCAAAGGCTCTGTGCATACCCAGGGCTGTGTTCATGCACAGAGCAGTGCACATGCTAAGCAAAGTCCTGAGCAGGTTCCAAGCTCCCACCTCTGGTTGACCTTGAAACTGCCCAGGCAGGAAGCAAAGGCTAAAGCAGAGGTGCAGACTTCCAGGTTAAGCCTTGAAGACATGTCCCAGCACCCACACAGAAATGCTTGGTAAATAATAGTAGACTTATTGGTTACAAGCATTTAAGGAAATCTCTGTCTAACCATTAACTGACCACTAATCTAATTGAGCAGAGACTTTAGCGGCCACCCATGACAAATAACACAGATTTAGATAGTTCATAAAATTCTCTAAGACAATAACAACTGTAACAAACAGCTAAAACAAAAAACTCTGGGGAGATGTGAGAATTTGATTTCCAGATTTTTCACGTTATGTTATTTAAAATATCTAGTTTTCAATTAAAAAATATGAGGCATACAAGGAAACAAGAATGTATAAACCACACATGAGGAAAGCAATAATCAATAGAAACTGTTCTTGAGGAGCCCTACAAGTTGGACTTTAAGTGAGCTGCTCCAAATGTGCAGAAAATACTACAATAAACCATGTCTGGAAAAGTAAATATAGTAGGAGATGACGTTTCACAAAATGGAGAATATAGATACTGAGATAGAAATTATTTTTAAAAAGAACTAAATAAAATTTCTGGAGTTGAAAGATACAATAAAAGAAAGATTCACCACAGGGGCTCAAAAATAGATTACTTCAAACAGAAGAAAGAATCAAGAAGCAACAAACTTGCTGATAGCTCAATTGAGATTATCCTGTCTGAAGAACAGAAAGAAAAAGAATGAAGAAAAATGAACAGAGCTAAAGGACCTGTGGGGCACCAACATATTGCATAATGGGGATCCTAGAAGGAAAGGAAAGGGAGATAAAGTCAAAAAGAATATTTGAGAAATAATGGCATATTCTTCCCAAATGTGATGAAAAATATTAATCTTTATATCCAAGAAGTTCAATAACTCCAAATAGAATAAATTAAAGAGATCTGCATCTAGACATTTCATAATTCAACTTTTGAAAGCCAAAAACAAAGAGAATCTTGAAAGCAGTAAAGAGAGAAGTGAGTCATTATGTACAAAGGAATGCTCATAAGACAGTTCCATCAACTTTTTAAAATTTAAAACTTTTGATGATGATTTGTAATTTTACATTTGCCAAAAGAGACTAATGTTGCATTCAGTTAAGAGTGAAAGATCTTCCTCACAGAGATTTTCAACAAGTAAGCTCCTCTGCTCATACCCGTGCAGCATTTAGAAGGTGGTTCCCAAATTTCTACTTGGATAATAATTGTTTAAAAAGGAAACAAAATGAGTGCCGGGGCCCTCTGTGAAATACACAGTGGTATGCAATGGTATTTTATATAAATGGTATTTCATCAATACCAATCACCTATCAGATATCCAATTTCTTTAAAGAAGAAATGTAAAATTGTAAAACTGTAAAATGATAGTGATAAAAGTAGCAATTGGCTGGAGTTTTCGTAATGTTGCCAAAAGTATAAATCTTGACAACCTAATGAATACATTTGAAGAAAAGGGAGCCAGAAAAATCTTATGGTCAATTAATACATAAATAAAGTCTTTTTGTATTGTATAAATTATGACAGAATTCTGTTTACAATTTACATTCATATATCACTATTACTCTATTATGTTTTATAAGTAATAAAACATTTTAAAGGAAAAAAATTTACATTTTAACACCTTTAATTGCACTCTTTCCCCCTGCTTTTTAAACAAAGAGTCTCGAATTTTGTTTTCCTTGAGTCCTGCATATTATATAGTTGGCCTTGGGCAGGAAGCACATGGTTTAGAACCTGGCTTTAAAATGGTAGGGCACCCCTTTTAACTTAAAAAAATTATATTTTTAAAGAAATAAAAATGTCATAAATGTCTAAATAGACTGGATCCTTTATACTTGATCCAATCTAGCTTTTGGAAGAAGTGTCATCTTTCTGTTCTCTAGGCTATAGCTGCAAATGCTGTAGGGCAAGGCTCTTGGTGCTGGGGGGTGAAATCAACCAAGGCCCAGAGGTTCTGAACCAGGTATGAGGTATGATACCAGCACCTTCCACAGAGAAAGGCTTGGAAATATGAGTCTGAGGGGCACTGCAGGCATGTGTTGGTGAAGGCCAGGGAAGTTATCATTTCTAAATGTTCAGAACAGTGTTCAGTGCTTCACAATAAAAATGTATCTTGCCCCAAATGTCAGTAATGCCCCAGACGAGAAAAGATTTTTAATCTTTCTTCCTGCCCAGCACTATCTCCTCTCTCTCTGCCACTCAGTAGCCCCACGTGGTGCAAACCACATCCAGAAGATCCATTACACAGATTTATTTCACTCAATATAGTATGAGAAATAGACTGAGCCAACTTTGGCCAGACACATAATAGCACGGGGGGATTTCAGTGTGACTTGGTTAAGAAAACCAAAATTTCCTCATATCCAACAGGGTCTTCACTGTTTCTGAAGCTTGTGCAAGGTGGAGGGACAAAGCAAAGGCTTTTGATGCCATTCCATGCAATTTACTATGTGTACAGAGAATCAAAAGATACATTTCATTAACTATGACCTGAGAGAGCAAGGGTACACTAGAAATATATGCTAAGTGCTAGTGTTGTCTGGAACACTAACTTTTCATGCAGTCAGCTGTTTCACTTTTCTTCTTGAAGATAGTTATTTGTATTCTGCTATTGTTATTCCAGTTGGCAAAGCTGGCATACTTATACGCCATTATCTATAAAGTTAGGATTGGCCAGATAAGGCAGCAGAATCTTACAAAACTATCTGTTGCTACCAGGATGACATAGACATCTACAGCTATGACATTTACTACTTGAAAACATTTCCTTCAGAATTATAGAGATTGTTCAAATCTTCAAACAGATGAGCAAAACAAATTGGAGGGGCAAACATGAAAAATCAGTTATTTTCTCCAAGTGTGTGAAATTACTTTAGATTGTTAAAATTTAACATCCATTTGCAATTTATGATAAAGACCTTTTCCTTTCCTCTTCTCTCCAATAAGTTGCATCTTATGGTTTTTTTTTCAATAAATTCAATGCATTTGGAAAAATACCCAGATGGTTTAATTTCTTTAGGGAAGTGTATGTATTTAGGATAATGTTCACAGCTGCTATAGAATGTATTATTTCACTAAGGCTACCACCTGATGTTCATAACATAAAACTGGAACAAAAAGTACAGAAGCAAAGAATTTTTAAAAACGAAAAGGATTACAGAAAAACTAAGATTATCACTATGTTCTCTTAGAGAAAAGTGGAATAATCTAACTCTAAGATTGAAGCACATCGTTAGTGCCAAATCAATGCAACAGATAAAGTGCCCAATAAACCTCTGAATTCAATGGACTGAAGAGAGAGTGATTATGCATTTGCATTTAAAGAAGTGGTGTTTGAAGCTCTGTTTTTTGGCCTTAAATAGCACTGGGTGCAGCCTTGCCAGCCAGTGGAGTTGGAAAGTCTTCGAAAAATCAATGCACATAGAAGTCATTCATATTATGTTCTAACTTAAAGATTCACCAGGCATGATAATTATTTAAAGACCTTAATTTTCTAGTTTGTCAATGACATTATTTAACACCTATTGTGTGTTTTACATTGAACTTGATATAAGAGAAGTGCAAAACAGACATAGTAGCTGTAACCTACTATTGTCCCTTCTTGCTTCAAATTTTTATGTGTCTGTGTTAGAGTATTTTTCTGGACTACACATGCTTCCTCTTCTTTATACATATCTGAATTCTATTTATCATTCATTGGGCAATTCAAACACCCAGTCCTCTACATAAGAATCTGTGACCAAGAGTTATCTTTTTCCTTTCTGAACCAACATTTTCTATTTTTCAATAAGGTAGATGGGCATGTATGTATCTATGCATGCATGTATGTATGTATGTATGTATGTATCTATCTGTCTACTTTCAATCTGTGTCTGTCTTTAATTTACCATTTATTGCAAACCTGCTAGGTACAAATTTCTTTGCTCAATGCTTTATAGCAAACACTGATACAGTGCATAGTATGTATCAGAACACTATGAGGTTGGTAATATTATTACCCAGCCACACCTTACTTATGAGTAACTTGAGGCACAGAGACATAAAGTGTCTTACCCAAAGTCATTTAGTTGGTAAATGGTAGAGCTGGAATTTAACCCTAGGCTATTAAACTCCAGGGTCCAAGCTCTTAATCAGTATGTTGTATGTTTTTTTGCATTATCTTCTTTCATTTCTACAACAATCCTGTAAAGAACGAAGTACAATCTTCATTTAACAGATGATAAAAATCAGGCTTATGGTCATGCACACTAACAAATTATCCTGCCTGTGGTTCACAGATACTGATGGAAGACAAGAGACTCCTAGGTTAGAGACAAAGGACTTTATTACTCACAGTAATCATAGTAGCCAGAATATCAGGGTTTTTTTATTTGTGTGCCAGTTCCCTAAGCCCCAATTCTAACAGGGCAAAAGGAAGAGAAGCAGGTGACTATTTCACATGCATTGGACAGCATTATAAGAGGGGGACCCTGAGCTTGGGAACCCAAATCTTCTACAACAGGAAGTAAGCATGCCTGTCCTTTGCCCCAGAGGAAGACATGATATCTTTCTTTCAGGGCTGTCTATAAACATCAGTAAAAGGAAAGTACAGAGCACAGAATGCAGTGCCTCTGCTCATAAGATATGCAGAAATGTGAGACCCATAGAAAATTTATTCTCAACAAAAGTCACACAGCTAGTGAATAGAGGAATTCAAATTTGAACCTGGGTTTTATAACTCCTGTACTTTCTCCAATGATTTAAAACTATTGACCGGTTTGCTCCAGAGCTTAGTCCTTCCATAAGAAGATGGACTCTGGAACACATTATAACAAGTTTAAAATGCATAGTTATAAAACAATAAGTGAATAAATCTAATTTTCTTTATTTGTTTATAAATGAATTCATTACAGTTCATGAGCTCCTATTCCACATAATAGTTGAAAAATGTAATATAATAAATCAGGGTGACTCAACCATTTCCACTTTTAAATTGGGTTCTATGGGATAAATAATCAAATTCAGAATTCTTCTCTTCCCACTGTTCTTCACTCCTCTCTGGAGGATGTGTTTCCAGTTGATCTATATATTGCCCTTACATCTGGGAAGAGATGCTCTTATTCACATGCCATCCTTTTTCCTTGCAGAGCTTGCAGTGAAGCTCAACTATCCGGTGGGTGTCATAAGCTAACAGTCCCTGAAGTCTTGCTTAGCATTCCTGGAAGGACAAAGAATCTGCTGTTGCTGTCCATGGTCCTGGCCTGACTTCCATCCAAGACCTATTTCAGTCTCCCAGCACTGTCAGTTTAGCCTTCTTTTATGGCTTAAGTGGCATGCAGGACCTGGGATTTCTCTTTGAAACTTGTAGATTTTTCATTAGTCTACCTGGATTTATGTTAGTGTATATTAACCCTTTCTTTCCAACTCTCCTTTGTAGCCAAAACCCAATAATCCTAGGAATGTGAAGAACTGGATCCTTTCTCTAGAATTCAGACTGGGCCCAAATCTTAGGCCTACCCTCTCCTATCTCCCTCTTCCAGTTGACTGTGAAATTCTTATTTCCCTTTTAATAAGAAGATGATTTTTACTTTTGTTAAACTCTGTGGCTTATAATATAAATGCTCTGTGCAGTTTTGCAAGAATTGTCTTCTTGAAACCCACAAAAGGTTGGCTTTTCCAAATAAAAACCTTGTTTTAATATTATTCTTTGTCATTTATCATTCATTAATTTATTCATGCATACAATTATTTGGTATAGATTTACCAAAAGTATGTTCAGCACAATTGTATTCTTTGTTCAGTGTCTTATTTACCCTCCCTCTGAGTCATTATTGTAGCAAACACTCAATAATGCACTAATAGTACGGTGCTGGGAAAGGAATAAATAGGGTAAAAGGAATGAAAAAAAATTAACTATTAATCTTATGCAATATTTTAAAATGCAAATTAAAGACCAAAAGTTTAAAATGAACATTATAAAAAGACATTAAATAACGTATTCAATATAATTAGATATGAATGAATAGCAACAAATTTTTCTCTGGTCCAGAAAATTTCTCTCTTCTTTGCAAACATACTTTGTTTTTTATTTACCCTGAACGTTTATGCACCAGAGGTTTTCTCCTCTTTCTATGCTATTTAAAAAGCTAAGCACCAAAAACTGCTTCAAGGACATTTAAATCCTACTTCCATGACTACTCAAGGTAAAAGAGACCAATTCTCTTGGGGTCTCCTGCACCACAGCTTTCCAACCAGTATTGGGAAGTACAGAGTGTGCCATGAGTAATTGCAGGAACACTCAAGATATTGAGCCCCTCAACCCTTTGGGTGTCTAGATGTGAAGTGGATTGCTGGAACCTCCAGGTTGGTCACCTCTGGATGTGCAGAGTTCTCTATTTACACCAAGGTATCCTATAAATATTTTTTCTATGTGTAACATGGTGACAAAAGGACTTCTCTATACCAGGTCTTACTAATAACACATGATGTAATTGTGTAGTTATATTTTTCATACGAATATTTATTACTACCTCAGCTGTATTGTATACAGTAATGGTTTTGTCAGTATCTTGTGCACGACAAATTTCCAACAATATTTTTAATGGGAATAAAGTCTATTTATAGATAAAAGTAAGCCTAGGATTAGTTCTCAAAAGTTAAATGGAAGACAGTCTATTTTCCAGACAGGTATCTATCTATCTATCTATCTATCTATCTATCTATCTATCTATCTATCAACTATGTATCTATCTGTGTATCTATATCTATCTATCTATCTATCTATCTATCTATCTATCTATCTATCTATCTATCTATCTATCTACCTATCTATCTACCTGGGATGTAACAGGGATATTTCAGTGTAGTCTGCTAGGTCTGCTAGAGAATGTCTTGGTGGAAGTATAGAATCTCTGCTTAAAATGTTACTGATAATTTTGCTTTTGGGTAAATTGAAATCAAAATTCTAAAACTTGAAAACAAATTTTACTGAAATTTGGAAGTGTATTCATGAAAAGCATTAAATACTAGACTAGACTAGAGAGCTTAATTTTACTTTTCAATAAACTGTAAGTAATTGAGAGTTTTTCTTTCTCATACTTGTAGAACTATCTTAGTGGGTGACTGTAAGGTATATAGGAAAGGGAAGAGGTTGGTAACAGTTTGGAGATTTATGTAATATACTGTGAGTGTTTGATGGAAAAGCCATGTCATATTCAACTTTCTATGATCAGAACTCTACATAGGACTATAAATGTATAATTATACCTAGTGGCTATAGAAGTGAAAAAGAAATAAAACACATGAAAGATACAATTGAGCAATACTTGGCAACACTCTATGATGAATAAATGAGAAATATGAGAGAGGAGTAGATGATAGTTTAAGTTTGAGAGACTGGGAAAGGGGTGATTATAACAGAATTAAGTAACAGATTACTGTTTCAGCCTTGAGAGATGAATGTCTTTGGTTGGTGAGCAGGAAGAAGGCAAGTAAGAGAGACAAAGTAGAACAAATAAGAAGAGAAGACTTGAGTAGTCCATGGTGTGTGTGTTAAAGAACCCAGACCAGTAACCATTTTGGAGAGAGATCCAATAGAATAAAGTAAGAAAATTCCATTGTACTTCATCTTTTAGAGTGCATGAATTATCTAACAGAGAGCAGTGAGAGAACAGAAACATTTATTATTATTCTCTTTGACTTTTACAAAATGAATGACATTATATGGTATAGTTGAAGAAGCATCAAGACCAAGCAAAGGTTTTCCTCAAGAAATGTTACCTAAGTCAGTAAAATGGTTGAAAGGAAATAATGATTCAATTTTAAAACGAGGAGAGAATGAGAGAAACATCAGTGAACCTTCTCAGTAGAAAGTTTATTAAAATTACTGTTTTGGTTAGTTGGATGAATATAGAAGATAAGTAATATCTTTTTTTCTGGCTGGTTCTCACTATAATGTTTAAGTTTTATGTCTTCTTCCTATTTGACATGGTAGAAGGATATAAGAACTAAGGGATTTTTTATGAGTTTAGGTTATACCCAATAGTGTTAAAGTACACTTAAAATACACAGTGACTCACTCATTGTCACTAGAAAGAAAAAGCAAGGCTCAAGATATATCTATAAAACCATCTAGTGCTTAAAGAGAGGACTATATTAAAACTACAAACGTTGTATGGAAAAGCTATCTTTGCATACCACAGTAAAACAAAATATCTACATAGTACCTTGGGAATTGTACAAAAAGTGCTAACAAATTTCTTCCAGGAAAGGAAACTAAAGAATAAATTTTCTCAGTGACTCACACTGAATACACTTTATTTATAGTTTTTTGAATTCTAAGTCAGGCTGGTTATAAATCTACTGCTGTATGTGGATTTTTTTTTTTTTTTGTATCTCAGGGTCAATAATTCCTATGTTGATGTTTATTCAGCTATGTCAGTTTTCAAGTCATTCACAAGGAAAAAACTATGAGCAAAGAATCCCTAGATTTTTAATGTAAGTTAAATATTGTTGTTTTGAAACTAAACATGAGGCTAGAGGCTAAATAGCTATCCCCAAATCATAATGCAATGGAGACTACTTAGTCCTGAAAAGATATAGCCTCATTTTACAGTTTCTTTTATGCAATGATTCATCTTTTATTCTAGTTAATCATGGTACAACGCTAGTCAAAAGAATTCTGGATCAACATGAATAGTATTATAAATCCAGGCAGGAGTTCAGAGGTTTCTACAAGAGATATCTATAATTATTGCTTAGACTGTCAAAAGCATAATAAAATAAACTACAACTCTGAATAGCAGACGTAAATTTCATATTAGCCTCATGGAATACACACAGATTAAATTCTAAAAGTCAATTAATTCAAGGTTAAAACTACATTCACATTTGAGGAAATTGTGAAGTGAGGCTCTTCATTATTTTGTACATCATTGAACATTATATTGGACTGTTAAAATACTACACTTAGTATAATACACCACAGCCTTTGAAAGGTATGAAAATGTGATTTTTGGTAATGCTTTATTATTTTTTAAAATAGGAATATTAAATACAAAAGTCAATCACTTGAGAATACACAGAGAAAAAATCCACTACCAGAAATAATCATAGTTATTTCTTCTGCTTCAGCACCTCAATGGCTGCATACTATTCCATTTTATATCAGTACTGTGTGTCACTTAAATCAATTCCCTCTTGATGGAATAGCTATACAAAGTTTTCACTATTATGAAAGTAGTCATGGATAGCCTCTGTCTACATCCCACTTGTGACATTTTCTTCCTAAGATACCCAAAATGGTGATTACTGAGCATTTTGCATCTTGGTACATTTTTCAAAGTTTCTCAATAGAGAGATTATACTAACTTACACCCTCTTCACCATAACATGAACATACTCATTTCCATTAAAACCTTGACAATACAAGTTTGTCGAATTTTTAATCCTTTTCTAACACAGTAGGGGAAAAGTGTCATTTTATTCTTTATTTTTTCATGTATTTCATTTTCCTACATGGATATGTTTTCAAACGCTTGCTGACTGTTCTGTTTCTCAACAAATTAGCTTTAGCTTTGGCTCTTGGCTGAATGCAATACCTACTTATGGTTACTACTACAGTCAGCATATTTATTGGAACCTACGTATCTATGACATCCATTCACTCATTTGACAAATATTTATCAAGTAATTAGTATGTGCCAAATACTGAATACATATGAAGAACTCATCATTAAGCAGGAGAAAGCCCTGGTCCCTGTCCTCAGGGAGAATGAAAGGTGACAAATGCACCATGTGGGCCACGGTGGAAAAACATGGATTTTATTCTTGTTGTAATGGGAAGACACTGCAGGCTTTGCTTGTCTTTACTTTTTTTAAGTTTTTTTTTTAAGTGGAGGATACCTATCTGTTTTATGTTGTCAACATAGCCATGACTGTCCACGGAACATTACTGGACGGTAGTATTCTCTGGCTCTGCCTAAACAATGGTGCTTTAGCAATAGAAAATATAGAACAGAGATTGAACCTACTTGGGCTTGTCTATATGTTCTTGAAGAGTTCTCTGAGTGGTCCAAACCTTTTTATTGTCAAACGAAAGAATGGTGTACGTAATAGGATGCTAAAGTTGAAAATGTTTGCCTTTGTTTTGGCAAACAAAGGAAACAAAGAAATGGGTACCAGGTATGACTCCATTGCAACATAATTGAACATGAGGAATTAGGCCATTTATGGAGAATTTGGCAAAGAGGAGGCCCAACTAGTCTTTTCTTTTTTTAAACTTATGACCATAACTTACCATAAATGAATATTTACAAAGTTTGAGAAACGAGGAAAGAAAACACTTCTTGCACAGAATTTCGTTTCTTCTATCCTTCTTTCATAAATTGTTGTATTACAGAAGTTATTCAAATATACAATTGAAAACTAGATAATAAGGACAAGCAAGAATGGCAAAATAAATATTATATTTCTACCATGCAAAGATTACCACTGTCAGTACCTTAATATATACCGTATACACATATATTCTTCCCCATATGTATGCAATTTTTAATTTATGTGGGATCATACCATGTATTGTGTTTTTACCCCTTTTCAATCACTCTCCAACTTTCCATTTCAATAAATTTTTATTTTATTTAGAGCCTACACCATGTTCAAATGTTTTCATTTACTTCAAAGATATCTTTTATATCTGGTTTGTCCAAACACTGTCAACTAGAGTCCACATTTCTTCTCGGTGTTAAATCTGTGTTAATAGTTCCATCTCTTTTTTATGTTACTAACTTGTTGAAGAGAGTAGACCTTCTGTATAATCTGGTAATAGAATTTCTTTTGATGGAGTTAAATTTTGAGTGTTGTAGCATGATTTCTCTCTTTCTTATGATAGAGGGGAAGATGGTAATTCCCCCTTTCCTTCATCACCTCAAGCCTGTGAGGGCAAGTCCAGGGTCAATATGTATTTCCTAGAGTTTGTGAGCACAGTGAAATGATATCTGAAGTTTTCTTGGGAAAACTCCAAAGCAAGAGATGACTAACTAGCTACCTTGTAACTGCAGAGTAAAGATGGCAGAAGTGGTAGTGATTTGCGCTGCTACTAGTGGTGGGTCCAAGGGTCGAACATGTCTCCATACTGATTGTAGAGCCTAAGATGAGAACAAAAGTTATCAAGGGACTAAGGGAAGGGTCAGCCATATGAGATGCAGAGTTCACACCACAGGAAGTGTAGTTACATATTTCCAGTAGGAGATTTCTGAGGAGTCAACTTTAAATATTCACTTACAATACATCACAGCATAACAGTCAGGCAATATTTTTTCTGTACTTTACACGTCCTTTCCACCCCAGTCATGAAAGAGCCAATGGCTGCCTAACAGCAGAACACAGGAAGAGCCAAGGTTTGGAAGAGGGAGAAAGCTGGTGTTTCACATTCGTCTCTGCAGGGCTCCAGCCTGAATGAAGTCAGCCTGACAGGGGCAAGAAGGAAGCCTGGTGAGTAATGAAATTTGGAGCTTTCATTATTATAGATTAATTACAGGGATCATACAGCTTGTGTGACTTCGATTCTGAGAACTATTTGTTTTCTAGTAGTGACCAGAATTGCAAATGGACCTACTTGAGATTACTTCATCAAGAAGGTTTAAAGGACTGGTGAGAAGAATTGAAAATTGCTTTGTGATTGTCCCCTATCACATCCCACTTGTTCAAAGCACTATTTATGGCCAAATAGTTGCTTCATCCTTTTCGAAAAATAATGAGAAAATAGGATGTGTTCCATTAGATCTCTTTTCATTTTATATGCATGTATCTCCTTGTAGTAAATGCCTCCTTTGAGAGTGAGCTTCTTAACTGAAACTATTAATTTTTATTGTCATCATGCAAGCTGATATTTATGTAGCACTTGATAGTTTAAAAAGCACTTTCATATTCATTACATTTATTACCACACTTTTACTGACTGCATCCTCTCCAATATTCCTGAGTTACATCTCTATTATAACAGAATTCTCCATGTTTTCAACATACCTCATTATGTTGCCTTCTAGTGACATGATTATATAGAAAGGGTCTCCGAAATTAGAACCAAGTCATTATGTATTTTCAGGAGCACAAAAGAGACCATCAGACACTAGAATGTCTCACATGTGTATTTGGAAAGCAGACTATTCCATGGGTTGGATGACATTTGGCCATTACCAACAGAAAAACATTAGAATGCTAAAGAACAAATAGAAGAAAAAAAAAAAGAAAGAAAGAAACAGACAAACGTCAAAAGCGTTCATAGACCATAAGACATTTTAGTAGGGACAGATTCAGCTTCTTTGATTCTGTTCAGCATATCTCACAACGAGCACCCTTAAAATGAAGATAAATGAAATGAAGAAAGAAGGGAAATTGATAGCTAGCAGGTTTCAATAAGAAATATATAATATTCATAGAACAGCAGTTCTCATTAGACATGTAAAAATTATGACAAGGTAAGAATTCTGTAAGAGGTAAAGCAACAGTCAATAATTCTCTCTTTTAAAACAATGACAAAGGGCAGTCTATTTTCAGCATTAGTGGCAGTTTTAGTAAAAGGACTCCATTCTCTCTCAACAAAGACACTGAGTAGAAAGTGGAGAGTGTGAAGTCATAGTTTAGGGTCAGAATGTTAGATATTTCAGAAGAGGGAGTATAATTTTTTCATTGTAAAGAAAGAAAGTCACTTCAGACAAGTGGTCTTTAACTACTCAATTGGTAGGGGTATAAGGCAAGAGCTACTGAAAAATACCATGTCTTTATTTAAAGACAGTCTGTTTAGAAGCTAATAAAAACTCCCAAGGTATCTCTACAGGGGATTCTGAAAAACTTCTCTATTCAGTTTCTGTCAGGAGAGTGGCAGGAGCTTCAACCAACAATGGTTTGTTTGAAGGGGTCAGGAGGAGAAAGTCATTCCAGAGGCTAGGTGCTTATTGAAGTCAGAACAGCACATAAATACTCAGAATCTTTCTCACTATTAAAAAAAAAAGTTATGTTATGATTGGCCAGAAATTCTTGCACTCATATCCTAATCCTTTTGTCTCAGGAGTCAAAATCATTCAAAGCTCACCTATAAACCTCTCATCGATTAAGAATTCAGTGTTACTTCCCATGCAGGTAATTAACTTACAAGTTGCAGGAATACACTCACAGTTCATATCACTGTTGCATGTACATTATAACTGAACACTTGATTGATAATAAGACTGATTCAGATGCCTAAAAGAGTTCATTTGGTATCCATCAGTGTATGGCACTAAACCAGGAATTGAGCAGAGGATTTAAAAACAATGCCCCATGCTTTCAGATCTCTAAAAATCTATACAAAGCTAAGAGCCACCAAAAAATTTTAAAAATCCAGATCACCTTTAAATTTTGCATCTAAGTTTCAGGTAATGGTTTCATTCTTTCACAGTGAAAATACTTTTGTAAACAAAAAGAAATTAAAAATACATTTAGGAAATAATTAACATCTTGTTTCTGGTCTCAACTATGACAAACAATGAAGATATTCTCTATTTTCCAGCTCCTCCTTAAATCTCTGTTCATTGAGACAATAAGTATGGCAGATTGTATTTTCCAAAGATCTTTGTAAAAATACATTGCATGTATATATGGAATCTTGCACTTCCTGGACAAGAGGTGAGATATATTTCCTTCCCTTGAAACTGGATAGGGCATCGTGACTGCCTTGAACCACAGAGGACATCAGAACAGACATTAAGTGGCTTCTGAGACTAGGTCATAAAAGTGTCATGCACCTCACTCTCTTAGGATATTTGCTCTTGGAATCCAGCAACCATGCTGCGAGGAAGGCTAAACAATCCATGGAGAGACTCAGGTGAAAATATAAAAGCAAATTAAATGTTGCCAAAAGGTTTAGAGCGTATATGGGTGGGTAGATAGATACATAAGATTAAAAAAATAAAATGGGGACCATGCTTGAAAATCCCCCAAGGAGACAAAACCTTTTAAACCACATGAGCAAAACTAAATCTACTTATTTCATAAACAGATATGAAACTTAGGTCATTTCTTGTAAATGTCTCTGATAATCGTAAAAGAAAGTTAATTCATCTACCTAAAATGGAACAGGATAATCACTTTTAAGTAATTCCCTGCCGTCTGGAAACCCCCATTGTAATCACCAATCACTGTAAATGTTGAGCAACTTCCTCCTTTTTACTTTATAAGCCGTCTCACGGTGTCACGCCCTTCGTATCCTGAGCTTCCTATCAGTTTTGGACTTGAAAGTCCCAGTTTGCAAACTGTTCCTATGTACACAATAAACTCTTGCTAATTGCTATTTTATTAACCAGGTAGTTAATTTTGCTATTTATGGAATTTTGACAAGAGATAGAAATAGAGATAGGTTATATAGAAATCTCCACATATAAAACTTCAAATTCCACAAAGGAAACAAATTAGTTTAAAAAACCAAATTGCTTGCCTCTTCTGGCTCTTTACCATTTTAACTTCAGTGTAAAAGCTTTGCTGTATAAACTGAAATATTTATACTGACATGACTTTTCAATAATAATCTAACTTTATACAAAACCAAATTTTTTTTTCTTAAACTATTTCTTCCACTGTTCTACTGTCTGATCTTAACCACATCTGCATCTGAACTCTCCAAACCCTTCGTCTGTGTCTATGAAAATACAAATTACTATTAAATATAAAAAATTTATTTATATAACATCTCTAATCTACCTCTATTTCTATCTCTATATATAGGGATAGGTAGGTAGATAGATAGATAGACAGATATAGATACCATAAAATAGAACAATATATAATGATCTAAAATGATGAGAAAATTATGCATGTGTTTCCCAGAAAACGGTGGCTGTGTGCTACATATTTTCAAGTCAAAAAAAAACCCAAACAGGCTATAAAACAGGATATCTAATATGTTCTTATTTTATGATAGATAGGTAGGATTAAGATATATGTAGATATTTAAATATCTTGATAGATGAATATAAAAGTCTGGAATACAATACATCAAAATATCAACAGTGGTTGTATCTAAGAGGTAGTATAAAAAATGATTTTGATTTTTAGTATTTCTCTTACCTGTGTATTCGAATTTCTTTTCCAAGTAGCATGTCTTATTTTAAAATGTTATGAAATTATAAAACCTAAGCTTTATTTCAAATGCTTTAGGCATTTTATTTGCTCATTCTTTTGCCCAATTCTGTGTCCATGATGCTAAAAAGCTAGAAGCACAGGTCTCTTAATGTAACTGGATTCTGGTAATATCCTTTAAAAATGTTCTTCTCTCAAATGTCTATAAATGCTTTTCGCAGGAGGCAGAGTGGGGAAAGTAGAAACCTCTTCTTCGCTAAACTAAAAAGAAACTACAGATTCCTTCCTGTCTTGGAAAATGTTCCCCTTTCACCCTGGCTCCGAAGATATTTATTTGTGTTTCCTGTGTGATATTATCAGTCATTTCTCAATAGCAGCTGCTGTCGTTCAATCCATAAACTTTAAATTTTATGGGGATTTAAAAAAACATCTCATGCTCACTCACAGTTTTGTTATATAACCACCAAGTTTATTGATTTTGATGTGTAGATAGGTGTGATTTATTTATCCTTTCAAATAGTTACTTTTTAATATTTTATTTTATAAAGAAAACTTCTGGAGGAGTCAAAAATGAACTGCAAAACCTTTCTTTTCTTTTACTAAGACCATCAGCTAACATCAAAAGACTTTCCATTAATATGTCACAACCCTAAGTGGGATAGTCACTGGAAAATACAACTTCTGTTCTGCCCTTTCCCACAATGTCCTCTCCTCTGTTACCCAGATGTTGTCCACATAGGAAAACCATACTTTCCTCCCTAGGTTTGTGGTATATATCTCCATGGTTGATGCCAATTTTTTTTTTTTTTTTTGCGGTACGCGGGCCTCTCACTGTTGTGGCCTCTCCCGTTGCGGAGCACAGGCTCTGGACGCACAGGTTCAGCGGCCATGGCTCACGGGCCCAGCCGCTCCGCGGCATGTGGGATCTTCCCGGACCGGGGCATCAGCAGGTGGACTCTCAACCACTGCGCCACCAGGGAAGCCCTGTTGATGCCATTTTAAGGGACGGATTTCTAAAGGGCATGAATTTAATTAAATGTATTCTGGAGCAAAATGGGACAACTTTTTCTGTTTCACTGGATTTATGGGGTCTATAGAAAGTCAACCAGTTACTGCCTCTAAAAGCTAGTGGATCCTGTGTTCTCACTGTATACAAGTTTTTAGAATTTCTTTATGAATAAGATTACAATACCCATTAACTACTAGAGAACATTTGTTGTGTCAGCATGAAGAAGATATATTAAAACTGACACAGAATGAAGAAGTTAAATGGAGAAACAGTAACTTTTACATTTTCCTATTCTTAGAAAGATCTATGGGATTAAAACTCATAATGAAAGTTGTACTTAATTTACATTTTGTTTACATCTATTTGATTGACTTAGCAAAACCGTAACGCAGGCTATATTTTATCTAGAATGTATACGCACACTTTTTCTCTATATGATGAGTGAAAAAATTATTAACAGAACTCATGCCATTTAAAATTATTGGCTCCATATTTAAATTTTAAAACGGAAGTTCCAAGAACGGCCAGGGCTTCTGATCAAGAAATACTAATTTAAAGAGGAAAATAAGTGTCTTACTTTCCCGGAAACTTCTACCATGCAGGCCTGACCTTTTTTTTTTTAAATTTATGTATTTGTAGGCCACACAACACAGCTTGTAGAATCCTAACCCCAACCAGGGATTGAACCCAGGCCCTCAGCAGTGAAAGCGTGGAGTCCTAACCACCGGACTGCCGGGGAAGTCCCAAGGTTTGACCCTTTTTAAATGAAAGAGTTGTGACCGAGGGTGGAGCAGAGTGCCTCTGATCTGGCCTTTGGAAGAGGAGGTCCTCCTTTTCCTAAGAATGCATCTACTGTGCTTCTGCTCTTACTTATCTCTGTTTTTATTTTCTTAAATGCAAACACACCCTAATTTGTTTTTTACAGACAGTTGGACAAAAGGCAGGATATAAGATTTGACTAATCAATGTATAACTTGAACTAAAATCATATTTTCCTAGTACTTTAAAATGCCACTAAATGCGAGTTAAGATCTGCTTTTCTATTAGCTCAGATCTGTGTTTCCCATTGTATTAAAGTACTGTAATCTCTGTATGTAATCATGGGATCTCTATACAAGAAATCTAATCTGTGTCTCCAGAATTTTCCAAATTTTGCTTCACACTGGGACCCTGAGAACTTTTTTCTTTAAAGACAGATTCCCAACTGTATCATGGATTTTTTCAATTAGTATCCTTTAGTCATAGGCCAAGCATCACTGGAATTACAGCTGAATCCAAAGAGAAAAGGTTGAAATGAATAGGTAAGCAGAAAGCAAAGGGGATTATTTTCTAAAATTTACATTGGGCATTTAGTACTTCAGACATATTGAGAAGCAGTTTTGCGATTTTCATTTATCTTGTATCATTACCATTTCTCCATGTCATTTAATAGTATTTACTTTGTTTGAGATTAAATATGTAAATATTTTAAGAAAACTCATTGAAGCAAGCATGTAAAATATTTCTTTTACAGGTTAGATTATACTTTTAAGTATTTTACAAAGTTTCTGTTACAAAGCCAGTATTTTATTAAAATAAAATTTCTTTAAAAGCAGTTGGGGAGGGCTTCCCTGGTAGCACAGTGGTTAAGAATCCGCCTGCCTATGCAGGGGACACGGGTTCAAGCCCTGGTCCAGGACGATACCACATGCCGTGGAGCAACTAAGCCCGTATGCCACAACTACTGAGCTTGTGCACTAGAGCCCACGAGCCACAACTATTGAAGCCTGCACACCTAGAGCCCATGTTCCGCAACAAGAGAAGCCACTGCAATGAGAAGCCCGCGCACCGCAACGAAGAGTAGCCCCCACTCGCTGCAACTAGTGAGAGCCTGGGCACATCAACGAAGACACAACGGAGCCAAAAATAAATTAATTAGTAATAAAAAAAAGCAATTAGGAAACTTTTATTTCTCGGAATATGGTAAAGAAAACATAGTGGTTCATAACAGCTAAATATACCAGATAAAATTTAAAAAAAAATCTTTCAAACACAGATCTGAACTGAAACAAATTCCCAGACAAGACTTGTTGTAGATACTTGAATTATCCAATAGAAAATATATAATAAATATTTAAATATTTATAAGAGATAAAGAAGATAATAAAACAATAAAGGGTATCCTAAGTGAGCAGGTGTATTTGACAAAGAAATAAATGTAACTTCTCAAAATAAATTACACATGCATGCACACTACCTTAAATTAGAAATTCCATGGATGAACTAAATAGGATATTAAACAAACCAGAAGAAAGACTCAGTGAACTAAACTGAAGAAATGAATCAGAATAAGTCCATTGTTAGGAAGAAAGATGAAACATAAAAAGATTTTAGTGACATAAATGATAGAAGAATAACATTAAATATATGCCTTATTCAAGATCTAGAAAAAAAGAAATAGAGGTAATAAGAGAAGGACTGAACAAAAGGATGAGACACACACAGGCTGATAATTTTTTAATATGATAAAAGACAAAAATTCAAGATGTGCACCTAAAAATATAATCAAACAGCTGAACACCAAAGACAAAAAGAAGATCTTAAAAGTAGTCAAAGAAAAAAATAAATCACCTGCCAAAAAGTGGCCATAAGACTGATAGATGACATACCAACAGTAGCAACAGAAGACAAAAAGAGTAGTTTTACACATCTTCAATATGATGACAGTAAATAGATCTCAACTTAGAATTCTAAATTTAGTAAATGTATCTTTCAAGAGTAAAAACAAAGTTATTTTCAAGCAAATATCTAAAAAAATTATACTAATCCCTTTTTGATAAAATTCTAAAGGATATGCTTCAAGAAGAGGAAGACTAACCTAGAGGAAGGTCTGAGGTATAATAAAGAATCTTGATCAATGAAAAAGTTAAACATGGGTATAAGCATAAACAAATATTTATTTTACAGAACGGTAAGAATGCCATCTGTGTGTGTGTGTATGTCTGTGTGTGACTCATTGAATGTGTACCATCCAGGGAACAACATCATTTAAAATTTCCAGCTAATCTCACTCAGTTATGAGCATGGATACCAAAATTTAAAAAATATTGTAATAAATAAAATCTAATATATTAAAAACATAATGCATTTTGACCAAGTTGAGTGAATTTTAGGGAGAATAGGTTGACTCGACATTAGAAAACAAATTAATAAAATATATTAATGCAGAAAATGCATTAGATACTTTTTAATATCCACTAATGTTTTAAAACAAAAGAAAAACAAAAACTCCTAATAATTTAGGAATAGAAGAAAAATTTTATCACTTAATAAGGGTGAGTAAAACTGTCTTGCAACCACATCTTATTTAATGGTGAAATATTAAACACATTTCCATATAATCAGGGACATAACTGACTACCTCCTATTACTATATCTATTCAACATGGTTCAGGGATTCCCAGCAGAACAATAACAAGGAAAAGGAATTAATGGTTTAAGGTTTGGAAAGGAAGAGGAGGTTACTATGCCTACGTCAGCACTATAAAATAGAAGTAAAATACAGGCCGCATATGCAATTTAAATTGTTCTAGTAGTCACAGTTTTAACAAGATATGCAAATTAATATGTTACAGTATTTATGCAGAGATAGAGACATAAAGCAGAAATAAATCAGAAACCGTTCAGAAACAGATCCATACTTACGTGGAGATTTGCGGCATGTTAGAGGCACTATTACACTTCGGGCAGAAAGGGGAGATATTCAGTAAGTAATGCTGAAAATTAGTTATCTATATGGGAAAATGAAATTATGTTCTTACCTTGTATCTTAAGCAAAAATAAATGACATATGTATTAACAATTTAAAATTTAAAGACAACTTTTCAAAATGTAAAACACAACGTAAGAAAATCTCTGTGATTATATAATAAGAAAATACATTTTGAAAGCACATTTTGAAACATTAAAGGATAATTCCATTGTATGACAGATACTTGTGCATTGAAAGATACCACGAAGAGAGTTAGAGAACAAGCACAAGCTAACAGAAAATATCTACCTAACTATAACTGAAAAACAATTTAAAATCCAGAATATTAGAAGGGACTTCTATAGATCAGAAAGAAAAAACAAATCACCCAGTTGAGAAAAGAGCAAATAACTTTCAGGCGTCTCACAGGAGAAAAACAAATAAAGAGCAAAAATATGGATATTTGTTCAACCTTTTTAGTAATCAGAAAAATGTAAATTAAAACCACAAGAAGATAACTTTTCATGCTCACCATATTGGCAAACTCTACTTCACATTTTTCTCTTTCTTCTTCAGAATGTCTTGCTAACTTTGACCATTTTTTCAGCTTATTAAATTATATAAAATCTTCTATTGAAATTTTTATTGGGGTAATGGATCAAGTTGGGGAGAAATGAATATTTTATGATAGGTTTTATATGCAATAAAATAATACAGTATGTCTCTCTATTTAATTAGGTATTTTAAAATGAATTCCAATTGAGTATTAAAATTTCCTTAAAAAAAGATTTAACATTAAAAAAGATTGCTTCAGGTTACCTTAAAAATTTTTATAGCTATTGTAAATGGCACCTTTCTAAGTATTAATTTTTCTATTTTATTAACAAGTAACTGAATTCTGAACATCTCCCTCTCCAGGGATTACAAATATGGCAGCAGCTACATGGGTGACAGTTCAACAATTTCCAAACGTCTGAATCTCCATTTGCTTGTGCCTAAAACCCAGTCCTTCCTAAATATCCTGGGGGAGCTTCCACAGATCCCTCTAGCTTCTGCCTTTTAGATGTCCTACGTCAAGAACCCATCTCTTTTTTTCTTTTCTTTTCTTTTTTTTTTTTTTTTGCGGTACACGGGTCTCTCACTGTTGTGGCCTCTCCTGTTGCGGAGCACAGGCTCTGGACGCCCAGGCTCAGCGGCCATGGCCCACGGGCCCAGCCGCTCCGTGGCATGTGGGATCCTCGCAGACCGGGGCACGAACCCGTGTCTCCTGCATCGGCAGGGGGACTCTCAACCACCGCGCCACCAGGGAAGCCCAAGAACACATCTCTTCAGTGAGTGTCTATGTCATGATCGGGGTGTGTGACTCACGTTCCTTGGGGGCCCCTACCTTTGTCTCTATAGCATCTCAACTCTTGCTGTCCTCCTCTGCCGTTACTCATATCAATGTGTTGGCTGGGGCGACTAACCAAGCTTTGACTCTCTTCTTGAACAATTTGCCATGAGCTTCTGTCCAGCAGACATCTGATATCCATGCCATACATGAGCAGCTGCTCTCCTACCAATTTCCATGGTTCCTGCCTCCTCATTGCTGAAGTTTCTTGTCTCTCTGGATTGTAAGGAATTGTCTTTACTTGAGGGTTCTGACAAAGCTCTTTTGGGTCCTGGTGTGCTTCTTGCTTGTCTCCACTCATCCCACAGCTCCTAAGAGCTAAAGGGAATTCCAGGAGGCGGAGGAAGTGTCTAGCTCCAGAGACTCACATCAGTGGTGGAGTGTTCTCTGGCTCTGCAGCCCACTCTTCCTGGTTGTCTCTTGCGCATCCTAGTGTCCCCTGTCCCTTCTTGCCTTCTTTGCTCCCCATTCCCATCCCAGTCTGTCAAAGAGGGTGCAAGGGTTTTCCCACAGGGTTTATTGGCACCTTGAAGATCAGGAGATATCTGAGCGCCCAAGGTGAATGTTTCTAAAATGTGTTGTCAGTTACGACGATTAGGGAACCATCTAGGTCAGTTTGGGGTTTTTCCAGCTGAGGCATTGCCTAGATCCACATAACGGCCTTTCTCTGCTTTAGCCCTGTCCATGCAGATGTCTGCTTCTGAGGGGTTTTATTGCCAGAGGACTCAAACCACGCTCACTGGGCTTATTTCTTGGCAGTCATTGAAATGTAAATGGAACTACACTAATGTTTCTCAAACTGAGTGGCACAGACCACAAATGCCCAATGAGATGCTAATAGGTGCTCTGAAAAGAAATCCTCAAAGTAAATTAGTTTGGGAAACACCACATACTCTTGGAGAATTATGCGTATTAGCATATTAGAGAAGCTGTTAAATCCTCATCACTTTTTAGCCACAACTTCCCAAACTTATTGGATCACAGACCCTTCTTTTCTGATTAATATTTATTAATAGTTTGTGGGACACTAGTATTCTGTTTATCTCAGTTTGAAAGACACAGGAATATTCCTTTCTCAGGCTCCTTTTCCTAATCCCCTACTTAGACAATCAGAAGACTTATTTTGTTGCCGTTGTTTAGTTACTGGCTTCTAATACGGCATCATTCGGTAATATTAACTATCAGTTTTACTAGTGACACTCAAACTGCACATGTGCGTCCTGATCTCTGCCCCACTCCTGAAGCCTTCCATGACTTTGAGCGCTGCTCCTTGCCTAGTTCTGTCATACCGCATCCTCTGAAACTGGCCTGGGAAGATTCCTCTCAGCCTTCTACACCCTTTCCCATTCCCTGGAAATCCTCATGGCTCTTGCCTTTAGCAAGCCTACCCTGGCATGCTTCTAAAGATCTAGACTAACATTGCCTCTGTTCCTCCTAAGAAGCAGCTTTGAATTCAGTGGACAAATATCAAAGCAGGGAGTGAAGGCTGCCTTTGGCATTTTTTGCATGCATGCTGGGAGGTTGAGGACACCATCCAGGGAGTCCACTGTCTCTGCTCAGATGAGCTCTAGTTCAAACCCTTCATCCGATACAGAGGTAAGTGAGGCACAGTGAGGTTTGGCATGTTGCTCAAGGCTGCACAGGATGTCATTAGCAGGATTTGTTAGTGCCCGGAAATCTAGGTCAATTGACTCTTAATCTTATGACAAGAACATTTTGGCAAATGCAATGAAAACATATCTAAGAACAGAGATGCAACACACGTATTGCTCTTTTCTCCTCTTTGTGTCTAAATACATTCCCCACGAAATAGACTCATACAAATGTTGGAAACAGTACTTTATTTAGATGGTTTTATACATCCTGACATGAATTCTGAAGCTGTTGTTTATAAATAAGTTCGGGGAACATATGAATGTGATTATGGTTGTAGGCTGGGGATGATGACACTCCTTCTCTGGGTTCTAATGAATTCATAAATTGTAGATGAAAAGGATCATAGCAATTGCTTCATTAATACCCAGAGCAGGTACACAATTATTGAAAATGTTAGGGCTTCTTGTAAATTGTACGAGATTTTAGCTTACTAGCCAAGCCTGTTACTTCCACCTCAAGGCTGTCCTTGAGTCCTGCTTGTGGGGAAATCTCTTGTCTGCAATGCAGAGTTCATTCTGCTCACCTAGCCATCTGAGAGGAGCACAGGGTGCCTCCAGGATGGGATTGATGGCAGATTGCCTCATGGGGAGAGGGGCCTGCTCCAGAGTCCTTACTGTAAGAGACCCAGCAGCAAATAGGGAAGCTCAGCTCAAGATTCCAGAGTGCACGTCAAAAGTCAGAGACCCTGAACCCACTAAGCACACACCATACCAATTGTTAAAATACTAAAATATTCCCAGAGTGATTTATTAACAACCTTTCCCTCCCAGATGTCCCCCTGATCCAGAAGCTTAAGAACTAATGCCAGGCAGAGCAGCGTCTTCCAAGAGCTCTCTGATCCAGTTTATTCCTGACTGCAGTGGGTTGCAGGAAGCCTGCTCCTCTTTCCATATTCCTACCTCAACCTCCTGAGGAGGATATCCTGCCAACCCACACCTTGCTTGCTCCTCTGGAAGAGCCTGAGTCTATTCTGAGTGTGGAAGTTGGTCACACGGCATCCCTGGTCATTGCAGGTTTCAGTTGAACCCTCAGAGACAGCTCAGGTTGTTCTTCTGACCCACCTGCTGCCCTCCTCTCCTAGGCCATAGTGAGCCCGAGGGGACACTGTTGGGGTCCCAGCATGCCAGCCCTGGACCCTGTGTTCCCACTCTCCTCTGGGCAAGTGCGGGCACAGATCTCAATGGAGGAGGCTGAGCTCCTGGCAGAAGCAAATGTTTTAGACTTCTGTGTTCCAGGAGGCCCTGACTGCCCACCAGTGGCCACCAGTGGTGGCCTCACTTAGCCATTTATATAAACAGGAGCCCCTGCAGGGCATAAATTATTAAGAGCCAGAGAAATACAAAGATCCTAGGCAGCATAGGTTGTTACTATTCTGAACATTTCCCTTGGCTGAATGTATGTCAGATGCCTGCCTGTCCAAGTGGACAGTCCTCGTCCTCTATTATTTATTTTATTGAGGTATAATTGACATATAGCATTATATTAGTTTTAGGTGTACAATATAATGGTTTTATATTTGTACCTATTGTGAAATGATCAGCACGATGTCTAGTTAACAACCATCACCATACATGGTTACAGTTTTTTATTTTCTTGTGATGAGAACTTCTAAGATTACTTCCTTAGCAACTTTCAACTATACAATACAGTATTACTAACAGTGGTCACCATACTGTACATTACATCCCCAGGACTTATTTATTTTATAACTGAAAGTTTGTACCTTTTGACAACCTTCATCTACTTTACCTAAACCCCACCCCTGACCTCTGGCAACCAGCAATCTGTCCTCTGTACCTATGAGTTCAGGCTTTTGTTTGTTTATTTGTTCTTAAGATTTCACATACAAATGAGATTGTGTGGTAGTTGTCTTTCTTTGTCTGACCTATTTAACTTAGCATGTTGCCCTCAGGGTCCATCTGTGTTGTCACAAAAGGCAAAATTTCCTTCTTTTTTATACCTGAATAATATTCCGTGTGTGTGTGTGTGTGTGTGTGTATGTGTGTGTATGTGTGTGTATGTGTGTGTGTGTATGTATGTGTGTGTATGTATGTATATATACGATACATTTTATCCATTTATACGTGTATGGATACTTAGGTTACTTGGCTATTGTAAATAATGCAGCAATGAACATGAGGGTGCATATATCTTTTTGAATTCTTATTTTCATTTTATTTATGTAAATAACCAGAAGTAAAATTGCTAGATCATACGTTAGTTTTATTTTCTAATTTTTTGAGGAAATTTCATACTATTTTTCATAGTGGTTTCACCAATTCACATTCCTACCAACAGTGCACAAGGATTTTCTTTTCTCCACATCTTCTCCAATGCTGGTTATTTCTTGTCTTTTCAACGATAGCCATTCTGGCATGTATGAATGGTATCCCATTGTGGTTTTTGATTTTCATTTCCCTGATGATTATTGATGTTGAGCACCTCTTCATGTACCTTTTAGCCATCTGTATGGCTTCTTTGGAAAAATGTCTATTCAGATCATCTGTCCATTTTTTTAATTGGATTGTTTATTTTTTGCTATTGAGTTATATATATTTTTCCTGTATTTTGGATGTTAACGTTTTATCAGATATACGACTTGTAAATATTTTCTTGCCTTCAGTAGGTTGATTTTCATTTTGTTCATGGTTTCATTTGCTGTGCAGAAGCTTTTTAGCTTTTAGTTTTAGTTTCCACAAAGAAAAATAAAAACTCTTCCTGTATAAAATTGGTTATCCTGAAAACAGTTTGTACTGGAAAGAAGAGTTAAATGCTTAATTACTTCCCTTTATCAATTTTCCTGAATAATGAGTTATTGCCCTAGCAACCTACAATAGTGAACATTCTTAATGTTCAAATTGTCTCAACTTCAGCCACTTGGAGTCAGACTCTCTTTGTTTTCTCCCTTTGTTCTTTGACATGATCCCATTAATCATTCACTCCTTTCTTGTTTCTGAAACAATATGATGTCCAGGCTTATCCTGTATTTTCCTCAGACAAGAAATCAGACATTCCTTCAAACACTCCTGGTTCCTGCTTATGGAAAATGTTATCTAGAGATCATGATCTAAGTGCCAGAAGTGTTTGTTGAGTTGTCACTACTTTTATGCCTTTTCAGTACACATTTTAAAAACAGACAATTCATGACTTTATACTAATTTGTCAAATTCTGAGATTTTTTTACTTACTTCTTTGATTTTATATTTTTATCTTATTTTTTTAAAATCTTTATTGGAGTATTTTATATCACCTGGAAAATCAATATTTCTACTAATATTACCAAATTACATACTTGTTTCATCATAAAATAATCATTTCAGGAATAGCAATACTAATATTAGTGTGAAATGAAGACTGCCAAATGAAACAAGATTTACAGGCATTGCATCTAGTTAACCTGTAAATATGTCAGTGTGTATTACATAAGAACAAAAACATTTTTGTATAACCACTGTTTAATGATCCAAATTTTAAATTATATCTTTGTCTGGTTTTTAGCTTACATTAAAATTTCAATAATATTTTCAGAGCTATTTTTTCATAATAGATGCATAAAAAAGCACTTGATAAAACTAAACATTCATTCTTGAGAAAAACTCTCAACAAATTAGTAACAGAAGGAACTCACTCCACCTCATAAATGTCATATACAAGAAAAAAAACTATAGCTAACATTATATTTAACAATGAATCATTAAGTCATTTCCCTTAAAATTCTCTGGCAAAAGTATCAAATGACATATGCACCAGACTATTCATTGCAGCATTTTTGTTGCTGTTACAGCAAAAGACAGAAGGAAAAATAAGACAATTGCTTATAAAAAGGAAGCTGGTGAAGTAAACAAAGTTAATCACAGTGGTGTGTTCTGTGGATATAAAAGATAATAAAAGAGATCACATTTTGATGTCCAGTGTCTGGTTACTCTCTAGTTCTCTCAAATCATTAAAAACAAATTTTTTTCCAGGTTTTATAATTGTCATCTGCTGGAATATTAGTTCACCTGGAGGATGGAAGGTGGAAGTTCTGGTTATTGCTAATATATCTTTGGACACATTCCTGAGATTATTGTGTCAAAGGGTAAATGCATATGCAATTTTAGTAGATTTATTTTAGTTATTATACTTACCTGTTTGATTATTTGATTAATATTTGTCTCTTCCTTAAAATTTAAGCTTTGACTCAATGCAGATTGTTTATTTTTCCTCAGTATTCTCTTCCCATTATCTGGCACAAAGTTGGCACAGGGTATATATTTGCTATGACATTGTTATTAAAAGAGTGAGGTTTTCATTATGATAGAAAGTATAACAAAAATAGTTGTTATATTTTTATATCCAGCTTATCATAAATAATGTTCGTATTATCAATAAAGAAGTCAAAGTTTTATGTTTTGTTTTTATGTTTTCATCCTATGGTTAATTTTGATTTAAATTCTGTAAAAGCTGTGTGGTAAAGGATGAATTCATTTTTTAAAATAATGTTCATTTGTTGTAACATTATTCATTGAAATATTTTCCTTTCCTCATTTAATTGCCTTGGCATTTTTGAATTTCTGGGAGAAAACACAAGAAAATTTTAATGACCTTGGGTAATACAAATATTTTTGCTTTTCAAGAGACACTGTTACAGAAATAAAAATGCAAGTCTCAGACTGGGAGGAAATATTTGCAAAACACATATCTGTTGGAGAATTTGTATCTGGAATAGATAAAGAAGTCTTATAACTTAATAACAGGAAGACAACCTGTTATAAGAAGCATAATAATATGGCTGAATAGATTCTCCCACTCCTCTGTGGTACACACACCCTACATATTCACCTCTGAGTGTAGGCAGAACCTGTGAATATGGCAGACTTCACTTTCATAATTAAGTTGCTTGTCAGCTGACTTTGAGCTAATCTAAAAGGGATATTATCTTGGGTCACCTACAGTGCAGGAGCAGGAGGCCTGCTGGCCTGGAAGAAAGCAAACAACCATGTGTGAATGGCCTATGGAGGGGCTATGGAGCTAGGTTTTGAGGGTAGCCTTAGAGCTCAGGGCACTTTTTGGGCAACAGCCAGCAAAAAATATGGGGATGTCAGTCCTACAACCACAATGAACTGAATTCTGGCAACAACCTGAATGGGCTTGGAAGAGGCACTGGACTGACTCTAGCTGATTCCACAACATTGAAGACACCTTGATTTCAGTCTTTTGAGTCTGTTAAGAGCAGAGGACTTGGCTAAACAACACAGACTCCTGAGCACTGAAAGCTGTGAGATAATAAACCTGCATTGTTATAAGCCATTGAGATTGTGGCCATTTGTTATGCACAAGAAAACACTATTATACAACCTAATTTTAAAATGTGAAAAACCCACTTTTGAATGTGAGCTGGACTTAATGATTCATTTTCAAAGACTAGAGTATGGAAAAGGGAAAATAGTAACTTTATAGAGGAGAAATTTTGCTTAACTATTACCTTAAGTGATCAAGGTAAAAACCAAGTAATAACTCACATTGATACTATGGAGCCCTGATAAAATATGATTAGAAGGGCATTTCAACAGTATTTGTCTCTAAAACCCACAACCCTAATCTAGTCATGAAGAAAATACCAGACAAAACCATAACTGGTGAACATTTTTTTTTTTTCAGCAGTACATGGGCCTCTCACTGTTGTGGTCTCTCCCGTTGTGGAGCACAGGCTCCAGACGCACAGGCTTAGCGGCCATGGCTCACGGGCCCAGCTGCTCTGCAGCACATGGGATCCTCCTGGACCAGGGCACGAACCTGTATCCTCTGCATTGGCAGGCGGACTCTCAACCACTGCGCCACCAGGGAAACCCAACTGGTGAACATTTTATAAAATATCTGGTGAAGATTCCATGAGATTGTCCAGGTCATCAAAGAAATGAGTGAGAAACTACTACACACCAAAAGAAACTAAGGATACATGGTGCTTAAATGCAATGTGATATCCTGGATTTAATACTGAGCTAGAAAAAAGAGATTGGTGGGAAACCTGATAAAATTCAAAAGAAGTCTGAAGTTAATTAATAGTAATGTATCAATTTTTTTTTTTTTTTTTAGTTTTGAGAAGTAATGTAATTGATAACATTAGGTGAAAGTGAGTGAGGGCAATATGGGAATTCTGTGTATTATCTTTGCAATTTTTCTGTAAATGTAAAGTTGTTCCAAAATAAAAATGTTTATTCAAAAAGGTAAACTAAGAATATAATAAAATTTATGAAATGTCTAAGTTCAAAATAGTGCTAAAGAAGGAGACTTGAGGTGGGCCAGAAAGGAGAGTAAGAGGTAATAAGAGGAATAGAATATTAAAATGTAGGCTAACTGCATTGCAAAATAACCTGACATAGCCTGTTCTCTATTGATAATTAACAATTTCAAAGATTATTCAATGTGACACTGTGAAGAAATTTTCTGTAGTCCATTGACTTTTAAATGAGGTTTTACTTCTACTTTGTGACTTCTGATTACAGGAACCTTTATCATGTCATTTTGAGATACATTTTATTTGCCATAGTGTTTTCAATGAATTATAGTTTCTTTGGAAAAAATCCATAAAGTTAGGAATAACAAAGAAAAATTGGGTAAAAATTTGAATAAACACTTCATAGAAGAACATTTATGGATGGCATAACGGCACATGAAAAGTTTCTCAACATCACTGATCTTTAGGGAAATGTAAATTAAAATATTGGGATATAATTACATATCCACTGAATGGCTAAAACTAAAAGACTGACCATATCAAGTGTTGACAAAGATGTGGATCATATAGTGCTGGGGAGAATGAAAATGATACAGTCACTTTGAGAAACCATTTGACAGTTTCATAAAAAGTTAGCAATATGCCTATCACACAATCCAGGAACTTGACTCTGAATTTTCACCCAAGAGAACTGAAACATATGTCCATACCAAGATTTGTACAAGAATGTTCATAGTACCTTTATTTATAATAGCCAAAAATAGAAACAACCCAATGTCCATACACAGGGGAGTGCGTAAATAAATTTTGGTCTATCCACACAATGGAATAATACTCAGCAATTAAAAACAGGATGAACTATTGACACATGCAACAATAGATGAAACTCAAATAATTATGCTGAGAGAAAGAATCCAGACCAAAAAAAGTGCATGTTGTATGATTCCATTTATATAAACCTATAGAAATGCTAACCAATCTGTAAGGACAGATAGTGGAACAGTGGTTACCTGCATATGGGGCAGGGAGTGTTAGTGGTATGGGATTACAAAGTGACAAGAGAAAACTTTTGAATGTGATGGAGATGTTTATCTTAACTGTGATGGTTTCACAAGTGTATACATAAGGCAAAACTCATCAAATTGTCCAATTAAATCTGAGCCATTTATTGTATATCTATTATAGTTGAATAAAATTGTAAAAAGAAAAAATGTCATAAAAATAAAGTCATGACCTAGCATCGGCTATCTTAACTCCCCTACAACTGCATGTGGGCTCTTCCAGACAACTGGCTCTTTGGAGGTGGCTGGTGCTATGGTATAAAATGAGAGCACCAGTAATAGCAGTTTTGCTAAATTCATGTAAGTTATTTTTCTGGTATACACAGTCAAATTCTGAGAAAAATCAGTAAAATTTGTGTGTATTTTTTAAACTATACTTATTTTTAAAAATCCTTAAACTGTAGGATTTTGTGGCAAGATGTCAGTTCCATTTTTATAGTCCATTTTCTCTAGTCATAAGTGAAACTCCCCACTAAACTGTCAACTGGTAATAGGTTTCTCCAGACATTGCTATTATTAGAAAATTAACATGAGCATCACTAAAGGAGGAAGAGTGGGAGGGTTAATGTGAGGGAATCTTCTCTCTTCTTTTATAATGCATATTTGAAGAAAAGATTTCAGTCTTCTGATGTGTTAATCTAACATCTTTCCCTCCTACTCACCAGCATCAAAGTTATTAATAAAATATTCAAGAGTAAGGAAATAGGTGCTACAATTGAAATTCACTGTTATATCTGAACAGAAGAAAAGGCAGCAAATGGCAGAATGACTTTGAAGAAAAAAATGAGCAGGAGGTTTGAAAAGTGTGAAAGATCTAGCAAGGCAGAAATAGAAAGAAAATAAACACAAATCATGTACAAATTAGTAGAAAAGACTTTAAATGTTTAAATTAAAAATGCAAACTATGATTTCTTCCACTAGATAAACCAGGATGTAAGCAAAAGGAAAGAGATAAATTTGGTCAAGTAAATGAAATTAGAAATGTGGCTGGGAGTGTTGGGGGGAGGGGAGCTAATGATAGTGCTATATTCCAGGTGTGATGTATTCCAGGTGTGTTTCACAGTTTTATTTATTTATTTATTTTTTAATCTCACCAATCCAGCCAGACAAATATGGTGACTATTTTATAGTTACAGAATTGATACTTAGAGAATTTAAATTGCCCAAGTTCAAAGAATTGTTATACATTAGAATCAGGACTCAATTTAATCATTTTTCTATATAATTATATTATACTTATTTATAAATTCTATGGTTGATGGACATTTGAGTTAGTTACACTTTTGTTATCGTGACTTGTGTTGCTATGGACACACGGAACATATATACTCATGCTTTTGAGTATTTACTATAGAAGTGGAATTGATGATAAGGTAAGAGATGCCACTTCAGTAGATATTGCCAAACAGTGATCCAAAGCAGTTTTAGTATTTACATCTCCACAATCAGTGCATGAGGGTTTCAGTTGCTCCATACCCTAGTCAATGCTTAGTATTTTCTAACTTTTCCTATTTAACTGTTCTGGTTTTTTTCATTGTTATCTCACATGGCATTTATTTTTTTTCTATTGGGGTTGGCTACCTTTCTCTTATTGAGTGAGGGTAGTCTTTACATATTCTGGGTCCAAGTTCTTGTTAATATATGTACCACAGATATCTTCTCAAAGTTTTCGTCTCACCATTGTACCCTTCTAAGGCTGTCTTTTGATGAACACTCTTCATTTTAGTTCAGTCTGAATTATCCTTTTGTTTTCCTTTTGTGCTAGGGATATTTTGTCCTGTTTAAGAAAATTTTACCTATCCCACACTCACATAAATATGCTATCATTCTCGAACAACATTTTAGGGCTTTAATGCTTTATTTTTTATATGTTAGATGTAAAATCATTCTGGAATTGATTTTGGTGTATGCTGTGAGGTAGGGATTAAGATTCATTTTTCCCATATGGCTGTACAAGTGATGCAGAAAAGCTTATTGAAAAGCCATGCCTTCCAAACTTCACTCTCGTTTCATCTTTGTCAAAATTCAAGAGTATGAGCTGTTTCTAGATTTCCTCTTACATTGTGTTGGTCTATTTATCTATCATTGCATCAATAAAATACTGTCTTGGTCATTGCCTTGATATTTGACATGAGATATCATGTTTTCTATCAATATGTCAGCTTTTCTTCTTCAAGTTTATTGGTGCTTTGCATTTCATATAACTGTATGAATCGGCAGGAGAGAATTATCAGGATTGCTAACCTTATGTAAACTCTGAAAATTGTTATTACAGCTCTCTAGAAATTTTTTTCTTCTTATCCCAGAAGTCGTTCTTGTCCAGCTCTGTGAAGCTTCACCCTACCTATACACAGATTGATATCCAGCCAAAGACTCACTTGGGCTATTTTACAGATATCTAGATATCTTCCTCTGCATAATTCCTTCCTTTCTGAAATTTGCCTCAAAGCTTCTAGACTCTCAGTGTGTTCAAATTGTATTCTCACACCTGTAAGATTGTCAGGCTCTGTTTGTGGTCCCTCTCCCTCTGCTGCGTTTTGGAAATTGCTCTTGACACAAAGCCTGAGTGATGTTTCCTTTCTCCCAGGGATCACAGTCAGAGTTGCCTGTTTTGTAATGTCTGAAAATAGTTGTTTCTGTATTTTGCTCAGTTTCTAGATGTTAATGTTGGAAGGCTAATTCTGGATCATCTTACTATCTCTGGGGCAAAAGTAGAACTCTAACTGTATTTATTTTGAACACACACATCCTATATATATTTATTACCTGTTGTCTAGTCTGTTTTACATTAAAACTACGACTTCATGTTCTTAGAAGTGCACTAGCAGCCCACGGAGACACACTTTTGCAGCTTTAGTAGATTTTTTTCCAGAGTATAGTGAGTTGAACTTATAAGTGGTAGAAAGGCAATGTTTACATATTGCAAGCACTAATAGGAGTAAAGTCCTTGTGGTGATTGTACACCAGATAACAACCTATGTATCAATTCTTAGTTGCCCTGTAGGTAAAAGAGAATGTTTCCTATCCAAAATTTTTTCCAGATAAACTTGTATCTTTCAATGGAAGATTGAAAATCTTCTAGCAAATCAGCTACATTAAGTTGTAACTATAAAGACTAAAAAGTACCCATATTAGAAATAAAACCCATGTATCTAATAAAAACACAACACAATTCTACAATATGCATATTCCATTTAAATAATCAGTTCTTCTAAATTGGAATGTCTCTAGAATGCTGAAATTGGCTCTGTGTTTTCCTTGTATGTACTCAGTGAATTTTTACATTTTTAACAAATTAAAAAGTCAAGTAATCTTTGAGATACTGGCTTATTTTCACTCCAGTATATTAGTCTTTTTCCATATGTCTATAAATTCAGAAATTCAGTATTAAATAAAAAATCATTTTTTATTCATTTGTTGTTACTTTTTTCAATGAATGTAATAATTTTCTACAAAGAATACATTGAATTGAATAACTATTTCTATCAAAGATTTTCCTTATGAGAGAGATTTCTTTAATTGTATTGACTCTAGTTAGTTTCAATTGTGAATACTGATTTAAAAGGTACTGTTTTAAGATATACTTATGTGGTAAGAACAGTACATGCTGAAACAAACCAAGAGATCCATGTTGATGTTTTCTTCCAAGTAGCATGGACGTTTAACCACACTGAAAACTATTCTAGGAAAATTCTACACTCAAATAATATTGCTGAAGAGCTTGGCTAAAGAATTATAGTTCTTCAACCAGTCCCCAAATTACACAATGTGGCAAGAACATTGCGCTTTTTTGAAACGATCACAACACAGGCATGTATTTCATTTTTTTTTTGTCCAGAATAAAGATGAAGCCTTCTTCCTCATCATTGAGCCTTTGCTATTTTACTCTGACTTTACTCTCCAACTGACAGCATGTGTAAATATGATGTTAAAGAGATTATAATAAGCATTTCATTAGACTACTATCAAAGTATTAAAGTATTCAAGCAATGTGAATAGACATGTTTTTATCATCTTTTAGATTCTTCTGATCATTTGGGAAATATTACTTGTCACTATTAAATAACTAATTGTAGAGAAAATGATAATCTAGAGACTTAAATAGAAAAAAGAAAGATTTGACTAAATGAGGTGATTCACATGAAGACACTATTCATGTGTGCCATATTTTCATATTCTCTGTATATCTACATTATGCATAACAACAGAAAATTAAATCCGATTCTGAATATGTTTATGTACATATATATGTGTGTATATATGTGTGTATATATATATATACACACACATATATATGTGTGTATATATGTGTGTGTGTATATATATACACACACACATACCTACATACATAACTACAATTTGGTAGACATCAATAGCACATGGAGGTATCTTGTGAAACATTGGCATTTAACATAGCGGCTTATAGCTCAAAAACTGCACTGTGCAAACATTAATACAGCCTGCCATTTGCCAAGGGAAATACTTTTGTAAGGCTCATTAATTTAATTGGTCCCTGTCATCTAGTTAAAAGGAAAAAAGAAGAGCATTTTCTGACACAGCCAAAGGCGGTTAAAAGTTCTATTAGGTTGTGCAGTACTTGAGAAGTTTTCAAGTTAAGAAGGAAATTGAATTCGGCACTTGGTACCACCTGCCTCCCCCCGTCCCCCGCTCCACCCCCATGTCTTAGGTGGTGAATCATAAAATTTTTAACTAGAACAGACCTGGAACTCTTAAACATCAAGAGCTAGCACTAATTAATCTCTTCCTTTTAATTGCATGAAAACATGTTTTATCTCTTGAGATATAACTGTGGTTTGTATCAGTTCCACTGAGATGTTCTTCTAACACTTCTCTGCACTCCTAGCCTAAGAATCAATGTAGATGCCTCCCCCTGCCTCCCACTGAGGGTCTTTTGAAAATTCAAATGTTTCTTCTTCACTCACTCTCTGCTTTCAGTGGCACATTGTACCCCTCTCCACCCTGACACACTGGAGACAAGGAAAGCCTAATTAACTTTTTCCTCTGCTTCTGGTCGCCACTCATTAAACTCCTGTGCATTTTGCAAACAGTTGTTTGGGTGCTTCAGGGAAGGCTCTCTTGAGTTAGCCTCTGTGGAGGAGGAGCTACAGCAGCTGTCCTGGGCAGTATTTGTCATCCCAGTTGTAGGACATGAAAGTCCTTCCAAAGGAATCTGGGATCCTCTTACCTCAGTCTGTGTCTCCTTGAGGTTCAGCCTCATGCCAGGGATTCACATCCACCTCCAGTGCCCTAAAGTGCTCTTTGCACTTTCCATTCAGTTTCTGAATCATGATCTTTTTGTTTTTTTATCAGCATGATCATCATTACTTCCTAGAATAGAAATCAGCAAACTACAGCCATGGCCCAAATCCTGACACCATCTGTGTACAGCCCAAAAGCTAAGAATGTGTTTTACACTTTTCAACAGTTGAAAAAAATCAAAAGAACAATTCATTACACATGAAAAGGATATAAAATTCAAATTTCAATGCCCATAAATAAAGTTGTATTGGAGTGCAACCATGCTCATTTGTTGATGTGCCGTTTGTGGCTCCTTTCATGTTTAAGGGCAGAGTTGAGCAGTTATAACAGAGACTATATGGCCCACCAGTACCTAAAATAATTTCTTCCTGGTCCTTTTCAGAGAGTTTGCCAAACCCTATCCTAGAACATTATTAGAACACAGGGATGGGAATTTTACGGTATGTTATTTCAGGCCTACCCTTTAGAAAATTAGAGGTTTGGTATGGTGAACAGAGTTCCCCAAGAACCACCTGGGATTGAAATGGAGGAAATAATGAGCCTGCACAGAAAGCTAGAGTTCCAATTCTCTTAACAGAAGTGACCCAACTATAATTTACTCAATCACACCTGCTTCTCTCTTCTCAACCTCATCATGTGCATGGTTATGGAGCCGAAACATTGATTCGGCCCCTAATATGTGTGTCCTGCTGTGATAGGTTATTAAACTTTCAGTGCTTTGGTTTCTTCATCTCTAAAATGAAATCTTTGAAGTAAACAGTGTCTTTGGTTCTTCTTCTTGCTTCAAAATTTTATGATTGTACTAATTTTACGATGAATACCAACCTTCAAAATTTTAAGTTTCAAACCAATTGTTGAATTCAAGTTGCAAACATTTGAAAAAAGATAACTTTGTCACAGTTAAGCAGTTCATACTCTGAAAATTTTGTTTTATCTCTAAAATACCTCTTCCATCCCAAACCACCTGGCACAGTTCAACATGAAACATTAGTCTCAGGGAGAACCCAACACCCTGAAACCCAACGTAGCTTAAACTAGATCCATACATGCCTGCTGTCCGTGGAATTTGTGTATCTCTCAATGATTCCTGCTGCAGAGGGTAAGTGAGGTCACTGAACTTTTCCCCATACACAATCTGTCCCTAATGCTATTAGGCCGAAGTTTGTATTCTACTTTCTAAATCAGTTAAGACTTGTAGCAAAATTAGAAAAATAAATGTTGTGGTTAATTGCTCTCATTAAGAGAACACTGACAGCTCCCCCGGGTCACTAGAGCAGTTTCCTTCACATTAGAAATGCTTTATCCCTTAAGTGAAAATACAGGCTGTTCTACTGAGACACTCAAGCTGTACCCTATTCCAGGATACCATGGACTCTTAAAATGTAGTAAACAACTGCTCCACTTGAAAGGACATGCTGAGTCCTCCTTTCAGAGAGTGCCATCTGCAAGATGTTCTTCTGCTTTGTTTACGGGTTCCTGTTGAAAATGTACCTGCATGGGCGGTTATCAAGTCCTTTTGGTTCAGCAGATGGTCTCTCTACTGTAAACTACACTTTCCCAGAGACCGGCTGCACCCTATTTTTTTTCTCTTGTTTGCAATCGAAAGTTGACTTAGTCATTCAACTCGTTCTTTGTTGATTAGCTGTAGACTTACAAGCTTGTCTTGAATTATTCAAATGGATTTTCTTTTTTGTTATAAAACTCACCGGTGGTAGAAAAGTTCAATCCAACATCAAATACCAACTGCTGACCCTTTAAGGATGCTCTCTTTGGGCTCCTTGTATTCATGCTTCTCTGCAGGTGAGGTTGCACCTGTACCTTAATTGTTCAGAATACTTGGGTGACTGGTCTATTTTGAAATTTCTCTCCAGGAAAAGCAATTGCACCACCAGCCTGGATAATCTCTCCCATGATTTTACAGTCCTTACAACCAAGGAAAATTTAGCTTTCTCTGCTCATTCAGTAAAAGGCTACAGTTTTTCTTTTCTTAGTCTACCCAAATTGCCTCTATCCAAACTGGGCAATGTCATGGTTTTTATATCACAACTTGGACTGCTCTAAATAGAAATTCTTTCCTCAGTTAAATATCAAATGTGAGGGCTTCCCTGGTGGCGCAGTGGTTGAGAGTCCGCCTGCCGATGCAGGGGACACGGGTTCGTGCCCCGGTCTGGGAAGATCCCACATGCTGCGGAGCGGCTGGGCCCGTGAGCCATGGCCGCTGAGCCTGCGTGTCCGGAGCCTGTGCTCCGCAACGGGAGAGGCCACGCCAGTGAGAGGCCCGCGTACCGCAAAAAAAAAAAAAAAAAAAAAAAATCAAATGTGAGATAAATGTTGATCGTTTCTATGATTGTCTGTCAGGCATTACTTGAGATAGTTATGCTTGATAGCCATTATAAGGAAATGTAAAATCAGGGGCAACCTTTCTCCCTGCTAACAATTAATACAGAATGGCTTTGAATGGCCAGACATCTGCTTGGTGCTGTTCTTATTCTTCTTTCAAGTTTCTGGAATTTCCTTAGAACATCTCTGTCAAATCCTAAGAAATGCTTCCTTAATTATAAATAGAGCCCTCTGTAAACAAAACCCAGGTGGAAATGATGAAGAATTCTTGTTTTCCCATCTGCTATATAAATTTAGGACTTTAAAGATTTGGTCTGGAGAATTCAGAGTTTCCTATGGACCACTTGGAATTAAAATGGTGTGATAAGGAACCTGGACAAAAAGCTGAAGTTCTAATTTCCCCCAGTAATGATACTTCAAATGAACTATACTTGCCCATCCTCACTGCTCTCTCCTCAAATTCATTATGTGGGTGGTTAGGGATGTGGAATGGAATTAATGTGAAAATAGTGGAGGAAATTTCCTTGAAACTGTTCCTGAAATTCAACTATGCTATATAGCCAATAAGATCACTTAAAGTTTTACTCAAGAAAGCTCATTAATTGTCCAGATAACTGCCTTGAAAGAATTTTGGGTATGACAACAGGGAGGGGAGCTCAGGCTGAGCCCAGATGACTTCCTACATAGAGAAGACAGAGCTGAGAGTTCACAGAGATCAAGAAAATGAGAGCTGTCAGGACAGATTAGCAGAGAGAAAAGTGCTGTACAGAGAAAGAACTCCAACAACCTTCAGAGACTCCCCGTTGAATATTCTGCAAAGTGCTAATCACCACATGTGTGTAAGACAAGTGCTCAAGGCCCAAGAAAATGCCACCCTAAAAGGTTAGAAGAATTAATATCCAGCACTCACACAGGGTTGGGAATACTGCCTGTGTGAGCAACCATAGAAACTCATAGTTTATGGGGCTCGAGTAAAGAACTAAGGTCTTGTGTTAGTGGAAGGGAATGATTAGCCCTAGTCTAAACTTCACTCTCATCCCACGAAACAAATCTTAAAAACAAGATCCAAAAGGAGCAAACAGTTCTCAGAATTATATTTCATGTCTGCAAAAAGTTAGGTAGAGTTATGGTAGATATGAAAAAGATCAAAACTGAAGTTCTAGAGATAAAACTACAACGTGTGAGATGAAAAATACACTGGATGAGATTAACAGTGATTAGACATTGTTGGAGAAAGGATTATTGCATTTGAGACATAAGAATAGAAATTATCATATATATATTATATATCATGTATATAATTATCTCATATATATAATGGAAAGTTACTCAGCCATAAAAAATGAAATCTTGCTATTTGTGACAACATAGAGGGTATTATTCTTAGTGAAATATGTCAGACAGAGAAAGAAAGATACTGTATGTTTTCACTTATATGTGGAATCTAAAAGACAAAATAAACAAATATAACAAAACAGACTCACAGATACAGAGAGCAAACTAGCAGTTACCAGAGGGGAAAGGAGAGGGGGGATAGGTGAATGGGATTAAGAGGTACCAGTTATAAAATAAACAAATTATAAGATATAATGTACAGCACAGGGAATATATTCAATATTTTATAATCATTTTTGTATGGAGTATAATCTTTAAAAATGCCAAATTACTCTGTTGTACAGTTGAAGCTAATAAAATATTGTAAGTCAACTATACCTCAGTAAAAATAAAATACGGAAAAATATATATTATGTTAAAACTATCATTACTCAAAAGAAAGTTTAAGAGGTGACATTAGGGACTTCCCTGGTGGCGCAGTGGTTGACAGTCCGTCTGCCGATGCAGAGGACACGGGTTTGTGTCCTGGTCCGGGAAGATCCCACATGCCGCGGAGCGGCTGGGCCCGTGAGCCATGGCCGCTGAGCCTGCATGTCCGGAGCCTGTGCTCCGCAACGGGAGAGGCCACGGCAGTGAGAGGCCCACGTACCACAAAAAAAAAAAAAAAAAAAAAAAAAAAAAAAAGAGGTGACATTAACATCAGAAAAAGTGAAGTTAACAACAGAATACTACCAATAATTTTCAAAAGTCTTTTTATAATGAAAAAGAAGTCAATTCATTAAAAGAATGTAACAGTACTAAACACTTTTGCATCTAATAAAAGAGCTTCAAAATACATGAAAAAATTGATAAAACTGCAAGGACAATGTTCAAATTAACAATTAGATTCAGAAGCTTCACTGCACCTCTCAATAATTGATAGAACAAGTAGAAAATCAGAAAGGAAATAGGAAAGCTGCACAATGCCATCAACCTGACTGACATTTATACAAATCCACCCCAAAACTGTAGAATAACATTTTAAAGTGCCTATTGATCAAAATAAATGACATTCTGAGCCATAAAGCACATCTCAATAAATTTGAAAAGATTAAAATACAGATTTAAGTAATACAGACTATTTTCCCTACCCATAATGATATTGTTAAAAATCAATAACAGAAAGATCTCTGGAAAAATCATCATTAAGAAACTAAGAATCACATTTTAAAATGACCCATGATCAAAGAAGAATTTTTAAAAAGGTAATTTAAGTGTTTTGAATTGAATGAGAATAAAAATATAGTATGTGAAAATTTGTGGCATTCCTCTAAAGCAGGGTTTATGCTAACATTTAGAGTATCAAACACCTATATCAGAAAAAAAGAAAAGTGTCAAATCAATAACCTCAGCTTCTAACTTCACAAATTACAAAAAAAAATATTAAAAACAGATAAGAAGAGGAAAGAATAAAATAAAGACAAGAACAACAATAAATAAAATACAAACCAGAGCAACAATAGAGGAAATCAATGAAACCTAAAGCTGGTTCTTTCAGGAAATCAATCAAATTGTAAACTTCTAGCCAGAATGATTAAGGGGAAAAACAAGAGAAGATACAGTTGCTAATATCAAGAATGAGAGAGGCGATATCAACAGATTCTAAAAGTATCAAAAGAATAATAAGAAAATATTGTGAGCACCTTTATGCCAATAAATTTGAAGATTTAGACGGAATGCACAAATTCCTTGGAGTACATACATTAGCCAATCTCATTTAAGAAGAAATTGAGGGCTTCCCTGGTGGCGCGGTGGTTGAGAGTCCGCCTGCCGATGCAGGGGACACAGGTTCGTGCCCCGGTCCGGGAGGATCCCACATGCCGTGGAGCAGCTGGGCCCGTGAGCCATGGCCGCTGAACTTGCGCGTCTGGAGACTGTGCTCCGCAACGGGAGAGGCCACAACAGTGAGAGGCCCGCGTACCGCAAAAAAAAAAAAAAAGAAGAAATTGATTAGTTAAATACCTATGTATCTATTAAAGAAATTAAATGCGTAGTAAAAATCCTTCTCACAGGAAAACCTATGGGCACAGATGGTTTCACTGGTAAATCCATCAAATGTTAAAGAAAGAAAGAATAGTAATTCTGCATAAATTTTTCCAGAAAATTTATGAAGAAGAAATATTTCCAACCCACTGTATGCTATCAATATGACCCTAATATGAAAAACAGGTAAAAACATTACAAGAAAAGAAAGGTATAGACCAATGTCTGTCGTGAACATGGATGCAAACTTTTAAAAACAATTTAGCAAATTACTCTATACATATTAAGAAAGGTTAACATACTGTGACCAAGTGAGATTTATCCCAGAATCCAAGGCTAATTCAATGTTCCCAAATCAACCAATTTATTTCACCTTATGTATTTGTTTTCTAATGCTGCCTAATAAATTTAATAAACTTAGCCATTTCAAACAGCACCCATTTGGGCTTCCCTCATGGTGCAGTGGTTGAGAGTCTGCCTGCCAATGCAGGGGACACGGGTTCGTGCCCCCGTGCGGGAGGATCCCACATGCCGCGGAGCGACTGGGCCCGTGAGCCATGACCTCTGAGCCTGCGCGTCCGGAGCCTGTGCTCCGCAACGGGAGAGGCCACAGCAGTAAGAGGCCCGCGTACCACAAAAAAAAAAAAAACCACAGAAAAAATAAAACAGCACCCATTTACTAATGTGTATTCAGTAGGTCAGAAGTCCAGCATGGTGTGGCAAAGCTCTATGCTCAGGTTAACACAAGGATGATATAGACATGTTGGGTGGTCTGGGTTCTTATCTGGAGGTTCTGATCCCACAGTTCTTGTTGTCAGAATTTATTTCCTTGTGGCTATAGGTCTGAGGTCCCTGTTTCAGTCTGGCTTCCATCAGCTTCCAAAGATGACTCATATTCCTTAAATATGTCTCCTTTCACCTTCCAGCCAGTGACAGCAAGTCAAACCCTTTCATGCTTCAAATCTCTGATTTCCTCTTCTGCAACCAGTTGGAAGAAGCTCACCTTTCAATGGTCTTATGTGATAATCTCCCTTTCTTAAGTCAGATGTGCCATGAGAAGAACATAATCAGAGGAATAAAATCCTTTATATTCACAACCCTCAGGATCATGCAGGGCATCTACACTGGAGAAGAGGGTGGGAGAACATCTTGGGGAACATATTAGAATCCTACGTATATCATCATATTAACAACTTAAAGAAGAAAAATCACCACAATAGATGGAGAAAAGGCATCTTACAAAATCAATCATCCATTCTTGATTTAAAAACGCTCATCAAATTAGGTATAGAAGAGCACTTACTCAATCTGATAAAAATAATCTGTAACATCCTAAACAATAGTAAAGCAGTGAATGCTTTCTCCCTATTATTTACTAAATTGTGCCTCCCCGCCCCCAAATTTATATGTTGAAGTCCCTAATCCGCAGTATCTCAGAATGTAACTGCATCTGAAGATAGGGCCTTTAAGGAGACACACGAGGATGCAGGAGCACAGAGGACACAGCAAGAAGACAAGAAGATAGCCATCTGCAAGCCAAGGAGAGAGGCCTTAGGAGAAAGCAAATATTCCAACACCTTGATTTTGGACTTCCAGGCTCCAGAACTGTGAGAAGTAAATTTCTGTTGTTTAACCCACCTAGTCTGTGGTATTTTGCTATGGCAGTCTAGGAAACTAATACACTCACTAAGACAGAAATAAGCCAAGGATGTTTGTTGGAATATATATATATATATTCCAAATGTCAAGACTCAATGACTCAATATTGTCAAGATGCCATTTCCCCCTATTTAAGCTATAAATTCCATGCAATTCCAGGCAAATACCAGCAGCCTTGTTTTGTGAAAGTTTACACACAGATTCTAAAATTTATTTTTTTTTAAGCATCTTTATTGGAGTATAATTGCTTTACAATGGTGTGTTAGTTTCTGTTTTATAACAAAGTGGATCAGCTATACATATACATATGTCCCCATATCTCTTCCCTCTTGCGTCTCCCTCCCTCCCACCCTCCCTATCCCACCCCTCTAGGTGGTCACAAAGCACCTAACTGATCTCCCCATGCTACGCGGCTGCTTCCCACTAGCTATCTATTTTACATTTGGTAGTGTATATATGTCCATGCCACTCTTTCACTTCATCCCAGTTTACCCTTCCCCCTCCCCATGTCCTCAAGTCCATTCTCTACATCTGCGTCTTTATTCCTGTCCTGACCCTAAGTTCTTCAGAACCATTTTTTTATTTTAGACTCCATATATACGTGTTAGCATACGGTTTTTGCTTTTCTCTTTCTGACTTACTTCACTCTGTATGACAGACTCTATGTCCATCCACCTCACTACAAATAACTCAATTTTGTTTCTTTTTATCTAGAAAAGTAAAGAAAGTATAATAGGCAACACAACTCTGAAAAGTCAAACAAACAAACAAGCAAACAAGAACAAAGTTGAAGGACACACAATATCTGATTTCAAAAAAATATTATAAAGCTTCAGTAATCAAGACACTGTTTTAGTGGCATAATGGTTAACAAGCAGATCAACATTTGTCATTTCTCTTTAGTGTTTTTCCAGCCTCAGGTAACAGTCTTCTTGTTCCTTGCCTGCCTCTGCCTCCTGCCCTATCCCAAGGCCAATATGTCACATGTGTTAGAATTTCATATTGGCAATTGTTCAATGAAGGAATATCTTGAGAGTAAAGCAGGTGAGCAGTGAGAAAGTTTATGAGAACTTCCAGGAAATATGTTTCTTTTTGAAAAAAACACAAATTTATTTAAAAAAAAATTACAAAAATAACTCAGCCAACACAGAAGAGTTTAAAATAGAGAAAAAGAAAGAAAAAGGGAATATCTTCCTAAATCAGATCACCCAGAGAATGAGCACTGTTAATATTTTACAAACTTTATTCCAGATATAGATCTCTTACATGCATCTGAAAGGTTAGATGTATGAAATCATTTTACAAAAATTACATGATAATATGTATGATTCTTAAAAGGACATTATCAGCTGTAATTTCATTTGACTTTAAAGTGGAAAATAAATGGAATTTCTTTTAAGTTTTATGTTTAAAGAGTTTCAATTATCAGTAGCAGTCACTTCACCACATTTGCTTTTGTTTTTATTTCTCTTAACTTGTATTTCACTTTCTCTTTGGCTGAACATCAGATTAGAGATTTTTTTTCTCTAAAATTGCTCATGATTACTTAAATGTTGTCTTTTATTTAAAGGATAGCTTGACTGGTATAAATTTTTCAAATCACTTTTTTTATGAAACTTTTTTTGTTATGGTTATTAATATAATTTTTTTATTAATGGAGTTCAGAACTTCCTTAGACTATCTTGCTACTCTTTTTATCTGCATCATTCTCTCCTTGAAGACCATCTTTGCCTCTCCTATCTACAGATTTGTCTCTTTTTTATACCAGGAGAGTTTCCTACTATTATGTCTCATACTGTCATTACTTGTATGTACCATTTGTGAACTTCTTAACATCCAATCATCTTATTGAAAATCATTTTATATTTATGTTCATTGCCTTTCCGTAGCACTTACTTCTTCTAACTTACCGTATTCCTGGCATGTTTATTATACTTTTTTTCTTATTTCTACAGCAGTTTTCATCTCTATAAAGATTCTATATATAATTTTTCCATTATTTCCTCATTTCTGCTGGTTTACTTTTCATTCCCATAACATATCTTACTTTCTTGAGGACTTTCTAAATGATGAACATGAATATTTTTACAGTTTATTTAATATTGAAGAGATTTATTTGCTTCTTACTCTGTTTCCTTTGTAAATTACTTTCATGATATATGTTCTTCTTTGGCCTTTTGCTAAGTCACCTTCTCATGTCAATGATTTTTTTCATACTCTGTTACATTAAAATCCATTGGTCGTACTTACATTTTCAAAGGATGCTTTACCCATGTGTAAATTTGCAACATCCTGTAATGGTCATTTGGAAATTAGTGATTTCTTGAGTAATGTAGATCTTGTAAAAGTTGCCAGATTTTATTAGCTAGTATCAAAGAGCTAAGATACATTAATATCATCAGCAGACTCATCAGAAAGGTCTTTGAATACTTAGAAGCTGTTGAGCTCAAAAGTGGTGAATATAATTTTTCCAAAATTTGGAATTTGACATGAAAGCTTGAATTTTATCATTAGCTACAAATGCTGTCAATTGTTTTCCTGTATGTAACAGGCTCACTTTCATCATTTTTTGACAAAATATCTGTCAAACACTCATGTCTGAATAATTATAGTTTGTCAGTCTTTCAAATAAAATGATGTATGTGAAAAAAGCAAGTAGTTCATTTTGCAAATGAAACGATGACACAAGTGTTTTTCCTGGGGACAGCCAGCCATCCTTCGGCATGTACCAGATATACTTTATGCAGAAGTCCCATTTCCTTAAACAGAATATTTTTTTAAAACATGTAAATAAGAGTTGAAATTTAATAAAGTTAATTTGTACTGCTCTTAGTGTGAACATTCTTAGGTGAGAATTGCTTCTTTTCTCAGTGCTGTAGCCATGAAAATATGAGGACTGTGGGTTCACTTTGGTGCCACTGCCTTGATTCATGCTAAGCCACCAGCAGTTTTACCCACCATTGCTTTTTCATCATCATTGCAAATGTCAACACAGCAAGAAGGCAAATGACATCTCAGTATGTTATAAAGGCAGTTTTGACTTTGTGTATCATTGAGAAGACCTCCGGGAACCCCAGGACTCTGGGAACATCTTTAAGAACTACTGGCTTAGGTAAAATTGTGCAAGAAATAAATCAAACTGTTATCAATGATTGCCTCATGGTGGTGGCATTAAGAGTAAAAGGAGTCAATCTAGCAGCACATCTCTGTTTTTAATTTTTTCAACGCTTATATTACTTTAAAAATTATGTTAAAGACTCAATAAAGAGAAATAATAAGAAAAATAATTATCATTGTAATTATCACCAGTAATTTGGTCCAGGTCAAAACATAATTATATTCCAACTATGCTGATGCCTGCTTTAAGGTGACCTCTATTTTTAAAATAATTATCTAATAGTTAATCAGTGCTTAGAAAAAGATAGGGAATTTATGATTTTGCTTTCAATATATATATATTTTTTACTTGGGATAAATGCTTCATTGATTTATATAGTATAAAATTCAACAAATGAACTAATTTAACTTGTTGGCAAAATCAGAAGTATGATTTGAGTCTTCTAATCATCAGCGTTTAAGTCAATATACAGGTAAACTCTTAATTTAATCCTTTAGAAAGTCACATATTTAAAATAGCTTGCTCCAGAGATAAGTTAATGACTTTTACCAAAGTATGCAATAAGGTGAAAAAAATGTTAAGTCCTCTATGACTGTTAAATATATGCCATTAGTCAACAGCCAGTTCCACTTTTTTTTTTTTAACATCTTTATTGGAGTATAATTGCTTTACAATGATGTGTTAGTTTCTGCTTTATAACAAAGTGAATCAGCTATACATTTACATACAGCCCCATATCCCCTCCCTCTTGCTTCTCCCTCCCACCCTCCATATCCCACCCCTCTAGGTGGTCACAAAGTACCGAGCTGATCTCCCTGTGCTATGCGGCTGCTTCTCACTAGCTATGTATTTTACATTTGGTAGTGTATATATGTCCATGTCACTCTCTCACTTTGTCCCAGCTTACCCTTCCCCCTAACTGTGTCCCCACTTTTAATGATTTCCCTGAGCTACACAAGCTAGTTGAATTGAATGATTTAATCAGCACACTATTTCCTATTTTCTCATTTATGCATATTAACTGAGAATATAATTGCGCACATTATATGGAAACCCTTTCATGTCCTGAGAGGGTCAACAGTATTATTTCGAGCTTATTTGGCTTGAAGAACCTGGGTTCTATCTGTTCTACATAAACTGATTAAATACCGTATGCTAACACATATATGCAATCTAAATTTTAATTGCATTTACCATATTCCTTATAGATTTTGTTCAGTGTAATTACACCAATTAAACTTATAACACACTTATTCACAGAAGGTGCTAAGAAAAAATGAATTAAGGAAAACTGTATTTTTCACTCACTTGATAGCATCTTGAGCTTTTTTAAGACTAGATTAGACATCATTACAATTAATTGAGTGTAATTAAAAGGTAAAGAGATGGTCTTACTGTGGTCATCCATTCACTAGGAAGTGCTGAGGCACTGATGACAGAAAAGCAATTAATGGGATATTTTCATGACATTTATCTCAATAGACACTCATCAGACTTATGGTTCCAAGAACTAACTTTTGTACTCAATGAGTGTTCAAATGTTAATTTGAAGGTTTGAGTAATATAATAAAGATGTGAAATTAAAAAAAAAATGATCCATCTCTCCTGTTCAGGGATTGGCAAACTTTTCTTATAGAGCCATGTAGTCTCTGTTGCAACAATTCAACTTTGCCATTGTAATGTGAAAGCAGCCATAGAGGATGCATAAAGGGCAGTGTTCCCAAGACAGAAACAGGCAGAAACAGGCACATAGCTCATGGCCATGGTTTGCCCAATACTATGTCCTCCAGACCTAAAGTTTAGAATAATGACTGTTATAAACAGTGTTCTTATAAGAAAACATGCCAAAAGCAAAAAGCAGACTTGCTTTTTATATAAACCATATGTGACACATCACTGATAGTCCTGGAGGTACAAAAACTATCAAAGATTGGATTTATTTGTGGAACATCTAACGCAAAACCCACTATTATATGTGGGTTTGTTTGAGTTTGTATATACTAAACAGAGTCATCAGAAATTTGAAAGAATAATGTATTGGTTTTCCTCTATTTAGAAATTCATATATAACAAATGCTAGTCAAGACTGATCTCAGGTGGCCTCGGCCTGCGGTGGCTGGAAGCAGGATTTTGGTTCCCCGGCCAAAGATTGAAGTCAGGCCATGGCAGGGGGAGTGCTGAATCCTAGCCTCTAGACCAGTGGCTGGTGACAAAACCCTGGCCCGTCAGCCGTGTAGAAATGAATTTCCACAGAGACGGAAAGTAGTGAAACAAGTAAAGTGTTTATTAGGAGGAAAAAGGGTACGTGTGGATAGACACACGGACGGACTCAGAGAAAGAGCCGCGCCCTTGTGGTAGTTTGAATCACTTACATGGGGCATTTCTTCCAGGTTTCCTCTGGTCATTAATCACCTTGCTTTGTCTGGCTCTGAGTTCATATTTGGTTTGTCTCAGGGTCCTCCCATGTGTGCATGTGCATCTCTTAACCAAGATGGATTCTAGTGAAGAGGCCTGTTGGATGGTTGACCTAACCTACTATGCCCCCCGAGGAGCCTTTCTGCACATGTATAGTTGGGAAGGTCTCCTTGACCTCGAGAATGAGGAATATGTGGTCCCTTTATCTCTTATGAGGGGAGGGTTCAGTTTCTCTGCCAGGCCAGTACTGTTATCTTAAAGTGTCCACCAGAGGCAAAGCTATTTAACCTGTTCCTGTTGTTATTTTTATCTGGAAGTGTAAACAGGAGGCTGGCTGTAAATATCCAACCTGGAGCCCATCTACCTCCTGCCTCAAGACCATTCAAAAATTCTCTAATTATGAATCTGTGGTTACTTCCCTTATTATTTCCTGAGCAGCTAGTGAAATGCACACAAAGAAATTATTTATCTGGTCTTTATTTTAAGGGATTGATGTGGGAGGCTACTGAGATATCAATAAAAAATAGGAAAATGGCCTTCTTTTGTGACTGTAGTTTAGGGGATGGGAGCTGGAAGCTAAGACATCAGGAAAAGGATTTACCACTCTCCTGGGTTGAACCCCTTGCTGATCTGTTTTGGAATCTGGGAGAAAATTGTCCAAGCAGAACTCCCATCTCCAAAGACCTTGCAGCCTCCAAACTGAAGAAGAAAATCTGTTCTAATTCAAATTCTGAGACCTTTGCCTTTCTCCCATGAAAGTCATTTGCACATGATTGATATGGCCTCACAACCCTGGGCCAGTCCTAACTTTCCTTTCACTCTTAGCCTAAGACCTCAGAATCACTTGCTTCCTATCAATGAAAAGTCTCTAGGGCAATAGATTTTTTTCTTCTTTGAAGGAGGTCACAATAGCTATTGATATAGATATACTTTAGCTTCTTTTCTCAGTACAGAAAATTTTGCTTTCCATGCTAGGAATCCCTGTGTTATCCTTGTATTTGGAGAAAACACCCATTGTAATCCAATCTTAAAGACACACACACATTATTTGCACATCAAATGAAGTAAAAGTAAAAGACCCTCCAGCTCTCCTATATCCCCTGCTCCCGGGAACACCCTATGACCTCACCCTACAATGTAATAATTAAGCTTCTAAAGCTATTATTCCCTGAAAAGGAAAAAAAAAAAAAGGATGCCAACAAGAGTGTACTGAGTTTTGAGGATATAAGTGCTCTTACTAGCTGTTCAGACATCTCCACTTGTTGGCAGAGATGAACAAAGTAATTGTAGACGCCTCGATCCTTTTAGGCTTACTAAACTTACTTATTTACATGACAGCTCATCCAAAAAGGGTCATTCAGTTATTGGTATATTTTTCCAGGTTCCATTGCTAACATAATTAGGGGTAATGTAAATTTGAGCAATTTTCCAAACCATAATTGATAGTGCACGACAATATACAGAGAAATAAAAGCCACAGTTTCCCTACATTGGTAGTCTAACACTCATTAAAGCAAGCAGCATGGAAACACTTACCACAAGCCAGGCACTGGGCGAGGGCTTCAAACAGAAGCTGTCTATCATTTAGTCTTTCATAGCCCCCATTTTTCAGATCAGAAACCGAAGCTGACAGAGGTTGAACCCCATCTTTGTTCACATAACCAGTCGGTGGGAGTTTCAGGATCTGTACTTGGGTGCGAGGGATTCTGGTCATTGTACCATATTGCATATGCCTAGATTAAAATTTTGAAAGTGAATACACGGTTTAGAGTTCCAGGAGTATCCTTTCTGGGAATATTTATTGGGATACTCTTCCTGGGGCCAAATGCAAAAGAAGAAGGGAAGTTTGGAGAGAAGGTCCCTTCTTCCCAACACGGTCCTTATGCCATCTCTCCGCCAGCACCCTCCCCTCTTCTCTTTCATCGCCTCCACAGGTGATGGTCAGTCTGATTCACTGTACAGCAGGACACAGATGCCACCAAGTTTACTAGTGAGTGGTGTCACTCCACTTTAAAAGATGCTGTTAGTAGGGTCCCTCTTAACTCTTCCTCTCACTTCCAATGGTAGGTCCCTGAGCCATTTTATAAAATGGGACTCATCGCTTTACCCCTTCCCTTCTCATGGCAGGTCTTCTGCCATAAGAAGACCTCTCACAGAAGCTGAGGTAAATTCTGCTCCTTAATCTGCAACTGCACCTTAAGGAGAGAGTCTTTTCATGGGATTCGAATTGTAACAGGCATAGTTCAGGGCTGTGATGGTCGTGCAGATTGGGGAACAGTGAGAGCAAAAAGAGCAGGTGCACAGAGATCACAGCTGAGTGTGGGAAAAGAACAATGAATCCCTGACAATCGTCCTTTCCCAGGTTCCCCAGAAATCTCACTGCATTCTTGTCTTAGTTTCTGAGACACAGCGTATCCTCATGGTAAAGTCCTCATGTGGGCTTAAATGAACTTGAATTGATTTCTATTTGTTTCAACAAAAAAAGAGTTCTAACTAATATGCTAACCAATTTACAAAATGCCCTAATAAAATCATTCCATGAATTCTAACTCTGCAAGGTCTTTAGCACTGAAACACAATCTATTTATTTGCTCTAGCCCAGCCCCCTCGTCCATTCTCTTCAAGGATCCTTCTGCAGCTTCACAATTCTGCCCAAGAATTCTTGAGACAGTCAAAGTCTAGGAAGTATTTTTCTAATGTTTTGAAACTTATGGGGATTCTGATTAATGTCCATTCCTGGCAAGAGTTATGTTTCTGAGATGCTGTACTGCCAGTATATTTTTTCCTATAATGAGGTTCCCCAAATGATTTTTATACAAATCTAGCTATTCCTTTAAATAATGATAGAGAGTTTGCATGTAAACCTTTATTCAATAAATCACTTTTGATGATAGATATTTTCAGTGCTAGTATTACAGTTTCTAATGCAAAATTTAAACACTTTACTTTTATGGTTTCTTAATGTTACAAATCCTCTGAAAGGATATTTTGTTGATTGTTCCACTATGGCTTATCCTCTATTCCTGGACAAATAAATCAAATTTTACCTGCGTTTGTAACCCCTCTCTTGGAAATATTTAACCATGAGTAATGACACAGTATGGCTCAATGAACCAAGCTATAACTGATGATTCTCCAATCTGGAGAAAACATACAAGCATATAATAAAATGTGTGGGACTCTGGAAGGAACATGTCATATGGTAGAGTGAGGAGAAAGCCTGAAGGTGTTAAATTTTCGAAGGTAACAGCTCATTAATTTATCAGGTATGTTCTATGAGCCAGAAACTATTCTTGGCGCTGAGAACACAAATACTAACAGAGCAAGAGGTCTCAGTCTATGTGAGAAGAGTCAAAACTGCAGGGCAAGCGTATCTTATAAGCTTCAGAGGTTTTCTATTTACTGCTATTGTGGCCACTCCAGGGGGATAAACTCTATTCTTTCGCTTGTTCCACGTTCATTTTCTTATTTTTGTCATCATTTTATCAAGTAGGATATTTTCTGGCTGAAACAGGGCGTATTTTTAAAAAATCCATTTTATCTCCACTATTGGCTTATTTTTTATAGATGTTCAGGAATCTGTTTTTTTTTTAAATGTTTGTCCTAGGGTAAAAATATAAAAAGTTTAATTAACCACATTCTATGTTCAAATAGTTACAGATGGCTACACATGTCATGCAAGCACCCTGCAATAGTAAAGTCATCCTTTCTCCCTTTCCTTTTTTGTTATTGTTGTCCTATTTTACTATTGTTCATGCTATTGACCAACAATTCATTGCTACCAATTTTGTTTTAGAGAGTAAACACTTTTTTATAGCTAATTAAGATAAAGAGAATATACTGTATATGTCATCATTTAATAATTTCTGGGAATCATCTCTTCTTTTTTGTAGATCAAAGTTTTTGTTGGTATAAAACTCCTTCTGCCTCAAGAAATTTCTTTAACATATCTTACAGTGAAGGTATAATTTATGAATTTTCTGGTTTTGCTTGTCTGAAAAAGTTTTTACCTGTCCTTTACTTTTGAAATGCAATTGGCTAGGTGTAGAATTCTGGATTGACAATTATACTTTTCTTTCAGCACTTTAAAGATGCCCTACCATTTTCTTCTAGCTTGTATAATTTATGACGCAAAGTCTGCTTTATTTTTATCTTTAGTCACTGTAATGTGTTAATTTTGGCAAACTTAGAAATTTGAATATTAAGTGTTCAGATATTTTTCTTTCTTGTCTTGAATTTATCTGGCTTAATGTTATCTAAGTGTCTTGAATCTGTGTTTTATATTTTCATTTGGAAATTCTCAGCTGTTCTCTCTTCAAATACTTCCGGCCAATTGGATTTTTCTTCTGTGTCTGGGATTGCCATTATGCATAAATTACACCTTTGCATACAGTTCCACAGCATGTGGATGCTGTGATCTTCTGTTTACCTCTCCCCTATACGCCCCCCGCCCCTCCCCCGGACATACTCTTCTTTTCCATTAGTGTTTCAACTTTGCCAGTTTCTATTCAACAGTCCTTAAGCTCATCGATACTTTCCTCCTCCTGTCATGTCTACTGATGAACTTGTCAAAGGCAATCTTCATCTCTATTATTGTGTTTTTATTCCTTGTGTGGTAGGCGGAATAACGTCCCCTAAAGAGATCCACATTCTAATCTCTGGAACCTGTAAATATGTAATGTTACATGACATCTTACTCTGTTCAGGCTGCTATAACACATTACCATAAACTGGGTGGCTCAGAAACAAGAGAAATGTATTTCACAGTTCTGGAGTCTGGGAAAGCCAAGATCAAGGCCCTGGCAAATCCAGGGTCTGGTGAGGGCATAATTTTTGGTCCATAGATGGCCATCTCCTCACTGTGTCCTCACATGTGTGAAGGGGAAAGGGAGCTCTTTGTGCTCTCCTTTATAAGGGCACGAATCCCATGCATGAGGTCTTCACCCTCATGATATAATTACCTCCCAAAGGTCCCCCCTTCTAACAACATCTCATTGGGGGGTAGAATTTGAGCATATGAATCTGGGGTGGAGGGAGCACATGTATTGACATGGTAAGTGGGGATTAATTTTACAGTTGGAATTAAAGTTGCTAATAAACAATAGAGTTTAAAATGGAAAGGTTATCCTGCATTACCCTGGTGGGCCAAAGGGTCCTGCAGTGTGGAAGAGGGGGGTAGAAGAATCCAGGTCAGAGCAATGTAACGTTAAAAAGACTCAGTTTGCCACTGCTGACTCTGTAAACAAGGCATAGGGTCAGAGAATGCAGTCAGTCTTTGCAAGCTGCAAAGGACAGGGATGAGGATTCTCCCCCTAGAGCTTCCAGGAGGGAATGTAGCTCTGTCAACATCTTGATTTTTGCTCAGTGTACCTATTTTGGATCTGACATCCAGAACTGTAAGATAATAATTTTCTGTTGTCTCAAGGCACCAATTTCTCAATAATTCGTTGCAGCAGCAATAAACTCATACATATCACACTTCCACTTGAGTCTTTTTGTTCTTACCTCTCTCTTCAAATTTCCATCTGTTCATGCATGTTGACTGCCTTTTCCACTATGAACATATTTTTCATACTTATTTTGAATTCCTTACTGATAGTTTCAATATCTACATTATTTGTGTCTGATTCTGTTGACAGCTTTATTTATCAGAAGTTTTTTTTTTCTGATCCTATAATTTTTGACTGATGTTCATAGTGTATATGACAGTATGTTATAGATATGGTGAGTAGTGTTTGTGCCTGGAAATACACATGCTTATTTTTTAGCTATGTCATTATTGGTGGTAATGGGAGGTTGAATAAATCATGTCCGGAATTGATCTGGATTTGGAATTTGCTGTTTCCCTGTCTGCCTTCAGTACACCACTGGCTTCAAATTCCCCCAGTGTTACCTTGTGCTTAGGTTCTGGATAATTTTCCAGAGTTTTACCTCTATGTACCTCTCCAACCACAGCTCTAGGTGTTGCCTTTGCACTTATACCTCAGAGAGAGTCTAGTTTCTTATTCTTTCCCCTCCTTCAGCAACAGAAATTCTTGGTTACTTGGTGCTTGGTAGCCTTGGCAATGGGGCCAGGCGATTCTGTTTTCCTGGTTCAGCCTCTGTCTTACATCCTATGTCTCTGGGTTTCAGGGATAGAGCTTTCTAAGTCATCCTGCTTCTTCCCCAGTGATGGAGGATCTCTAACTGCCTGGGTTCAGGATGATTTTCGGTACTTCCCCAGGATGAGAGAACATGTTCTTTTGCCCTTCCACAGGTCACTGTGGGTCTTCATATATGTGTACTCTGTGGTTGATGTTGCTTATTTCCTTTCTTCCAGAGGCAGAAACTTTGTTCCTCAGGGGACAACTATTTTTAAAAATGCAGAAACCCTTTCCGACTTTATCTCTTAGAACCTTACAAATTTTGGAGGACTTTACCATCAGACCTGTGTGCCTACTCTTTCACTGTTACCACGTAGAGTACTCACTGCCTTCCAAGGTGACCCATGTGCTTCAGGAGTTGTGTTTTTGTTCACCTTTTGAGCTGTCACCTGTGGGGATCTGAACACTTTTATTACTTTCCTCTTGTGCTCTCCAAGTACTTGCCCTTTGTTCAATCTTAGCCCGACTCATAGCAGTTCCAAATAAAAGCTGAGCTCTCAGATTTTTGTAAATCTGGAAACAACTGCTGTCTTTCACTACTATGGACCATCCCTTTTCCCAGTTCTTCTCTGTCCCAATATTCTGTTATTTTTCTTATGCTTTCTTACCAGTTCTGATGCTCTTTTCTTGCTTTTGATGACATTGCCATATTGTTTGTAATTTCTGGTTTCTCTCTTTCCTAGGCTGAATATGCCTTTTCTGGTTCACTCTTGCTGACTTGTCCCCTTGTCTTACATGTTTTCTGTGAGAAGGTAGGAAGATTCAGAAATAAATTCTCTCAAGTTATTCCTATGGGAAGCTACTGATAGTTTACTAATTTTCTTGCTAGTTACTGAATTAAGAATTGTGTATTGTGATTGATGGTTCAGTGATTTTCAAAACTGATATCACCAAGCAAACTTTTAATCTGTATTCTCTTCTGGACCTTGTGGAAAAAATTTGCTGATTGTTAAACAGGCTACATTTATGAACTAATTGCTCATTGTCAAAGAGACATTTATAATTTCCAATTAAAGTTACTAATTAGCATGAACATCATGAGTTACTCTCACTGAATTGATATAGTAATAGACAAAACAAAGAGAGAAGAAATTTTAATTATTCTATGTAATCTTAATGCTGATAAATTTGCATTCTCTTTTTGGCTCTTTAAAAGATTGATAACATATTTAAGACACCAATTACAATCAACATGAAAGGATTCTGAGTACTCAAGGAACAAATGTTGTGAACCATTGAGAAATAACTTTTGAACTTTCTTTTTACTTATGGACTTCAATTACTTTGCAGTTCATGTAAAATTTTTTACCCAATTTTGCATAATGAAAATAAAACTGCCTGAATTTCTATATGGGATTTTATGATTATGAAATTAAAATGGCAAGTATGAATGTTTAAAGGTCTTATGGGTTAAATAAAACTTCTGACAAGCTGATAGTCTAGGTTTCTATACTACCAGAAAAGAAACTGGTAGCATGCTTTTCCTTTGACAAAACTTTTCTTAAATATGAGGAGGCTATAATCAAATAATTGGGTTTTGTGTTTGTAATTTATTATCACATAAACAAAACATATAATAATGTACAAAAGAACAACAAAATAAAATCGATATAGTCATTATCCAAATTGAATAATAAAACATTTTCAATACAGTTGAAAACACTGATGTACTCTTCCAGAATTGAATCTTTCTCCTTGTTCTGGGTGAACTAGTACCCTGATTCTAGGCTTTTAATTTTATTCCACTGGGCTGTTTGTCTATACCTGTGCCTATAGTATATTGTTATACTGTCTATATTTTTATATTAAACCTAGATACTTGGCATTTAAATCATCTAATTATCTTCTTTTTCCCCAAAATTTTGGCTATTTTGGGTACTTAAATTATGTTTTTGTATAAGTTTAATAAATTTTATTGGAAATCCTTTTGAGAGTATGTTTGGAACTTCATTGAAGCTATAGTTTGCAGAAAATTGACACCTTTATGATATATTAAGACATTGTATACATGATATGTTAGGTCTATTTATTGATGACTTCTTCCTTAAAGGAAATGTGTGCCATTTTAGACTTATTTCTAGGTACTAAATACTTTTATTGTTACTATAAACAGTATTTGTTTTTTCATTACAATTATTTTTAAAATATATGTTGCAGAGTATAGTAATAAAATTGGTTTTATATTGTGCTCATATTCAGAAACTTGTTAAATTCCTTCATTAAATCTAAAAAATTGAGTTCAAAAAATCCTGGGTTTTTAAAAATGTGAACAATAAGCAATCATATTATCTATACATAATGGTAAGTTAGAATATTTTAAAATATTGAAACAGCTTGCATTCCTGAAGTAAATTCATCTTGGTCATGATGTACATAATTTTTAGTACTTTACTGGATTTTACCAGCCAATATTGTTTTAAGTATTTATATACACATGAAAATGAAATTTGCATGGAATATTGTTTTTAACTGCCTTTGAACAATTATAGTACTAAAACCATTCTAGATTCTTTAAATTATTTAGGAAATATATTTTTCCCTATTCTCAGGGAATTTGTATAATATTGAAATTTTATTTTCCATGAAATCTTGGTGGAATTTACCTGTAAACCTAGATTGTTACTTTTAATGAGTTAGCTTCTGGATAATAATTTAATTTCTTAAGTGATTATAATTTTGGCTTGTTTTGTCTTTTTTTTTTTTTGCGGTACACGGACCTCTCACTGTTGTGGCGTCTCCTGTTGCGGAGCACAGGCTCCGGACGCGCAGGCTCAGCGGCCATGGCTCACGGGCCCAGCCACTCCCTGGCATGTGGGATCTTCCCGGACCGGGGAATGAACCCGTGTCCCCTGCATCGGCAGGCGGACTCTCAACCACTGTGCCACCAGGGAAGCCCTGGTTTTGTCTTTCCTACATATCAGTTTTGTTGTTATATTTTTCAGAAATATGTCTGTAGTTATCACATTTCAAATTTATTATCATAGATTTTTTGGTATTACTCACTTGCTCTTAAAGATAACTCATATTGTCTGTAATTGTATCACCTTATATTTTTATACTATTTTTGCCTTCTACTTTTAAAAAAATCAATCTTGACAAATACTGGGTATTAACTAATCTTTGCCTACAATTAATTTTTGGCTTTTTGGATTACCTCTTCTACTTTTGCTTTCAATTTTTTTCCCCTTAATTCTAATGTCTTTGGATTAATTTTTTGTTCTTTCTCCAATTTTTTTGAGTTGGATGATTAGCTCATATACTTTATATTCCTTCTTCCTTTTTTACTATAAGCATTTAAGAACATATAATAATAATAAATAATATTTTATAAGGATTTTAAAATACCACCATAATTTTATTACACAAACCTTGGATTTAGTATCATTTTATAATTATTACTATCTATGTATATATTTTCAAATTTTTATTAATGTAACATCTTAATCTGTGAGTTATTTAATGAAAAAATATGCCATATATTTGGAGAGTTGTTTCTTAATTCAATATTAATTCCACTGTGTTGAGAAAATGTGGTTTGTTCCTTTTACATTATATTTATGGTCATTACTAATATTTAAAATTAGCTTTAATCATATTATCTTATGCTTTGTATTTGTCTTATTTTCCTTATTTTGCTTCTAAAATTTTTGGTCTTATTTTTATTTTCTTAAATTCCATTTTTTCTTTTCTTCTGGAAATTATATTGCTAATCACATTTCTTCAGTGTGTGTTTTTAACCTTCTATCATGCACACTCAACGTCTAACAGTAATCATTGTATCTTTCTCTTCCCAAGCAATCTGCGGATCTTAGAACACTGTAACTCCAGTTCCATCTATCTTGCTTAAAATTTGTTTTCTAATACTTCAGGAAAATATGTTTTTAATTCCAAAAATAAAACATTGTTTGTCTTGCTGTGGTCAATTATTTTCAATTTAAAACCTATTTACTAATTTATTTCTCATCATTTTTCCCCCATCTCAGACCTTTATTCTAATATCATTTTTCTTCTTTCTAAAGTGTTTCCCTAAAGGTTCCTTTTATGCCCATCTGTTAGTGGTAAACTTTCTCAGTTTTTATCCAGTAATGTTTTTGTTTGGTTTCTGAATGATTATTTAGCTCTGTGTAGAATTTTAGGTTTATAGTAATTTTCTTTCAGTAATTTGAAATTATTATTTCAGTGTCTTCTGGCTTCTACTCTGCTGTTGAGAAGAGTAATCGTTCCTTTCTTGTAGCTTATCTCTTTCCCTCTCTCTCTGTCTTAGGTTTTCTTTTCTAAATTTAAGATTGTTCATTCTGATGTCCTGCAGTTTCACTATACTAGGTTTAATTATAGATTTTTTTATACATATACCACCTGTGTTTTTATGGCTCCACTTCAGATCCAATTTCTAGGTCTCTTATACTCTGTTCATTTCTAATTTTCCATTTAGCCTAATGAGATCATATTTTATAAATCTATATGTTCTAATTAGTTATTTTTCAAATCAGCCTGTTTACTAAGCTTTATTGACTTATCTCTTGTACAGGTATTTCTTCACAATTTAAAAACATAATTAGCTCATTACCCAGATCTGTTTAGTTAAATCAGTTTGACAAATATGTACTGTCATGGTACACCACAACCACAATCAAGATTTGAAACATTTTTGTCACCTAAAAAGTCAGCTTATGTTCCTTTCAAGTCAATTTCCTCCTTCCACTAACTGTCAGTGGCCACTACTGATATGATTCCTGTCTCTATAAGTTTGCCTTTTTAAATGTCATACAAATGGAATTCTACATTATGTTATCTTCTGTGTCCAACTTCTTTCCTGTAATTTTGAGATTCATTCATACTGTTGCATGTGTCTGTAGTTCAGTGCTTTAAGTATCTGGAGAGTATTTCATTGCATGGACTTACTGTGTTTATCTTTTTACCTATTGATGAGCATTTGAGATATTCCTGGTTTGGGGTTAATATTAATAAAGCTACTGTAAACATTTGTGTGTAGATCATTGTGTGGGAAAAATATGTTTTTATTGCTCTTTGGAAAGCCTGTATTCAGGGAATAGGATTGCTGTATCATGTGATAAGTGTATGTTCAATTTCACAAAAACCTACCAAACTGTTATTCAAAAGAAAAGCCACACCGTTTTGCTTTCCCAATTGCTATACATCCATACCACATTTGATTCTGTCAACCATTTTAACTTTGGCCTTTTTGTGTGTGTATAGTGATATCTTATCTTGATATTAATGTCATTTCAGTTATGACTTAAGATATTAAGCATAGGGCTTCCCTGGTGGCGCAGTGGTTGAGAGTCCGCCTGCCGATGCAGGGGATACGGGTTCGTGCCCCGGTCCAGGAAGATCCCACATGCCACAGAGTGGCTGGGTCCGTGAGCCATGGCTGCTGAGCCTGCACGTCCGGAGCCTCTGCTCCACAATGGGAGAGGCCACAACAGTGAGAGGCCCGTGTACTGCAAAAAAAAAAAAAAAAAGATATTAAGCATATTTTCACAGGCTTACTTTCCATTCTTGTACCTTCTTTGGTGAAGTATTCATTCAAATATTTTCCCATTTCTTAAGATTATCTTATTATTGATTTGTAAGTGTTCTTTATTTATTATGGATAAAGGTCCTATGTCAGTTATACATTTTGAAAATATTTTCTCCCAGTCTCTGGGTTGTCTTCACATTTTCCTAACTGTGTTTTTGGATGAGCAGTGCTTTAAACTTTGAAGCCAGGTAACTTATGAATGCCTTATCTAACAAATCTTTGCCTGTCATATTATCACAAAGATTTCTTCTATGTTTAATTTTTTTTTGCAAATATTTTACCTTGTTTAGGTATCAGAGTAATGAAGGTCCCATAAAATGCATAAGAAAGATTTACCTCCTTTTAAAAATTTTTTTGGAAGGGTTTGTGTTGAATTGGCATTATTCCTTAAATATTTGGTAGAATTAATCAGTGAAGTCATCTTCACCAGGATCTTTGTGAGAAAGATTTTAACTAAGAAATCAATTTCTGTACAGGATATAAAGTTTTCTATTTCTTTTTAAGTAAAGTTTGGTCATTTGAGTTTTACAAGGAATCTATCAATTTCATCAAAATTATCAAGTTTATTGGAAAAAAATTTTATAATAGTCTATTATTATCCTTTTAATGTCTTTAGTACATGTACTATGCTCAGTTCTTTATTCCTCCCTCAATTACTGAGAAAAAATTGAAGTCTTCAACTATTCCTATGGATTTTTCTATTTCTTCTTTTAGTTTTATCAGCTTTTGCTTTAGATATTCTGAATCGTTATTATTTGCTTCACTTGTATTAAGATTGTTATGTTCTTCTGGTGACGATCTCTACATCATTATGGAATGTCCCATTTTATCTTTGGGAATATTTCTTGTTCTAACGTTTTTTCCTTGTTTGAAGCTAATAGAGCCTCGCCAGCTTTCTTTTGCTTAGAATTTGCATGATATGTCTTTTCCCATCTTTTTACTTTTATGTATATCTTTCCCTTTAAAGTAGATTTAGTATAGAAAAATCTAGTTGGATATTGCTTTTATATCCAATATTATTGTGTTGCCTTGTAATTAGAGAGTTTAGACCTTTCATATTAATAGAATTCTTGATAATGGCTGGGGATTTGTTTTCTGTTTATTCTAAATGTATTTATTTCTTCTGCACGTGTTTTCTTCCTTTTTTGAATTAACTGAATGCATTTTACCATTCATCCTGATCTCAACTATTGGTTTATTCATGCAGCATTTTGTTTCATTATTATTTTTCATTTGTTGATCCCTATGGTTTACAATATACGTCGCTAACTTATCTCAGGCTACATACACATATACCTCCTCATGTAGAGTATAAGAAACTTCCAAATGTACACATTTCCTTTTTGCCATACCTCTTCTTTTTTAAATTCTACATATTGTAAACACAGCAAAGTCTTGCTGCTATTAATTTTTTAGATACTCATTTTTCTTTTAAAGAGATTACAAATAAGAAAAATGTCTTTTATGTTTACCCACATATTTATTATTTATGGTGCTTTTTTTTTTAAAGTTTTCTATCTGGTATCATACTCTTTCTGAAGAACTATATTATAATCTTCTTGCAGTATAGATCTGCTGGCAATGATATCACTCAAGTTTGATTTTTGGAAAAGGCTTTACTTTTACATTTGAAAGATATTTTCACATGATATGGTGAAAGATTATATGTTTTTAGGTTTTTCATTCAGAGCTTTGAATGTGTGGCTCTATTGTCTTCTGATTTGCATAGTTTCTGATGACAAGCCTGCTATTTTTCTCATCTTTGTTTCTATGTATCTACATTTTTATTATTTCATCTCGGATGTCATCCGCATATTTCTCTTTATCTTTAATTTCTAGTAGTTTGACTTCAGTAAGCTTGATGTTTTGAAAATTCTGCTAGCGGTTCTTAATATTTTTGGTTTTGTGGTTTGTTCCTTTTTATTAATTCTGTAAATTTCTTGTCCCCTGTATCTTCAATATTTCTTCTCCCATTTTCTCCATCTTCTTTTGAAATTCCAATTAAATGTAGATTACACCTTTGGACAGAGATTTTAGATTGTTTTTCTTATTTCTTCTTTCTCTCTCTGTTTCATTTGGAAAATTTCTATTGATTTGTCTTCAATTTCGTCAGTTTTTTCCTCTGCTGTGTCTTGTTTTTCAGCATGCGTGTCAAAGAAATTCTTTATCTCTGGCATTATCTTTTCTAACATGTCCACCTTTTAATAGTTTCTCTCTCTCAATGCTTAAAGTCCCCATCTGTACAGGAATAATTTTCCCACAGTAGACCATTGTTGCTTACTATTGCAAAGCTTCAATGGGGAAGGGATTTTGGTTTCCTTGTTTGCTTGTGTGTGTGTGTGTGTGTGTGTGTGTGTGTGTGCATGCATGTGTGTGGAAGTATGCTCCTGTCCATCCTTGGTCATTGTCAGGTTCGTCCTTTTGCATCTAAGCTTCAGAAGTAGGGCTTTCTCACTATTCCATCCCCTCCTCCACAAGGTTACAAAACCGTGGTTGGTGTCAGTGGGAGTTTTGAACGCAAGTTACCTTTTTGTCCCTCTCCACTCTCAGCCAGACGCTCTTCTGTTTCAATGCAGGATTGTGTTCATGAGTGGGTTTCCTCTGCTTCCCTTGGTAGCAGGTAAATTTTATTTTGTGTACTTGCAGCACAGAGATGTCAGGTTTTCCTCCCTCTTTCAGCAGCTGCTGACCATTTTTTTTGAGACTATGAGGCAGGAGCACTTCCTGGTTTTCTCCAGCAGTAAATGGTAGCTACTTGCTATGATACAGAGGTTCACATGTGTACAGTTCTGTTCTGTCTCTCAGCAGTGGCTGGTCACCATCTATATGCATATGCAGTGGAGAGCGGGTCTTCAAGCTTTCTCACAAGCACCCAGTGGTGGCTGTAGAAAAAAGCTGTCATGTAGGTTTCCCTCCCTTTATGTCTGGGATTCCCACAGATTCTAAACTGTCACACAGGCACATACTCAGCCTTTAGAAATTCGATAATGTTGAAGAATTTTTGTTGCCTGATATTATGGTTGCTACCACTTCCTCTCATGCTCCACAAAGATGAAACAATTTATATGTCCCTTTTGTCCTCTGAGAGGCTTGTCATGTATTGGGATTAAGTTTACTTTATTGCTTTATGACTTTAGGTCTCTGATGGGTTAAAAAAGTTATAATTTTATGGTTTATCTGGTTGCTACCCATTGTTATGGTGAGGACAATATTTTATTGCAGTTTTCTACATGCTATGTAAAAGTGGAACCAGGCAATATCACTTTTATAGTGTAGAAGTACAATAATACCAAAATGGCAACTATTCTAAGGAAATTGCCTCACATTAAAAGTGACGGCTTGACACAGTTTCACATTTTTAGTCTCTTCAAAATAAATCTGGTATAAGAATTGTTCTGTTAGAGATACCTCCAGTTAAACTCCTTTTGAGTTTGATATCATCAACTTTTTCTAACTTCCTTTGGTTTTGTTCATTCCATACTGGGGATTGTGAGTTTTTAAATCTGTTCTCTTGACCTCTCTGTTCTTGCTTCTTTCTTTTTGCTTAAATTTTAAATTTCAGCTACCCATTCATATCAATTTATTACTAAAATATCCTCTAATTGTCGTGCTGAATTAAACCTTGGTGCTTACTAGCATGCGTATCTTAGATGAACGCCACAGTTTCTCATGAAAACAAAGCTCAGAGTAAACATAAAAAGCATATGTTCCATCTAAGCCTCTCCATTGATTCTGAAAAGTCCTGGGCATGAGATCCCATGATGATTTTCATCGCTAGTACAATATGTTAAAATAGAATAAAAATGCTTATTTCATAAAGATCTCACAAATGCCATTTCTATACTAGAAATAGATGTTTGAAAACTAAAGAAAAAAGTTTCTGCACAACTTTAAAAATGGGAAAATGGAGTTAACTGATATTAGATTCAAAGGAACTGTAGATAATCTCTCATATGATATGCAAAAATGCATGGAGTTTTATGATGGAATTTATAATAATTAACAGAAGGACACATTTTAAAAATATATTTGCCATTTCTTTCTATTAAGAAATATTGGAATCTTAGCCTGCTGGGGCAATTTGTGTTTTGTCCTGATTTTGAGAAAGGAGGTGAGTATCTTCAAAAAATGGTATTCTTCTTGTATGACACTAACTTCTTACATAGTCATGCTTAACTTGATGTCAGCTAAAAGTTATTTGTAAATAAACAATTATTTAATTACTGTCTTCTTCATTTTATTCCATTAGCATTCCATTAGAAATATAATTCATAAACGCATTCACTGGTACTTTTAAATACTACATGAAGATTCAACAATATTACTTGAATTGTCAGGTATTAAGCAATTTTTCCAGCTTTTTAATTTAACTTTTGTTATGGTAAGTCCTTTCCTTTATCTTATACCTGTTTACAAATGTGTTTAAAAAGGAGAGACAGCACTGGGTATTCAGGAATATCTTTGAGGTGTTTATGTTTATAAAACCAATCGTTCATTTGTTACACATTTAAAATTTTTTATTTACTTTTAATTTTTAGGGGTGTACTGACGTAAGAAACAACAATGATGATTTAACTAATGCTATCTTCAAACAATGAACATTTGCAGAGGGAATAAATGTGGAAATTAACTTAGGTTTTTAATATATTTGCATGGAAACATTCTATTTCTGGAAATGTCTTTATTGTTTTAAATGGCAAAGTAAATTTTTGTGAACTATATGAATTAAAACAGTTTAGTCAATTCAACATTGTATGAGATTTAACTAAATATAAAAGTCTCAGAATAAAATCTCATTTGGGTCATGATGACATAAAAACTACACAATATTTGACAAATCATGTGAACTTTTATTATTAGTGATGCAGCTATTCTATAAAACAACCTGGCCCACGAGGTTAAGGAAAACAAGTAAACTGATACTACCCAAAGAGATGTACATTTTTTATTTGGCTGTCATCGTATAACATTTATTTTAATGGCAAGTGTATAAAAACATGAGTATAAGTCCTTTTTCTACAATCTGATGTATCCCCCTACCCTAAGTGCAAGTTTGCACATGAGAAGACCCATAACAGAAAACACATCGTGCTCTTGAGCACAAGAAGACTTTCTCCTGACCTCTCTTCCTACGTTAGAGATGCTGTCATTCGCAGTGTTTTGTCTATTTTGTTTAGTTTTTATCATCTTTAGCTTTTACCTTACTCCTAAAATTGAGTATTATGACAATCCTTTGCACATCAGCAATTACTAAAGCAAATTTTTCTTCCCTTAAAAAAGTTTATATTGCATTGCACTTAGGGATACAAACATTTTCAAACATTGTACAGTGATGCCTCATGTACCATCAGTCACACAGTTGAGTTGCAGTTGTTCTGCATCCTCCCCAGTATTTGATATTGGCAATTTTATTTTTTACTTAATAGTAAATATCCTAGTAGATGTTTAGAAGGATCTTATTTTAATTTGCATTTCCTTAGTGCTAACGTTGTAGAATATTTTTATATGATTAGTCATCATTACTATACCTTCTCTGGTGAAGTATCTATTTAATTTATTTAATTAGGTTCTTTGTTTTTCTATTGTTGAATTTGAGAGTTCTTCATATATTTTACATACAAGTCTTATATCAGAAATGTGATTTGCAAACTTTCTGTCTAATTAAATATCTTACAATAATTTAATCAAATATACTGAGAACTAAACCTTAAATCCAGTCTTTAAAACAATGAAATTTTTGCTCACTGCAAAAGTGAGAGGAACAATGGATCACATTTCCCATCTTCTCAGTAGAAATCCAGGCACTAATGAGAAAATTCAAATAGAACACACTTTATCATAGCTTCAATATCTGTTTTTCTCTGTATTTTTTTGGCAAGGGACAATTGCAAGAAAATAATAGTTTTCAGAGAGATTCAAAGGCTTTAGTTAATTAACTTCGTCTTCCTCATTTAGAATTGAAGTCGCTACAACTGGTGCCTACATCTCACTGAAAATCAGATGGACTGAAAGATGAGCTATCTGCTGTAATATAAAAGTGCCCTGTGCATTGCACATCTAATAACTCTTTTCATTCCCTCTGAGCTACCAATATCATTGGAACAGTTCCTTATAGGACACACAAATGTTATACCCATTCCTTCTAATATCATCATCAGTGTTTTCATTTTATTCTTTGCAATTGTGTAGTTCCTATGTTTTTCAAGGTCTAATTCTGCATAAGTTTATGAATACTGGAATGATAAAATGGCAGAGAGATGTAACCTCAGAGATATTCAGATTTCCTTCTTTCCTTTGATGGGAGAGGAAACAGACCCTAGTAGGGGAATGCATTGCCTGAAATCAGAAACAGGTATCTGGCATCATTATCTGATTTTGTTTCATTCCAACATACAAAGCTTTCTAAATAATTTTCAATGATCCCCAACAGATAGAAATTGTTGGCATGACTTGTCATAAGTGGCCCCAGGAAGTGAGAATATACTAAAAACGTACAGGGTGTCAGTAGAGACTGGACCTTTAGATTTTTGTAGCTGGAAAGTTGCCAGTTAAAAAGTTTCAAGCAGCTTCTGCCTTACTGGTCATGGGTTGGCATTGTACTTTGAGGAAGTTGACTCCTTGTTTTGGGAAGACAGAATTGAGTGTTCCTTTTGGCTGTGAAGATTTAAGCATATCTTAAACTTGTCGGGGACCTGGGTTTATGAACTGTCCGTGCACATGGCAAATGGCCCTCCAACCCAACATTTGCCTCTTGTTTCACACAGGTATGTACCCGAGAGCAACAGACTCATGTGGGAGCAGAGTGACCCTGCCACTGATGTCTTCTCCTTGTGACGAAAAGATACTAGGACACACCTAAGGGCCAGTAGCTCCAATGAAGACCATATGAGAGGGAAGGAAAACCAGAGAACCGATAGGAAAAATTCCTTAAGAGAAAGAGGAAACCAGGAACAGGCCAGGGAGAGGGAAACTGGTTCTTTGTACTTTTTTGCTTTATTGATGCTGGACCCCATCACTACTTGACCTTGCTGTGTTTGGAAATGTTCTGGAGAAAATGCTGTGTCCAGGTATACTGAAAGTACCCTGTGCAGCGCTAAAAACTGTGAAGTTTGCTTCCCATGCTGTTTTGCTGTAGGACACACCTAACTGAACATGGATTTGAGAGGAAAATGCTCTCACTCTGAGTCTGGGCGAGCTGGCAGCATCTGCAGAGGTGATCAGGTAGAGAGCAGGGCATATTGTCAGCAAGAGCCAGCCGGCAGCTGGCCAGACCCTGCCTGAGGAAGACCCCCAGCTTCAACATGGCTGTCATGACCTCATGGTCCATAGCGCAGTGTCATGTGAGTGGGAGAAATGGTAGTGGAGGCCAGCCGCGTGGTTTGCTGAGCTCAGTCATTGTGGAGCCCACCTAGCTCCTGCTTCACTGACTGACATTGGCTGGTACTCAAAAATGAATTCATGAACAAGTTTAAGCAATCCTTGTGATCTGGGAAAGGAAGATCCTGGATAAAAACTGGATTTCCAGCTCATTTATAAGATGAGAACGATTATCATAATAGTTTTAGTTCTTAAGAGAAAAGTGATTTTATTGCCTTTTCACCTTGGGTTATAAAGCCTGAGATGTATATTATACAGCACAATGCATCTTCTCATATAATAATTTTTCTTATGACATCTTTACCACAGGTAAACAACAGCACACACACAGGCTGCCCCCGATGCAGAAGAAGCTTTTTCTTCAGCACAGATACCTGTAAAAATTGGAAATTTGGAAACAAATCAGAAGCAGATAGCTATGGAGCCTGCCTCATGCAAGCTATGTATGTGCTTAGGGTAAATGAACGTACGGAAGACACCAGTTCCTGCTCTGGTGGAGACCGTTTTATTGTGCACAAACATTTACTGCTCTTTCTATGGGTGGATCACACTTCCCACTCCACCGTGGGTGGTTTACTGTGAACTCCTCTCCATGGCATCTGAGGTCAGGGTAGTGTGATCAGCAATGAGTCGCCATTAGTTTCCATCTCTGGCTGACATTAGTGAGCACAGTCTCCTTACTTGATTTTCCTGCAGGAAAAGAAACATGGGTTGAAAGATGCTGAGGTGTTTGTGCTCCTCGTTTCCACAGCGTTTCCTGAGGCACTCTCAAAGTGGAGATGACATTTTAGCAGATATACACATGACAGTGAGGAAATGAAAAGTTAAATATGAATAAAAGAGAAGTTGATCAGGGTAACGGGGACTAAAAATGGGGCAGGAGAAAAGCGGGTTTGCAATTTCAAATAAGGGGCAATCATGGTAGGCCTCATAAGAAGATTAGGTTGAGTAAAACTTTTTCTTCTAGGGTTTAAGTAGAACTGTGTTACCCCCATCCCTAAATTTTTGGTTATACCATCACATTTTAATAACTCAGTGTTCTATTTTTCTCCTCATATTTGCCTATCCATTTTGTCCAAATCAAATACATGTTGGACACCTACCAAGTGTCCAGCTGAGGATGCACCAGGCTTTGGGGATGATGGATGAGACAGACAGGAATCCTGTGGTCCCAGCTGAGGGTCAGAAGCTGGCACAGCTGTTCTCAGGTGGGCTCCATTCCATGGGATGCTGAGGTCTGTTTCCAATCTCTATTCACTCAGGGACTCTGACAACTGCTGGCAGTCTGTGTCCCCCATCACCATCTGGTCCTCAAGATGTAATTTTTAATTGAATAAAACAACCCCGTGGTGACTAGGCAACAGTCACCCTGGCCTTGCTCTAGTGAGTCTGAGCATAGGACCTGCTCTGCCTTTCAGTCCTGTCTCAATCAGCCGCATCTAAAAATAGGCCTTCAACATCTGCCCTGCAATTCGTTACTAGTCACGTTCTTATTCACAGTTCACACCTACAAAACCATGTGGAAAAGAATAGCAAAGTGCTCCAATGTTCCAGAAGTAAACTTCATTTTCCTTCCTGTATGCATTCTGCTTGGTGGCAGAAGCATAATCTCAGTTTAGTCCCTTCTCTTGGGGTTTCATATAATCATTTCTCTGTCCCCCGGGCAGGCTGGGACCCTGGGAATCTCCTGAGGCTCTTTCAGGCTTGTTGACTAAGTCACTAGCCAACAGGCACAGCTGCCTCCAGGAGCAAGACAGGTCACGTGGGCATGTGAGGTAGTAGGGATGGGTGATGATGATGCCGGGAGTGAGGGGACAGAGTGAGAAGGAGACTGCGAACCTGAACGGGGTCAAAATCAAGATTAAACACGATCATTGCTAGTATATAAAAACACAGTTGATACTGTAAATTGATCTTGGATCCTGCCACAATGCTGAACCCCATTATTAGTTCCAATAGTTGTTTGTGTTTGTTTATATGTATGTATTTCTTTGGATTTTCTGTATCCAAAATTATACAAATAAAAATAGTTTTATTATTTTTTACATTCCTTAAAAAAAAATCAAGATTAAACAAACAGATACTTTCAGCCCAGGGGCTGAAACCAGGAATGCTGGCCCCTCCTGACAACAAAACCATTTCTGCTTTGAGTCTTGCTATGTGTTCAGAACCCTTCTCTGAGGAAGGGCCCACAAGGTCCATCAGAGCTACAATTCCTGGACTGACCTGGGCTCCCTCCCTCTCATCCCTTCCCTCAGGGTTCAGTCTGGTTGGAGACACCAGGATGCTGGGCCATCTCTCAAGCATTTTAGGATCTGCACACTTCTAACTCCCCTTCAGACTTTCCTCCTTGTGTGTATGAGGGTGGTAGGGTACAGCAGGGAGCCTTGTGGGCAGCCCTGACCTGACTATAGATCTAACTCCTAAAATGTGTACCCAAATCTGACAGTCAAAGACCAGTACTCATCTCCATAATTCTCTCTGAATTTCTGCCTATTCTTCCCTTCCCCAAGGAAATGAATGCAGAATTCCCCACTCAGATTTTACAAAGTGTGAGACAAGTATCATGTGTGATACTAAACAGCTTCAGAAGGGATTCAGACTCAAGGCATTAAGTAGCATCCAATCACATTGAGGAAAAATCATTCTTTTTAAATTCTCTATCGTTCCTGATTACATCAAAGAGAAAAATGTTCTCTCGGTACCCTTATGCTCAAAAAATCACCCTGATACACACACTACCACTCTTTTTAACAGAGGTTAGGGGCATGCTCAGGCTTTCCCGGGGAATAGAATTTAGACAGAACTTAATAGGTTCAACTTTGTTTTCATTTTGTGTATTTTATGCTTAACTTCTCCTTACAGCAATATGAGATGTGCTTACCCTTTCAGTTTGGGTTATAAAGTTTCCTTTTTGAAATAATTTTCCATGAAATTATTTATTAAAAAATACATTGGATGTAGAAAACAAACTTATGGTTACCAGGGGATGGGGGGGAGGGATAAATTGAGAGATTGGAACTGACATGTACACACTACTATATATAAAATAGATAACTAATAAGAACCTGCTGTAGAGCACAGGGAACTCTACTCAATACTCTGTAATGGCCTATATGGGAAAATAATCTAAAAAAAGAGTGGATACATGTATATGTATAACTGATTCATTTTGCTGTATATTTGAAACTAACACAACATTGTAAATCAACTATACTCCAGTAAAAAATTTTGAAAAAACATTTAAAATAAATTAAATAAAATATTCATGGATGTATTTACATGCTTTGCAACACCATATTATTTTCTGGGTTATAGTGTTATATTTGTTAAACATCAAAATGAACTTACAAGAAAAATATAGGGAAAAAATACATCAGTAAGAGTATAGACTGTTCAACAAGATGGTAAAAACTAATGTATGTGAGGAGGAAACGACTAATGTTTGGGCAATGCTGCCCCAACTGCCTACCTTGGGGAAGGTAAGCAATAAAAGGAACTTCAGGAATCTATACCTCCAACAGCATTTCAGAATAGTACCTCTCCACAAGAATAAAAGCAAATTTCCTTTCTTTGAGAAGGAAATATTTTAAACTATTAAGACTTTCAAAAAATTCTTTTTTTGTTATTCAGAAAACTTTTGCTTATCCTTGGCCAGCTCCTCCACAAATTTTCTCAGAGATTGTTCCAAACCTTCAACATTTGCTTCAAACTCACCTTACAATTCATTTTAACCCAGTCCTAACCGACTCTTCCATCATTAAGGAAAACAGAGCTGGCCAGACCTGGTGTCCCCCAACTTCCCCTACTCAAAATGACAGTACATATACCTGTCCAGCCCTTCCACCAGTCTAACACAGAGATTCTTTCTTCTTTCCCTTCCCCCAGTATTTGATTTCACGGTTGCTAGGAAGTTAATTAATTAAATATTCTCTCATTCTTTTAGCTTTTTATCCTGTCTCTGCCTCTTGGTTATTTTCCATCAGTCCATGCTTATATTCCAATAACCGTTATCCTGGTGGATGCCTTCCTGTGATGGTGCAGAATAATGACCTGATTTCCCCCTCTCCTGCTCCGTCTAGCTTCCTAGAAGGTTTATCTGTATCCACTCTCTCGCCTCCCTGAAAAGGCATTTTTACAAAATTAGGGATGGTGAGAAACATTAATATAGAATCTACAGGAAGACATACATGCAGAAAGACTTCATGGGGAAAACATTGGAAAGATAATAACTATATACCTATAAACACTCACACTGGTAAACAAGAAACATGTCAGACTGATTCAGAATTGCACATTAATAGTCTCTATACACAGAATAGAGGTTAAAATAGGAGGTTTGGGTTTATCTAGAAACAGATGCAATAGCTAAAATAAATGCTCAGTATTCACAATAAAGCCCTAGAGGTAAAGAATATAAAACAAAGCAAGACAAACAAAAAGCAAACAAAACAAGGTGGGAAGAATTTGACCTTTGATAGCCAGTTCTTCTGTGAATTGAATATTGATTCACTGAAAATACCAGAAAATATTTTTTAAATGTTCCTGCTATTAGCTGTGTGACAGGAAAATCTTCCTAAATTATCTGAATCTTTTTTGTCTTAAATAAAAAAAAAATCTCCTTTATGGATAAGTTCTCAGGGATACATAAGAACATATATATCATGTACTGTCAGAAAGCTTCACTCAAAATTAACGCTTACTGTAGTTTAATGATGGAGAGTGAAAAGAAAAATCAGAAATCTCATACTTTTCAAAACTAATTTGGCAAAAAAAACCTTTGCATTTAATATAGAGGGTAGCAAACTTTTTCTGTAAAGAGCCAGATAGAAATATTTTTGGCTTTGAAGGCTATATGGTCAGTCATAATTATACTATTCTGCCATTGTAGGACAAGAGTAGCCAGTGTGTATATGAACAGGCATGGCTGTGTTCCAATAAAACTTTTATTTACAAACCAGGCCAAGCGCCAGATTTGGCCTTCAGGCTATAGTTTTCAAACCTCTGATTTAGTAGATTAGGAGGTACAAATGTGATTCAGACTTTTTGCAAGAGATATTCTTACATTCTCTTTCTTTTGGTTTAATAAAACTTAACATCCAATTGGTAATTTTTTTTAGATAGGTTACTGCCTGTATTTTGGAAATAAAGTCACATGCTCTTTCAGTATATTTCTAGAGAGAATCATGAGTTTAAGTGACTCCTATAAAAATCAGTTGTCTTTTGTTCCAAACGTTGTCTCTACATAAAGATTCAAAATCAATGAAAATTAAGGTCATACATGTTAGGAAAACAGAATTCTGGCCTTGACTGATCATCACTATTTTTCTCTAGGGAACTAAGAGCTGGAAAGAAAAGGAAAGATAGGCAAATTCCAATAATTTCATAGCTTGGAAAGGCAAATAGTTTATATTGATCAATAGTTTCAAAATCCAATAAGAAACATCCAGTAAGCCTTAAGTTAACATCCAGTGGTTAACTTAACCTTACATCATCTACCACAAAGAAACATTAAGTCTGTTATGTATTTTTTTCTGCTTATTTGCCACCAAAAGGAAAAAAAAAAGTAGTTTAAAACTTCTAATCTTTGAGTTTGCTACCCTATTCTCTCATTTTTTATGTATCATCTTTCATTTAATATTTTATTTTGTTTTGTTTATCTTTTATTCTAAGAAAACATTGCTTACCTCTCTGACTCTGGAATTCAAGTCTTGTGCCTCTGACCTGTAGCACATATATGTGATGAAACACGTCATTTTTTCAGAGTAAAAAGCAGCCAAAAGGACCCTTCTATACTAGTTAGCTTTTAATAATTCCCCTTAGGACAATTCTCGTATGTTTCCTTCATACAGTTTCCTTCCACTACTCCATTTTTCCAGGAGGAAACCATCGACAATATTTTTTTTCCATCTAAGATATTTAGAGGCATTGTGCATATTATTCCCCACAAAGGACCTTCCAATTAGAATTTGTCACAATGGTTCCCTCTGAAATCTGTCAGGTTAAGGATTTCTTCTTTCTCAGAGTGAGAGTCTCAGGCTGACAGACAGTAGAACCACATCCATCGTGCATTTTTATTCCTCTTTGAGCCTTAACATTTAGGTCATCTATTTTTTCTTGTCTCTAGGGCTTTCCTTCTTAACCTCTCAGCAATAACTATATTCATGTTTTCTCTAGTACGTGTTACAACATCTCATTCCTTGAGATTTAAAGACCTTGAACCTTAATTTATTACAGAAATCCACATGAGCAAAGGAGGTCAGAGAATTTCCTCATTCATGTGAATAAATATAAGAATATTTGATGTTTATCTAAGGAGATGGAACTCCCTAAGAAAGACTAGATGATCCTGAGTCTCTTCTCCTAATAATGACACCAAACTCCTCCTTCTAATAGTAATTTTTGTTTTTAAATAACTTTAAGGTGTTTGCCCTCTTTTCAGTTATGTTTTAGGCTAGGGAAGTGGGCCAAAAATACTTTCATTCCCACAAATACACTCTTTAATGAAAATTTCCCATAGATCTAACTGTTCTCCTTTTGGATCCTGTTTCGAGGGTATTTTTTAAGGTGTGGTTTGTTCACTTAATTTTCACAAGGTGAAAAATCAACTTGGAATATAGGTTTTATGAATGTAAGTTACATTTTTTTTCCATATTTCTTCAATTCATGACTCATATCTCTTATTTTCCTTTTATTGACTTCTGTAATCAAACTAGTAGGTAACATTTAAAATATTTGTCTGACTATACTTTTTCTAAATGTTTTTCCTGTTTTTTTTTTTCTGGGTCAAGCCAGATACAAATACTGGATATGAATAGCTTTTGTGATAACAATAATCATTCCTTCTAACTTTTCACTGAGTCACTAAGAAGATTGAAAACTTGAAATCATATGTAAATTTTAGTGGCCTATTTAACTGGCCACACATTGCTTAAGGACAAAATATAAAATACAAGACCCCTGGACATTAAACGCTTGAAAATTCTAGGGCCAAAATAAGAAGATTCAAGAAGGAGTGTATATTTTAACGTCTCTGAGGTAATGAGCAAAATTACACTTGCTGTTAAAGACACAAATAGATAGTTTGCTCATGTGAGTAAAATGCTTACTCTCAGGGGAGAAGATGAATTTCAGAAAGCATCCTCCACTTCCTTTTCCTATTACTGTGAGCTTAATATATGGGGAATATTATTCTAGATATGAGAAATCATGCTCATCTTTATACAATAACCACAAGTGTGATACATTTTTATTACAGGATTATTAGATCAAGATATGAGAACTTGGATTGTGTTTTAAGAAATATATGAATTAATTTTAAATTGTAGTTTTAGGCTAAAATCCCAGAAATGAACAAAATAATCTAATCCACAGCAAATGTAAAACAACAACAACAAAAAAAAAAACGGTTTTAAAGTCAAATTGGGAAAACGCAAATGACAAAAAAAATCCATCATTTTAAATGAATATCTGACATCTTCATACATTTGAAAAAATTAGCCATACACTCATCTGGAAATTATCAATACTTTATCCAGCTTACCTAAAGTGTGCCTATCACAGTGCTTATTGAAATATTAGTGGAATAAATGGGCAGAATGTTTTGTGGATTTGTGTGCTTTGTGGATTTGTGTGCTTTGTGGATTTGTGTCCGCAACCTCCTCTTCACCAAATTAACTCTTAGCTAAGAATCCCCTCCCCCAAGTTCAGGAGTCTGAACTCATTTTTTGTGACAACCGACATCCACAAGCAAAATAAAGAGCATCTCAGAAACGCAGGACGAGCACCCAAACCACATTCCGAGGCAAAAAGTAACAAACCTTTGGCATTTGCTTCCCAGAAGGTGCCATTCCAGAGCCGAAGCTGCATTGCTTTCCTGGTGTTAATTTTCCAGATCTCCAATCTTTCATGTCATAGTTGATCGAATATGAATACATTTCTATAACTAGATTGCTTGGAACTTGCTCAAGATCGACCTGTGACCTTCATTTATGAAAAATGGATATGCTTGATTTCTGCACACTGACACTGAGAATGTTCAATTGATGCTTACATTATAAAGAACGTGCAAACAACACAAATGGAAATTAAACCCTTTTCACTATCTGTCTGCGTCTGAGCATTCATAAATTGAGATAAGTGTGAAAGAGCTGTCCTCAATCAATTTCAGCTCCACTCCCTGACCTGATTAAGCTATGTGTATCAATATACATTCCCTTAATTAAATGCGGTTGGGTGAGCATTAATGGTATTCAAAAGAGAAATAATGGGGACTCATATTCCTACCCATCATTTTGTTGGGGAAAATAATAGACTGATGAAGAGGAAAGTTGACAGAAGAAAAAGCTGTTCTGTACATTATCATAATTATCTCCTATGCTGAGTGATTTCAAAGCAAGACACTAAGAATGTCACTTGTTTTTGCTCAGCCATCTCTCACGAGGTCTAAGCATTACAGGAAGAGGCAGAGGCACTGCATCATTCTGAGAAATTCCGTCCTGCTTTTGGTGTGCTCACAATTCATTCCCTGCTTATTTTGACACTGCTGCAAACATTTCCAAGCCTTTTCTGACACTCCATGTAAGCCATACAAGAAAGTGACTTTATAAGGCTCAGCTTTCTTCCTAAAGCATTAAAAATAAATGGTCTCTCACTGGGCTGTTCAGCAAGATTCAATATGCGTCTCTCCTTTCTGATTGCTGTCTCATTTTCTTCTTTCCTGTCTTCTTTGTCCTCTGCAGAGCCAGCAGAATGTCTCCCACAGAAGACAGTCGTTGATGAGACTTTAGCCTGCAGGGACTCCGTGGTTTCCTGGGTGACTTTGCCGGGTGATTCTGATAGTGGTGGCCCTACACTGACTGCTGCTTTCATCCTGTGATATGCTGAGAATGTTGCTAATTAAAGGTTCTCACAGGGATAGCTTTTTACTCATTTTACTTCGGAGCCTAAAAGATCAAGAGCTGACAGACTAGAAGACTCACAGATTGGCTCAGAGGAGGCACGAGGAGACAAGCAGAATACAGCTTCTTGGGCTGGGGTTATAGTCATTCCACAGAAGATCTTACTGCAGCACCAGCTGATGTAGCTGCCTGTGGATTAAGCTGCCTTTGATACCATTTGCAATAAAGAGCTACCGTGTATGACAGGTAAGTCTTGAAGAGTAGGGAAGACTTACAAGGGAGTGAGAATTGATTACATATTAAAGTATTGGTATCAGAAAATGAGCCAGTTTGCCTGTGAATACAAGAAAAATGACAGATACCTGCTTCTCCTAACTCCTGGGAGTTAGGTCCTGGGGTAGAGAATTAGAGTCTAATGAAGCTTTAAGTTTACATCATGAATCCGCTGGCCTTGGTTGGTCCTGAATGCTGTTCTGACCAGAAAGACACTTGGGGGGTAGAACCAAGCACCTCGTTACTCACCATACATGTCTTTTAAGAAAATGGCCCAGTGTTCCTGGAGCTCCAGAATTAGGCATTTTCTTTCCCTTAGGGAAACTCAGAACTAAAGAAAACCCAGATTTTTGGTGAATAGACCAACTGACTTTGCTTAAACTGGTTTTAATTGACTGTGGATGATTTTTATCCCATTACTTTCTATGTTTCTGATAATGTCAGCTCAGGTGAAGAACACAGGGGAATGCAAAGACCATTATCCATAGTCTCTGTCATCCTTGAATCAACTTATTTCTTTCCAGTATTTTCAGTTTCAAGTTCTCTCTCTCTATTAGTGTTCCTTTCTATCAACTTTTAAATGCGTTCGAATCTCCTCATACTTAAAAAACAACAAAACCAATACATATCCAAAAGGAAAAGAGGAGGAAGGGAAGAAGAAAATAACCTCTGAGTTGACGTAATGCTGGTCTTTCTCTCTTTAGCTGTCTGTAGCCCTCTCCTCCTCTGCTCCACAGCAAAGCTTCTTAAGAGATCTGCCTACAATTGTCCTCTCCACATGATTACATCCCACTCACACTGAAATTTATCTTCTATGTCCACAATTCCACCAAAAGTGTTCTCACCGAATCACCAACAACACTGTGGTTAAATCCAAAAGACTCTTTCAGTCTTGATCTTATTCATCCTCAGCAGCATCCGAAACAGTCAGTCTCTCCCTCTAAGCATCTTAATTCCCATGATGCTTCACTCCCCCAGGGCTGGTCTCACTCATCTTTGGCCACTCCTCCAACTTCCCTTGCAGGCTTCTTGCCCTGGGCTGCCTCTAGCTATCAGTATTAATATCTGAGTGTTATCTCCTCTTTTTCACTCCCTGCATCCTCTCATACATATCCATGGTTCCAATGATCAATTTTATATTAATGATTCTTAAATCTTTATTACTAGCCCAGATTGCTTTTTTGAGGTCCCAATTTATTTGTCAAAATCCTCACTGGGTATCTGAATTTGGATACCTCACCTGTGCCAGAAGTTATGCATGTTAGGGAATAAACATAATTTTTCCCTAAAAATAAATTCTGCTTTCCTGTGGTTGAAATGACCATCAACTCAATTTTTGCAAACCAAAGCCCCAAGACTCAATTTTGACTTTCCTCTGTCCTCAACTGCCTACTTATCACCAAGTTCTCTGACTGTGCTTCTCTGCATTGGTCTACTCGTCTATATCCTCACTTTAGACTCCTTACATGAGCCAAGACCAATGTCATTTTCCATTAACATTACTGAAACTTCCTCCTTTTACACTCTCACTTTTCTGGATGCAGTCTTGCCCAATTTATACCCTCAGCTGCTCCTCTGAAACGCTTGCTCATTTGTGTCACTCCAGACTTCCTCTTTCCTCTCCAACCCAATCTCTGGCCACTTTCCTCTGCTTTGTACTTTCCGTACATCATGAATAATTCTTTCACATTTAGGTCTTTAGATTCTTCCTAAAAGATACTCTCCCTATATGTTGCCAAAATTATTCCTTCTCATTTTTCAGAATTGTATCTAAATTACATTTTTTTTCTAAGAAAATCTTAAAATCTCTGTAGCTCCACCGCAAACTAATATATTGACCTTTGCTATATACTGCTATGATTCCTTTAATATTTCTTAGTTTTATTATAAATATTTGCTTTATTGCCTATCAAATTGCTTAAAAGAAAGCAAGATCAGTGATTATTAACAAGCAGAATCATGTTTAGGGTTGAATATTTAGAGCTTCTTAAGAAAAACCTCCATTATTGTTAATTAAATTGACTCAGAGTGGTCTTTTCAGGCAAAGACTTTTCCACAGGGCTTTGGAAAAACAATCAGCAGCAATTGTTTACCATTGTGGATGCCTGAGCCTGCAATACCAGCTTGGGCAAAAAAGAGCCTGGAGAGAAAATGAAAAGATCTGTCAATTGAGATGTCCACCAAGGGCTTTGAAAAGCTGTGACTATTAGAGTTAATAAAGAATGTCAGAGTATTTCAGGATAAAGATCATTTTATAAAAATTAACTGTATTTATATACATTAGTGAACAACATGAAAGTAAAATTAGCAAAACATTCAATTCACAACATATTAAAAAATAAAATACTTGGATAATTTTAACCAAAAAGTTCATACTTGTGCTCTAAAGACTACAAACATGGTTGAATTTACAGAAGGTCTAAATAAATAAAAAGATATCTCATATTCACGAATCAGAAGACCTCATTGTTAAATGGCAATTCTCTCTCAAATTTACCTACAGTTCAATGCTGTTCCTACTGAATTCCCAGCTTGCTTTTTTCATAGAAGTTGACAAACTAATTCTATATGGAAGTACAATCACCTAGAATAGCTAAAACAATCTCAAAAAAGACAAAATTGGAGGACTCACAATTCTTGATTTCAAAACTTATTGTAAAGAACCTGTGGTCATTTCTCCAGTTCATGAGTATATAATTACAATAAATATACCAAACTGGTGGAAATCCCATATTGACTCCTTGACCTAGGTAGCAAGGAATATTTAGAAGTGTAAGTGGGCACCTCTAGAGCTTCTAAACCTCTCAAAATAATAAATCAAAAGCAATGTATTTTAGCCCATCAAAATATGTCTTATTTCAAAAAAGTTTTGCCGAAACTACCTATAGTGGATTATACTGTCAAGAGTTGAGATTCCTAACTACTTACAAGCAACTATCTCTGAGTAGTGGAATTAAAGTAAGATTATTTTATAGTTTTAACTTCTTTTTTAAAATTAATATATGTTCATTGTGTAAGAAAGGTAGTAAAATTTTAATGGTGTTTTCCTAAGTGAGCTTTGGAAAGCCCACTATAGTTGATTAGGGTCCAGTATTCCTTCTGGGATTGATTCTCTGGGTCTTTGATTTCTCCCTAAGAACCTTCCTTTTCTAAGCAAGTAACTGGGTAGGTTTCTTACCCTGCTTCCTACCCATAGTGATTATGGGGTCTTTTATGTATTTATAGTAAGACAGCAGGTGGAGCTAGAGCAGCTGGAAGCTGGCCAAGCCTCTCTCTCCCTCTGTCTCTCTCTTCAGGGAGTCTCAGGACTTTTCTAAATGGTTTTTCTGAACGAGCATATTTGGATTATCGTGTAGCTGAGTGGGTTCAGAGGAGTCAGACTTCCTACCATGTGATTTTAGGTCACCACAATGAGAATTCCAAACACCAGGGTAAATGTTGCACCCCCTTTCCTCAACAATACTACACCATCACTTCTACCATAAGCTATTAGTTTAAGTAAGTCATAAGCCCAGATTCAAAGATAAGTGACATAGACCCCTCCTCTTAATGGGAGGAGGGTCATGGTTACATTGTTGAATAGTTTATGGGATGGGATTTGTTATTGGGTTATTTTTTGAAAGGACAATGTACCACAGAAAGTAACATCATAGTATTAATTTTTTATATATGATCTTTCAACAATTAAATTGAATTCAGTGGAGTTTTAAGTGTTATTTAAGTGGAACATTGATGTGACTGTCTCTCAGTATATAATACAATTTTCAGTTCCATATCGGAGAGGGCAAACCCTCCAAATTGGGACCATTTGTAAAATGAAAAGGATGTTTACACAAATGTAACTTCAAGTCAAATTTCTTGAAGAGATATGTTAGAACCCTTAAAAGCTGGGTTAAGGAAATTAAACTCCAGGATTTTCAGAGATGGAGGTATATGGAAACATGTCTTGTCAGGTCATTTGCCTAAATTATAATTTAATATATGCTCCTGTCCCATCAAATGATAGTCAATACTATATCATATCAGTTATTGTCATCTACAAGTTAGAATGTCAAAACCTAATTTGGTGAATCTTTGGAGATAAAGAAAACAACCTAGAAATACTGTGGAAATGTAAATAGCTATGGGAAATCTTTAAGGACAGCAAATTCTTAAAAAGAAGCTCACCAAGTAAGATTAAGGCCATAGCAGTCCTCCTGTGATAGCTAAGATTATAGGTAGTAGAGAGCATAAGTGACATGTGATTATATTAATATAATTATTTTACTGCCAACTCAAAGTTCTTTTACTTTGCTATGAAATTATTGCTAGATGATGAACTAGTACATATTCTAACTTATTGTTTTTTTTTTGGGGGGGGGCAGTCAGAAGTAATTGCCAATGTAATGGGAAGTATCCAGTAATTGATTTCGAAATTTTCTCCTTTGCAGAATGCTCACTCTCTCCAAAAGTAGAGAGTAAGGCTTTTATTGATTAAACAGTTCAGGTTTGACCTTTCTGGCTGGGATTTTAAGATTGGTGCTCACAAGATCTTGCAGCAGCCCAAGGATATACATAGTTTGTTCATTCTGGAACCCCCTTATAATATGCCGAGGGAATTACCAGCCTATAATGACATGTAAATTAATTCCACATTCTGTGAGGTTCAAATAAAGTTCAGTGAGAAAGACTTCTCAGTACTTGTGATACTGAAATAAGCCCCACTCCATCATATAGATTCATAAATTTTTTACAATTTTTCATTATTTAAAATAAATAACACTCCCACTCTCTCCCAAGTGGTAATGGGCTTAAGACACATTCCCCAAATAAACTAAGATGACAAACAAAATCAATAATCCAATAAGGCTGGAGGAGTGCCAGGGCACTCCAGTTTCTTTTCGTGCCTGTTTCCCATTTTGTTTCTATAATCATTCAAGGTGTTTCCTTTAAGTTATGGAGCTCCACCAGCTGATAGTCTTGCTAATCCATTACCAGTCACCCTTTCTGTATGCCTGGTTCACTCTGAGAGTAGATCACAGCAACCCAGCTGACATTCAAGGATGTAGGTAGACCTTGTCTTAACCATTCTTATGCATAGCACTGATGCTGGTGGGAAATGTGGTAGAGAAAACATTTTAAACACAAACCTGTCAAGTATAAAACAGATGGAAGGTAAAGAAACTTATGCAGTCTCTAGGTGTTAAAATTATCCTTCCTCCTCCAAACCAAATGATTTTAACATTCTTATTTTTCTTATTTCTTCCATCTCCTTGTCTATCTCTTTGGGGAAAACCCACATCCGTGTGCCTTCAGAAAATCCACTCAGAGTTCTCCTAAAGATACACTTTTCCCTATTTAATTTTGATGAAATCAACCTCTTTTGTAATATTCAGTTATTTTAGACCTATGGCTTCATTCCTCTGAGGAACAGAGAATGAAAGGAACTCAACTTGTACAGGATATTAAAACTACACATCTATGAATCTAGTGCTTTAAGTATTGTGTGTGAACAGTGTGACTTTAAGAATATATAGCTACTGGACCATACCTGCTTCCATAAACATCATACTCAGACCTTAATTTACAAAGCTAAAGGGAATGCAGAAAAATTTAATGGAGCTCAAATAAAAGAAGTGCTACACATTTTAAAAGATTACAAAATCAGCATCTTTTTAGAAAAAATCTGAGTTTCATGAATGGGTACTTATGAGGGATCCAGATGCACCAAAATGACAATCTGTTATTACTTGAGCACATTTCCCTGATGTCTTTCTGAGCAGAAAGATACATGCAGAAAGTTACTCTTTAGACTTTCATTTGAATCATCATGAGATGCATATTTGAGACTGCTTATTTTTGTTTCATTTGTGATTTAGTTTTGCTTTTGAAATGTAAGCAAACAGTCATTGGATAAAATGAGTGATTTGGTGTCCAGCTATCTAACATGCACCCATAGTCAAACTTAGATGCCTTTTGTTGTTTGTACTTTAATAGCACTTCAAACACTGTTTCAGGAAAACAGAACCAATAGGAGATAGATAGATACATACATAGATAGATGATAGATAGATAGATAGATAGATAGATGAAGTATAGACAGAGATTTATGATGAGGGATTGGCTCATGCAATATGTAGGCTGAGAAGTCCCATGGGTCCTTGACTGCGAGCTGGAGGCCCAGGAAAGCCAATGGTGTGGCTCTAGTCCAAGCCCGAAAACCTGAGACCAAGGAGGGTGATGGTGTATGTCCCAGTCTGAGTCCAAAGGTCTAAGGACCAGAGTACCAGTGTCCCAGGACAGGAGAAGACCGATGGCCCAGCTAAAGCAGAGAGAACAAATTGGTCCTTCCTCTATCTTTTTTTTGTTCAAGCCCTCAGTGGATTGGATGTTGCCAACCCACTTGGTGAGGGCGATCTTTACTGAGTCTATAGATTTAAATGCTAATCTCTTCCCAAATCACTGTCACAGACACAACTAAAAAAGATATTTTACCAGCTATCTGGGCATCTCTTCACCCAGTGAAGATGACCCAAGAAAGTGACCATCACAGTACCTGTTCTTTCTCTATTTATTCCACTGTTTTTAACACAGGAATGGGCAAACTCTAGACACTAAAATGCACCTGGACAGGACCTATGTATTCAACTCTTCACTTATCCCACTGTGCTTAGCACAGTAATAGCACATTCCAAACCATAACGTTTACCTGAGCGAGTCCAACCATCATTCAGCCATTGACATGAATGTGTTGACACAAAGTATTTTCCTCAAAGCAATCCGTTTTTTTTTTTTTCTTGCATTCTTTAAAGAATTAAAGTGTTTTGCTTACATATCTATCAAGGTGGTTTTCTGTTCTCCAAATCTCTCTTCCGGTCCAACAATCACATGCTATAATGATTAGCACAATGACAGTTATTTTTCTGCTCAAAGACATACAATGACCCACTACTGCCTGTAATAATATAGAAATACTCAGCCTGGCTCTGAGGTGTTCTGCTATGTCCAATGAACTTAGCAACAGACACATAACCTTAAGTGTGCAACGACACATAGTTGACCAAAGACGTGGCCGAAGACCAAAAGATACCATTTACCATTCACAATACTAGAATACAATATGAATGATACCTCTGGGAGTTGTGTAATGTAGTGGCTAGTGCAACAGGGTACATTGTAATAAAATATACTGAGATAAAAATTTGGGAAGGAAAAGATTTGCACAGGTTTAATAATTCTACTTTGAACATATTAAATCCAAAGAAGCTATAAGATGGAAATGAAATTCAGTTGTTTCTCCTGATCTGACTCTGGACATCAATTCAGATTGATTTTATTTAAAGGTAATGGAATAGGTAAGATCGCTCAGTGAAAAGATGCAGAAGGAAAAAGAAGTGGTCCCATGACTGCATGCAAAAGAACTCCAAAATTTAGAGATAAAATAGAGAAGAAGAATCCAGAAAAGAAAGATAAGAAGGAATAACCAGGAAGGTACAAGGACAATATGGGGAATATTCCACCATAAAAGTCCAAAGATGAAAGGATTTCAGTAAGTCAATGGTTAACTAATTTTAAAGACATTGATATGTTGAATAGATGAGGAGAGAAAGTATTCATTGCCCTTGCTAATGTGAAGGATGAATGATGGAAGGCAACTATGGTGAGAATTTAAATCTTCTATGTGGCTAACTGCGTACATTAACATGATTTTAATATATCACTCTCTTCAACAACATGGCTTGGCTATTCCAGGAAACTTTTCCCAGGAAGATAAAAGTTGCAAATAACTTCACTGGTTATTCCATACATTTCTTGACAGATCCATCAACCTTCAAGAAAACATAGAATGAATCATACCCCAAGATTCTTTGAACTCTTTACCCCCAAAACTTGCCTTGCTCTGTTCACCGATCCTATTATATCATGATGCTTAGTTGATCTTAACAAAGATTCTACACTGAAAGACTACCACACAGCAAAGTGTCCGTGAATGTCCCAACTGTGGTCACCCCTCTCCCAGAGGTGTTCGTAAGTCTGAAGACAGTGTTCTTCCTTACGGTGGTTAGAAAAAGATTCAGCTTTGTTTGAGCAGTAGGTTGCTTTGGTGATATTTGGGGGACCCAGCAATTGACAATGGTAAACACAACAGGAAGAAAACAAAACTGTACAGATGCCTTGCAGAATAATGGGAGGTGAAAAGTAGAATCACTATGTATATACAACAATTTTGAATCACTTAACTATAAGAAGGTAGGTAGCTGGACAAAGATATAAGGTCAAGAAATGGGTTGTTTTATTTGATATTTTGGGGATGGGAAAACTAGAGCATATATGTTTACTGAAAGGAATAATCTTGAGGAGAGGTTAAAAATTGAAGATGCATAGAACAGAGGGCATTAAATAGGTACAGGGATGGAATCTGGGGCACATGAGTGAAGACAAGTTTTGATGAGAGAAAGGCACTTCCTTCATTACCCCAAGAGAAAGAGGACCAAAGCAGATGAATTATAGATTTGTTGGCTTAAAGGTAAAGAAATCTTTTGTTACTGTTTCTTCAACTGAGTTTAGGTCAAGGAATTCATGAGGAGAGTGTGGGGGAAGTTTTGAAAAGCCAAGAAGTATAAAAAAACCACTTCTAAAATATAAATGCAAGTGGGGCACTGTGGAGAACGTATATGAGGTCTGCAGTCAAGGTGGTGAAATAAATAAAGGCTAATAAAGCTGATGAGTGGTTTTTCAAAATGAACGGAAAACATTCTCATTGTTGACAGGAATAGAAAGTCTTCTGAGAGAAATGGAATATTTGGGCCACGATGTCAGGGAGAGCCTGACCAGAGGGACATCTACAGATTCCTAGGACAGCTGTGGCGGCACAATGCCCCCAATTAATTTTTTAACAGATTTCACTGAAAAATTACGAGTAAGGAATAGAGATTTCCCATATACCCTCCACCTCATAAAGGCACAGCCTCCCCAGTTATCAACATCCCCCATCAGAGGGTGCATTTGTTAGGGCTGATGAAACCTACACTGACATGTCATTAACACCCAAAGTTCATAGTTTACATTAGCGTTCACTATAGGTGTTGGACATTCTGTGGGTTTGGACAAATGCATAATGGCCTGTATCCACCATTATAATTATCATACAGAATAGTTCCATTGCCTTAAAATTCTTCTGTGCTTTGTCTATTTATTCCTCCCTCCTTCATCGTCCCTGGCAACAACTGATCTTTTCGATGTCTCCTTTTCCAGAATGTCATATAGTTGGAATTCTATACCATACAGCCCTTTCCTACTGGCTTCTTTCACTTACCCCTGATTAATTTCGAAGTAGCTGAAACAGACCAATTTATGTCCATCTTGAAAGCTTAAAATCAGTGAATAACAATACATCTTTTTTTGTTTTTTGAGAACTCAGAAAAATTTCAGGTATGTGTTTATGTTGATTATGATACCAGCATTCCTCTTTCTGTCCATATAATGATCTATATCTTCCATTGATTGTGGAGAGTTCATCTTTGGGACCTGCCAGGGGAATACTGCATAGCAAATATTTCAGAAATATTCTTTTACACTTTCCATTGGCTGCTTAAATTATACCCTCCATTGTAAAGTTCACTTTACTCAAATTTGCCAAAGCTGATGCAGTGTTTATGTTCAGGAGAAAAAAAACAGTAACCTGCTTTCTAAGCTCTTGTTCCAAATATTCTACAATTTAAGTATAGAACCTCGATATTAAAAAGCAGCGGTGATGTTTCATTTTGTGGGGCAGAAACATAGACTTGAAGCAATGATTTGAAGAACACGGTAAATTTAGACTTTTTAGTTGTCTTTCCTGGCATCCTTTTCCTATAATTTACTACCAATTAGATGATTCACTTCCTTCTGCATGGTTCCATGTCCCTTTAGAAATTTCTATAAAGAGTTCAATGATTTTTAATTGTGTTATATAAACCACCTTATGTCAGTGAAGCCTGTTTTGGTGGGTATTTCAGCTGTGAGGATATGGTCATTTGAATTCTACACTTGAAATATTTAATTTGGTGTGAACCAATTAAGTGTGACTGTTAAATATTTTATATCTTCTCTTTCTTTCTAGTTATTTTAAATACTGTACTCTAAAAGCACAATTTTGGGTATCTCTTGTTTGTAGTAACTCAAGAGGTCCTATCTTAAATCTCCCTGACATATCCTGTATATGAAAAAAGTTTGGCATTGCACACACATATATGCCATCACTCCACCAAACTGACACAGTCAAGAAATCCATCTGAGAGGCAGATTTGAAGAAAATTAACACATGCCCATAGAATGTCAATTAGCAGGGGAATAATAATTAGAATGATATAATTTTTAAATTATAGTGCATAAGAAAATAAAAGGAAACAAAAATTTTAGTTATTGAGGGTCATAAATATTAATTACAGCAAACTCTATACTTCGCTGTGGAACGAATTTTTCCAACTTTATTAACGCACTGCCTGAGGTTTTTGTGTTTGTTTTACACTCTTTTGCATAAGATTTAGTTCAGTAAGATGTTCACATTCCATAAATAAAGCCTATATGCATAACATTTCAAGTATAACATTACACAGGGCATTTATTCAGTTCTAGTGTAGTACAATTAAGACTCGTGGATATAGTAATTTTCATCACAATCACAGTAAGCCATTCCATTAACTTAGGAAAACAGAGCTCTGCTAAACATTCTGATTATTAACATGGAACAGAAGGTCCAGGATGATTGGATTCATCCTCTCAATTTTCTCACTTTTATTCTTTCCTATATTCTTTGTGTGACAGCTGTTGAACTTTGGCCAAAGTTTACCAGGTCTTCCTTTACAGCATATGCTGTTTTTAGTCACGGTGTTGGTTGAGGGAGATCAGGCGAACTCATTTTTGCAACCTTTATGAGAATTCATAGAGTCTCAGTCAGATTTTATATAAGTTTTTTTTCAGATCTACCAGGGAAAAACAAAATGACCTTGTCCTCTGATACGACACAATGAAAGGGTAAATCTGAAAAGCAAGAGTTTGTAGGAATGCCAACACTGAGAAACGACTTAAATGTTGGTATCTCACCCAAGGTCTGAGGATGGTTTTCCCTGAAATTTCCAGTTGCAAGTGACCACATGTTTTGCTAAAATCTTTTTTTTTCTTTTTTTTTTATGGAGACTTAAATTTCAGTCTCAATTGTATATTACAAAAGGAGAGTTCATTGGCTTATAAAAATATGACCACATATTTTAAACTCTTATGGGTACTAAATACTGTGGAACTCAAAAGATGCAGTCACTAATATTATGAAGTTTAAAACCTGGGTTTAAAAAAAGATGTACATATGATGAAAATTAATAAAAATATTAGATGAGGCAGTATTATATAAAAGAAACATACCATATTTGAAAGAAATCAGAGGCAGAGGAGACCCTCTTGACTGGAGTATTCAAAAAAGGTTTCAAGGGGCTTCCCTGGTGGCGCAGTGGTTGAGAGTCCGCCTGCCGATGCAGGGGACACGGCTTCGTGCCCCCGTCCGGGAGGATCCCACATGCCGCGGAGTTGCTGGGCCCGTGAGCCATGGCCACTGAGCCTGCGCGTCCGGAGGCTGTGCTCCGCAGCAGGAGAGATCACAACAGTGAGAGGCCCGCGTACCGCAAAAAACAAAACAAAACAAAAAAAGGTTTGCGTCAATAGGGAAGAGACCCAGAGAGGTCATTCTGCTGGGGGAAAGCATGCAAGCAGAGGTGAAAAAACAAAGCAAAACATAGAGCATGCTCTGTGGATAGGAAAGCAGGCCTGAGCAGATCTGAGAGTTCTTTGTGGAACTCACAGGCCAACAGTTTGAAAATGAGAATAGGACAGACCTGCTTTTCTAGTCTAAAAAGATTTGACTCTCCCCTGTGGACAGTTAGAGATATCCTGAAGGTTTCTGAGACACAGGAGTCACCTGATGAAATTCAAGTTTGAGAAATAATGCCAGTGTGGGTAGAGAGGATAATATGGAAACAACGGAATTGTTAGGAGACATGAATTAAAAATCTGGCAATAGGAGTGAAAAAAATGGTGAATTTGAAAAAAAAAAAAAGAAAGACAGAAAGAATTACTGCAATGTTGGAGTGATCTTCTGGGAGAGCAGTGCCGGGCATAATTCTAATATCTGAAAGTTGTGCCTTTGGGAGGCTTGGAGAAAGGTGGTACCGATGACAGTAAATGTGAAATCAGGAAGAAGTGACTGGAAGAAGGTGTGGAGGGAGCACATCATTTGGTTTTAGATTCATTCTTGAGGTGAGAGCAACGCACTTAAGTGGAAAGGGCCATTAGGCATATGTAAGGTTTGACTGGAGTGGATTCAACTCTCACACATTTGAAGAATTTCTTCTCAGTTCACGGCACAGTACAAGTAATTATTCAACTCCCTGGTCCCTGCTGATTAGTCGGCGGGTCAAATCAGTCACTGCAGACATTCCTAATCAGTTACCTTTAGGTCTCATATCTAAAAGCCACAGACTTCCTCTTCCTTTCCTTGAAGTAGAATTTAGAGGCATGAAGAGCAGGGGAGACTTCAGCTCCAGAGATCATTCAGAATAAACACGGTGCGTAAAATCTCCCCACATCTCTTCTGTTCACCCAGTGGAAAGAAACTATCAAACTTAGCACCTCACTGCTATTCCAGCTATTGCTATTTCAGCTCAATTTATGAGGAGAAAGATGAATTTACATGAGACCTGTCAGGAAAAAAGAAAATCAAACTTGCAGCTAAGCGCTAGTCCAGTCCATAAGGAAGGCCCCTTTTTTTACCCTACTTCCATCACATTAGGAAACAACGACTTTTTTGACCTGTCATTGTCTGAAGAGAAAATGCCTCAAGTTTTCTATTCTTTTCCCCTCTCAGTGTCCTCATCCAATTTTGAATATTTTGTTTTCCATCAACAACTTAACGGGAAGCATGTTCTACCCCTGTCTCTGTGATACTTCCTTTACAGATAAGACACTGCCACACCACCCCCCATGAGCACTGCCCCGGAAGCAGGATAACAACCCGGGCTCTAGCTTCACATCCGCCACTCACAGATGTAGGATCCTCCACAAAAGACTTAGTGAAATCTCGATTTTATTCGTTTCTGCAGAATGTGCGCTTTAATTTTTCAGGAAATCACAGGATTTCTATCACAACTTTTTTTTTTTTTCAAGATTCTCTCTTCTTGGTAAGACCAAACTATTCACTTTCTTGGGATCTGCAGCATTGCAGAGAAAACTACACTTTTATGCACATGAATGGGGCTGTAATTTATGATTTACATCTGAAATGGGAACTCAACTCTGCTTGGCAAACTTTCAGTATGTTTCAATTATTTTGTGCTCCCACAGGCTGCAAGGACTCCTCAAGCCTCAGAGTTTACACTCAACACAGCCCAACATGCTCAGCAGAGAAATAGGAATAGCAGCCACCAGAGGATAGCAGCCAACACCCATATGTTTCCACCCACAAACACACACTCCCCCTGCACATACACCAAGAAGCTCCTTTCTGCTTCTTGTTAAATGGAGCATCGCTCCTCCTGGAAAGATCAAACCCTTCAAGTACGCCCCATCCCCCATCCTCCCCAACCTCTTCTCACCTTTAAATGGCTCCCATATTTATGACACCAGCAGTTTCTACATCCCTGGAGGATCCTATTGTCATTATGCAAAATGTTACGGTTATGCCGCATCTTAAATAAAATTCTTCCTCTGCTCCAATCCATGTACAGCCACCACCGATTTTTCTGCTTGCTTTCACAGCCAAATATCCACACACAAATACAGATATACCACACACCACACACATGCATACACACATACAAACACAGGCACGCACACAAGCACACTTCTGCCAAGATCACCACATTGTCCGTGGGACCAGGTCTAGAGGGTACTTTGACTGGCCTCACTTTGTTCTCTTGGCAGGACTGAGCTGAGCCCTCTTCTGCCCTGACACCCAATCTTTCCTTGGTGCTTATAAGAAATCACAGTCATCTATTTTCCTCTCCTTCCCTCTCTGGGTATTTTCTTCTCACCCTTTTCTGCCAATTCTTATCCTTCAAATGATGGCATTTCTTGGCGTTTAATTATGGACCCATTTCTCTGCTATTTTTATATTTAATCTCTTGGACGATACTTATGGGTTCATAGGACTTTATTAGCATTTGTATGCTGGTGATTCCAGATTTGTATATTCAGTTGTCTACTTGACATCCCCCCCTTGACCGTGTCACTGACAACTCACACTTTACGAAGTGCTATCTCTCAGAGAAGCTGCCACAACTACGAAACTGTGTGTATATTTCTCTCCGCCTCCAGGCCCCTGGTGTTTCTTTATTATGCTTACCAGCAGTTCTCATACATTCTGGGCACTATTCTTAGGGGGTCTGATTGTTCGTTTTGTTTATGTTGGTCTGTCTCCATTACAAAGCAAAGGTGATTCCAGTGAACAAAGAACACATCTCTTTGCCTAAAAATGACGCATGTCCAAGGCTAGGAGATTGGATAACACACACTGGACCCTCGACGGATATGTGTGTGTCCTGTGGATGTCAGTAACGAGACACTACCCGTTCGGGGGCCCTCTCTGTTCCCTAGATCAATGTAAAACATGTGTGATGTCCAATATGAGCTTCCCATGGCAGAGAGTTTCCCGTATAGTCACTACAGATAAGTGCAGCGAGAATAATGTGAGAAGAATTGATATCCAGGTAAATCAACCAAGTGCAGCCACAGCTCCTAATCTCCCATCAACTGCACCTCTGAGGAAGTCTCCCTGGTACAGGTGACACTCCTGCCCTGCGGGCAATTCCTGGCCACCTTGGTGCTAATGCTATCCATTTTCTCCCATTTCAGAAAGCTTATCAGAATGTTTTTGAGATCACTTAAAAATCTGAATCTGTTCTAATGTATAACTTCATGCATCAATCATTCCCAAATATCTGCGTCTATGACAACAGATCATTTGTGACACACTTCACAGCAGAGCTACACACGGAGGCTGAAACCATCTTTTAAAATACCCAGCAGAGTTATCAGTATCTTAACTTATGAGTATTAACTTTAAAAACATATAAATACCTCAGTGCAGCAATCCTTAGCAAGTCTGTTTTGATGCAACTCTTGAGCTGTTTTTATCATAGTAAATGTTGAGGCAAAATAACCCTTTCTTATTTATTCTTTTATTTTTAGTCTTTATTTTTTCCCTCTGTGGGAGGCCCCATGTCATTGAAACAGCCCCATTTTTAATCTTAGAAACTCTATTTTTAGGTAATCAAGTAATGAATACAATACTAGATTGAATTTTTTCCAAAATCTTTTCACTGACTTAACTGGCCCATGAGTAATAAGAGCTGGCAGTGGCCTCTCTCCCTGATTATATTAATTAACTCACTTTCTCTGCACATTTAATGTAGAACAAGCATTTTCTCTAAACTTGAAAATTTTACTAGAGGTTCAAAAGTTACACAATTTTAATAAAACAGGAGTAACATAATTAGCCTTCATTATTTCTTATTAGGAATGTTAATTTTAGAACAATTTCCCAGATCTCATTTCTATTGTCAGGCAAAGAATTGCTTCCTCTATGCCCTTTTCTTTTCCTATTACCATCCAGGAGTGAATAAGGCAGAGGAAGAGGGGATGACACAGAAAAGGGATGGGAAATATCCTTTCCTGCCTTACACCTCCGCGTACGGCACTATTTTTTAATGAAAAGAGACTTTCCATTTGAAGTCGGCCTCCTTACCCTCACAATCGGTCCCCCTCCGTTTGAAACCTGCCACAGGGTTGGCAGCTGCCGCCAAATGGGCTAAATATTACTGCTGCATGAGTGCTCAGAAGCTCCTTCTGCAAGAAGGCCCCGGGGTGATGCGTCCTCTGCGCTGGATGCCCAGGTCAGCCTGGGGTGCCTTAGCTCTGGGTCTCCCTGTGCCCACACTGGGAAGGCCGCAGCAGGATCTTGGCGGAGATGAAGACACTATTTGCATCTGCAGCTTATGGGGATGTGCAAAAGAGCCCCCAAGTTCAGCTTGTCCAGTAGAAAATTGACCTAACAGACTCCCATATTTCTAGCAGTAATCTCAACCCCTGGCCTAATGTGATCCAATTACCAGACCAGGCAAAAAGACATCTAACCTGAGAGGAAGAGGGAGATGATCTTAATAAAAGGTAGGGGAAGGCACATTTTAAAATAAGCTCAGAGAGGCAACACCCTGTGACATCTATAACCTTGTCCCTGTTGTTTGAAGGTGGATCTTACAGTGTCTGTGTACCAAGGTAACTAAAAAGATTTTTTCTTTTTTTTTGGCATGTGGGAACATAGCATTTAAACATGTGCTAATTGCTTTATGAATCTCGTTGTTATTGTCTCTGCTTGCTTGTGAGCAGCGTGTTCAGAGGAAATATCTACATCTTCCTTTTGTCACTGCAGTCCCTGGCACAGGGCCCAATGCGCAGTGGCGCCTGGGATACATTTCTGTAAAGCATTTACATACATCATCTCCAGCAGTCTCCAAGTCCTCTATTTGAAGTGTCAGCTCACACAGAGGCAGGCAAATCCCCTGCCTGTTCTCACAGAGTTCCCAGATGGGGTGAGGGAAGCCTTCCTGACATTTGTTGGACTCCAGGCGGGGGCTGAGGGCCAAGGCGGGAGTGGGCAAACTTGCTTCTCCCAGTCGCCGTGTTTCTCTTTATATTCTTCTGCAGAATTTCCCCCTTTGCAGTTCATCTTCTGCAAGTACTGACCATTTTACATGAGTCGTCAGGCACCGAACACCTATGGGGTCGCTCAAGTGCCACCACCTCGATTTTGAGGGGTGAGGTGGCTGGGGGTTGGGCCGCAGGCCTTGCAGCTCAGCAGAATCATGCCCTGAGTCAGGGGCACTGCCTCTCAGTGGCCCTTTCTTGCTTGCCGCTCCAGGAGCTGCTCACTGGTCCTGCTACCGTGCCCGGCTGCCACCATGTTGCCAAGCTCTCATTTTTCCCTGCTTGGACCTCCCCTTGTTAGTTTGCAAGACCCCTAAACCCCCAGTCCCCAGCGTGGTTACCATTTTCCACCAGGAGCAGTTTAACTGTCTCTTTCTCTCACTTCCAGCCCATCCAGCTCTTGGTGAATCAGGTGCTTTACTAAAGGGAGACATTGCTCTCTCCTGGCAGGTGCCCTGAGGCTCACTCTTAAGCACATTATTTTTCTGCTTCTGCATTTTATTAACTACAAGACACAGAGGAAGGCCATAAAAATTACATCACTGATAGTAAACAAGCACAAGTGTATTAGGGAAAATATACAAAATAAAGGCAAGAGTGAACGGGAAGATCAAGAGTTCCCACAGTCCTGGGGCTTCCCTGGTGGCGCAGTGGTTGAGAGTCCGCCTGCTGATGCAGGGGACACGGGTTCGCGCCCCCGTCTGGGAAGATCTCCCATGCCGCGGAGCAGCTGGGCCCGTGAGCCATGGCCGCTGAGCCTGCGCGTCCGGACGCTGGGCTCTGCAACGGGAAAGGCCACAACAGCGAGAGGCCACAACAGCGAGAGGCCCGCGTACGGCAAAAAAAAAAAAAAAAAGAGTTCCCACAATCCTATCACGTACCCCCAATCCTTTTTACTATTTTGGTGTGTTGTCTTCCAATCATACAAATTGCTTGTAATATGTATGTATAATTCTGCTAGTACGTAAGGATTATAAGAAATATATCGTTTTATTTGGAGTTTTCCCTTAATATTATATTGACCCTTTATCTTATTTTTAAAAATTAAAAATCTCAATTTCTTAAATTTTATTCTATGGAAACAAAACAATTTTTAAATATTCTCTTGTAATTTGACTCAGTTTCTCCCTGCCCCACCATTTTTTCTATTATAGTAATGTTTGTGTCAATATTTTTTATTAATACTCTATTTTTCCTTACAATATATCTTCTAGGATGTTGTATTAGCGTACTGACTAAGCTTGTGTAAAAAAATAACTCCCCAAAGTACAGTGCCTTAAACGAGATAAAAGTTTACTTCTCTCTCAGCTGAGTGCAGAGATGGTGGTTCTAGAGTGGCAGGCAGATCTGTCAGCACAGCTTTCCTGTTCTGTGTCCTCACTGGCTGTTCCGTTTGTCATCACATCACATGGTAAGCGGGCATGGAGGACCCAGGTCTTCCTTTCCTAAGAATGTGTCCCGTAATTTTCATATGCCATTTGTTTCCATCCAATGAGCCAGAATTTAGTTTTATGGCCACACCACCCAAGTGAGGTTGGGGAATGCAGTCTATGGGTGGTGGCCGTGTGCCCTGTTGAAACTGGCCCTGCTGGTGGGTGATTCTGCTATAAAAAGGGAGTTGGGACAGTGGATCTGAGACCCATTAGCAGACTCTCATGTGGCAGGATGGCTGGGCCAGTGTATAGGATGATTTTTCTAATTCTTGAAATCTACTTGGAAATTATACTTCATAAATTTTGTACATTTCCCTGGATCCTTATTGTTTTGTTTTACATTTTTATTAAGAAGTAATACTGAACCTATTTTCACATTTATTAATCATCTGTATCTCTTCTTTGGTCTGTGTCATTTGTTCATTTTTCCATTAAGCTACGTGTCTTTTCCTGAGTCCTATATAAGTTTTTCTCTGGTTCTCTTTTCCTATGCATGTATTACATATTAAGAAATGAATCATTTCACTGTGAAATGTCTTGAAAAAAATTTCAGTGAGTTATTTGTCCTTTAAATTGGTAAAAGCATTTTAACATTTAGAATTTTGTGTATTCCTTTTTTATATATTATTCCATAATTTTTATCATTAGAAAGCCCTCCATTCTTAAATACAAATTACTGATATCTTTCAATTGTTATAAGGTGTTTTTTAAGTACATCCTTTTTGAACACATTTTATCTCTTTTGCAACTTAAGGATTAATTATACTTCAGATACAACATAATTTTGCCTGAAGTATTTACTGAATAAGACCTCTATTTTTCCAGTGATTTATCATCACACCTTTATCATGTTGTAAATTCTTAAACTGTTACTGGATTTCTGTTACATTTCTTGACTATTTTATCAAGACTATTTGCATGTAATCAAAACTATAATAATATTTTTGTCTGAAAAGAAATGTCCCCATACCTTGTTCTTCATTAAAAAGAATAAGAGAAAGAAAAGGCTATTATTAACTTTTTATTCTTTTCAATTAACTTTAAATTTTTCATCAAGCTCCAAAACTAAACAACAAAACAGTCTTCATAGAGATTTTGACTGAAATTGCAGCAAAACTGTTATCTTCAGAATTAAACATATTATATTAATCTCTATCTTTTTATAGCCCACTCTACAGTTTTATAATTTTTTAAAAAACTACACATTTTATATAGGTGTCTCTGCATTTATCCTCAATTTTTGTACATATGTCTTTCTTTCCCTCCTTCCTTCTCTGTTTTTAATAAAACAAAAGTCTTTCTTTCTGACTTCCTCATATCTTCCTTACTAGTGGTTTCCCTGTTTTCCTTCTATCTCCTCTCTCTCCCCTCCATTTTTTACTACTATAGATTAATAAGTAGTTTTTACTTTATTTAATTTGGTTTTATGTTGTTCTGTTCTACCACCTTCAAGGGGTAATATGTATCATTTCCTTCTTTGAAAGTCTGTAAAGTGACTAGGTTTTCATTTGCTTGGTTTGGTCTATTGCACCGTTTTGAACCACTTTATTCTGCTTCTCCTATGGCCTTTATTCTAATAATGTGTCTACGTGTCTATCCCTTAATGAATGAGTCATTGAACGTTTATTTGAAAAGCCTCAATAATAACAGAAGTTCATAAAAAAATTAGTCTATTGTTTTAAATAAGTGTTAAGTGTGTAGCAAGGTATGTGTTATGGATCATTGTGATAAAAAAGGATTCTAGGTTCAAAAAGTATTTGGGAAACATTATAAATATTCTCCTTTTCTTGAAGATATACAGAGCATATTAGCATAGTAATATATTGCAAACACTAAAAAGTCTTGTATTAAATTATTATTACCTCTTTATTTAGAATTCTAAAAGATTTTTTACTTTATATATATTTGTATGTGAATATATATGTATACACACACACACACACACACACACACACACACTTGCATGTTGTTAGACTGCACACCACAGGCCTGCAAGCCCTGTACTTGCCCAGCCTCAAGACCTAAGAAAGAGGCTGTAGTCAGCAACAGAGACACTAATGGTTTAATGGATGGGGGAGCTTAAACGTCTGAAGCCAGTTCCTGGAGCAACACCCTTTACATGTCTAAAAATCAGAATAGTTACAGATGGGACCAGGAGCAAGTTATGTAGGCAGTTACTGATTAGGTGCTATGACTAAGAGGGAAGGTCAATCATGTGAGCAGGTGTAGGTGAAGCAGGGACTGGTTGGGCAGGGGATGTACAGAAAGCCAGAGAACAGCCATCTTGGGTGGCCTGATCATAGGTATGTGAAATATATATATACTTACATACAAATATCTGATGTGTCTGAGTAATCTTTGGAACTGCATGTCTCCAGAAATGTGTTCTCCTCTTCCACCACCTTTGTTTTTGCTCTGCATGTCCGTGTGCCTAGATTTCTGACTGATACCTACTGACACAAACCAGGAGATCTGCTTTGCAGTAGAGTCCACTTGACCATGGCTCCAACATTCCATGTCTGACTCTCCTCCTTTTATTTAGTACTGGCTGGGATCTACCCAAACAGATGGATGACTTAAGATCACTTGGAGATGCCATTTTTCTTCCACCTTGAGATGCCTGTTCAGTGAAAAAGATCAGACATCTTAAGGAGTAAATCTGTAACAAATCAGGAAGAGTTTGTGGCTTCCAGTTGGAAAGCGAAGTTGTATTGCCAGATAACTACCTTGGGAATCTATACTCCAGCTAGTCCTGTAATTTGCTAGAGTAATGGCTACCTGTTTCTAGCTTCCTCTTCTTCATCACTGATTATCATTTAGGATACTTAAGTATACTTAAGTCTTCCTGAGAATCCTATGAAGTAGGCAGGGCAGATAATATTAATTCCTTAGACAGAATTGAGGCTCAGACAAGTTAAGGGACTTTTTCACGTGGGAGATATTGACTTGAAACCTGTTCTTCTGCTTCCATACCTTTTCACTGAATAATGCAGTTGATAGGATTTAGCTAAAGAGAACTCTATCTCCAATGGCAAGGATTCCATTCATTCTTTTTACAATTAAAATAAATAATAAGATGGGAATAAGGTCCATTAATTTCTACATACCAAGAAGTATTCTGGACCAGTGTTGTACAATAGAACTTTCCATGGTGATATAAATATTATTTTCAATAAATAGCTGCTATTCACATGTGGATACTGGGAAACTGAACTTTAAAATTTATTTAATCCTAATTAAGTTAAATTTAAATATCACAGGTAGATACTGGCTACTGTATTGAACAGCACAGTTCCAGATTCTTAAGATTATGAAGATATAGCTGATGAATTAACAAAAAAATCAGCCTTAGTACCCAGGAATATTTGGAACAATTTAGTTGAAGCAGATGACTTTGGATTATCACTTAAAAATAAATTTAAGCCCAAAGAATAAAGTTGTGTATATATAAAAGTTTCTGGGAATACACACAGTTGTTCATGTGATGGTAGAACCCAGTATTAATATGACATGATGTCAACCCTAAAGGCTGGTAAGATCTACCACTTCTGGTTACTGCACTTGCAAAGTACCAGAGAATGATTAAATCTGACACATAAAATAACAAGAGAACAAAGTCAAATGCCAGCTGCAAATATCACATTTTATTGTACACTCTTTACTTTGTGCCAGAGCTATTTTTCAGCGATAGTTGAATCTAGGGCAAATGCCAATCATGTCACACATTCTCTGATGACACAGTGGAGAGTCCATGGGGTGAGGAGGAGATGTCTGCAGGAATTTGTCTCCTTTGAATGGCTTCCATCTTTAGACCTTGGTCACTCTCTTCTTCCCAACTCTTTTCCTGGCCTCAGCTGTGACTGAGACATTGATTTTCACAGAAATCCAGTTGGCTGACACTTTCCAGTAAACACCAAGAATGATGACTTGAGACCCAAACTCTATATGAAATAATAGAACAAGAATTTGGAACAAGAGGCAAAGCAAGGGTGAAACCAGTTAAAAGGTTGATCACACAGCAATTAACATCTTCCTGAGAAGTGTTAAAGGCAGCTATTTCAACTTCATAACAAAATTAAAATGGAAAGAAAATCGTTCTGTATTTGTCTAACATGCATATAACTGAACACTGGTGAATTTCAACTCATTCCAAGCTATATCATTAGACAATTTTAGTGCCTTTGGAATGGTCCATAACAAGTGAGGGGAATTTCCCAAATTTTTCAGAAGCTGGCAAAGATAAATACACTTATTATTTATAACATGAAATTCACCATGGAAATACCAAAATAACTATTAGCAGATGAGTATTTTTGGAAAGAATTGTTTATGTAGCTTATACAGTTCCCAACTGTGGCCATTATGGTTTATCTTAATTGTACTAAGCCATTTAGCACCGTGCCTCATGATGTATTTGTATATCAAATTGAATATATATATATATAACTGGTTGAACAGCTATATTCAAAGTGTGTAGATTGATGAATCATTTCTAACTTAGAAGGAAATCACTTCCATTTTTCTCAAACTTGGCATAGAATAAACAGTGTAGTGTTGGTAGGGATAGCTATTACAGATATGAGGCTATAATGCAAAATACATTGATCAAGTATAACAATACTCTCATATAGCAGGATAAAATTCAATAGGCTCTAAGTTTCAAAAGATCAAAATCAAAAGCTCTTTTGATTGGAGGTATCTTGGCTTCAAAACAAAGATCTAGAAGTTCTTTTAAAACTAATATTGAATGATGTGAGCAGATCTGTTAAAACCGCTAATGCATGTGCTTGCCAAGGACATTAATACAACATGTGGAGATTGCTCCTCTTGTATTTGTACTCTTCAGCCCATACAGAATTATGTTCAGCTCACATCCAGGAGGAGGGGGCTAAGATCATGAAGGCTCTGGAAGTGAAGGCCTTTCCCTGAACAAACTCCCAGTGTTGAAGGGTTATAGAGGGCCCATACTAATGGCTGAAACAGTCATGGATGGGGGGAAACAAAATTAAGGGAGTTCACCAAAATTCAGTTTTCTAATCCACAATGTTTTGCTAAGTAACAATTAGATTTAGCAGTATGAATTCGAGGTTGAATATTTAATTTTCACTTGAGGTAAATTTTAGTTCTCTATTCAACTTCCTTTGATGTATCTAGGATAGATAATGTTAACGTTAGATGGCCCCAAGCTGAACTTGGAATGATGTATGATCTTATAATAAATAACAGGAATCAATTTGCTCATATCTTACTAAAGATCTTTTGTCTACATTTATAAAAATTCAGATTTGTAGTCTCTCTGTAAATTTGTAGTTTTAGAATAATATTGACCTCAAAACCTATTTTCTGAAAGATTTTCTGTAGCTATCGTTTTATTTTCCCTTTAAACATTTGGTAGAAAAAAACAGTGAAGCCATGGGGCCCTGAAATTTTCTTTATCACAAGGTTTTTGATTATTTTTAATGTTTTAAATATATATAAAGATATTCCACTTTTCTTTTTCTTCTTGAGTTGTTCTGGTAAACTGTTGTTAAGGAATCTGCCCATTTCATCTGTCTTCAAATTTGCTGCATGAAGTTTTTTAAATAATATTCTTTTATTGCTCCATTAATGGCTATAATATTCTCTGATTACTCCATTAATTCTTATTATTCTATTAATATTCTCTTATTATTCTAATGAATGCATTATTCTATTCATCTCTTATCCCTAATATTGGTAATTCTTTTCTAATTTTTGCTCTTAATGTTCTTGCTAAAGTTTTATTTCTATATTGGTATTCTATAAGAATTCATTTTTCATTTCATTAATTTTCTCTGTTATTATCTATTTACTGTTTCAATATTTTCAGCTGTTATATCTAAACTTCTATTTACTTTAGGTTCAATTTGCTGCTCTTTCTTAGCTTCTAACTGTGGAAGATTGTATCGTTGCTTTAAAATATGTTTTTGGGCTTCCCTGGTGGCGCAGTAGTTGAGAGTCCACCTGCCGATGCAGGGGACACAGGTTTGTGCCCCGGTCCGGGAGGAACCCACGTGCTGCAGAGTAGCTGGGCCCGTGAGCCATGGCCGCTGGGCCTGCGCGTCCGGAGCCTGTGCTCCGCAGCGGGAGAGGCCACAACAGTGAGAGGCCCGCATACCGCAAAAAAAAAAAAATATATATATATATATATATATATATATATGTTTTCATTCTTGATATAAGCTTGTAAAGCAGTAAATTAACCTTAAAACATATCTCAAGTTTTTGGCATGATATGTTTTATTTTTATTCAATTCCAAAATGTTCTAATTTTCCTTATTTCTTTTTAATTCCTGGCTTATTCAGAGTGGTTGTTATTTTTTACTGTAATTTTCAAATATTTGAGGATCTTTCAAATGTATTCATATTATTGATAACTGACTAAATTCTGTTGTGGTCAGAGAATACGCTTGGATAATATTGATATTTTACATGTCTTGAAGGTGTTTTGTTGTACAACATATAGTCTACCTTGGTGAATGTCCCATGTACCCTTGGAAAGAATGACTATAATGTTCTGTGTTTCTTGGCTAGTTCTACATATATCAATTAAGTCAGATTTGTTGATAATTTTCTCTAAACCTTGTAGACATTTCCTGATTTTTTTACGGGCTTGTTTTATCAATTATGAACAAGTGCCGACAGCCTCCAAATATAGTTGTGGATTTGTTTCTCTTTTCAAGTCTATGAGATTTTGCTACATGTGTTTTGAAGCTTTTTAGTTAGGTTCATATAATTTTAGGATATGTATTTCCTTTAAATAATATGGATCCAGTTCTAGATACAGATGTGGATCTAGATCTAATTCTAGATATGGATATAGATGTATTCTTTAGTTTTTAAAAGAATACATATTTGATAGAGTAAGGGTACTTGCTAAAATGGCCACAGTGTACACGTCAAAGGGTCAAGTCTGAGACATAAAAGAAATAATAATTCTGAATCTGGGTGATAAATACATTTTAATATTTTTACATATCCTTACAATATTCTTCACAGGGAAAAAGGAAATTGGAAATTCTTTTGAAAGAGAAAGATAATGTACACGTAAAACACACTGCATTTCATATTATGGTAAAACAACTGCTTATAAATAACCATCCCCGACTATCACTTACTTTCACAGTTTGAGGGTGAGGTACAATTAGGATTAATGGTTCTCAATGACAGCTTTCTTGGAAAAAGTCATTCTCCAGTGCTTTTATTCAGTGTACTGGTATGCAAAGACAGAAAATTTACTGATACCATGCTGCAAAATAAATAAAACTAAACACACAATAGCGTAAACACAGAGGATATTTACCACCTCCACTGGGAATTATTGTAAAAACACTTGAGCATGTCCTTACATAATATGTTAAATTACAGACATCTGACACAATGTGTCATTCAAAGGCTTCACCTCTCTCAGTTATCAAGTATTTCTCTAAGTGCCGTTTATGTAGGGTTACAAAGTACTGTCTAATATTTCTGTATGTATAAGCTTTATTGGACTTACTTGACTGTAATCTCTTTTGTGGCTGGATAATGCTCTATTCAATTTTTTTCCTAACCACACTGCTTGCTAAAGGGCCTTGCACATAGGACATGCTTGATTTGGGTTTCCTAGATTTTATTAATTTTGTGTGACAACTAGGACCATCATGATAAAATCAGTTCTAACACTTTTCTCTAAGCAGTTGTGTTCATCATTCTTTTTTCACACAACATTTCTTGGCTAATATGTCATGCATTCCATCCTGTGAGCAGCTGGCATGATATCCAGAATAGATGTAATGCATTGATTCTTGACTCTTGGGAGTTACCAGTTGGCATAGATAAATGGGCAACTAATAATTATAGCAGATAAAGTTGTCTCTGCCTCATCCCAAAGGAGACCCTCATAATTTTCCTTTATGAATTTATCCAGATTCTAACATATTTTAAAAGAATTCCTGGAAATACACTCTATAACTAATAAAACCATTGAGAATTTGTCTTTTTGTATCTTCCTGCTTAACCCATTCAAAAACATCTGTGGTATATAGATGAATAATGAAAGATTAAGTAACACTTGCAGATTTAAGATCAACTTATATAACATAACATCTTTCCAAAATCAGTGAGGTGTCAGACTTATGATCAAGGCAGATTCTGCTGAATCGAGCATCCTGAGAGCAGATCATAATGAAGCCCTGGACATCACACCGAATGATCACAGATGGTAAAGATGGCACTGAAACCTTTGACTATGATTAGATTAAATACTTTTTTTTTTTTTTTTCGGTACGCGGGCCTCTCACTGTTGTGGCCTCTCCCGTTGCGGAACACAGGCTCCGGATACGCAGGCTCAGCGGCCATGGCTCACGGGCCCAGCTGCTCCGCGGCATGTGGGATCTTCCCGGACTGGGACACGAACCTGTGTCCCCTGCATTGGCAGGCGGACTCTCAAACACTGCGCCAACAGGGAAGCCACGATTAAATACTATTTTTGATAAACTTTGCTAACCTTATTTTCAGGAAGAGCTAGGTATATATAGAATATGCTCTAGTAAACCAGACAGCTTTTGTTGCTTTAGAAATAAAAGAACATTTTGAATTAAAGATAATGAATCTAAATCTCTACTGCATATGTATTTTAATAGGCTTATCTATTTGAATACATAATATTATATTCTTCTCAACAATCAGAGTGCCTTAGTAAAGAAAATTATATACAATCTGGCACTGCAGAAGCACATCTGCAAAAGAATTACTTTAAAAAAAGAGAAAATTAATGATTAGCTGTATGAAACACAATCATAGAATAATATTATTTTAGAGATCATCTAGTTTAATACCCTTAATTTACACATGAGATAATCAAGGCCTAAGCTCACAAAGATAATTTAATGACAGGGCTAAGAATTTGAGTCCTCTACATTTCAGATCAGATGTCTTTTCTTTCAAGTCATCTTGGAAAACCACTGTAGACCGATATGCATGTAACCCTCCTATGATGACTGCACCAAAACCCAGGAATAAACAATATATGTGGCTCTGCAACTTTATGTATTGACATTATTGCAGCCTTAAATCTACTCAAGTTGAATTTGAAGATTTTCTATCCTGATAATAGGGTACAACAAAATAAAAGTAACCAAGGGCAAAATATCAATAGTAAAGGACATACACCTGAAGGAAATTATGCCAAAATGTGTTGCAACGATCTCTAAAGAAAATACAAATAGTTGCATGTGAACCTACACTAATATATGTCCAAAAGAAGCTTCGAGGTGAAAGGAAAAACAAAAGCAGCACACATACCAACCCTCCTCCCCCAAAACAACAAAATGCAACAGGTTGCAGTACAGAATCTATCTCACTGATACACAAAATGTTGGATGGATAGGCTGTCATGAAATTAGAAGGATATACACCAAGTGTTTACCTGTAATTACTACTGTGAAGCAGGATTAATGAGGTGGGGAGGTACTTTTCTGTAATTATTTTTATTTCACATTTCTGTTTTTTTAATATTATTAATGTCTGCACATTACTTTTCTAAAACTGTTTATTCCAAAATGGAGCTGCAATTTAAATATTTAATCTAAGGAAGTCAATTTCATAAGGAAATATTTTTGTGTACATCTGTTTCAAGCATTACCTGAATGTCATAAAATGTGTCAGAAAGATCAGAAAAACAAGTGATAGGCTTCTAATAAGAAGTAACATACCAACAATTATCCCAAAAGGAGCACAGGCTCAAAGCAATTACTTTGGAATGAGGGAAAATTTTTATCCCCTGTTATTGCAAATATCTTTAAAATCTTTAATATTAATGATTATGTGTTACCAATTGTCTGTGTAAACTTCATTAAACAGTCTGTCCTAGACAACTATAAATTCACCCCAATATACGTAACCAAATATCTGAGGAGGCATTGTCTTATTTACATGAATATTGTGAAAACATTAATTTGTAAACACACTCCTCCAATATCCCTGGTGACAAATGCTTTGTCTCCCTGGGTCTCAAGTGAGCACTAAATTGTGAGATTGGGATAACCTTATTTTCTTGGTTTGCATAACAATTTTTTTAATGTCTTCTTACCTAAGTCTTCTGAAACTCTAACATAACTATACTGTGGATTTCAATGACTTCTAGAGGCATTGACTTTGACAGGGCCATCAATTAATTACAAAGAGCAGCGATAACTGTTATTAGTTGTAATATATTTTCCTTCAATTAGATAAAAATGTTCCTAAGGACTGATTATTAAGAGCACTGAGTTAGAAATCAACTAATCTGAATTCCATTTCTATCTTGGTCCTTATTAAATGTATGGACTTGTATTAGAAACTTATTAGAAACTTAATATTCCTTTGCTTTAGTAACTGATTGGAGAAACCATGATAAGAAACCTGAAATAAAATGAATTTAGCTTTCAACTTCCATTTCCAACACAACCATCAGTAAATTCTATACATTCAAAGATTGTTTTTGAGAAATTGGCCTGAATGATTATTGAAGTGATTAAATATGATTAAAATAGGATCTAATAAAGTCACTTACCTGAATCTAATATTTCCCCAAATATTTATTGTATAGTGAATCTTTAGATAGTAGAAGTTATCAATAGGTTAATTTAAATTAGAAAAACAGTAATTCATTCCTAACACACACAAAAATATAAAAAACAACCCTTTTTTCTAAAATATTTAAACTCTCCAAGGAGTGTATAATTGTTAATTAAAATGTTTTTTTCTTTCTTTATAAAAAATAAAATATAAGGATTTAGAGTAATAATTATCCAATGAGTATTTGTGATCTTCACTTTTCTCTATTTTCTGAGCAATGATAAGATGCCAAGTTTAAAGAGCTACTTGAGAGTATATTCTTTGCTGTATAATGCTTAAATTTGTTCATTTTTACTGTGCACTTCAAGAGAGCTGCCCTTACAATACTGTTTGTGTTTTATTATTCACTTCCTCAGAAGTTTGGAAGTCAGGACAAGAATGGAGGTCCAGTTTATTCCACATTCTATTTACTGTTATAATACTTTATTTTCAGGGACTTCCCTGGTGGTCCAGGGATTAAGACTTCACCTCCCAGTGCTGGAGGTGGAGGTTTGATCCCTGGTCGGGGAGCTAAGATCCCACATCCCTTGCGGCCAAAAAAAACAAACCAAAACAAAACAAAAAACAAAACATGAAACAGAAGCAACATTGTAACAAATTCAATAAAGACTTTAAAAAATGGTCCACATCAAACAAATTTTTAAAAAGTACTTTATTTTCAAAACTGAGTAATGAAGAAAATGATTTCTTGATGTCAAAGATTTTCTGTAAATCCATCATCAAAGGAGTGCAATCTGCTTTAGCACCCCAAGCGGGTCTAACTGCACCACCAACTGTACAATGTCTGGAAGTCATTGGTAAATCTTTGGTTATATGGGCACCAGCAAGGAGATGGGGTTGAGGAGTGCAAAGATCACACATCGACTTTAGGTTTCTGGCTTTGATAAACGAAGAAAGTATTCAACAGAAACATCATCCCCACAATGCCCATCTGTACACAACATTAGCTGACTCTTGAATACCTTATATCCTGGTTCTTTTTTTAAAAGTGAAAGTACTATATAGCACTTATTTAGAAAAAGACCCAACTTCTTTCAGATTAAAGTTTTGCCTTGCAGCAAAACCATTTTGTCAACAGACTATTGCAACTCACCAAAGAAGACTGCTGCAAATTAATTACAAGTGCTCTTCAAGTTATTCATTTTTACACAGTTTTAAGATTTCTCCACATACCCTAGCTTTGCTTAAAATACATTTTTTTAACCAAATCATCTTCTTTTCCCATTGGCATCTTCATCAAATCTTTGACAATGATCAGTGCTTTCCATTGTATCTTATGGTCTCAAAGATATCCATGCTGATTGGAGCCATCATTCCACAGTGGAAGGTATTCCTCTATTTATTCAAAGGTTACATGCCCTCTGGAAGCTTTCCAGGATCCACAAAACTTACATAATTCACTTAAATTTTTTTGATCCTCAGAAATCCTCTACATGAATTATGGCGAAATACGCATGGCAAGGCTATGACTTTTCGTCATTCACCTCTTTCAATCACTCTATCACTTTCAAATTCTTTTGATGCATAGCCTTTCTAAGCCTGTGAACTTGCCTGCTTTCCTAAGAGACCATGCCACTATTTTAGAAGATATGTTCTTTTAATAATGTGGGGAATACATTATAGGTAATGCAGAACATGTCCAAAAATGAGGAGAACTAACTGTATTTTAATCAAAACAAATGCAGAGATATGACTTGATTCACTGTATATCTTCCCACCAAGGCTTGTACACATCTGAAAGTTCCCCTGATCTGTGTATGTATATTTGTCATATGGGTTTTCAATTCAAATGGTAAATCCTGGGGAAAAATGTACATTATTATAGTGTAATTCAGATTATGAGTTCAAATAATACAGGAATCTTGTATTATACATTCTGTTAAGATGGTCCTCTTAGTCTTTATACTAACTATGGATTGGGTTCACTTATTTCACATAGATATTTTTAACAGTACTTGAATGGAAATTACGAAAATAAACAGAATTTTATATCCATCACAAAGATTACCTATAGTTTAATAAACAGTTAATTTAGACATGTAAACATCTGTATGTGCATATAAAAGTTGAATTATATATCATACATAATCAGAATCTGAGATGAAGAATGAAATTATCAAATTGAGACCATGTTTTAAAAATATTAATAAGAAGCATAATTTATATAGAGATATAACTATCATGATTCCACAAGACAGACTGGTATTCTTTCTTTTTTTAATATTTTATTTTATTTTTATTTATTTATGTTTGGTTGCATTGGGTCTTTGTTGCTGTGCGCGGGCTTCCTCTAGTTGCAGCGAGTGGGGGCTACTCTTCGTTGCGGTACACAGGTTTCTCATTGCAGTGGCTTCTCTTGTTGCGGAGCACGGGCTCTAGGCGCGCGGGCTTCAGTAGTTGTGGCACGTGGGCTTAGTTACTCTGCGGCATGTAGGATCTTCCCCCGACCAAGGATCGAACCCATTTCCCCTGCATCGGCAGGCGGATTGTCAACCATTGCTCCATCAGGGAAGTCCCCAGACTGGTATTCTCTTAACTAAAAGTGACCAAGACAAGTATAGTCCAGGTTGCCCTTTTCCTTGCCATTTTCTTTGACCAGCTCATTCTGTTATCCGTGTAACATTCACATACCTGTCACATGCCTTCATGCCCTACTGACCCATGTCCTAGGTTCAAGGGTGATAAATAACTGAAATTCAAGGTGCAAACTAGAGAGTCTTTATTTTCCATCTGCAAAATTCAAGTTATTTGTTCCTATTTAAAAAGTTACATATATAACTGGATCACTCTGCTGTATACCTGAAATTAACCCAACGTTTTTAGTTAGCTATGCTCCAATATAAATTGAAAAAAATTTAAAAAGATATAAAATAGTGATTAAAAACAAGGCTTTGAATCTCAACCCCATGACTTACATCGCTGTGACTTTGGCTGAATGCGTCAACTCACTCTGTCCAGATTACCAACTGTAGAATGGGCTTTACATCTTCTCTCAAGGTCAAATGAGATATATATTACACTTAAAATGTTTTGCACAAATCCTGGCTCATAGAAAGTAACAAATATACAGGCGTTCTTGTAAGCGTTGCTGTATTCTATCATAAGGAGTTTTGCCTGTGATTTCACTTGGGTTGCGTTCGATATTGATGCATACATTTCAAAGCTGTCTGATGCACCTGGCTGCTAATACCATAGAGTGACTGCTCCTCTCTGCTCCCTTGGGAAGCAATGCTCTATAGAAAGCCCTGAATAGTAAGGCAGAAACAACTTCAATATATCTTTCCAGTATGGTATAGGTGCTCCTTATATCACACCACAGAAAACAATTTTGCTTTTTCAAATAAAATTATGGCCAATGTGTGCATCTAAGATGAGGAATTTAGGTTAGTAGATTAATAGGCCAACTGAAATAGATTCATGATATTAAGATAAAAATATGAAAGTCCCATTATATAGAAAATAAGGTAAAACTCAGAAAAAGTAAGGTCAGCTTTGCAGCAGATTTTAAGGTGACTTCGATATGGGACTTCCACACGACAGGTACAAAAATATGTACATTACAAACTGTGCTTCAAGTGATTATTAAATCAATGTGATTTTTTAACGGTGTGTTTCGACAATATTCAGTCATAATTCAATATAATATTGCCAAATATATTGTGTGTGATTGTAAACTATGCTGGTCATACTGAGAACATGAAATAAAAGTGGCATAGTCACTTGCCCGGAACTCAGTCTCAGGAGAAACTTAAAGCTGAGCTGGCACAAGTGAGCATCGGGGTGCGCTAGTGGGAGGCCAACAGGGGCAAAAGTTTTGCTTGCAAATCTTTTTCCTTATTTTACTCAAAAATATGACAGTTCAGAAACCTCAGACCACTTATCTCAATTGGGTTTCTAAAGAATGCATGATTGTACGATGTTTACATCAAATGATACTGAGGCTGGAAATTCCAAACTCTTTCTGGAGTGAGTGATGATTTGACACTGTCATCTGAGCAGAGTTCCTGTGCCTGGGGAGAGAAGCCCCAGGCAGTGGGAAGGGTGTAGGAGCCTCTCCCTATACCCATGAAGGGATTGATATGGGTGCTTCCATTCTCCCCTGCACCACCAGACTTCTGTTCTCACAGGATTCAAATAAGTGTATATACCCAAGAAAACTGAAACCATACGTTCACTCAAGAACTTGTACACATGATCATAGCAATGCTATTCACTATTCATAAAAGTGGAAATACCCAAATGTCTATCAACTGATGAATACATAAACAAAATATGGTAATCCATACAGTGAAATATTACTTATATTCCCCATAAAAGGGAATGAAATACTGATACATGCTACAAAATGGGTAAACCTTGAAAACACTAAGTGAAAAGCCAGACACAAGTTGTATGATTCCATTTGAATTAAATGTCCAGAACAGACAAATTCACAGAGACAGAAGGGAAATTAGTGGCTTCCAGGGACTGGAAAAATGAGGGAATGGGAAGTGGCTGCTTAATGGATATACTTTCTTTTCAGGGTGATAAAAATATTTTGAAATTAGGTGGTGGTGATGGTCACTTAACATTGGGAATATACTAAAAAACAATTAATTGTACACTTTTAAATGGTTAAATTGGTGAATTCTATGTTATGAGAATTTTATCTCAATTAAAAAAATTTATACATGGTATCAACTATGTATAGAATAGACAACTGATGAGAACATACGGTATAGCACAGGGAACTCTACGTAACACACTGTGGTAACCTAAATGGGAGGGAAGTCCAAAAGGGAGGGGATATCTGTATGTGCATGGCTGATTCATTTTGTTGTTCAGTGAAGGCTAACACAACATTGTAAAGCAACCATACTCCAATAAAAATTAATAAAAAAATAAAAATAAATTTATGCTCTCAAAAAACAAACAAACAAATATATAAAGTGCCTCGGGATGCTAAGCAATTTCCAGGAATCTGTGCGCAAACACTCCTCCCTACAATTCTAAAGAAAGTCAAGCTACTTTTTTTCTTAAGGGGTTACATTCTGTTATGCAGGTGAAAAAAGTTTCCATCTGGAAAAAAGCCTTTCAATTGATTTCTTATTGGCAATTTCAACTATTTAATATTTCATTAACATATCATGTTAAGTTTATCTGTAATTTAATTACAAATAGATGATTAGGAGAAATATTCATTCTGTGTCCTTGTGCTGTTTGTATTAAAATTTCTGAACAATTTAGGAGATAATTCTTTCTAAAGCAATTTCCTTGTTTAAATCAGGCCATAAAATTGGATTACTTAATAGCAATGCAATAAAGCTGGACTGCTTTACAATCTTCCAGGCACTTTCACCTCTAATATTGCATCTGATTCCCCTGTTAAGTCTGTAAGATAAGTATGCCAGGTATTGTTACCACAGATCTGCAAAAGTGGACACTGAAGGAGAGAAATCAAGCCATTTCATTTTTAACTCAGTTTCATACCAGTGACTAGAACTTAAATTTTGAGATTCTTGCTGAAGAAAGACTCTGTCTATACCAGCGCGTATGCTTACTTTAGCTATACCACACTTGATAACAAACATTCTGCTGGTGTTCTCAAACCTGATTGCGTAGTAAAGTCACCAGGGAGTTTTTAAATCATGCTTGGGTTACACACATCCACACACATGCACACACACACATACACATAAATGCATACACACATGCATACACGGATAACATGAAGAGATTTTTAAATATTGGAAAATCATCATAAATAAATATTTACATAAATTATTATATACGTGCTTACTTTATTCTTGACAGTATTTGTTGTAAAAATTTTAAATATGTGTAACCAGTGGAATTTAGAAATTTCACAATGAAATATGCCCCCCTTGTTGAGGTAACCAACACTATTTATATGATACATTTATGAGATAACAGCCATGTAGAGATGTTTCTACTCATTTATGCTCTTACAATTACATATACAATAAGAATTCTCAAATATGAAATTAAAGTCTTCTGCATTTGTGTCCTTTTGCCCTGCATGGTCTTCTAATTTCTGAAAGATCTGTGTTGTAAATTTACACCATAATAAAGGATTCATTTTCTCCTTTAATTCTATCAGTTTTTATCTTACATAAATCAAACCTATATTTTAGGAGCCTAAAATTCATGACTGTTGAATTTTGAAGAATTATACCTTTCAGCAAAGTAAATTTCCCTCATTTTACACAATTTTCACCTTGAATGTTATTTTATTGTTTATTACCATTGTCAATGTGCTAGCACGTAGCCTGTATCTTTTACATTCCTTTATTTATTTATTATATTATTCCTATATTTATTTACAGATTCTTATGTCATTGAGATTTCGGTGTTCTTCACTGAAGAAGATTCTTCTGAGAATCTGTCTTTAATAAGTGACTTTAATCCTTTCATATTTATTGTTGTGGCATATATATTTCTGGTTTTTCCTTCCATATGTTTTCCTATGATCTATTGACCATGCTTTCTAGTCATTTACTTTGTTTTCTTTTATCTGATATTTGTTGAAGGTGTCAAGATTTCTATGGTCCATTTTTTTAAGTAAATATTTATCATTGTACAATCTACCTACATTTTTTGGTAGTTACTCTGAAAATTTTAGCTTTTATTTAAAATTTTAAATTTCTAACAATATCTGATTCCAATCAAGAGATACAGCTTAACATATTTATTTACACCTTTCTAGTTTCCCTCCTCACTTCTAAGATGATATGATCTGTAATTCTGATCAATAATATAATTTATTAATTTTTATTCAATTTTTATTTTATTATTTTCTTTCCCATTATTGATGCCATTATTAATGCCTGTTCTTTCTGACTCATTTATTTTTTCTTGCAAAAATATATCCTCCAGAGATTTTTTGAAAAAGAATCTACATAAATACGTAAAGCAAAATTATCTTTACATTTCTAAAACTTATATCACTCTCATGCTTGAATGATAGTTTGACATGGATAGGAGTCTAGATAAGGCTTATTTTCTCTTATATTTTAAAGATATTTCTCTTTCTATATTTATATGTATTTTTACTGACAAGATGCCTGATGACAATCTGGCTGACATTTATTCATAGGTGATCTCTACTTTTATCTTTGGAGACCTTAAGGTTTTGTGTTTTTTTTGTTTTTATTATTTAATGCATAAAATTTTTTACTGTGGTGTGTCTAGGCATATTTGTGTATAAGTGTGTGTTTGTGTGTGTTCACTTAGGTAGTTCCTTGACTTATTTTTTATACTCCCTATTCAATAGGCTCTTTCAATCTTATCCTTATGTTATCTTTAATTTCTAATGTTTTTTTAAATTTTTCTTTCAGTTTTTCTTCTTCATTGTGACAATTATCAGTTTATTAATTCTCAGCTCCAAATCCATCCCAATTACCACCTTGGGAAAATATAGCTGGGTTCTTTAAATATTTTTCCTTTGCTAGTTTGCAGATGGTATCCTTGGTCAGTCGAGAGCAGGGACATTGAAGGAGGAAGCGTTTTTCTCCTCCTGGTTCTGGGCTGCCCCTCTGTCAACTCCTGCAGTATGTGTGGAGTTTCCTTTTGTACTGGGAAGCCAGTAGCACCTGGCCTCTTCCCATTGCAGCTGCTGCCAGCATCCCTTCAGGCAGCTTGGTAGCAGTGTGCCATTTTCAGTGGACCTCCTGTGACCACTCTCAGCACATGGCCCTCAAGCCCCTGTGCAGTGGAGTGCTGGATTGGACACTTCCTCATGACTCATTTTCCTGGCAGCCCCTCTCCAGTGTTGTGCCACTGTCTGCATGCCTTCCTTTGGACACCTCACCAGGGACTTCCTTGACAGTTTTCAGTAAATTTCAGGGTGTGAACCCTCCTGTGGGTGGGTCCATAGGATTCCAGAAAGCAAGTCCACAGTCCCAACAGAGCAGGACCTAGAGAACTTCTCCAGTATCTATTCTCTATGGCCGCACCCTCCCAGTAAGTTCTGGGTCTCAGCCCTGGTGGAAGCATCTCATTTCTAGTGCTCTATCAGCCTTAGGCATGGTTAATCCATATGCTTCCTAGTCCTATATTCCTTATTGGGCAATCCCCTGTTATTTTAGTTTCCTGTTAATAATTATTTATATTAAGATTTCCATATTCATATTACTCTATGGTTTTTCTCTCCTTACTGGATCCTAACTAATGCAGAATAGGCATCAGGGACTGTCCCGTGAGATTGATCATAAAGATGGAATTTCAGAATTGATTTGGCCATGCTCCGAGGATGAATGCAGAGCTGAACTCTTTGGGAAATTGGAAGCTAGTAGTTCATGGTGCATGCTGGCATCATAATTAATCAAGTTATCACCTAAGGTTAATTGTGATGAAGTGACAGCGGCAGAAAATGCCCTGGGACTCCAAGTGGCTGTTATACTTGACTGTTATGGCAGTAGTGGTGACTATAAAGAGTGTGGGATGGATTCTTTTGAGTGCACTTGGGCGATTACAAATAGAATATGACAAATTCAGACTTCTAAGTATCAGCTTGCGTCAAGGTCTGAGAGCCAGAGTTCCCATCACAGCCCTGTAAGAATCTCTTATTTATTTTATCCAAATGGTTGATGCTGCTAAAATCAAACACAAAAGTTAATAACGTGGGTGGCTGAAGTGCAATAGCAGTTGAATGCAGTCTTGCCAATGTTCTCCTGTGAAAAACCTTTGAGGAAGAATGGGATGCTGAAACTTAGACTCGGAATACATGTCTGAACCTGATTAAATGGACAACACTGCATTTTCAAGTCACTCTGTCTCTTTTGTTGGTGGAAGAAGTTGGCCCTTTGTATCTGAAAGTCCTGTGATCACCTCCCTTGGGCAAGTGACTTAAGAGGATGCTACCCAGTAGCACTGCCTCCTAGAAGGTGTTGGGATTGTACAGGTGGTAGGCTAAGTGGGGAGGAAGATAACACTAGATAAGGCTGTATTCATTGGTGTGGGCACACTTGCAGGATGTTCTGGACATGTCACATTAATTCATTCAGCTGGAGATGCTTCACTGGAACTTGTACTCAACAATGACCTCCATTTAATGAGGCTGAGATGGCCAGAGCTTCCTGGTGTGATATAGAAGAAGGAACCCAAAGGGAGACAGAAATGTTGTACTGGATTTACAAAATTAGAGCTCAACCTCGTACTGCTTTAAGAGATAAACCTTAAATATAAGGACACAAAATGGTTGAAAGTTAAAAAATGGAAAATAAAAGATATACTACGCAAACACTAAACAAAGTTTAGATAGTTACCCTGATGTCAGTCACAGTAAACTTCAAAGCAAGAAGCTTCACTAGCAATAAAAAGGATCTTGCAAAATGATGCAATGTTCATTTGACTAGGAAAATATAACCAATATAAAATAAAATTAATTTATATAATTATAATGCAACCTGAAAATAGATAAAGCTAGGAAATTATTGAATTAAAAGAAGTACACAATTCATAGCAGAAAAACTTGTGCTCATTAGACATTGATTTGATTGCTTGTATATAGAACATTCCACAGATATTTAATATTATTAACACAAATGATCATTTGTAGAGTCTATATCAAACCAGAAACATTTAAAATTACTGGCATGTGTATCAATGTTCATTCAGATGTAGAAAATAGAAAGCTATGAACAGTGACTTAACAAAAGATTTTGGTCACCTCGCTTCTTTTTGGTGTCACCACAGGAATCTGGGTTCACGTTTTTGTTACTTTCTTTGCACTCCCCTGACCTCAAGTCATGGTCACAAAATGGCTGCCTCAGCTCTAAACATTGCTTCTGTAGTCAGTTCAAGAAAAAGAAAAAAGATTCATTAAGATCTGTTTTCCTTGAAAAAAAAGTTAAAGCATTTCTTGAATCCCCAGAATATGTTTCCCTTTATAAAGGCTGGTAAGCAAGCATGACTTTTCAGCCTCCATAATGGGAGGCAGCAGGGGAGGTGGCGTTAGGAGTAGCTATTCCATTAGAGAATTGACAGCACCAGGTACAGTATATGTGTTTATTTATATAATATTATATTTTCTACCAACGAATTGCACCTAACATACCTACTTATGGAATTTCAAATTGCTGGTAGGTAGGGGCCATGCCATATAGTTCATTTGTTTTTCTCCAGAACATGTAAAGAAAAAACTCTCTTCCTACATATTTGATTAACTAATCCTCATTGAGACATTTTCTTACATGACTGAGAACCTAATTAAAGACCTATCAGCCACACTCCGAGCCCAAATGAGTCTACAAAGCCCTAAGAACAGCACTGCTTTATGCAGTGAAGTATTCCAGGGGGTGCTGGTACCCAGCCTTGCAGTGCTCAAGCATAACTATTATCAAAGAACATTTAAACACAGATTTCACAATTAGATGACATCTGAACTTCATTCCAACACTTAGTTTTTATGAAAAAAAAAGTTTGAATTTTCCCTTGAAAAAGAAAAACGTAATCTGTAGTCTGACACTTTAGCATTCTCATTTTTCAATTATGGAGCCCTGACTTCAAGAAATATAAAGTCTTATGTCAAATAAAAAATGGATTCTGACCTTCTATTTTCTGCAGTAGGAAATGGACTGACTGAAGAGAAAATTAAATGTGGCATACTTAGGAAGGGAACAGGAAAGTTTTACTGAAGTAGGAACATGGTCTGTCTCCAACTTACTACATGGCATTGAATTGAGAGTTCTTTGGATTCCACCCTCTGTGTGTTGCAGATTTTAATACTGATTGTGTTTCTTCATTAAATATATCGGAAATTTAGCATACTATCAATTTAAGTTATACATCATAATTACTGGGGATGAATTGTTAGTGTGAGCTAGGCAAGTTCCCACAGTATTAAAATATTCCATAGCTGCCAGTCTTTGTCATCAATAACTGCACAGTCCTTTTTTATTCTTGTCAGTCATCTTCACCCTAGGCTATACTTAGGATACATAGGCAAAGTAGCTCATACTGTCGTCAATCTATTTATTTCAGTTTTATTCATTAACTCTATTTATCATGATGTGTGGGACTTTGGAGATGGCTCACAGTGATTCTGAAGATGAGGGTCATGCAGAAGATACCTCTATATTTCACATGAGCAGACTTGGCCTCATGTCATAACATTTTCAGGAGATGGCCCAAGAGAGTTACATTCACGCAAACTGTCTTCCATTTGTGTCCTATTTTGAGATATATATTATTCTACTAGGGTTGCTAGTCTGAATGTAATACAATGGAGTTATTTTTTCAATTAATGATCATCTCATTCTTTGATTGCTATAATTGCTCTTAATAAAGTTATCTGAGTTACTTTCTCCAAAGGTGTTATGATGTAATTTTTTGTGTGTTACAAGTTCTACTCATCTTGTGTGAAACTCATAGGCATTCAGGGATGTCAAGTAATTCAAGATGGAGTCACAGTGGCCAATGTGAACTTCCATATTAGTTGTTTTGAAATGTTGGATATAGGATGGCCAATCTCAGCATGATAAATCAAGAATGTTACTTTAGATAAGAAATTTGTTTTGGTAACATCCTTGGAAAGACTTTGCTGGAATTGAAAGAGCAATTGATAGAGGAAAGAACCCCTGGGACATAACCCTTATATCTTACTGACAGCCTCCTTTGAAATGAGACCACTGAGCCAGGAGACTTGGAGGCGCCTTGCTGGAGGATCCAACTCCAGGCTGGCAAGAGCTGTTCCAGAAGAGATGCTGCCAGAGACCCTGTAGGAGTAGAGGATGACTTCCTGCTCATGCCTGTCCTGAGACCTGTTGCTGGACCAGAGATACAGCTTCTGCTAAGAAGTTTCCTTCCTGGACTGCTTGGAGTGGTTTGTTACTACCTATTCTGGTTCTACAAGTTTGACTAACTTGTGGGTTAATTGTGTGCAATAAACTGAGTAATTCCTGAATCGGATTTTGGCTACATTTCGTACACCTCCAATCCTGGGATTCTTACCTGACCCCACCGTGGGCCCTGCGACAGAACAAAATCGATGCAGAGCAAAAAACTTGCATCACCAACCTCAAAAGTTCTCAACAAATATAACAGAGAGTTATATTTGTAAATGCCTAATGCTTATGTATAATAAATTGCTACAGAGAGTAATACTTTTGTATTGGTTTAGCCAAACACCCCTATAACAATGTCACAAAAATAGTCTCATTTTTTTTCTAATACATGTATAAATTTAAAGAACATTTATATCTTTTAAACAATAAGAATTAAATTTTGTACATGATAAAAGAAAGTATCTAATTTTTTTAAGTTGTGGAGAACTATCTTTTCTCTACTGATTTGAAATGCCACTTTTATCATAGATTAAATACATATATATATGGATCTATTTCCACACTTATTTTTTCTAAGTTATTGACCAATATTTTGAGTCAATACCACCATTATTGTAATAAGTTATAGTATATTTTGAGATATACATGTACAAAAATATTTGTAACAGATGATATTTTTGCTTAAACTTCCTATTCTTTCTTGAATAATTTTTGATAATTTATATTTTTCAACATTTTCAATTTTTTTTATACAATATGTGATATTTTCTTACAATTTTCAGTCACTTTTGTGTCTTTTTTTTCTCATTCCTCATGCAATGTGTGTAGCTATATTATCAGACTTAAGTTTTTTCTATTGATTATTTTCAAAGATCCAGTTTTTAGATTCATTAATTAGGCTAACTACTATGTTTTGCATTTAATTAACTTCTTTGATTTTTATTAATTCCTTCACTGTATAATTAAATTTATTATGTTTTTATCTTCATGATTTGAATATATAGTTTGATTATTTTCAAACATTTTATTTTATAATAAATGTATGTCAAACTATAAATTTTTCTTTTTAATTTGTAATCAATTATATTATTATATTGTGTTATTTATAACTTTTTGATTACTGAGACTCCTTGCAGCCTAATATACAATACATTTTTTATAATTTCCAGGTTTCTTGTAAAATATTTTTATTCTCTGTTTATTGCATACCCTGTGTTTTGTGTGTGTGTGTGTGTGTGTGTGTGTGTGTGTGTGTGGCAGGGTATGTGTATAACCTCAAGGATACTTATTGTATATACCAATACCTCACATTCTTGCTTATTTTTGCCCAATTTATTATTAAATTAGAGGCAATAATTTGTTGTTGTCTCTAAGGATAAATAACTGAATATTAATATGCAGCTATATACTCTCTTCCCTTTCTTCTTTCTCTGCTCTCTTTTCTGCATCTAGAAATACTTCAAGCTTCACTCTGTTACATTTTTTCCCAAGCTCTAATCTCTCTCCAGCCAACCACCTAACTCGGTTTACACAGCTATGTGGGGAAATGGCTCTGCTGCCTGCTGCCCTTTGCAAGTTGAAGGCCAAAGATCACTGTCCTTGTTGAACTAAATGTGGTTTTTAAAGTAAGTAAACCCAGGTAATTCCCCAAATGCTTCCCTCCCCCGTTGGAGCTTTTACTGATTCATCCTTCACTTAGGTCCCCTGGCCTTTACTGTAGCATTTTCCCAAGAATTTTTGGAGCTGTAGCTTCTCAGCTTCCATTTCTCCTCCAGCCTGGTTATTTAGCTTTCCATCTTTGAGACATTACTCAGAATTTCTAGTTTGCTAATTATACGCTTTCTTTTTTCCAGGTTTGCAACATATTTTCAATTATTTCAGAAGATTTGGGATAGAAAGTTGTCAAAGTATGTTGAAACATGATATCTTAATAAAATATACCCTTCAATCAGATGCCTAAATATTTAAAATTTTAATTATCTGAATCTATTTTCTATATTAGAAGCTAGTAAGGTTTAATTTTCTGTATTTTTGATAACTGTCTAGTATAATTTAAATTATTAAAATAACATGCAGAAAATTGAAATAGAAGACATTGTAATCCTTTTTATGTTGAAAAGGCAATCTTGTTTTCAGGTGTTGAAACTCCAGATGTGATGGCAAAGAAATTCAAATGTATCCACTCCTTTTCTTAAGTTAGCAAAAATATTTTAGGTACCATTTTTGTTGTTATTTCTGACTTCAGGAATTTGATTTTAACTGGATTTTGGATGGTGAAAGTACAACTCTTATAAGATCAAACCACTAAATTAAAATTATAGAGTAATGTTAGTTACTCTTAGAAAAGAAGATTGTTGAAAATAATTAAAAGTCTTACCTCAAAAAAAAAAAAATGAGGTCCTCCAATAACCTTACAGTTGTTCTGGGCTCTAGAATATACTATGTAAAAAATAGCAAATATTAAGGACACCTAAAAATTCTCCATATCTAAAACATCAAATTCCTCCCCACCTACTGCACTGTCACCATTTTAGTCAAAGCCAGCATCTACTCTAGACTGCGAACAGCAAGATTCTCCTTCCTGATTTGACCAGGCCACTTCTACCTCTTTCCAATATATTTTCTATTGATACATTATAGCCAAGATGATCTTTTCAAAACACAAATCTGATTCTGTCATTCAAGGGCATGGTACCCATCAATGGCTCCCTGAAACCCTCAGGAAAAACATCACAGTTCTCAAGTAGGTGTAAGACCCTGCCCATCAGGTTTGGGAATGCAACATCACTTAGCTGCAGCTCTGTGCTTGCCTCTCGAGGTAGCTTGTCCAAGGTACACGGGTTCTGTTTATTGCCCTGAACATAGCCTTCTATTTCTGCCAATATGACAAGTTTTACTTGGATAAATCTACCCCTTTAAAACCAGATGGATAAATATTTTGAAACAGTTTTCAAATAGCACTGGCAAAGTCTGGCAAAATAATGAGTCATAACAACAGTTTAAGTGAAGGTCAGAGGCCACAGAGGTAGATGGCACTCTGCAGTTACCTCTACCAGGAGTGCCCCTGCTGCCCTGGGTAAATATGCAGGTAACTTTAACAGTTTTAGAGGGTCATAGCTCATGCTCAGATCCTCAGGCTGGGGAGTCTACCAGGCCAGTTCCACTGTTTCGCTTTCTGATGGCGTCCTTTATTTCTCTTTTGCAACACCAGTCACATGCATAATTAAATAATTTGTTGCACAATTACTGAGATATCTCCCTTATCCCATAAGATCAGCTTCCTTGCTTGTTTTATTACCTATTCCCTTCCCTAGAATTTTTTCTTGCAAATGTAGAATTCTGGTAAGTAGTTGTTGAACAAATGCAAATTAATGTGGGAATTAATTACTTCACCTCTAAATTCAGTCGGTGGTAGTTATCCTTCAAAACTACCCAAAGAAATGTATACCTGGAACTTCATTTATTTTTATGTTGCCCTACAGTAACTTGATATTTCAATGACAGGTTATCTTAACTAGGGGTCCCACTCATGGCTGGTTTGCCTTGCTTAGATTAGAAAAACACCCTGCACGGAGAAGTGATTTTTAGGTGCCTTCTAGGCTCAACTCAGAACTCCAGGTACACGTGAGCAGAGATCACTTAAGTGAGATGCTTCAGACAGAGCAACAGACAGGCAGGGGTTGACGTTTCCATGAAAAGAAAGGAAGAGTTCATATGACATTTTACTAGGGTACCTCCAAGAAACCCTCTATCTTTTGTAGGTACAGTAATTATACATCAGTCATTAACACTAGGTATCGCCCCTCCCCCTTCAGGAACATTGCAGCTTCAGTGTTATATATGTGAGGGTTGCTTACAGTCATTCCTGCACAGGGATATTACACTAATGTAAATTTGAGTTCCAAAAATAAAATAAAACCTAGAAACTTGACACAAGCATCACTTTATTACAAGTTTCTACAAACATTTATTTATGTGTCTGTCATAGCTAAAGGTCTGATTATCTGTTATGGTCATGGAAAGGGAATAGCTATGGCTAAATAGGAAATCTCTATCTATGCACGATTACGTTCAAGTCGGGACAGGGTTACAGTTAGGTTCTTTATTGTTCTCTGGTGAAAAATCATCCTTTTTTTTGGCTAGAAAATACAATTGGGCGTTCGTGATATTTTAGAAATCCACATATATCTTCTTTTAATTTAGACAAACATTTTGAACAGATTCTGTGTACCAACACTGTTATTGTTGATTCAGAAATGAATGAGATGGGGGCTTCCCTGGTGGTGCAGTGGTTGAGAGTCCGCCTGCCGATGCAGGGGACACGGGTTCGTGCCGTGCCCCGGTCCGGGAAGACCCCACATGCCGCGGAGCGGCTGGGCCCGTGAGCCATGGCCGCTGAGGCTGCGCGTCCGGAGCCTGTGCTCCGCAACGGGAGAGGCCACAACAGTGAGAGGCCCGCGTACCGCAAAAAAAAAGAAAAAAGAAAAAAAAAAGAAATGAATGAGACCCACTCCTATCCTTAAGAAGTTCCTAAATTTGTCTCTTCCACAGATGGTAAATCCCTTTACTTATTCATGCCTTTGATGATAATCAATCACGGTGTATTTAAGACACTCCAGCTTCCCAATATATGAGGATGAAGTCCAAACTCCTTACCGCAGCTCACAAGGTATTTTTCACATAAAGTTCGCTGCTGTCTCTCTTCCACTGCAGCATCTCATCTCTCCAGACATCCTGCAGAATTACGAGTTGTTCCTCCCTAACTTGCTACCCAACACTCATGTTGGCCTTTATGTCTCTCAAACAAGTCAACCTTGTTTCTGCCTCAATGTCTCCGCCCTTGCCGTTCTCTTTGCACAGAATGCCCTTCTCTGTCACCTGGGCACAGCTTGTTCACTCTCATCATTCAGCTCTTAGTATAATATCACCTCCTCAGAAAAGCCCTCCCTGAATGACCTGTATCACACACAAATCCAGCCTCTTCCTCCCTGACCTAGTCACATCATCACATTTACCATCATCATTATCACCATCTGGGATCATGTTTTGCCTACTAGTTTCTATTATTATTTTCTGTCATTCTCAACTCAAAGATAAGTTCCAGGAGAGCAGGTTCTGCATCTACTCTTTTCACTGTTATAGCCACAAAATCCAGAACAGTGCCAGACACATAATAGCTGCTCAATACACATTTGTTGAAGTTACAAGTTAATGTTTTGACAGTTTTTTCCTCTTTCCATTCTGCTAATGATCTAAGTGGGCAGGTTTCCTTAGAAGATTTTAAAGAAAAGAAAACTGCTAAAATATTCCTGCCTATTAGTAATCTCAATATTGCAAAAAATGCAGGTTCCCAGGCTACGCTAACCAGGAGTGCTGTGTCTTTGATTTTTCCAGTCTTCTCTAGTCTGGCTCTAAGAAAACACAGGGATATTGCCCATCATTCCCCAGAGTGTGAGAAGCCCCACACACAGCACACAGGTTTGCACCTTTCTTACACTTGGATGCCTTTCTTTATAGGCTGTGATGGCAGACATTGGTTCCAGGAGAATGGGCACCAGTCCTCATTATGCCTCAGCCTGTTGACCTAAACAGTTCTCCTCCCGGTACTATTCTCTGCTTGAAACACACCATGGTGAAAGCATATTAGGTTTTCTGATACAACCTCTCAATTGTGAGGTTCACAACCCCTGAAAACACCCCTGATCTGATACTGTGCTCTTGTATGTAGTGGACTATGGAGTGACATACTGCTGATTCATCTTATGCTGATTTGAAATGTGAGATTATTCTTTGAGATCAGAATAGTTGAACATTCTTGGAATTGCCCATGTATAATTGCTCCCCTTCCTACCTATTTCACACATTCTGCCTTCTCGGTGATTACAAATGATTCAGATAAACTTTCACTATTTCAGAAATTATAGCCCAAATAAAACATTTTCTGCCACCCATAGGACAGCAAAGGGCGCTCTTCATTTCTAGGCAGAGCATTTTGTAAATTGGAAACATATCAGTGACAATTATCAAGGAACAGTTTTCAAAATGCACTCCTTTCCACAGAGCCTAGCAATTCTTCTTTCAAAAAGACATTAAGCAAAAGCAATGCTCTGAAAATGTCATTTGGAGCATGCAATTGAATTAATTTATTTGTTTTATGACATTTTACAGTTAGTCGTGTAAAAGACTTCCACTTTATTTGTTTCGTCTGCTCGTTTAGATAATGCTTTAAATGCCATACATCCCAGTGATGGTTATAAAGAGACTGCATGAGAATACCCATATCTTCTAAATATAGCATGGCCATAACAAGCTGGGCTGACTATTCACTTTATCTTTCATGCAGGCACTTGGCTGCCACTTCAAATATGAAGTCTTCTCCTTTTTCAGATAAAACTATTATTGTGTAATTAATATTACACATGAAATAATAAAGGAAAACCTGTTATAAACTTGCTAGGAGAAAGTATATAAAGACCTCAATAAAGGTGCATTTGAAAGTTCTTAACTGAAAAATCCAAAAGTCAACCTAAAATCTTAATTATCTCTACTGTAGGAGATAGGGTGCATGAATTTATATTGAGTATTGTTCACAGTGTCTTGATTTGGGGGGCAGAGGAATATATGAACATTTTTTCTTAATACTTAAAACTTGGGCTATAGGTACATGGATATATTGAGACTTTTCCCCACAAAGTAATAGCATCAAGTATAGATGCTTTCTACTTAGCATTTTCCACAGGCAGTAGGTTCCAAACTTTCTTCTAAATATTACTTCCATCAGTGTGAATAATCAAACTTTAAGGAGGTGTAGATTACTCTAGAAATCATTAGCCAGATGTCTGGAAGCCTGGTGATGAGTCCTGTCCTCACTTTCGGGAGTATCCTTCAAGTGGCTACTTGGTGAAATTATCTTGTCTAGGAAAGACTGTGTTCCCAGACTCATGGGTTTAATATTATAGCTCACTGCAGATATTCTTCTTAGGAAAATAAAGATAACTTCTAACTACGATTTAACAAAAAGTGTATGCCTTTGTCTCTTAGTTTATTTTTTCTCTCAAGGTCAATTTAACTTTTACATTAACTGGAATCTAATCATAGAGCTTATTTATATTTAGATCGACAGTTCTGAAATATAATATGAATTATGTCACTTTAGTGTTCTCTTAACTATTTTACTAATTATTATACATATACAAATATCAAAATTTGTGTAGAATTCCAAAGAAATTTTGATATGAAAAATATCTGCTTGTTCTTTTTCTATTTTTATTTATTTAGTTACTACATCTTGGAACCTAGGGTTCTAAGAGGTCTGGATATTCTTTAAAAATCACATTTAATTTTTTAAAGACTATGTCTCATGGAAAGAGTCTGATTTGTGGCTTAACTGGAGATATCATTTCCTTACCCATAACTTTTCTCTGAGTTTCATGCCATGATGCCCATCCAGAGCCTTCCCTATGCTAAATGGTAAAGGAAGAAAGATTCACTCATAGTGTCCATCCACTGTTTACAAGTGTCAATCTCAGAGGACACAGCAGGTTAATTTCTCCTTTTATGAGAACTCATTGCACTCTGTACTTCTCTTTCTATAGAACTCACTAAATTTATCTAACCGTTTGCTGTGTAAAGTTGATATCTTTGTGGTCTATAATCTCCATGGAGTCAAGGACTATTCATTGTCACTTCTATGTTCCCAAGACCTAGTGCAATCTATCATTACACCAGTAGCACGCTGTTTCACTCATGCAACAAGTATTTGTTGACTGTCTGTTATGTGCCTGCTATTGATGGACGTGATTGTAAATAATAGAGATTTAGCAGTGAACAAAAAAGGCAAGAAAACCGCCTTCATAAAACTGACATTTTAATGATGAGTGTTATTACTGATATTTTAACAATTTCCATGTTTTTTAGCTGTCTTTGGATCTTTATTTTCCTGTATACATTTCAGAATAAGATTCTTGAGATCCTCAAAAAAATTCAGCTGAAATTTTAACTAACATAGCATCAAATTTCTAAATTAATTTGGAGTAAACCGATATTTATATGTCATCTCACTGATTTATTTAGATCTTTCCTGATCCTTTACTCAGATCATCTTTTATGTCTTAGTGCATATTTAATCATTATTAGGCATTTTCTTGTATGTTCATCATAAATATTTTATTTTCTATTATTTCACTACAGGCAAATTGTTAGGCATTTTGTAATTTATTCATTTATTCAATAAATATGTTGAACTTTCTCAATTATCATAGTCTGATGATTATGTTTGTTGCATACATAGATGAGAAAATCAAAGACAAATCATAGTGTTTGTTTTTCTCTTACCTGAAAATCACTACCTTGCTTCTTGTTTCATTCCTTTTTTCTTTCTTTTTTTTTCTTACAGCATTGGCTAGGAACTCTATTCTCTGTTGAACAGTAGTGTTGAAAATACACATGCCTGTCTTGTTCTGCCTTTTGGAGGAAACGAGTCTATAATTTTTCCATTAAGAATGATGTTTTGTGTAGATTTTTGATATGCAACATTTAGCAAGTTAAGGAAATTCTCTTTTATTTCTAATGTGCTGAGGGCTTTTGAAAGTCATAGATATTGAACATTATCAAATGTTTTTTCAGAATCTACTGAGATAATTTATAATTTTCTCCCTTAAATCTGTTGAATTGCATTGATAGATTATTTATTGCTTAACTTTTTCCATTCTTGGATAAACATTACTTGGTCATGATTTATGAATTTCATACACTGTTGGATTTGAACAGACAATATTTTACATATATCTGCATAGGTGAGTTAAATAGACCTGTAATTTTTTTCTTCTACTATTCTTACCTGTTTTGAAATAAGATTCTATCATTCTCATAAAATAAGCTGATTAAAAATTTTGAGGATTGTTACAATTCATTGTTCAACCAGTTTTTCAGTTGGCAAATTGGTCAGTTGACCTATATTTTGCTCTTACAAACTAAATGAAACTTCCATATTAATATATATATAGAGAGAGATAGATAGATATAGATATAGATATATGTAAGTGACTATTGAGGAATAATTTATTGGCAATAAAACCCCTGGGATAAAATTATATAAATACAACCAAATACAACGAAAATAACCTCCAAAAAGCTTCACACTCCCACCAGCATATTTTGAGAGTTTCTGCTTCTCCCCTTGTGTCCAAGTATGAAGTATCAAAAATGCTTTTAATTTTCACAGCATATTTGTGAAGAGTGGACCCTGGAGCCAGTCCTGTTTGCATCTGAACCACGACTCTTAACGCTTGTTCACTTTGGGAAGCTGGCCAGGTTCCTTATCTCATAGGGCTGATTAAATGAGTTAATAATGTAAAATGCTACAGTGTGTGGGACATAATATTTATCATTAATTTGAAAATATTATTATTCCTAATATTTTTTCAGTGTGAAATATTTTTCATTTTGACCAGCATTTATTTTATTTCAAGTAAGGTAAGATCAAAAATCGATTTATTTTTGACCTGTGTTTTTTTTCTGTAAATTGTCTATTCATATAATTAGCTTTTCCTACTGAGTAATACATCACCTAATCATGATATATATGGACTTTTTATAAATTGAGAAATGTGGTGCTTGCTATCACATTTAGGTTATGAACTATATTCTTAGTTAACCAATGGATAGTTAACTTAAATTATCACATTTATTTTAAATTTAGTAACTTTAAATATTTATAAAATCAAACCTATCAATTTGTCTCTATAGCTTTTGACTTTTGTTTATACTTTTGCACATTACAATTATAAAAAATTCACATGCTTTTTTCTTAAATTGTCACCGTTTTATTGTTTACATTGAAACTCTTAATCAAACTGGAATGCTATTTGATTTAGTGGTAAGGTAGACATCTAGCTTTATTTTTTCCAAATAATGACTTATCCCAAACTAATTAATTTATGAAACATAATTCCCTCTCTCATACAAAATGAGACTTCATCATAAGCTGAATTTCTGCATTTTTTGTGCTTATATGCTCTGTATTATTTGATAAACTATGTGTTTCTTTTTTCATACCAAATGATGTTATTTTTTGTAGCTTTATACTAAGTTTAACCTTGGGAAGTGTTGGCCCACCATTGTTATGCTATATATTTTCAAAAATTTTCAGATGAAATTTAGTATCATTTTGCTAAGCTCCCCTGTAAAATGTTTTTTAGTATTTTAGTGGGATCTGCACACTGTATTTAACCATTGTTTTACTTTTTATGATCACTGATGAATGGCTGATTTGGCTGAAAAGTACTGACAACTGGATATAAACACCTAGCCCTACAAAAGCTCCAGAGGCTTTGATTCCTCTATGTGTCTGTTTACACTTCATGTGAAATGGACACGACCACAGGCACTGGGCAAGGGCCTTGAATGGAGGTTGAAGGGTCTGTGTGAAAGGCCCACATCGCCCACTAGTCCCTACCTGGCCTCTCTGTGCTCACTCCACCCTGCTTTGATCAATTCTACACTAATGTTAAGAATTCTCTTCCGCTGCCCTGGATTAATCATCACTGCCTCTGTAAGAGCCCTTGAGAGCTCACAATAGCCACTTATATTAAATTGAAACCTCTTACATTAAGACCCAGAACAGTTTTGTACTTTACCGTAGTCAACTGGTCTCTTCTCTCGCTACATTCCAACTGCTGTTCTCTGTTTCTGCTAAACAAATTCACTTATTCATATTAACCTTTTATTCCTATTTTAAAGCAATTCTCTCTATCCTTTATTATCCTCTCATTCAAATCTCTCTTCGTCTCACTTAACCTCTGAAATATTTCTTATTTCGACTTTCCTTTGCTGTCCATTTCTGCAGATTCACTCTGAATGCATCTATTCATTCCTACTTTTTCATTTATTTACTAAATATTATTTGGCGATATTGGATCCTAGGAAAAAGGCTGTCTTTAGGCAGCCATGACACAAAGTGATAACAAAAATACTAACTAAACAATTTACTTCTCTTTCTAATCTTCTGCAAAAAGAGAAATAACTTTGTCCTCCTCATGCTATTTGAGGACAATATGAGTTATATGCATGTATATACATATACATAAAGTATTTAGAACATCTCTATCTATCTATCCACCTACTTTCTCATTGTTCATTCATTTTATTTGCTTTGTCACCATTACTCCAAAATCCAGCCCAAATCTTGGTAAATAGTATGTGCTCAATTAGCATTTGTCAAGTGAGTCTTTACTCATGAACGAATGGTAATATATCTATGTGACTCCTATGGTGGTGTACTTTATATACAGAGAATTTGATAAATGCATAGAATACAACTGAATATATTTGAAAACACCTATTACTACAGATTAAAACTTTTTCAACTGTGTCAACTGTTCAAACTAGTTGTTTTCCAGTTCCAATAAAATGAATAAATGTTTCCATTAATAATTAGTGAGACAATTAACAACACTTAAATTGTTTACATGTTATAGCATCACCACAATTTAAAAACCAAGATCTTTGTTTCAACTACAATTGTATCCTGATTTTAATATACATATCCCTGAAAATTTTAAGAATGAAATCATTTGATAAATAAAAATTTATCTATTATGCTCAAACTTTAATCTTAGAAAATGGCATTTACAATTATATTAATTATTTAATTAATTCTTCTGAAGGATAATTATATGGACATAATTTCAAAATATTTATTTTTCCCAGCTTTATTGAGATATAATCGGCATATAACATTGTGTAAATTTAAGATGTACATCCTGTTGATTTGATACACTTACATATTGTAAAATGATTACCACTTTAGGTTAGCGAACCCCTCCATCATGTCACATAATTACACTTTCTTTTTTGTGGTGAAGACACTTAAGATCTATTTATTCTCTTAGCAACTTCCAAGTGTATAATACAGTATTATTATCTACAGTCACCATGCTGTTCATGTGATTTTCAAACCTTATTCATCTTATAAGAGGAAGTGTGTATCCTTTGACTACATCTCCCCATTTCCCACAGGCCCCAGACCCTGGTAATCACAGTGCTATTCTCTGTTTCTCTGAGTTCAGATAAAGAAGATGCAGTATATATAAATATACAGTAGAATATTATTCAGCCATGGGAAAGAGGCAAATTTGCCATTTGTAACAGCATGGATGAAACTTGAGGGCATTATGCTAAGTAAACATTTCTAATTTAAGTTTTTTAAGTTATGTCAATATAAAGGTCATATGTCATATTGAAATACACATATGTTTTTTAATATGGTTACTTCTGCCAAGAATGTGATGCTGGTTATGCTTTTTTTTCCTAAATTAAAGCAAACTACCAGATAATTATAAAACAAAAATAGGAAGTACAGTCAAATGTGTCAAAAAATATACATTTTATAACATCTAAACACAGACTTTTATAAGTTTTTCATTTAATGAAAAAAGTTGGCTTCTTGTACCTTGTCAATGATAGAAATGTAACATTTCTGAAAAACAGGAAGACAATGTCTTCTTAGTACTCCTTTCACCCTAGAAAATCTGCTCGGGTATAATCACACTGTGAAATAACTCATCTGCTTCATTTCTACAAATTTTAGTGGTATATTTGTTTTATTTTGATAATTTTTACATAACACTAATAAGTTTCTAAACAGGAAAGAAGGGTATGTTGGTAATATTCTAAACTGAATTTACCTTTATAGTGAAGAAGTCTTTAAAAGCACCAGAAATTACTTATCCTCTTCCGGTATCCCAAGAAAGTGTCTTTTATAATAAATTGTAAAAATTCAGATAAATTATGACAAAATTACTTTTCAGGTGAATCAAGTCTAGAAGTTACTTCTCTGTACGTTCTTTTAGAAGTCATAAATTTCTCGCAAGTCAAAGGTAAAACATCATTTGAAAACATACACACATTATCATATTTTATATGGACTTTTTTTTTTACTAAGCAATAAATTTCAACATTTGAAAATGTAGCAACACCCTGGTCCTCTTCCTAGGTACTGGTGATCTTTCAATATTACCTCATACTCTGGATTTTTTCAAGACAATCAATATCAAAGGGCATCCATTAGCTGATCTTCACATATCTTAAAATATCCTTAGTTGTAGGCATCCGTGTAGTCCCACTTTAACCAGCAATCAATCTAGATGATCACCGAGTCTTCAGTGCCTCTCTCAATTGACAGTGAATAAAAGTCACCTGGGGCTTAGTAAAAATAAAACAGAACAAGCAAATAAGCAAACAAAAATCAAACTCAATTTCACTTGCTCTATAACAAAGATTCTGATTTGGTAACTAAGGGGTGGGTCAATGCTCACTTCTAATGTGTATTTTCGATCATTTCTACTGCAGTTGTTCTGTGGACCACGTTTCCAGAAACATTTGTTTACATTTACCTGAGAAATTTTCTTTTCAATTTTGCCATCAATCTTCCTCACAGAACAAACTTATGTATGTTTTGTGGTCATTTCCTGTTTCATTTTACTGATGCCCTAATGAGGAGTACAGAAAGCTTTTTTTTTTTTAAACCACCTGACATGCTCCATGATGTCAGGGATTCTTTTGAAAGAAATTCCTCTTCTTTTTGGTACATTTACTGCATACTTTTAAAAGTTTCCTTAATGTTGATGGCAACTATTTTAATAGCTGTTTCTAGTGGTGGTTTCATCAGTGTTGAGCATATTTTAAAGACAAATTTAAAATGTTCAATGCACAAATGAATTATGAAAATGTACTGTGAAGTATGAGTTACGATTATGCAAATTCTGTGTACCTGAGATACAATTAAAAAAAAAAAAAGAGGCAGAAGTCTTAATTTACATCATTTAAGAAAATCAGCCTGGCTAAAATTTACGTAGCTAAATGTGAAGTAAACAACAAATGCTTATTTTGCATGTTTTTTTCTAAGCAGCTGGCAGCGTTTTGCACACTCTTCTTGGTGTATGTCTCTGTCAGTGGTTGGTGGAAATAAGAACATTTCCCGGTTGCTTATCCACTCTTTCCAGGAGGGGAGATGAAAGATCAGAGCAGCGAATTGTTGACTCCTGGAGAGTTGGTGTAGTGGTGGCTCTCAGCTAATCTTAGCACCAGAGATTTCCAGTCAGGAGAAAGTTCATTTCTAAAAGAAGGCAAAGTCCTTGGAGACTGGCCAGGTTTGTAGAAAATAATACCATTGTTCCTATGGTCCTTTCTTTATACTGAAGTCTAGTTTACAGATTGCTTAAAGGTAATAATAGAGCCATTGGTTTCCATTTAGTAAAATCCCAATATTTTGAAGCACTGTAGAGAAAGGTGAAATAATTAACAACAAATAAGCAGGAAGCATTAACCATGTGCATATAAAAAGAATACAAAGCACTAAAATCCCCAAATAGCAGTTTTCATTTACTTAATGTAAAGTATATTCAAGTTATTTTGTACACATTATTTAAACTAGCTTCAAAACATGAAATATGTGTAGTTACTCCATTTCATTGACATGAAGACTGAAATTAAATAGATGAAGTAACTTTCTCCTATTACGTGGACAGAAAATGTTAATTCTACCCATCAGTTCTGTGGCTCCCAAGCTTCTGCTCTTCCTAATAGGAAACACTTATATTGTACTTCCTATGTTCTGTATACTTGTCTTAGTGATGGAAATATTACCACCATCCCCATTTCACAGGTGATACACTGAAACTCAGAGAAACTTAGTGACTGATCTAAGGTCACTGGGTGAGAGGTAAAGCCAGGATCCCTGCCCTGGGCTCATGAAACCCACAGTCTGAATCAGGGTGTGACAATGACTATGAACCGCTATACTACACAGAGCCTTTTGGGGAAGCTGGAAAGGAGAAAGCCGAGTATGACAAACACAGGTCTCTGGGTGTACTCCCTGGTCATTGGCATAGTTCATGTTGATGCCCTGTGCCTGTTTGGTTATCAGGGCTGGCATCTTACCATGAAATAAAATATTTTCCCATCATTAACTAATTAGGGTGCTAATTAAATAAAAGATCCATGGCTGGTAGAAATCCCAATACAAACTGACCACCTTGGAGAAGGAAATCATCTTACAAATTTCCAATTCTAGGATAATGAGCTTCTTGATGCAGCCTAGAATAGTTGAATGTTACAGAGAAAGCACAATACCAACCACAAACTGCATGCATAGAGGGAAGCGGATAATTAATTCAGATTTTTGTTGGCTGGCCTTTTGAAAGCCCAGTAGTAATCTCTGTGTACCCTTAGAGAGTGCGATTGTAAACTTGGTTTTAATTACATGTGTTATATGCTGGTTTAAGAAAGAATCCACTAAATTATTCACAAGTGATAAATTATGGAAAGGCATGCTGGCATGCATGAATGGTGTATTTTTGCCAGAGACATTAGGCAACAGGTCATTAGTGAGAAGCAGTTTCCAAGAACCTGAACGTTGGTCTTCTGCAGGAGTTAGTGCTCCTTCTGTGAGACCTGTATTTATACCAGTGGGCTGTTGGATATTCACATGACTCCATGTGTCTGTTTGTGATCTGCTACATGGAAACCTGGGCTGGAGGCCAGGTTTTGAGGTGACTTTAACCAATGAGGGTGGTGATTATTTATTCACTAACCACAAATATTTTTGAATACTCATCTTATGGTGAACACTCACTAGAGGATGAATCTGCAAAGCTGGAGAAGATACACACATCCCTGTGCACCCAGACTCTCCAGTGAAGAGTAACTCTCCTGGCAGTTAACAAGTGATCATTAGTTTAGCTGGGATCAGGAAAAAGGCAGATCTAGAAGGGGACAAAACATGGGCTAGCCTTTAAGTTTTGTATACATTGGAACAGATCTTTTGGTCTGATTTTACCTCTGCAATATTACATTAAGCATAGTGCCCTGTACTACCTAGCTGGGGATCAATAAATGTAGATTTGTGTAAGTTATATACACTCATGTTTGCCTGTATAATGTTCCTCTTCAAAAGTGCAAGATGCACAAAGAGTAAAACATCTGTCCTTGTTTGCATGACAATTTTGTTTCAAGTGAAAATACTAGTGAAAATTTAAAGAATTTTGGGTCAAACCATTTTGACCCAAACACAGTGAGGCATGTCTATTCCATGTCCAACTTTTTCTTCCTGAATCTTCAATAAAATGTATTTGGCTGAAAGAACACAAACGCCACTCAACTGATTGAAGGAGGAAAGGATTTATGTTTCCAACCAAGAAGCTCAGAGATGATGCAGGATCAATGGTGTCTCAAGGACCCAAGTTCTCTTCGTTGCTCCAATGAGCCATCCTCAGGGTGGGCTTGTCTTCAGGCTGTTAGCAGGAGGGCTGCATCCATGCCTGGGGTCACTGGATGTGATATGCACAGAGAGAACACAAAGGCCATCTCATCTTGTAAACCTCTCTTAGGCATGGAGAATCTTTTTCAAGAATTCCCCAGCAGAGTTCTTCTCGGGTATCCTTGTCTAGAATCTAGTCCTCTATAACTGTGTGAGCCAATTGCTATCAAGGATATGATTATCCTTAAACCAATTCAGTCAGTTCCTGAAGGGGGGTGGATCAGATTCTCCTGAGGCACATGGGAAGGAAAAGAGGTAGATACATGGAAAAAAACAGAGTTCTCTTAGGAAGGAAAAGGAGTTTAGGTAACTAATGAGGGTGTGATGCAAAGTGTTAGAAATATGTGATTGTATCTTGGTTTGTGTTGGCTGTTAAAAAATATAAGCAATTCACTCCTGGCTGCAATGGTTGTGAAGCAAGAGAACAGCAAGTTATTCTCTGGGCAACTGGAAACCACTGAATTGTGCACAAGTGTGCAATGCTCAGCTGGAGCATCTTTCTGGCATTCTGATTACTGTGCCACGTGACAGTAACCGTATATGTTTCTGAGGTCAAATTGCAATTGACTTCCTCTCTAAGGCTGTCCTTCAATCCATGATTATTAATTCTTATTGAACTTCCCAGTGCACAAACTGCTCAAGCAATCTGCCCTCCTGAATTTCTACAGTAGATTTTGCACATCATTAAATCTTCATGTGAACTCTATGCCCATCCACATCTTTGCTGGAATAAAACAGTTATACAGAAATGTGGCACAATGCAAACTCACTTCAGTGCTTTTAACTAATGTCATTTCTTTTCTATATAATTTCTTGATTTTATTTATCTAAAATTGGTCTCAGTTTGGGCTCTGCAGACTCTTAATCTGCCACATCATTTCCCCCAGCGTCAACAAAGTTTCTGATTTGGTTCAGGGCTACTTCTGCTCCCCAGAAACCACACTTCTTGTCCTGAGTGAATTCCACAATATCTTTATTTCCTGTGGGAAATGAGAAACTGTCCAGCAACAAGGTCAAGAAACAGAAAAATGTTCTGGAAAGGCCACGGTTTGGCTGACAGGTTCACAAAAACAGAACTCATTGAATAAGGGAGGAAATCATATATTATGTGAGGCAGTATTTATAAAACTACTTTTGAGATTATTGGACTAAGGGAGCACCTCCAGCAAACATTTTCTCCTAGTTTCTTATTTTAATTAAACTGTTGTTCGTTTTTATGTTGTGTTTGTATTTTTGTTGTTTTCTTTTCTTTTGCTTTGTTACTCTTAGGTAGTGGTAGTTACTATTTTCCTACTGGCTCACCATTGATTGTTCAGTCATATTCCAGGTTAAATGTAAAGACAAAAATAAACTGATAAGGTAAAATTATCCTTTAAGTTTTTAGAAATATTTATGGATTTACAAGTGTTCACATCCTTGCTGATTCTGACTACAAATTATTATGACAGTTTTTCAAATGTCGTACATGAAAATCTGTATCATTTTTAGAGTCAGCGTTACTCAAGTTTACCCAGACTGTCACCAGCACCTCTCTTTATGAGAAAGAGAAAGCTCTGATTCCTGCCTTTGGTAAAATAGAAGCCCCTTGTCTTGGTCTTTAAATAAATTTTGGTGTCAGGGTTTCCTCCCTCAATGGCCCAGGTGTCTTGATGGCATCCTTCTGCATCTAGTGAATGGTTAGCCCAACACAGATCAGGGAATACACATCGACTGTGGTGATGGTTCCCTTTTCAGGGAGTCTCTGTGTTCATAGGATTTTATCCTTAGGCTCAACATTTTCTAAACAATACCCCTCAAGAAAATTAATAATCACCCCCTTTGGTTTTAGAAAAACACATCCTGAGATTTTAGCTAATATGATGATAAGGGATTTGTTGGTTACTACATGCTAGAGAACTTCAGGACCTCACATATTTTTCCATGAGAAAAATAACTTGAAGTTTCTTTCTCTTCACTAGAATTTGAATTTTCTCAAGTCTGCCTTTAAAATAGCTGCACTCTGTGCTGAATCTTTGTTTTTCTTAATACAGTGAAATATTATTCAGACCGCTGGTTGGTAAACGTTCTGGGAGCATGATGTAAAGTTCTTCCTGGAAACAACCAATCCATTTCTGCAAAACTTTAAATTACACTTTCAATCCCTTCTCCTTTCTCATTTGATAATGTATCTTTTCTCACTTCCTTCCACTCATTAATTTTTTCCTCTCCTATTATTTGTCATTATGGTCTATAGCTATTGTTTAACTATCTAAGGCAATTTATACCATCTGCATGAATAATGCTACATAAAATAACATAGTACCACAGCATGGATTAAGGAAACCCACTTTATAATATCTGAGTAATTGTGACTACTGTTTCCATAACAAATTAATACAACATGTGCTTCATCATATGTTATGGAGATGTGTAATGCATGAAAAAGTTTCTGTCCTTCACTTTAATCAGCATTTTATACCAACTCCCATTATCATCTATAAAATGCTTAAAAATTGCTCCTGGGCAATCCAGACAGCATAATACTTACTTCAAGGAAAACGATTTAATATTTTAAGCTTAAACATTACATCTATGTGGCAGTAAATAAAAATTTGTGGGATGTAGTTTCCAATTATTTTGATCACTTACAGGCAAGCAATTCTTTTAAAAAAAATCAAAGCATATCTTTAATTAGGAAAAGTTGGTATAAATTATTAAATGAAGTGACAAACTTAGAAATTTTAAAACCCCAACTTAAGTAACAGTTCAGTGTGTGGATGTCAAAAGTTACTTCACATCTAAGCATCTCAGTGACATCATTGATAGAATGGGAATAACACCAGTATCTCTCTTGCCTGTATTGCAGGCTGTCGTAAGCATCAAATATGATAGTGACCTTGAGAGCACTTTATACATGTTAAAACACCATGCACATGCAAGACTTGATTCTAAGTCTCTGAAAAAAAAATGCATGTTCATTAACATTTCCCTCCTCTCACCACATCACTAGGAACCTCATGCTGCTCTTTGCAAAACGGTTAAACAGTTATGGCCCTTTCTGATATAATCAGTGAAGGTCCAAGTCTGTGGAGTTTGTTTTCAGTGCCATTTTCCTCCCTTTGCGAGACCCCTGTTCTCTCTGCTGCCAGCAGTAGGCTCTGCACACTGCAAATATTTGCCAACCTGGTTTAATTTGTGTTGGTTCCTGCAGATCCTTTGTCCTCGTGTTTTTCTAAGGCACCCAGGCATTGGAACTCCCTGTCTGCCTGTGTGATCTCAGCTGCTTCCAGCTCAGTCTACCGGCCCATCAGTAGTAAAACTGAGAAAACAAACCTCTAAGTCATTGAGGTTCACACCGTGATTGCTGCAACATAAATGTGCAGGCAACACTCAATGTTTCCAAGGTCGTATTTTCACATTATTGTAAACCTCTCTCATGGATTGAATTTGATCTTTCACATTAACTGATGATGATTTCAAGTAATCCTACTGGATTGGTGGAAACCATCAGCCAGGGGCCCAAGACAGGTTCCCCAGAGGGCAGGCATGCTTGTCTGTGAGTGTTTGTACCCTGGGCCCCCATCTCAGTAGGAGGAAAGACTTTATTCTCATCACTTGTGTTCATCGGGAAAGGCTGTGTGTATGCGATGGTGGGGAACAGCCCGCGGTTCCGTGTCTTTCCCCACAGCACTTAATTTCTCACTCTGGGAATCTAGGTTTCTGTGGAGAAGGGGAGATGGGAGGTGGTCATTCGGGACACAGCGCGATGGACGCCCCATCACCCAGAGCATCACCATGTGCTGTGGCAGAGGACAGAGAGGTGAGGGAATCACACTGAGCCTTTTCTGCCTCAGAAGAGAACAGCCAACATCACCTCCACTTATTATTCTTGGCAAGAGTTAATAACATCCCCCATCCAAATGCAAGGGAACTGGTAGTCTTCTCTTTTCCCAGTAAAAAAAAGGAGAACCGGTTATAGCTAAACACTGGTGAGGTTTACCCATCTCTTTCACCAAATCCCACCCCCTGCAGAGGGGCTAGGATGAAGCCCTGTAGTGCTGGGATGTGCTTACTCAGCATAACCTCTTAGCAGGAGGTTTCCCCCAATTCGTGGCCACATCCTTTCTTGCCCTCCCTCCAACCTTTAGGCCCTCCTTGGAGGAGTGGGGAAGGGGCTGGCAGAGCAGCCAACAGTGCCATGTACAGCACCCACATCAGGGGCCTCACCCAGGAGATCACAGACGCTAGTGGGCTGTCACTCATTCCACAGGGTTTTTGAAGCAACAAAGACCATTTCTTCCACTTTTGTTTCTGGTAGAAACAATTGCTTTTTGCATGGGGGCTGCAGAATAGAGCTGGCCAGCTTTCTGCTGGAAACCCTGAAAAGGGTTTTGAGCAGGCAGACAAATGGAAAGGGGAATTGCCTAAATGGAGTTTCCCAATCTTCAGGGCCGTGGGGAGTTTGGATGGTGATCCACCCACCCTGGACTCCCGGAGGGTAAGAATTCCCACCCACTCACCTTGCTGCCGAAGCTGGAGAGAGGTAGTGGTCACCGTCACTGTCACCTGTTTCCCATGTCTGAGGATGATGCCGTCTGATTTTGTGTTTTGAACCTATGATTTTCAAACACCTTTTCAAAAAGACACTCTTTAGAAAGTATACACATGAGCAATTTTTAACTTTTTGTCCCCCGAGATTTTCTCAATTTACAACTTCATAGGGTTCTGACTCTTGAACTAAGCAAAAAAAAAAAAAAAAAAAAAAAAAATTGTTTCAGCATCAGTTTAGCTGGATTGAGAGGGAACAGGAAAATACAGAGAAAATTCACAGGAAAAGGTATTAATATTGCCTTGCCTCTGATGAGGTCTTTTCAGAACATGTTCTCTCATGAACCATTTCTACATATATTTAACTGTCTCACCCCCTCCTTGTATTTCATGTATTTCATTTTAAATTTCAAAACCCCAGGACTACCCTGATTCGTTCATACAGGTAAAAAATACTTTCCTTTTTAATTCTAAATTGTATTCATTACTGAGTAGGAATTTGTAGCAAAGGGTTTAATTCTGCATGGGGATTATGTCTCCAATAAAGTAGAGAGTCACAGCCCAAAGAAGGGGCACACCATATAAACAAAGAGGGGGGCAGGTGGCAGACCAATGCTGTAGGAATTTGTGACTTGAATATTATTGATTTTTTTCATTCTAAAGTAGTTTCACGTTTTTAAAATGAATGCTTTTGTCTTTTTAAGTTCAAACTTTTAACAGCCATATGAAATAGTGACTAATGCAAATACAATAGAAAGACATTTAAAATAAAATTTTAAAGCATTTTTACTTTTCAAAGAAAATGCCTAGAAATTGGGATCTGTGAGAACTAAAATGTTAAAGTGTTGACAGCAAGTCAAGCTTCTGTGATCCTTACTAACTGACTAATGCAAGAACCTGGTAAACTGTGTGGGCATAGCCTGCCTGCAAGTCACAGATTGCTCTATTAGAGGAGACAATTTCCCAGGATAACACACATATCTATTTTTAACACAATATGAATTTTAAAAATGATTTGCAAATAGCTACAGGATTTACTGCAGAAATCTCTCCTTTCAAGAAGAATTTATTTTATTTGTTAAAGTTCCACACTCTTTTTTATAATTTCCTGCAAGAAATTTAACCTTTTTTTTTTCTTTTTGCTTAGTCAAACCTGCTCTAACATCTGATCTTCTATCCCATCACTTGCTTCCAGGGGACTCACAGAGGACGTTCTGCTTTCAGCAGTCCATGCCCAAGGAGTGAATGAAAGCATGAGTAGATCAGTGTCTAAAGGTGAACCCAGCCTGCAGAGCCCTAAGCCCTGACTATGGAGCCCAGGGCACAACTGCAGCCTTAACAAGTGTGATGATAAGAGACCAAGCAGATTTCTTGAGGTGGTCTATTTGCTTTGAGCATCAAAAAACCTGCTTTCCTTTCCTGCAAATGCTTGTTTTGATGATGGTTCAACTATGAGTACTTTCTTGAAATGAGTGGAAGAGGACCTGTGATTAACAGAGCCCATTAAACAGCTAAGCTTCAAATTTTTAGAGTTTCTTTATGTTAATTCAGTTACTTTCTAAATTAAGTAAATTTCTAAACTAACATTCTTTTACAATATTCAGCTATCCCTTATAAAGTTCTTACTATAGATACTGGACACTTTTACAAGCCCTTTGCATCTATTAGCTTATTTATTCCTTATAATAACTATGAAGTCAATTCTTATATTGTTCCCATTTTACTCATGACAAAACAATGCAGAGAAATCAAGGAAGTTGCCTAAAGTCACCTGACTAGTAAGACATGGAACCAGGATTCAAACCACAGTGTGACTTCAAGTCTATGTTTACAACCAAAACACCACACTTCATGGATGTCATTAGAAGTCACTGTTCTTGGTCTAGGTTGATGCCTAGAAACATGCCAAATCTGCAGAAATGTGTGCAGTGAATGTTCTCTCTGCCACTTCGCCACCAGGGAAGCCCCTCTTGCACCATTCTTAAAGGATATCTTCTCTGGGCATAGAATTCTCAGTTGACAGTGTTTTTTGTTTGTTTGTTTGTTAGCACTTGAAAGATGCCCTTCAAGGTGTCTTTCTTGTGTAGTTTCCACCAAAAGTCTGCTTGTCTTGTGTAGATTGTGTGCCCCCTCCTGCTGCTCCAACCCTCTGGCTGCCTTGAAGGTTGTCTCCTTTTCCTTGCTTTTCAGCAGTGTGAATGTTATGCCTATTTGTGAGTCTTTTGCTATTTACCCTGCTTTGTGTTCCCTTAATTTCCTGGATCTACGGTTTGTGGTTTGTCACTAACTTTAGAAAACTCTGGCCATTACACCTTCACATATTTTCTCCCTTTTTCTTCTTCTGCTTGGATTCTTATTACAGTTGACCCTTGAAAAACATGGGTTTAAACCACATGGGTCCACTTATCTGTGGATTTTTTTTTCAGTATGCACATACTGCAGTATATGATCTGAGGTTGGTTAATCTGTGGATCCAGAACTGAGAATGTGGAGGGCCAATGGTAAAGTTATATGCAAGTTTTCAACTGTGTGGGGGGGTTGGTACCCCTAACCCCCTGTTGTTCGAGGGTCAACTGTACATGTGTATGTCACAGTCCTGAGAGGTTATGTCTTTTTCTTTTTTTTTTCTTTGTGAATTTCAGTTTAGGTAATTTCTATTCGCCTGTGTTCAGGTTCACTCATGCTCTCCTAGGCCATGTGGAATCTACTGAAGAGCCAACTGAGGACAGTCTTCGTCTCTGCTCCTCTGGTTTTGATCTCCAGAATTTCAATTTAATTTTGTTTTTAGTTTCTATCTCTGCTGAACTTACCCACCTGATCCTGCATTTTGCCTACTTTTTCCATTAGTCTTTAATGTAACAATCATAATTATTTTTAAAATTTCTATTTCTAACTTTGTGCCACTTTTTTTTGTTTGTTTGTTTTTTGTTTTTGGGTGGTACGTGGGCCTCAGACGCACAGGCTCAGCGGCCATGGCTCACGGGCCCAGCCGCTCCGCAGCATGTGGGATCTTCCCGGACCGGGGCACGAACCCGTGTCCCCTGTATCAGCAGGTGGACTCTCAACCACTGCGCCATGAGGGAAGCCCTTGTACCACTTTTGAGCATGCTTCTGGTAACTTTCTTTTTCTGATTGTGATCTATTACTTTTTTGTATTCCACATAATAACTTATTAAAAATTAAGCATGTTGTATATGACAGATGATAATTAAATTAATTTTTTTAATGCACAAGCATGTCTTTCTTTCTACCATTTTAAAGTCAACAAACATTAATCCTTTTAGCCTTATCCTTATGGTTGTATACTTCATGTACTCCATATTGTAATTCTTTTTATTCAGCCTAAATAATTCCCTTTGGTATTTATTGCAGCATAGTTCTGCTATCAGTAAATTCTTCCAGCTTTTGTTTGTCTGATAGTGCCTTTTATACTTTCAGTTTTGAAAAATACTTTCTCTGGATGTAAAATATTTACATATACAGTTGATCCTCAGTATTTGTAGATTCAATATTTACAAACTCACCTACTTGCTAAAGTTTGTAACTCAAAATTAATACATATGGTGCTTTCAAGGTCACCCACAAACACGTGTAGGATGGCAAAAACTTCGAGTCACTTGGCATACATAGCTGAAGATGTACAAGACAACGGTCTACTTTTTTGTTTTTAGCTCACATACTGTAAACAAGTGGCCTTTTTGTGGTCTATTTAGTCCCTTTTTTTTTTTTGCATTTTGTGCACTTTTTTGATGATTTCATTGTTTAAAATACTGCTGGAGTGCTGGCTAGTAAGCACAATAAGACTGTGGTGTGCCTTATAGAGAAAATACATGTTAGAGAAGCTTCTTTCAGAAATGAGCTATAGTTATAGTTGTAATGCTGTTTACCATGAGCTCAGTGCTAATACATCAACAATACCTATTAAATAAGGTGTATTTAAGCAGAAATATACATACAACAAGGTTTGCATTGATCAGCTACCAAAATATTATGATCAGAGGTTTGAAGGAAACAAACTCTGTGTTTCCCATAGGAGAAATGGTTGAGTAGTCACTATTTCAGCACTCATGATGACTTTCTAGAACCTGACTACCATGAATAATGAAAATCAACTGCATATATTAGTGTGTGTGTGTGTGTGCGTGTTCCAAGCTTTTTTTGTTATTCTCAGTAGCTGTATTGATCTACTTTTCTCTGTTCTTTTACAATCAGAAGCAGAAATTTCCTGTTTAATTTATTTTTGGTTTTTAATGGTTTTTAAGTGAAATAAAGCAGCATAGTATGTTTGTGAAAAGAAGGTGACCAGCATCTGTTACATATCAGTTACTAAGTATTAATTAAGAACATTAGCTAAAAAATAATATTTTAAAAGATATTTCTGTCTACAGATAGTCTTTATCAATGACTAAATTATGGCTCAAAGATATTAAATAACTTGCTTACGCCTAGATTTTAACTTAAGTCTGTTGGCTTCACAGCCAATATTCTTACATGATTGTCACTTCACTCATTGATTCAATTTTCTTATCTAAAAAATAATTGCTAATAATCCTCCATGCACAAGAATGTCATGAGCATGAATTAGAGAATGTCACTGTCAGAGACACACAGTAATTGCAAAACAGCGCTTGTCACATCAGATCTGTCACAGCTCCTCTCTAAAATACATTTAACCTAGGAAAATGGCACGGGATTTCAGAAAAAGCATCTACAATGTGTGTTAATGAAGATCCAGTGGTAGCTAAAAAAAAAAAATCAATATATGACACACTTATTCATTATGATGTGTTGTGATGGTTCTATTTGAAATGTTTCACGGAGGACAGTTATTTTAGTGCTTATCAGACTTGTTGGAAAGGCCCTTTGGGAGTGTTAATGCTTAAGATTCTTCATTAACTAGAAAGATGAAAATCTGCCACTGGGCAGTAAACATATTTTAACAAATCACTCAAGAGGATAAGGTCACTTCTCCAATTTTATTCTGTAACACTTGGATGTTTCAGTGTGATGACAGAGGGAAATATCTACCCCACTCATCAAAACTAGGGACTTGCTGATACAAGTTAGCCCAACAGTCCATCAGAAAATAATAATAATAATAATAAAAGCCTTACCATTTATCCACAGCCAAAACATGCATGGATTATTGTACATAGTCCTGAAATGCTTCAAGTCAACCTGTCAAAGTGGCTTGCTATATATTAAACTAATGATCTACCCTCTAAACCAATGCTTTCTCCTGCTTTTCTGTCATAGCTAGGATTACTAACCCCTTAATCACCCACACTAGAATCTTGGGAGCGACTTTTAATTTCACTCTTTGCCTCACCTACATTACTAAACAATAAATCTGTATATCTTATTTTCTGTTTCCCAAGTGCAGTTAACTCCACTAAATCCATATTAAGGATGCCATTACTTAGCTGGACCATCATGCCTTCCTTGGATAGCTATGTGAGCCATTTAATGGATCGTCACACCTTTGGCTTGGCCCTTAAATTCAACCTCCACAAAGGTATTGAGTGATCTTTCGTAGCACAAGTGACCGTGGCACTCCATTGTTAGGACATGTTATTGCTCACAACAGATTACCTGACACATGCAGTCACAGAGTAAAGATCTGTACAATAGTGTGTTGAACTGATTGATGTAAATAGATTTCAACCATGCCAACTTTCACAACTTCATTTAGTAATGAAAGTACATATCTACTCCTGAACTTAAGGGAAAACTCAGGGATGGAGATCTGGATTTGACTGTCATCAGTTTAAACGTGGAAGGTAAGGCCATGGTAGTGAGTGTGTTTGGTTAAGGATCTAGAAGTATTTCTATGAAAAGGAGACATTCACCACCAGACACCAAATTATTTCCTACTTGATTTGGGGATATTATATTATAAGCTTATAATGTTATAATGCTTTATAGTTCACAGAGAAATAGTAATATATATATATATATATATATATATATATTCACAATTATTACAATTGAGACTTGTAGTAACCTTGTGAGGTAGAGTTCATGTTATAGTTAAGTGCAAGGTTGTTCCAGAAAGATTTAGTGAGTTGTCTAGGATATTATGACTAGGAATTGGTAGAACTTATAGTTGATTTCTAGGGTGAAGGACTCTTCCCAGTAAACTGCATTGCCTTTTCTGTAAGAGTGCTAACAGTCTTGACTTTTATACCAGTTAGCCACACCTGGAGACCCTACTGTGTACCTGGCATTGTGCTTGGCTGTGCACTAAAAAGTGAGCATGGCCCTAATCTTCCAGAATTAATGTGAAAAGAGAATACAAAGCTAAATATAGGGCTTCCCTGTTGGCGCAGTGGTTGAGAGTCCGCCTGCCGATGCAGGGGACATGGTTTCGTGTCCCGGTCCAGGAAGATCCCACATGCCACAGAGCGGCTGGGGCCGTGATCCATGGCCGCTGAGCCTGCATGTCCGGAGCCTGTGCCGGGAATCTGGAAATGGGAGAGGCCACAACAGCGAGAGGCCTGCGTACCGCAAAAAAAAAAAAAAAAGAAAGCTAAATATAAAATGATGTGCCAAGTGCCATTATAAAAGTACAGATAGAAAGTTGCAGAGCCCAGAAGGGTACCAGTGGTGATAAAGAGAGGGAACAGCAAAGAAGAATGTCTCTCCACTTGATGAACTTATGGTCCACGATTTCTTTCTCCTTCCATATTCATCATTCACACAATAAGCATTGTCTGAGCAAGTGTGAGTCTGGTACTGTCCTAGGTGCTGACAAAATAGCAATAAATAAATAGCATTTCTGCTCTCATGGATACATAAATTTTAGTGGGATGAGGGAATAAGGGAATAAACAAAATGTCAGAGAGTGATAAGAGAAAAATAAGGCATGAAAATAAGGCGCAGAAGGTAAGAAGAAACACTTGTAATTTTAAATGGCGTAGTCACAAAATTTGACTGAAGTTTATGTCTTTTCAACAAATAATTTGTGTTAGTTTCCTATTGCTGCTGGAAGAAGTTAAGACAAACTTTTAGCCTAAAAGGATACAAATTGATTATCTCACAATCTTAAAGTCAGCAGTCCAAAATCAGTTTCACTAGGATAAAATCTCAAGGCCTCAGCAGGCTGGGTCTCTTCTGGAAGCTCCAAGAAAGAAGCCATTTCCTTGCATTTTCCCGATTCCAGAGGCTGCCTGCATTCCTTGGCACTAGGCCTCTTCTTCCATCTTCAAGACCAATAACAGCATCTTCAAACCTCTCTCTGATATCTGTTTCCGTAGTCACACAGCCTCCTCTGATTCCAGCTGCCTCCCACCTGAAGGATCCTTGTGATTAAGTTAGGACCATCTAGGCCATCCGGGATAACTTCCCCGTTTCTAAATGTTTAACTTAATCATATCTGCAAAGTCCCTTTGCCATGTACAGTAACATATTCACAAATTCCATCAAGTAGGAAATAGACATCTTTAGGGCAACTGATTTATCTTTATTTAATTCAAATAAAGTAAAATAAGATGGGACAACTATAGTAGATTTTAAGTAGTCATCATATGTCATGCTTAAATGTATGTTTTCTGTTTTAAATTAATTTTTTAGAGCAGTTTAAAGTTCACAGCAAAATTAAGAGAAAAGTGGAGAGATTTGCCATATATCCATAGACTCCTCCATGATCAACACCACCCACCAGAGTGACACGTTTGTTACAACTGATGATTCTGCATTGACATATCATCATTACTGAAAGTCTACAGTTTACATTAAGGTTCACTCTAGGTGTTTTACATTACATGGGTTTGGACAAATGTATAATGATAGACATCCATCATTATGATGTCATAAAAACTACTTTCAGTGTCCTAAAATCTTCTGTGTTCTGCCTATTCATCATTTCTCCCAACCCTTCAGCTCCTGGTGACCAGTGATCTTTTTACTGTCTATATAGTTTTGCCTTTTCCAGAATGTCATGTAGTTGGAATCACAGAGTATGTAACCTTTACAGATTGGCTTCTTTTACTTAGGAATATACATTTAAGTTATCTCCATGTCTATTCATGACTTGATGGCCCATTTCTTTTTAATACTGAATAATATTCCATTGTCTGGATGTACCAATTCACCTGTGGAAGGACATCTTAGTTGCTTCAAATTTGGGCAGTTATAAACATCTACGTACAGATTTTTGTATGGACATGAGTATTCAACTCCTTTAAATAAATACCAATGAGAATGATTGCCAGGTTGTACAATGAGAGTATGTTTAGTTTTGTAAGAAGCCACCAAACTGTCTTCCAGGGAGGCTGTGCCACTTTGTATTCTCACCAGCAATGAAAGAGGAGACCCTGTTGCTACACATCTTCACCATCATTTGGTGGTGTCAATGTTCCAGATGTAATCCATCCTAATAGGTATTAATGGTATCCCATTGTTGTTTTATTTGCATTTCCCTGGTGACATAGGACATGAAGCATCTTTTCATATGCTTATTTGCCATCTGTCTATATTCTTTGGTGAGGTGTCTGTTAAGGTCTTTGGCCCCTTTTTAAAGAAAGTTGTTTGTTTTTTTTTTCCTATTGCATTTCAAGTGTTCTTTGCACATTTTCAATGAGTGTAGTTATCAGATGTGTCTTTTGAAAATATTTTCTCCCAGTCTATGACTTTTCTTCTCATTCTCTTGACATTGTCTTTCACAGAGCAAAAACTTTTAATTTTAATGAAGTTCAACTTATTAATTATTTATTTTATGGATCATGCCTTTGGCATTATATCTAAAGCATCATTACCTTACCCAAAGTCATATAGGTTTTGTCTTATGTTATATCCTAGGAGTTCCATAGTTTTGCCTTTTACATTTTAAATCTGTGATTCATTGTGAGTTAATTTTTGTAAAGGATGTAAGGTCTGTGTTCAGGTTTATTTTATTTTATTTTTTGCATGTAGATGCCTGGCTGTTCCAGCACCATTTGTTGAAAAGACTCCTTGCTTCATTGTATTGCCTTTGCTCCTTGGTCAAAGATCAGCTGACTATATAAATGTGGGTCTATTTATAGGGCTCTGTTCTGTTCCATTGGCCTATTTGTCCATTCTTTCACCAACACCACACTGCCCTGTTTACTACTGCTTTACAGTAGTAAGTCTTGAAGTTGGAGAATGTCAGTCCTCTAACATTGTTCTTCTCCTTCAATACTGTGTTGACTATTCTGGGCCATTATATTGCCATACACTTTAAAATTAATTTGTCAATATCCAAAAAATAACTTGCTGGGATTTTTATTAGAACTGCAGTGAAGCTATAGATCAGGCTGGGAAGAACTGACATGTTGACAATATTGAGCCTTCCTAGCTATGAAAATGGAATCTCTCTCTATTTCTTTAGTTCTTTGATTTCGTTTGAGTTTTACAGTTTTCCTCATATAGATCTCATACATAGTTTTTAGGTTTATTCCTAAGTATTTCACTTTTGGGGGGTGCTAATGTAAATGGTATTGGATTTTTCATTTCAAATTCCAGTTATTCATTTCTTGTACTATAAGGAAACAATTGACTCTTGTAGATTTATCGTGCTTCATGCAACCTTGTTATAATCACTTATTAGATCTAGAAGGGTTTTTTTGTCAGTTCTTTCAGATTTTCTGCATAGATGATCATGTCATCTCTATGTGAAGATAGTTTAATTTCTTCCTTCCCAAACTGCATACATTTTATTTCTTTAACTTTTCTTATCCTATTAGCTAGAAATTCCAGTACAATGTTGAAAAGGAAGGGTGACAAGGGAATTTTTGCCTTGCACCTGACCTTAGTGGGAAAGCTTTGAGTTTCTCACCACTAAGGATGAATTAGCTCTAGATATTTTGTGGATAGTTTTTATCAAATTGAGGAAATGCTCCTCTCTTCTTAGTTTACTGAGAGTTTTTACCATCAAGAAGTGTTGGATTTTTTCAAATGCTTTTTCTGCATCTATTTATATGGTCATATTTTTTCTGTTGATGTGATGAATTACATTATCTGATGGTCAAATGTTGAACTAGGTTTGAATATCTGGGATAAATCTTCCTTGTTCATTGTGTATAATTCTTTTTACCATTGTTGGATTCAATTTCTTCCTATTTTGGGGACTTTTGCATTTATGTTCATGACAGATATTGGACTGTAGTCTTCTTTCTTGTAATGTCTTTGTCTGGTTTTGGTATTTGCCTAAAGCTGGCCTCACAAGTGAGCTGGGGAGTATTTCCTCTTCTTCTATCCTCTGAAAGAGATTGTAGAAAATTGGTATAATTACTTCCTTAAATATTTGGTAGAATTTACTAGTGAATCCATTTGGGTATGATGCTTTTTAAAAAACTTATTAATTCAAATTCCTTAATAATTATAGGCATATTTAGATTATTTACTGTGTGTGTCTTTCAAAGAATTTGTCATTTGGTTCTCAAATTTGGAGGCAGAAAGTAGTTTATAGTATTCCTTTATTATCCCTTCAACATCCATAGGGTCTGTACAAACTTATGTTTTAAAATGATAATCTGGGGATGTCATGAAAATAAATGGTAAAGGAGCAAGTGGGAAAGCCCGGCAGCCAGCTAGGAGATTATTTCTGTAATCTAACTGAGAAATGATGGCAGTTCAGACCAGTGTGCTAATATTGGTGGTGGTAAGAGAAAGACATCAGTAAATTATTACTAAGGTGTATAGTCCAAAAATACTGGCAGAATATGCAGAAGCCTGAGGAAGAAATATGTTTTGATATAGGGTATATTACTAGTTCAGTTTTTGATTTGCTAAATTTGAAAATTGTATTCATATTTCAAGTAGAAATTTTGAAAAGGTAGCTGGAGTTTGGATTTCAATAGAGAGATCCAGATTGGAAACAGAAATTTGGGTGGTATTCACAGATATGAGATTAGATTAAATCATCACATTTTGGTAGAGAAGAGATGGTTATACCAAGCAAGCCCTGGATAACTCCAATGACATAGTTAGAAAGATGAGGCAAAACCTGCAAAGTAGCTGAAAGAGAATAGCCATTGAGGTAAGGATAAAACCGGGAGAAGTTGGTGTCATGAAAGTCAAGTGCAGAAGGAGCTAAAGAAGATGAAGATTGAACACTAGATTCAAATAATATTTGAATAATATTAATACTAGATTCAAATACTATTTGGAACATTAAAATGTCAAATATTAAAAGATCAATATTATATATACATATATATATATAAATGTGGCTTCTAAAGATAGATATTAAATATAGGTAGGGCTATGCTATTGCTGTAAAAAAAATTAACAAATATACAAGGCATCAGTTGATGGAGTACTTTGGCAAAAGTTGGATCAGAGTAGGTTCATGGATTAAGAGAGGTGTAGAATCAGAGGGTAGCACATATATGCACCCCTTTAGAGGAGCTTAACTGTAAAGCAAAAGGAAGAAATGAAATAATTACTAAGGTAACGGAGTTAAGTATGGATTCTGTTTATTTGTTTTCAACTTGAGGGAAATAATGTTTGAATGCTATGGGAAACATCCAATGAACCTAGGAAAACTGACCATGCAGGAGAAGATAAGAATATTAGCTGAAGTAATGGCCTTGAGTAAGTGAGAGGGAATGCCCTCAAGGGCACAATCCGAGAATTTGACTGTAGCTTGGAGCACGGATAGTTCAATCACAGCAAAAGGAGAAAAGGTGGGATATACAGGCAAAGGTTGTGGAAGTCATCTTCTTCCTTTTTTCTTTTTTCTTCAGTGAATCAGAAAGTAAAGTCATTAGCCGAGGATGAGAGGGTGACAATGTTGACTTTGAAGAGAAGGTACGGAATATTGACTGGAGAGAAGTGAAGAGCGAATTAACTAAAGAAATATGTGTAAATAAGAGTCTAGGGCTTCCCTGGTGGCGCAGTGGTTGAGAGTCCGGCTGCCGATACAGGGGACGTGGGTTCGTGCCCCGGTCCGGGAAGATCCCACATGCTGCAGAGCAGCTGGGCCTGTGAGGCATGGCCACTGAGCCTGCACATCCCGAGCCTGTGCTCCGCAACGGGAGAGGCCACAACAGTGAGAGGTCCGCATATCGCAAAAAAAAAAAAAAAAAAAAAAAAGTCTAGATTAAGGATGCTGTTAGGTCATTGTTTCTTTTTTATTATTATTATTATTTTACTTTTTTAACATCTTCATTGGAGTATAATTGCTTTACAATGGTGTAATGGTGTGTTAGTTTCTGCTTTATAACAAAGTGAATCAGTTATGCATATACATATATCCCCATATCTCCTCTCTCTTGCGTCTCCCTCCCACCCTCCCTATCTCATCCCTCTAGGTGGTCACAAAGCACCGAGCTGATCTCCCTGTGCTATGCGGCTGCTTCCCACTAGCTATCTATTTTACATTTGGTAGTGTATATATGTACATGCCACTCTCTCACTTCGTCCCAGCTTACCCTTCTCCCTCCTTGTGTCCTCAAGTCCATTCTCTACGTCTGCGTCTTTATTTCTGTCCTGCCCCTAGGTTCTTGAGAACCTTTTTTTTTTTTTTTTTAGATTCCATATATGTGTTAGCATATGGTATTTGTTTTTCTCTTTCTGACTTACTTCACTCTGTATGATAGTCTCTAGGTCCCTCACCACAAATAACTCAATTTTGTTTCTTTTATGGCTGAGTAATATTCCATTGTATATATGTGCCACATCTTCTTTATCTATTCATCTGTCAATGGACACTTAGGTTGCTTCCATGTCCTGGCTATTGTAAATAGAGCTGCAATGAACATTGTGGTACACGACTCTTTTTGAATTATGGTTTTCTCGGGGCATATGCCCAGTAGTGGGATTGCTGGGTCGTATGGTAGTTCTATTTGTAGTTTTTTAAGCAACTTCCACACTGTTCTCCAGAGTGGCTGTATCAATTTACATTCCCACCAACAGTGCAAGAGGGTTCCCTTTTCTCCACACCCTCTCCAGCATTTATTGTTTGTAGATTTTTTGATGATGGCCATTCTGACCAGAATGAGGTGATACCTCATTACAGTTTTGATTTCCATTTCTATAATGATTAGTGATGTTGAGCATTCTTTCATGTGTTTGTTGGCCATCTGTATATCTTCTTTGGAGAAATGTCTATTTAGGTCTTCTGCCCATTTTTGGATTGGATTGTTTGTTTTTTTAATATTGAGCTGCATGGGCTTCTTGTATATTTTGGAGATTAATCCTTTGTCAGTTGCTTCATTTGCAAATATTTTCTCCCATTCTGAGGGTTGTCCTTTCGTCTTGTTTATGCTTTCCTTTGCTGTGCAAAGGCTTTTAAGTTTCATTAGGTCCCATTTGTTTATTTTTGTTTTTAATTTCCATTTCTCTAGGAGGTGGGTCAAAAAATATCTTGCTGTGATGTATGTCATAGAGTGTTCTGCCTATGTTTTCCTCTAAGAGTTTTATAGTGGCTGGCCTTACATTTAGGTCTCTAATCCATTTTGAGTTTATATTTGTGCATGGTGTGAGGGAGTGTGCTAATTTCATTCTTCTACATGTAGCTGTCCAGTTTTCTGAGCACCACTTTTTGAAGAAGCTGTCTTTTCTCCATTGTTTCTTAACTTAAAATGGCGCAAGTTATCAGGGCTGTAAGGGGTTCCCCAAACCAATTATCTCCACATGTACAGGCACAGGAGGGCAGTTGCATTTAAGTGGGTTGGGGTTTGTTGAGCGAGTACAATGCACACTTTCACTCTGGGTCTTTGCACATTTCCTTCTGCCTAATAAAGTATACAATCCCCCAACTTATATTTGTCACAATCTAGAGGTAGTTTAGGATAAAAAAATGTCAAGACTATTCAAAATATAGAAAAGCTGATTCTAGAATACCTTGAAACATTTTCATAAAACTCTTGTTAATTTTTAGAACTCAATATCATAGGAAAGGTCTGCACAGATATGATGGGCTATACCTGGAGTGATGGATGAATGATAGGAGAAAATACTGAATAGCAGGCAGAGTGAAGAAGTGGATTCATTTTCTGGATTTTTTTTTTTTGAGGTATGCGGGCCTCTCACTGTTGTGGCCTCATTACAAATGAGCTCTGTAAGCATGTAAGCGACTTACCAGTAATAAGGTATATAAACAATGATATGCTAAGGCACATTTTACCAAAACAAGGTGAACGATAATTAGAAACGATGTCTTGAAAAGGAGAGTTCTTGTTGATACACTTGAAGGCAATAGAAATGCATAAATATATCTCCTGTTACCCACACCTGCATCTTCCTTGACAATTATGCTGAAAACAATAAGACATTGATTCATGTCTTGTTATTCTATCACCTTACACAATGATCATCTCAACATTTAAATTTATGCTGTGTTTTAATTATCAATAGAGTTTTTAAATAACAACATCCACTTTCTTAAAATAAATATTTTATGAAGCATTATTTTTAAGCATTTTGACTTTTATGGAGACAAAGTAATTATGGTAAGACTATTTCTAATATTGTGTGAGTCTAAAAAACGAAGTATTCAATGTAAAATTTAGAGACACATAACGTTTTTAAGCTAAAATCAATCCTGTATAGAGAAGCAGGCACATATTAGACGTTATTGTGGTTTAGTCAATTATATACAACCAATTAAACATCTGTGATTCCTCTTTGTCAACAGTTTGATTCTACTAAGATTTCTTGCATTATTGCTCCAGACACTGTCATTTTTAAGAGTCTAAGTATCTGAGTTAGATTTTAAATATAGGTAGAATTTAAGAGTATAGGGCCCCCCATATGACATGCTGATCAAACCAGATGTAAGTGAGAAGCAAATAAAAGGCAAAGTCACAAAATATCAAGAAACTTTAGAATCAAATAAGAAAAAAAGGAAACTATATCCACTTTTTAATATGTTAAATTTGGTTATATCTCTTTGTATTAGAGTTAATACATTTAGGTACCTGCAGCTCCACATCTGGGTAAATTCTAATTTAAATTCTGAAAACATTGGCTCTCTGGCTAAAGCACTTATGTAAAATTGAGTGGTCTTTACACAGTGAATTGTTGCTGGAATCAAGCTGCAGCACAGCATTTGGTCATACAAATAACTCCATATTGTCCCTTCTAGAATATATGTGTGTCAATTACAGATGCTGCTTTCATATAGTTTCAGTGAGCTCCAACACTAATTTCATTGATTTATAAACTGTGATAATTTTTCAGCCTGCTTTAAATACTCTGTGCTCGTTGGGGAAAGCAGCCTGTCTTTAAGACTGTGCAACATGCACGAGCTTCTTTGTAGATATTCCACAAACCACGTGCATCTGTGTGGTATCCTGAACCCACCAATGACTCATACATGGAACTAACTCAGATTAATGTCGAGGAACGAGCGGTCACTGTAAACAGTAACTAAATAAGGAAGTTTCCAATTGGAAATTCTTCTCATTGAGAAGTGCCCAGCTATTTCATTTTCTGGCTACCTGCACAGGAGAAGATAATCTTTAATTGTGATTTAGGTTTTTGTTTTGCTTTGTTTTGTTTGTTAATGAAAGACTTATTATAAATTGACATAATGGAAAAGGTGCTGCTGAAAAGACACAAAGCTCTTCATTGAATATCCCGAGTGAACACCATTCCCTACTGCAGTCCCCACTCACCCCTTTTGGTACCTTACTATCTGATGCCTCCCTTGGAGGGGACCACTGTTTACGGGCCCAAGCCAGGTGAGGCTGAGACTCCTGCCCTTACCTGCTATTATTCTTGCAGGGGATAATAGCCCTGGAATGGAAGGTTAAAGTGGTGTGAGCCCATCTATCATGTAGCCACAGCACTGGCCAAGGAGGGTTTCCATCTTCATATGACTGGTTAATACTAAGGAAGACCTTCTCCTGGGCAATGGCATTTACATCAGAATTTTCTCAGCTCCAACATAAACCAGGGATCTTGTCATAAAGCTCAGGAGCAAAGGAGAAGGTCTGAACAAGGTGCCATGGGAGAGCTCTATCCTAGTGCTCAGGCAAGCAGAAAGCATTTTCCTAAGGAGCTCTCATATAAATTTAAAATACGACCTGACAATTTCAATTTTTAACAACCAAGTCCTTAAAGAGAAGCAGGGCTAGACTCAAGAAAGAGAAAGGAAGGTAAATTTTGGATGCAAATAAAGGCCAGCTGCAGCAGTGGGAGGAAGGAAAACATTAAGATAAATGCGCTGCAGAATTTGTAGTAGGTCATTTCGGGTTATTCACTGATATGGAAGAACCCTCCACAGCAGTACCTGGGAGTGATGGAGATTCAGTCTGATTGTCAGAGAAGGGTAGGCTAGTGGTTTTCTTTTCAGAATTCACGTCGTTAAGCCCAGGTTTATCACGAAAACCGCAGCCGTCAATTCAGGACAATAGAATACTTGGATTCAGAGCTAATCAGCCTGATTATGGATCCAGGGGAAGCTCCGTGGCCAGGGTATAGGAGGTGGAAAGCATAGTCAGACGGCTGCCCTGTAATTGCAGCTGTGCCTTATGCAGAAGCAGGGGTAGCCTGGCTCACACCTCCTCCTAGTATGCTTCCCTTTTGGATCACTGGGTGGTCGGAGCTGTCAGGTAAGATTCAGAAAAACAAGAACCATCACGCATATCCCCAACAAGTCAAACTAGTAGGAGCCTTGAAAAATCGATTTGCTGCCCTCTGAGGCTCAGTGGAGTGTACCAACAATACAGTGCACTACTCAATAATCTTCAAGGTAAGGCCAGGATATTCTAAACAAAGATGCTTTGAACAAAGTGGAAAGCACTTTTCTCTCCAACTTCTTTAGAAACAAAGTTGATCAAGAAAGAAAGAAGGTGGCCTGTGCTGTTCTTGAAGTAATTGGCTATCAATAAACTACTATTCAAGAAATATTCAGTACAATCTACAGAGACCAAAGCTAAAGGAATCCCTATGACATCATAATGCATAAAAAGTATAACTGCTTAGGCAATGAAATGACCATCTCACATCTTTTAGGTGAAAAATGAACATTTGAAATAATTAGAACCATTCTATTTCTAGCGAGACAGACAGTTCAGCAGGGACTGTAATTGGAGTATCTGTGCCTTAGGAACAGCACAGAGAGCATTTCCTCCAAGGTGAGAGGCTGGCTCATTGCAGGACGTCAAGGTCGGTCAGCAAGAGCCTAAGCCACTCTGCAACACCATCTATAACAATTAGACAAGGCAGGCGCTCTCAAACTTGATCAAAGTGAATGGACTTGAGAGGCATTTAGGAGGTAGAATCAACAGGACCCTGGTGACTGATTGGATGTAGAGGGTGAAGGATGGAGAAAAGTTGGGGATGATGCCACTTACTTTCCAGGTTGGGGAGACCAGTAGATGGTGGTGCCCTTCACTGAGAAGTGAAACCCAGGAAGAGTCTGAGTTGGAGGGAAGGTCACTAGTCCTCATAATGATTGTAATTTTCAGCATCCTGAATTTAAAGTGCTTCTGAGGTATGAAAATGGATACAATTGGAAATAAATTATATATGCATTCACACTTGTTCATGAAAAAGATAAGATAGAACAAGGAATGTAGTATGAAAAAAGAGAAGGGTGCCTTTCCCTAATGATAATTCTGTTCCATGTGACTAATTTGTCTCAGACTACCTCTCTACCTGGGGAACTATATCCTCCACTTTCTAAAATAAATAAATAAATAATTAATTAATTTTTGGCTGCATTGGGTCTTTGTTGCTGCTCGTGGGCTTTCTCTAGTTGTGGCGAGTGGGGGCTACCCTTCGTTGCAGTGCACAGGCTTTCATTGTGGTGGTTTCTCTTGTCACGGAGCACAGGCTCTAGGGGCGTGGGCTTCAGTAGTTGTGGCATGTGGGCTCAGTAGTTGTGGCTTGAGGGCAGGCTCAGTAGCTGTGGCGTGCGGGCTTAGTTGCTCTGTGGGATCTTCTCAGACCAGGGTTCGAACCCATGTCCTCTGCATTGGCAGGCAGATTCTTAACAGCTGGACCACCAGGGAAGCCCATATTCTCCACTTTTGATTCTCAAGTGAAGGATGATTTCTTGGTGAAACCTTTCCTAAATGCCTTTTCCCTGTAGGGTGGATTACTGTGTACTTTATGTCACAGCAACAAGGATTCTTCCTTGGTGTGTGACTGTGGGCACATCACCTAACTTTCTTATGTTTTCATTCTCATTTTCTTCATCGGTAAAATTGGGTAAAATAATAGTAATTACATCACAGAATTGTTGTGAGCATTAACTGAGATAATGTTTAGAGATTTTTTCAAACAATGACTGGACCTAATGAGTATTAGGCAACACTCAAGTTCAGAAGAAACTAAAAGAAAATTATGACATTATTTTGGCCACCATAGTATTAAGAAGATATTTACAAGTCATGGTTTAGTTACACGTGGAAAAACAACACCCTTTTCTTTTTTTTCATGTTTCTATTTGTTTTATATTCATCTCACCTTAAAATTTAAGGCAGACTCTTCTAGTATCTTTGTATAACACTTATATATACTATTTTTCAGCTATTTTTCAGAAAATGGATTTGTTTTTTTGCCGACAAACAACTTATAACCTATGAAATCTTTCCCAATTTTGTTATATAGCCCTCAAATACATTTTTTAATGACTATTTTCTAGTCCACCATAGAGATAAAATTGAGTAACTAAACATTATTGGAATGTTTGTTTCTATTTTATAAAAATTTTGAATAAAATTATGGTTAACTTATGAGTAGCAAAATATTTGCACAGATCCTTAATATTTCCGTAGGGTAAATTTCAAGATATAGAAATTTATATTAATAATTTTAAAGCTTTCAGTAAATATTAATTGTTCCAAAGGAATTGTACCAATTTATACTGCACACCATCTGCCCCAGAAACTATAAAAATATGTATTTTCTATATGCCTTCCATATGCTTGGTATTATCATTGAAAACATTCTGATAAATGCTAAAGTGGAATTTTATTCTCTGCTTTTAAAAATTATCCATCTGGTTAAATGTTTTTACATATTTTCAACCATTGTGATATTTCTTTTATGTTATATGTTTGTGCCCTGATATTTCCCTGTTAAAAATTGTATACATGCACACACGTATATATTACATATTATAATAATTTTTGACAATTTATGTTTGCTTTACATTTGTATTCTTTTTAAATGTATAGAACGTTAATGTTCATGAAGTTTATTTTTTCAATTTCTCCTTCACATGTTTATGTAACAAAATGCATTTTCACTCTTTTATATTTTCACCTTTTACATTTAACTCTTCAATTTAAAAACTTTATTTTTATGTAAAATGTATGGTAGAGTTCTTATTTTATCCATCATGAAATAATCAGGCAATTGTCTCAGAAATACTTGTTAGATCATACACCTCTTTCTAGTCACTTGACAGTGTAGTTACAGGTTTTTAGAACCCTTTTCTCTGACACCAAACAAAAGGAACAAAAATAAAAGTAAAATAGCAAACTATACACCATTAATGCTGATGTTTCTTCTGTGGCACCATCGTCTACCAACCATCTACCTCAGGGGTTCTCCCTTCCTTATCTTCAGCATCTATTCCATCATGAAATCCTGGAGTTTCTATCTTAAAGAAATCTCTCAATTATTTTTATTGTTTTTCTATCTCTTCCTAACAACACCTTCATTTACCATTATCTTTCTCTGGACCAATTTCAATTGCCTTCACTAGTCTCCCCTCCTGCCAATTTTGACCTTATTAAATTTTTACCAATTATGGCTTCTGCCTATGTGTTTTTGAAAACTACTACTTCATCAAATCAAGCTTTTCCTACATCAAAGTTTGCAGATACAAATTTGTCCAAAAATATCTGACTAACATGAAGTTTTTAAAATGTTTTTACCAAGTCCCATTTGTCTTAGATTAGCTTTTGCTATCTTCAATGTCACAAGTTCCTTTGGTAAAGAACAGTGCCAGTTTAGCTAGCCTTTTTAAAGGGTGAAGGCCCCCCTACTTCTTTCTTTTCGAATGCAGCGACCTGGTGAAAATACATCAATTTTGTCATATTAACACTCCTCCCAAGCCCTCTCTCCTCCTTCTCTTTTTCTTTCTCCTTCCTCTTCACCCTTCTCTTCCTTCTTCTAAGTCTGAACCAGCTTCTATTATAATAAAATATAATATAAATAAAATATATTTAATACATTATCAAGTATGGATGATATTGATATCAGCCTTTTAGTTTACACATGTTTTCAGGATATTCATGTTGAATAACTGACAGTAAATTACTGCAGTTTTGGTCACCTGTTTCTATATCAACTTGCATGCAGTGTTACCATACAAGTTTGAGTGATACCATGTAAATGAATACATTGCATTTTGGGACATGTTGGGGAGAGGAGCAGCAAAGGACCAAGTAATACTAGAGGAAATAGAGCAATATGGGCAGACTTGGAATAGAGATTGTAGTGGAAAATGGCAACTTGAAAATATTTTAAGAAAAAAAAATAGACATGGCAACAGATGATAATCAATGGAGATGTTTGGTAACTTAATAAATTAATTTTGCAGTGTATATTTAAACAGTAAAATAAGGGAATTGTAAAAAAACCTGAGAAGTATGGAAAAATTTTCCCTACAATTATTAAAGTGTATTTTAATGCTATAATAGCTCTGTTTTAGTTAATATCAGTCTAGACTGCCTCTACACTTCTTGATATCAGAGGATATAAATTTTACATTTCTTAAATCTTTATCTTCTAATATTTTTTTCTTATCTCTGTCAGCTAGTTATTAAGATTCTCTTTTTTCATGTTTCTCATCTTCAAATATTTATGGATTTCTGGCTGTGTGTTCATCTTGGCTATGGGAACCTCTCTTCAATTCTTGGTGAGTGTTTCTATATCTTATAGTATAGCCTGGCTCCCATGATTATGATCTGGGAACAGGTGGCCAGATGGGGCATTAGTGGCTAGTTTTCTGGACATGGGGATGAGCCCCTCATCTTCTGTGGATTTCCTGCTCAAATGCCCACACTCACTACTCAGACCCACAACCTGTCGCCTCATTTGCTTTTGTTTCTATTGCTTGGCCCAGCCTTGGTGAAGGGGTTAAGAGAAAGGGGCAGGGGTTGAGTATCAGTTTCTCAGCCTGACTGTGCATGTAGTTTTCTGAACTAGAGCGTCGCAGACCTGCTCACTGTCTGAGTATGGGTCTCTTGTTTTTCTATCAATACATACACTTAGGCACCTGCATCAGAAGAATTTTTGTTTCTATTTCCCTGCTGTGTTAGCTTCCTGGGAATGCAGTAAGAAATTATCATGAACTTGGTAGCTTAAAACAACAGAAATTAATAGTCTCACACTTCTGGAGACCAGAATTCTGAAATCAGCTTCACCGAGTCAAAACTGAGGTTTCCCCAAAACAGAACCTCCCTCTCTCAGGAGGTTCCAGGGGAGAAGCCTCCTTTACCTCCTGTAGTATCTGTGGATGAGGGGTTCCTTGGGTCCCGGCCACATGCCTCCCATCTCCAAATCCCCTCCATCTTCATGTGTCCTTATCCTCTTTTGTGTCTGTCTAACCTACCTTCACTCATCACTTATAAGGTCACTGGGATATTATTCATCCATAAAACAAACCTGCCATTTGTGACAACATGGATAAATATGTTAAGTAAAATAAGCCAGATACAGAAAGACAAACACTGCCTTATCTTGTCTATATGTAGAACCTTTAAAAAGCTGAACTAATAGAACCAGAGAGTAGAGTGGTGGCTGCCAGGGGTGGGGTTGGGTTGGGAGGTGAGGAGTAAGGCAGAGCTGTTGGTCAAAAGATATAATAAGATGAAGAAATTCTGGGGATCTAATGTACAGCATGGTGAGTATAGTTAATTATACTGTACTGTGTACTTGAAATTTTCTCAGAGAAGAAATTTAAATGTTCTCACTATGCACACAAAAAAAGATGTGTCATGTGAGGTGATAGATGTGTCAGTTAACTTGACTGTGATAATTATTTCATGATATATACATATACATCTTAAAAAACACACATCATGTTGTACAACTGAAATATATACAATTTTTACTTGTCAATCATATTTTAATATAGCTGGGATTAAAGAGGACAATTAAGATTGTATTTAGGGCCCACCCTGGTAACCCATAATAATATCATCTCAAAATCCTTAATTTAATTACATATACATGTTTTTTACCATATAAGGGAACTGTCACAGGGTGCAGGGGTTAGGATCTGACATCTTTGGGGGACACCATTCAACCCACTATATCTGATGACTCCTTTTTTTGTGTGGTTTTTCAATTTTTTTATGAATTTATTTATTCTCCCTCACACCTTACTTTTTTATTTTTCATAAGGATTAACTTAAAATTTTATAAAAATATATAGGTATGTATGTGATTATATATAATAATATATATTATAATTATACCCATATATCATATAACGTATTTACTATATATTAAATATGTTTAAAATAATCATAGAATAATATCTATCTACTAGTCCTTTATATATATATTCTATCTGCCAGCTTATCAAATCTTAGTATAAAATATAATAACTAAAACTATATATTAAAGTACTTGAGTGGAAAGATAGATTGGTAAATCAGAGCAGAGAAACAGAAATTCACCCACACATATATAGAAATCTTGGAAGGTGATAAGAAAGAAATTCCAAATAATTTTGGAAATCATGGATATTAGATAAGTGTTGTCGTGGCACTTAGCAAGCTATCCAGAGGCATTAGAGAACTAGGAAGGTATCTTATTCATTTATTTTTACCAAACTCAATTCTTGCTGGATTAAAGATTTAAATGTACAAATAGAAGATGATAAAGAAAGAAACAAGCAAGAAGGAGGAAAGAAATAATTTGGGTATTTACTGAAGTAATTATATGTTTAAATATATTTAAATAAATTTGGACTTATATATAATAAATATAATCCATTTATATTTACACATGTGTATAATGTACTCCATTAATAATATATATAAGTACTCCACTAGTAATTTAAAAATTACAAATAAAAGCAAAAACTAGGTAGATTTGTTTGATTATCAGATTACCAAAGATGAAGCACACAGACACTACGCAGACTGATCTCGGTTAAGATACTTAAGCTATCAAATGACAGCTACCTGACTAAGAGGGGTTTAGACAATAAAGGCCTTTTATTATTTCAACCAGTACAAAGCCCTGAGATCAGTAGATTCAAAGTTGGTACAAATGTTCCATTATGGTATCAAAGACTCAGTCTCTTGGTATATTTCTGCAATGTTGTCCTTAATTTACTATATTCATGCTTGTGGTATCAAAGACTCAGTCTCTTGGTGTATTTCTGCAATGTTGTCCTTGATTTACTATGTTCGTGCTTGTGCTTGTTCTTTAAGTTCCAGGCATCAGTGGGAACAAAATATCCAGCCAAAGTAATACACTTTTTTTTTTTTGCAGGGCGGGGGGAACTTTTCTAGAGGCCCCCAGAAAACTCTGTTAAAGGTCTAAATGATAAGAAATAGGTCACACGCTGATATCTTGGCTTCTAGAGAGTCCAGGAGTCTAGTATTTCACATATTCAGCCTCTCTAGTAGGAGCCAGAGCCTTCCAGGAGGCCAAAGTGTCCTGAGAACCTTCTGGAAGTGGATGTCGAGCACACGTACTCTGTAGATTATGATCGCCCCCAACAGGCACGGTCTTCTCCTGATTAACAATGTTTCTCGAATTTAGATATCTAAAATCGAAAATAATGATGAAAAAAATATCTTAGTACCTATGGTATAATAAATAAAATGAAACTTTTGGAATGGGAAAAAATAAATTTATAAGCATTTATATTTTAGAACACAATTTTCTATTACAGACATATTGTTTAATTAAAGAATGGATTAAAATTTGTAACAGTAAAATATACATGTAGACCTACCAGTGAGAACAACAGTAAATATTACATATTTAATGATGTAAACATAATGATACATTTCCATAATATTTGTCCCAGTCTTAGAACATAAACTTTATGCATTTACTTAAAAATATATCATATAATAGTAATAAATACAGATATTTTTATTTACATGAAAGTCTTTAATTATATTCAGGTAATAGTGTGGCAAAAATTATTTCCCAGCAAGATTTCCTTTAAGAATACCTGCAGACAAAGAAAGAAATGGTGGTGATTCCTGAAAAAACTTGGTGTCATCCACTTGCTGTTGAGATGCCATTTGTTCACATTTTTGTTTCAGTCAATACCTATGGAGTATCTCCCCATCAATAGTAAATGATCTTTGTTCCATGTAACTTTGGTGATTTTCTCAACATGAAATAACCCTCAGGTGAGGGTATTTTCCACCCATGCATTGGGACCTGTAGCCCTCTGTCTGTTTCATGAAATTACCAACAAGAGCAGTCTTAGCTTGTTAGATTACATCATCGCCACATATCAGATGCTGGAAAAAAAGTTCCTTCATTTCTATAATATCACTTTTAAGAATGAGTCTTTTTTTTTCTTTTTTTGTTTTTGCGGTACACGGACCTCTCACTGTTGTGGCCTCTTCCGTTGCGGAGCACAGGCTCCGGACGCGCAGGCTCAGCGGCCATGGCTCATGGGCCCAGCCGCTCCGTGACATGTGGGATCCTCCCGGACCGGGGCACGAACCCGTGTCCCCTTCATTGGCAGGCAGACTCTCAACCACTGCACCACCAGGGAAGCCCATGAGTGAGTCATTTTTTATTTTTTTAAATCTCTTTTCCTGGGGACTTCCCAGTACTGATGCCTATATAGAAATAACCTTTTATCATGCATACATTTAAAGAGAGAATTTGACAACATGTATCAAAATATAAAAGGAATATAGTCTCTGATCCAGGATTCAATTCCAAATGTTTACTCTAAAGAGATATTTGTCCTAGTGAACAAATATACGGATTGATGTTTGTATGAGTTAGAATGGACCTGGTTGAAGAGACTGGTGCAGTAACAGACAGCAAACATCTTAGTGTCTTAAAAACGACAAAGTTTACACTTTGCCATTTTGTATTAACATTGCTGGTAGATGGGGACTCTGCTTCATATGTTCACACTCCAAGACCCTAATCTCAAATGTCCTTGTCTCCATAGCAGAAGAAAAGGCTACTCTTGAGAAATGCAAACTGGCTATAAATGTAAAAACCTAAAATGCTGTAGCCTAAAAGTGACAGCATTTCCACTAAGGACTCACCTGTTGACCCTACCAGTGGAGCCAGGCAATGACATTCTACTCTGTGCTTAGAATGAGGAAGACTCAGATAATTTTGGTGAACAGTATCACTGATTACCATCATTGCATCCCTGAGTTGTCTTGTTCTGTTAAAAACTGACAACTTTCAAAACAATTACCAACAAGTGTTGGTTAAATAAATTATTGTATATCCACACATTGGAATCCTACTCACCATCTGTGAGGTGATCAAAATTTACTGACATAAAAGTAAATACTGTTGGAGGAATGAAGCACTGATAGTTTCTATATGAGCTTTGTTCTCATTTAATTGAACTTATAAGTAGAAATACATGAGGGTTTGGAAATATCCACAGAAGGATGCTGCTAACAAGAAGGTGACTGACTAAAATATTGATTTCTTTATTCAATTTTCTCAGCTATTTTCCTATTTTCTCTGAAAAAAGCTTATATTATTTTTGTAAACAAATACTCCACACTGACTGGGATTTAACGGTATTCAATTTAGACTTCCCATTGTGACTGTGAATGGCTCATCTTAATTAACACTATATTTCCACATGTTCTTTGCTTGCATATGGGAAACCTATTAATTTTGTATACTTATTTTGTAATCAGTCAATTAAAAATATTCTATTGGCATTTTAGTAGACTTTTTTGATTTATGGACAAAACAATCTTACTATTCAAAATTAATAGTAATTGTATTAATTTTTTTTATAATCATTCCTTTTACTTCTACTTACTATCCGGTTGAAATAATGGGTTTATGGGATACAAAAATAATAATGAGGATGGGACAGAGATTGGTCTAGCCCTCCCACCAAAGATTAGACTGTAGCTGTACAAAACACACGAGGCAACCGTTTCCATCACTGAACATAGCCAATATATGAGCAAAATTCCATGAAATAAAGGGAAACTCTTGTGGCGAGCTTCCCCATTAGCCCATCTCTCTGCCTGAGGACACTTTCCCATACATAATGCAATGAGCTGGAGTCCAGGCAAAGCCACAGGGCTTGAGGAGGCAGATCAGAGTCTGAGAAGAGGGAAATGGAAAGACTGGGGACCCACAAGTTCTTGCTGTGTGTGAGTCCTTCCGAAATCTTTTCTTACACGTGTACAGGGCAACATAGCAGAGGCTTACCAGAGCGTGGCTGCTGTAGGCAGATATAGAACAGAAACACCAGAGTTCAGACAGCACTAAAGAATGTTGGTCTTCTGGGGCTTCCCTGGCGGTGCGGTGGCTAAGAATCCGCCTGCCAATGCAGGGGACACGGGTTCGAGCCCTGGTCCGGGAAGATCCCACATGCCACGGAGCAATTGAGTCCGTGCGCCACAACTACTGAGCCCACATGCCACGTGCCACAACTACTAAAGCCCGCGCGCCTAGAGCCTCCCGTGCTCCACAACAAGAGAAGCCACCGCAATGAGAAGCCCGTGCACTGCAACGAAGAGTAGCCCCCGCTCACCGCAGCTAGAGAAAGCCTGCACGCAGCAACAGAGATCCAGTGCAACCATAAATAAATAAATAAATAAATAAAAGAATGTTGGCCTTCAGGTCTCATCACAGTGGACAGAAGTCACTAACCCCTCAATAGTACCAGAGTGAAATGCCAGCTGAAACACCACTCAGGCCATGTCTTAGGATCAAGAACCTCACCTGAAGTAAGACCTATTCTGGACCCACCTCATAAATGTAAAGATCTAGAGGGAAGAGAGAAGTAAGGGGTGAAATCTTCCCACACTAAATGGGTTAGCAGTACTCTGGGTCTTCCATGGACGCTCCCTCACAAGGTATAAAAGGAATCCCACACAAGTTCAAGGAGAGCAGTTAGTAACTGAACTACCCACTAAGGCAAAAAAGCAGCACTCTTCAGAGGAAGATAACAAACTCCAGGGTCTTTAAAATATCATCCACAATGTCCGACAAACAGCAAGATACTACTAGATATCATATATGTGTGTTTGTTTATAATACAGATATATTCCAAGTGAAGAATGAAAGCAGAGGACAGAATCAAAAGCAACCATGAGACGAGTTAGGCAAAGATTATAAAGCAACTACTATAAATATACTCAGAGAATTAAAGAAAGATATAGTCTTAAGGAGGACATGAGAAATGTCATCAGATCCATGAAAAATTTTCAAAGAATCAAATGCCAAATTTAAAAATTAAGAGGTCTATAAGTATAGTGAAAAATCACTGAATGGGCTTAATACTAGACTGGAGATGGCTGAAGAATTAGTCATGTACTTTGAAGACTGACCTATAGACATTTTTTCAGCTAAAGAAATGAGAGAAAAAGGATCAAGAAAAAATGAAGAGAGCCTCAGAGGCTTGTGGGGCAATCTCAAACATTCTAGTGTAGATGCCATTCAAGGTCCAGAAGAAGATGGTGAGAGTGGAGCAGAAAAAGTATTTAAATGTATAAAGGATGAACATTTCCAAAAACTGATAAAAAAAAAATTCTCCTAGAGTTCCAAAACTTCAGAACCCCAAGCAGGGAGAGAAAGAGAAAACCACCTGGGTCCTTCCTACTCCAACTGCTGAAAACCAAAACAAAGTGGAAATTTAAAACTAGCAAGAGAGAAAAGAAGCCCTGCATCTAGAAAAACAGTGATATCATTTTAAAGTGCTAGAAACAACGACAAAAACTACCTTCCCAGAATTCTATGTCCAAATATACCCTTCAAAATGAGGGTGAGAAGACGGTTTCAGATAAATGAAAGCTGAGTGGTTTCTTTGCTAGCAGATATGCACACAAACAAATGATGGGGCCTGCCCTTCTGCTGAAGGGACAGGATACCAGGTGGAAACGTGGACCCATGGGAAGAACAAAGAGCAAGATCTAGAATTGCTGGACAGCATGCCCTAGGGACCAGTCACGGGTGGAAGGGATGGAAGCAGAGGCGGAAAGGAAGCCCAGGGCTCCCAATCCCTGGCCATGTTCATGCCATACAGAGCCTCCTGAGGAGGAAACCTACTGAACTGTCTGGATGCCCTAAATTACTGGGCCCAGAGAATTCCTGCTCTTTACAAATAGACCCAGAATTACACACAGGAGGAAATGTCTCCACTGGCTGTGAGCTCTGGGAATACTGGTCCCAAATCTGGTCCTTTGGTTCAGACATTTAAACCACCATCTATTCTTTAAAAATAAGAGCAAACAAGCTTGTAGTGAGAGCCCTGACAATTGGCTTTTCTTTCTGTAATGCAAGTGCCTGACTTAAGCTTTGATTGATGAGGGATCCACTTCAAAGAGGCATTCTCTTCGAAGAAAACAATCTCAAATAAATACCTTACCGGCCACACCACCATACTACTGAGAATTCTTTGTTTTAGAGATCTAGGTTGATTTTGATAACTGACTATTTGGGCCACTTGTTTTTTCTGTCTTGGGCTTCAAAGTCTCACTTTTTTGTTTTAAAGTCACCAATAAAGAGTGAGCCCATGAAACCCTAGACCCTCACCCTTGACCCCAATGAAAGCAGAACCCCAGGTCTGTGTTTCCTCTCTCTCTCTCTCTCTCTCTCTCTCTCTCTCCAACCTCTTTGTGTGGCCCCTGGTGTGCTGTGTAATTTCCAGGTCCTATAAGTAATAAAACTACTTTTTCAAAGTGTTCTGATGGTGATTGCTGAAAGATGGCTTGCAGTCATAATAAGAACCACGAGGGTTGCCCCGTGGTAACACTAGTTTGGAGACGTCTGTGGAAATCTCAGGGGGCCCGGGTGAGTGCCCACAGGCATTTCTAGCCATGGAATTAATTACCCTTGATAGCCTGAGAGCAGCACAAACTACAGCTCCTCTCTCCTGACCCCACAAATTTTTACTGTAACTACTTAAATTTATAATTCCTCCAAAAGCTACAAAAAGTACCTAAACTAGGAGTTTGGCAAATTGCAGAACAAATAGTAGAGCACCTAGCAACCCGGAATCTCTGTCCTTCAAGTTTGGGGACTTCTTTAAAACACACTAAGTCAACTATAATTACCTTTGAAGAGTTAAAGAAATGCAGCAAAACCAATAATAGTAGTGAGTAGGCACATTTATCTTTTTTTTTTTGTTGGCCGCGCTATATGGATTGGGGGGTCTTAGCTTCCCAATCAGGGACTGAACCCAGGCCCTTGGCAGTGAGAGAGTGGAGTCCTAACCACTGGACCACCAGGGAATTCCCTATCTTGTTTTTTACTTTAATGGTAAAGTTACTATTATAAATAATGAGGGCAGTTGATTTCAGAAGAATATTCGTCAAATTTTGAAAATGTGCTTCTCTCTCCAGGTTATTATGTACTTTATTGAGAGTTTCAGAAACATGTTCAATTTAAGCTAATGTTAACTAATGTCTCACCTCCAACCTCTGCCAGCACAAACATAAAAATGCAGAAGATACTGTACAAATGTTACATATGTGTGAAATATCATATAGGATAGCATATCTCTGTTTGCATATATACATATATGATCTTTGACAAAGATCACATTTACACATCAGGTGTCAGTGAAGAAAGGAGAAACTATTTAATAAGAGGTGCTTGAATCATTGGTTATCTGTATTGGGAGAAAAGTTAAATTAGATCCTTACTATATCAGGCACAAATATTTCTAGGTAAATTAAAATTTAAATATAGAAAGCAAACAGTCCTGTTAAAAATAATAATGAATATCTCTTTTACTTATGGGTGAGGGGAAATTTGCTGAATAATACAGAACAAGCAGAAACCAAAACAGAGAAGATTAATAACTTGATTGCCTTGAAATTTAGAACTTTTCTTTATTAAAAGAGAACTTTAAAAAGTGAAGAAACGTTCAAAAACAGGGAGAATGTATTTGTCACAGATAAAATTAATAACGATTGATTTGTATCCAGAATACATAAAGACATATTATTAATTTAAGAAATAGATAATAACAAAGTAACCATAGAAAACTGGGCCAAAAAAATGAAGAAGCATGTCACAAAGAAATATATAACATTGGCAAATATACATGTGAAAACAAGGCCAACTTCATTGGTTAAAAAAAAAATTCAATTTCAGTATGGAGACATAATATTTTCTATCTACATAGTAGATAAAAACTTAAAAATTGGAAATCTAAAATGCTGATGAGGTCTCAAACCAAGAGGCACATTTATAAACTGATACTGGGGATAGAATTTGGTATAAACACTTTGGGAAAAAATGGTGTTATGTAATAAATTCAAAACCTCAAATACCCTATTATTATATTTTTAGTAAGAAATATATTTAAGCATAATTTGGTTATTTTTTTAAAAGACCAAATGATTAAAAAATTTGGAAGTATGTAAATGAAAAAAATCTAGAAAAGTAGTAACCAAAAGAAAGCTAGTGCAGTAGTATTAAAATCCAAATAGTTTTAAGCCAAAAACGATGTTAAGTACAATCATCCCTTAATAAAAGGAGCAATTCACTGGGAAGATATAAAACTTTTACACTTGTTTCAGACTAGCAAAAAAGCCAAAGTAGATATTAAAATTTTAAGTAAAATTGACAAATTTGGATCATAATTAAAGAATATATCATATTAACGTTAAAGTGATCCATCAAGCTGGCAAAAAATAAAAATTTTAAAAGAGTGAAATAAGGTGATAAGCAAGCCTTTTGTAATTGATATTTTCCATCCTTTACCCAATGATTAGAGAGTTTACATTTTTTTTCAAAAATAGATAGGGAATTTGCCAACTGGTAGGCTCAAAGGACTCTACTATGAATATATTAATGACATGCAGAATCCATTCTCTTATCACTAGGTAATTGAGTTAAAATTCAATAATAAAAAGATAGCCCCCAAATCCTAGCATATTTAGGAAATAAGAGTTTTAACAGTATGTCAATTTTTTTTCTGACTTTTGACATCTATCTTTTGACAAACAGTCATTGATTTTTGACTTATGGAAGTAGATTTTCTAGCATTTTAACATTATAGTGTTCATAAGATAAAGCCTGCCTGACCACAGTGGATATTTCTCTTTATAATACAGGATTCAGTTTGCTTCTATCTTAAAGATTTTACTTTTATTATCTCAATATGCTTAGTTTGCAAAAAAAAAAGTAAACTAACAAATATTTGGTGGCTTTTGCATCAGGTTTAAACTAACATCATACAAGAAATTTAAATTATTTCCCCTTGAAATGTTTATGTAGCATGTGGATTACTTGATTCTTGAATTCCTTGAGAAGCTAACATTTTTAGCTCAGTCAAGTCTACTAATTTTCCAGTCACTCTCCCACTTTTCTAGTTGACTACTTCATACCTTTCCCTTCTCCTCAGTCCTTCAACACAACCTCATTCTCTTCTCAGTTTGTGACCTTTTCCTTTTTCACTGAGAGATTAGGAGAGAATTTCCATGATCTCATATCACCTTAACTCCAACCAATCAGCTTCCTGCCCATGTCCATGGTTCTGACTTCTGTTACTGGGATGAACTGAAGCCACAGCAAACCTTCCTCCTGTGATTCCTCTGCTTTGTTAGGGAGTCCTCACCATGGTAATCACTGCCTCTCTGTCCTTCACTGTCAATGGTCACTGCTCATCTTATAGAAACAAACAGAAACAATCCCTTGCTTCATCTCAGGTTCTTTCCCACCTACTGCCTCATTTATCTGTTTCCCTTAGAGCAGTACTCCTGCTGTAAGTCACCATTATCTTTTTTGTCATTCTCTCCAATCAGACTTTCTCCCCACTGCTCCACTGAAACAGGTCTTTCTGAGAAGAGCCCTGTCCTCCTTGTGGCCAAAATGTACCAGATCTTGAAGGATGGACCTCTTAATTCATCGCTTTACCCTCAGCTCTTGAGGATCTCATCTTATCCCATGGTTTCAATATTATCTGTAAACTGACAAACCTAAAATTTATACTTTTATTCTCAGTATCTCCCCAGAGCTCCAGGCCTGCATATCCAATTATGAATATTTCATTTCCACTTAGATCTAGAGAAGATGACACTACTTTGCATGTTCAAAATCAAACTCCAGAAGTTCTTCTGCCTTCAAACCTGATCCTCTTAAAATAACTCCCCATATCAGTATATAGAAATTCCTTATTTGAGGCGCCCAGATCCCAAACTCAGAGTCTTCCTTGACTCCTCTCTTGCCTTTCTTGCCTCATATCCCACATCCAACCCATCAGCAAATCTTCTCAGCTTCTTCTTTGAATCATATTACTGTCACCACACTGAGTCAGTCATCTTCCTCCTGAACTCTTACAATAGTTGCCTGTGGAAACTCAGCTTCCTTCACTTTACACATAGTTTATTTTTCACACAGAAAAACCAGAGTGGTCCATAATGCTGTTATCAGTTTGTGTTTATCCTCTGCTCAGAACCCTTCAATGACTTCCTATCTCCCTAGGATTAAAAGTCATGGGACATGCATTATTTGGTCCTAGTATACGTCTGCTTGATATGGACTGAATTGTGCTCCCCCAAAGTTCATCTGTCGAAGCCCTAATACCTCATGTGACCATACTTGGAGATACGGCCTAAAAGAAGGTAATAAATAAGTGCGGTCCCAAGGGTGGGGTCTTAATCCTATATGAGTGTTGTCCTTATAAAAAGAGGAAGATACACCAGGGCTTTCACTTTCTCGCTGCAGAGGAGAGGTCCTATGAGGACACAGAGAAAACATGGCCATCAGTACCAGTAAGAAAGCTCTCCTCAGAAACCAACCCTGAAGGTATCCAGTTGGATTTCTAGCCTCCAGGATTGGGAGAAAATGAATTTCTGTTGTTTAAGTCCCCTAGTTTAATATTGTCACGAAAGCCCAAGATGATTAGTATTCTGACTTAATTCTTATTTTGTTCTCCTGCCCTCATGCAGCTCCATCCACACGTCTATGGGCCTCAGCTTACCAGGGACACTCCTGTCTCTTGACTTCTATTTGCCGTCCTCCCTTTCTGAAAACTTTCCCTCCAGATACGTACCTGTCCTGGAAGAGTGCCTGACCAATCACCTGTGATCCATCGATATCTTTTAAGGGAAAGATCTTTTCACATCCTTTTTTAAAAAAGTCTGTCACAGCAAGTGAGGTCTTCATTCCACAATTATCCCACCAGCTTTGTGGTAGTGAGAATGCCTGCCACCATGTTCACACCCCCTGCCCACTAGAGAGACGAGAGAGGCTACTTCGTCTTGTAGAAGCTTAATCAAGGATTTACAGTTATTTTCCCTTTAGCTCTTGTTTGGGTAGAGGAGGAACCATTGGTTGTTTAGGTATAATTAATGGACTCAATTTTTAGGGAACTCAATTTGCAAGTTTAAGGAGAGGGAAGGTTGAAAATTTAAAAAGGAAATGAAAGTGTTCCACCTTAATAATAAACGAGGACTTGATGGTGGGTCCAGAAAAAGAGGAGAGGGAGAGGCCAAAGGGGAGGAGGTGAGGACTCAAAACCCTTGACAGAGGGCTGCAAAACGTTAGCACAAAAAAGCAAAAAAAAAAAAAAAAAAACCAAAAACCAAAAAATAAGCTAAAACCAAAAATGTTATATGCGATATTAAGTTGTTGACCAGATATTTCTCCAGCAAAGATGGGTTTATTTGGGACCAGCAGAGAACTGATGTTCAGGGTCTGCAACCATGGTGTGAGCCACATGCAAGCCCCAGCACAGCAGAGGAAGGAGAACACTTTTACAGAGGGAAAAGGAAGTGGGAGTGGGGAGCTACAGTAAACAAAGTGTCCATGGCTTTTCAGTGGCTGAGTCCTTGTGGGAAGAAGATGCCTCTTTCTCTTCCTGTTGGGCTCTGCCATCAACCATCACAGGGAGTGAGAGTTCCTCCTTCTGGTCTCCCAACCCTAGTTAATTGAAGTTTTTATTTATTCATTTGTTTGTAGACTGTGGTATAAGATCTCTGATCCCTCTCCCCCCAAAAAATTTTTAGATAAATCTGCTCTCTTCACATACACAGGAAAGTTTTGTTTGTTTATTTGTGTTTATTTATATGGGAATGAAGGAAAGTGATGAATTCTATCTGTTTTAACATAAGAGCAGGGCCAATGCCCAAAGCACTTGAGGAAATCCACAAACTGCACTCTGGAAACTAGAGCCAAGAGCCAGAGGTGACCAGGAGAGGTCAAGCACCTGGAAATGTAAACAGTTATAGGAATACCATTGGTTTGCTCCCAGGTGTAGAGTATGGGCATATATGATTTTCATCTTTACCTCTAGGGGCAGAGTTGACATTCAGATTACAGAGTAAATAGGCAACAGAGACAAACTTTAATTAAATAAAGAGTGAAAAGGGAGATACAGATCCATTCTTTTCCTTTGACTGGATGAAAATACAAAATTCATTATATATTACTTATACAGTGCAGGGAATGTCCACATATGCTTTCCCAAAAGGAGTACTGTGCATATGTAATACACAGCTATTAACTCCAAAAAGCAGCCATGCCCTGAATAGAGGCAGTTCACAATACAAAAGCAATCAAATTTGGAAATGTTGAGTAATTCCTGACAGTACTTTTTTTCCTAAACAGTGAAGATAGAAAGTTATTTGAATTGTAAATGAAATCCAAAGGCACCTTTTTATAATCGTTTGAATGTTAATGGTGATAATGGCATTACTATTTTAGAGAACAGAACATTCAAATTTCTGAAAGTCAAGAAGGAAAAGCACATTTTAATTATTCATAAGCTGCGTGTATTTATATTGTTAGGCTGCACATATTTTCTTCCACAAATCTGTTATTTTAAATGGTTTTTTGTTATATCAATATTTTCAGTTAAAAATTAAGAAACATTTTTTCAAAAAATGTGAGACTATCTTATCCAAAAATATTACCCACATCTGCCTTTCTAAATGACTTCATGTATTTTAATCTCTTATATGGCATAAGGAAGAAAGACATGCTAACAGAGGATGCATTTTGACTGTTGTAGGTTTATAGTTTCATGTTAAGCAGTTAAGCACCTTTTTCACCTGGACAGTGGTCAAGTGGAAAGGATGCTGGCTGAGGATCTTTGCTGCTCTCACTGACCTAGATTTGTTATGGGGTAGAGACTGCTAGTTGTCCATAAAATCCATGTTTTTCTCTTTTTTATAGTAACGCATGCTGATAAGAATGAATGTTTGGAGCTCCATGAAATGAGCCTTTAGGAGTATGAAATCGTAATGGTTTCTATTAAGACTGCCGTGAATTTTGTTTTGCTTTTTGTTTGTTCATTAGATTTGTTTTTTAGATTCCATATGTAAGTGAATTCATACACTATTTTTCTTTGTCTGGATTATTTCACTTAGCATAAAGGAAGGGGAACTAGGAGCTGGGCAAAATGGGTGAAGGGGATCAAAAGTACAAACTTCTAGTTATTAAATGAATGTCGTGGGGATGTAATGTACAGCGTGATGACTACAGTCAAAAATATTGTACTGCATGCTTGAAAGTTGCTAAAAGAGCAGATCTTTAAGGCTCTCATCATAGGCAAAAATAAAAGCTTTGTACTTTGTAGTGTGATGAATAGTAATGACTTACTGTGGTGACCATTTTGCAAAGCATGCAAGAATCATCATTATGTGTACACCTGAAGCTAATATGCCAATTATGCGTCAATTAAAAAAAAAAGGACTGCAGTGGCCTGGATAAACAGAGGTATTTATAACAGTTATAGTAATAATAATTGTGGTAATCTCTATTATCTAAGAATACACCAGGCAAATTTAAATGATTTATCTCCTCTTAGTTTCTAAACAGCTTGGTAAGATGTACATAACTGTTTTTATTATCCTCATTTTAAGAAAAATGATTAGTTGAAGCAAATTTATGATTAAAGTAAGGAGACAAAGAACATTTTAGACCATAATATTTGAAAGATTAGAATTACAAATGTAAATTGACCAGGGAGGAAAATGATGATAGTGTTGATGATAACGGAAAAATAATAATAGTAATAGTCATGATGATAGTAATGATATTCATTATGTCATAGTCATATTGGAAAGTAAGAAGCATGATACTCATTTCCCATTTTAGGGATGAGCAAAGTGAGCCTCCAGCACTTAAGTAGCTTGTCAAGCACCTGCAGTTATACGTGAGTGTTGAGGCTTTCAATAGCATCAAATACGAGAGAGGGCATAGAGTGGACGGAGAGATAAGGTATGGATGAAGGTGAATGAGTGCTCTGGTCGAAATTTGGTGATTGAAGCAAGAAAGAATTTCACAAGCATAGAGATTGTTGAATGATGTTTATAAATTAAATCCCAGAGTGGCAGTGGGTGGGATAAAGCATGCCTGTCCATTCCTGCCCAGGGAAGTAAAGGGGAGTCAGGTAAGTAGAAAGCAGCAGAGGAAGCAGCAGAGATTAGTGAAGTTTAAGCAGGGGAAGTCATCAGTAGATTTTATTTTCATTTATTTGCATAATGTTATATTAAAAATCTTTAATAAGATTTTAATAAATCTTTACCATTCTTCTGATGCCCTCTTCTAACCTGTCTCATGCAAAGGAAGGCAAAATGAACTAGTCAAATCAAGTCCACAGTACTAGTGAGATAATAAAGCAATATGATAAAAATGAGTAATTAGGAAGTATTTTCCTCAATTTTTTTTTTCTTTTTTCTATGCTAAGGTAAGAAAGAAGGCTAAGAGCATACCAGAGGAGGCTGAGTTCCTTCCAAACCAATCTGGAAAACGCAAATGTTTTAGAGAATACGTGTATTCTAATTCCAATGCCTCATGGCATATCGCAAATAGAAGTTGATTCTCTATCATTAAGGGTCTAATTAATTTTCTACTTTTTACACCATTAGGTCCCTTCATTTTCTTCTGGGAGCCTGGATCTTGACGTCACTCTGATAGCACCTTCCATAGTGGGAGAGAGATGATAACTGGTATATTTTGTACTTTGTGAAAACTTCCTGTAAGTAGCCTGGTGGATGTTTGGGGTTGGAAAGCACCTAGTGTTCCACTGCCCGTGGTAGCCCTGCGTCCATCCTCACAGTCTTGCATGGCGGATGCTGGATCGCCCACCACATGAGCGCAGGAGGCAAGGCCGTCCCCTCGCAGCCTGCGTGCAGCTCCAGGCCCCCAGGTCTGAGGCCCTTTAGCCCTTCTAGTCACACTAGGAAGGCACTTGTGACAAAAGAGCACAGAAATAGACAAAAAGCGTCAGAGCCCTATCACACAAAGTGTCAGAGATAGAAGAGACCGCTGGACACTAAGGGCCCTTTCAAACATCTCTTCCTCCAGAACGGTGATGAAAATTGCCATTTCATTAGTGCTTCTGATCACACGGTGATGGCAGAAGGGGCTTTCTGGGAGTGAGTAGAGCAGCTGCTGCTTCTTGTGGGGAGGGCCGAGGACTCAGCACTCAGTAGAAGCAGCCTGCCTCTCCAGGCACCCAGGGCCAGGTTACTGCCGTCTCTCTCTGCCAAGGAGCATCTCCCTCCCGCCTCCTGCAGACCTGATCTTTAGAGCAGGGGGAGCATAGAGGTTCCCTCCGCGTGGCCAGGCTCCTCTGCGCAGATCCCTGCTCTGCTCCCCGCCATGGTTACCACCCTCATGTATTTGCTATTGGTTCCACCAGCTCTGTTCTGAGTTCTTTACTTCAACTCTGCACAGTTAAGTGTCAGATGCAGCTTGTTCATCCTCAAAGCTCCTGACATTGTCAGGTCATGAAGCCTGAGATTTCCTTTCTATTTGGGGCCCCCGGCACAGAATTAATCATATTTGTCATATTTATCTTACAACTATTAGAAGAGGTGCACAACATCATGAAACCATCGCTCCCTTTAGGATTTCCATGCCTTTTAAAATAATAAGGATCCTGCTTTAATATTTTAATATTTGAAATTTTAACAGTGTTTGTATAATTCTTTATGAAAAGAAGTTTCTTAGGTAATCTCATTTAGCTATCAAAACAACTCTTTGGCATAAGGAGGCAATGTATTATCATTTCCGTTTTACTCATAATCAATCAGTTAATCAATATCAGCAAGAAGCTGCAATTTACTAAGTCCATAAATTAGAACATATGCTTTTACATCACCCTAGCCTACTCCTCATGTGACTGACTTCTTTATAGGCTGTCATTCTCATTCCAATCCCTGTAAACCAGTCTTGATAACTCAGCACTCCATTTCCTTTACTGTCAACATTGAGGTGTCAAGCCAAGCAACACTACCTGAACCATAGCCTCCCTTTCATCCCCACTCATTCTCTGTCATTTCTCACTTACGCTATCAAACTGGTTTCCCAGGTGCAAGACTTTTTATAATATAACTCCTAGATATTACTAATTTTTCTGAAGTACAATTCTGATTACATCATTTTCCTGGCTCATGGGTCTTCAATGATTCTGTATTTACCCCTAAATATAATATAAATTCAAAGGTGATATTCAAGGTCTTCGATAACCTGATCAAGCCTATATTCCTAAACTTCGGTATCAATAGCTAACCCAATAATACTGATCCTACTAATACTGGGTAATAAATTATAGCACTTACTGGGTTTCAGGCCTTACAGATAGAACCAGAATACTCAGAATACCATTGCAAAGATAACGTATTAGTCTGCTAGGGTTACCATGATAAAATACCCACAGAATGGGTGGCTGAATCAACAGAAATTTATTGATCACAGTTCTGGAGGCTGGGGGTCCAAGATCAAGGTGTTGGCAGAGTTGCTTTCTCCTGAGGCCTCTGTCTCTGACCTGTAGATAACTCCCTTCTCAACGCGTTGTCACCTTTTTTTTTCTTTTTCTGTGCGCATGCATTGCTTGGGTTCTTCCTTTTCTAAGAATATCAATCCTGTCAAATTAGAGCCTACCCGTGTGACTTCATTTAACTTTAGTTACTGCTTTACACGCCCTGTCTCTAAATACAGTCCCAGTGGAGGTCAAGGCTTCAACCTATGGGTTTTAGAGGGAGATAATTCAGTTCATAACAGATACTGTTATTGTGGCCATTTTATATGAGAAAATTAGAGTTTCTGAAGACTATATAACGAGTTCCATGGAGAACCAGGATTTTAACATAGATCTTCCTATCTCACTTCATGTACCGTTAATTTCAAATAGTAATTATTCTGTGAGCATAGCTGCAATTTTTTGAGGAGGTTCCTTTGATTACGCTGATGCCCTGGCCCCTAGTTTTCCAACCCTCCTCTTCCAATGACAACTGTCCAAATCTCACATTCCCTTCAAGGGCCATGGCAAAGGCCACAGGAGAGCTTGCTTGTACCCCTTAGGCCAGAAATGCTATGTCTACTCCCTGAACTCTGGGCTTGTCTTTTATTTTCTCTAAGAAAACACAGGAGACTTACTCCTTTTTAAAGTCAGGTTTATTGAGGCAAATTTTGCAAACAGTAACATTTTATCTTTTTCAGTATATAGTTCTTTTTTTAATATGAATTTATTTAGTTTTGGCTGTGTTGGCTCTTCATCGTTGGGTCTTTTTTGTTGCACGTGGACTTTCTCCAGTTGCAGCGAGCGAGGGCCACTCTTTGTTGAGGTGCACGGGCTCCTCATTGCAGTGGCTTCTCTTGTTGCAGAGCTCGGGCTCTAGGTGTGTGGGCTTCAGTAGTTGTGGCACGTGGGCTCAATAGTTGTGGCGCACAGGCTTAGTTGCTCCACGGCATGTGGAATCTTCTCGGACCAGGGCTCAAACCCATGTCCCCTGCATTGGCAGGTGGATTTTCAACTGTTGCGCCACCACGAAGTCCCTCAGTGTATAGTTCTATGAACTTTGGAAAACATACATAACCATGTAACCACCACCACCATCAAGATACATTCATTGCCATCATCTGTGGATGATCGGTTCCAGGACTCTCCTCGGGTACCAAAACCTGTGGATGCTCAAGTCTCATAATATGCCCTCTTTTATCCATGGATTTAACCAATATAGTACATGATCTGTGGATGGTTGAATTCCTGGATACAGAACCTGAGAATATGAAGGGTCAGCTGTATAGAGCTTTCCATCACCTAAAATGCTCCATTGTGCTCCTTTGGAGTCAATACCTCCTCCACCCCAAGTCCCAAACAACCACTACTCTGTTGTCTGACACATCTTTCTCTATAGTTTTGCCTCTTTCAGATATGTCATATACATAGATTCGTACAGTATAAAATGTTTTGAGTCTGACTGTGCATAACATAATATATTTGATATCCAGCTGTGTTGTGTGTATCAATAGTTTGCTCCTTTTTATTTTTGAGTAATGTTTCTCTGCCTGGGTGATTATCCTTTCATCAGTAAAGGGACATTTGTGTTGTTTCCAATTTTTGGTAAATGAATAAAGCCACTATAAAACATTCATATACACATTTGTGTATGAATATATATTCTTATGTCTCTTGTGTAAGTATCTAGAAGTGGGGAATTGCTGGTGGTGTGGAAAGACTACATTTATCTTTATAAGAAACTACCAAACTCTTTTCCAAACTCTAATATTTTGCATTCCCACCAGCAATGTATGTGAATTGTTGCACATTATTGTTGCCAACACTCAGTTTTACCATTCTTTGTGATCTGAATTCTAAAGGCGTGTGGTATAGTGGTATTTCATTAATGTTCAAAACACAAAATTCAGTTAGGTAAATCTGAAGACATTATTGGCTTTATTCAATGATTCATGAATTGAGCAGCATCCCATGAACTAGAAGCATACTTCAAGGAGCTGTACGGAATGGAAGTTTTTATAGGAAGGACGGTGAGGCGGAGGGGACATTAGTAAAAGATGAGACATGGTTATTTGGGGCCAAGGCCTCTTCTTTGTGGAGAAATGGAAAATGGCAGGAATGGAAAATCAGGGGTCTTTATCATGAAGATGACCTCATCAATGTTGACCAGAAAATACCAAACTGGTTGATTAAGGTGATATTCCAGGGTAAGGTCGAAACCACAATTAGGTTCGGTATTAAATCTAGATCTGGTAGCATGGTCTTCGGCACAGGTGACATCATTTTAGGCCTGCGGTTTTTCTCTTTAACAATCCCCCCTATTGATCAGACTCTCACCTTAACTTAGAGATGTGATCAAATTTAAGGCATTAGCACCACTCTCAGCTGTCGCCCTTCAGCTTTGTTGGTCTTTGGTGTGATATCCATAGGTCATGATGTTTTTGCTTAATCCCTGTGACAGTCTCAGTTCCAGCTTCATCATCCTTAACTTGGGTAATTTCTTTTCTGAAGTTCCAGTCTTAGAAAGATAATTTCCCTGCTGGTCAGCATTTGTGAATGTGCATTTAAAGCTTCTGAGAGGATGCTATGTCAGGGAGATTATTATCACAATTATCGCAAGATAATTCCCAATGTTTAGAGAACACTTTGCAACCATAATCCTCAAGACCCAAATCAGTCAAAGAAAGACGCTGTTGGAGTCATCTTTTTAAGTCAAGTGTTTTTCAGTGATCTTATGTAACTGAGTTTCAACTTCCCCAGAAGTGTCAATCCAGATACGTGAGGTGGTGTTGGCCACTGCACAGATACCTCCTTGCTCAGCAGAAAGATAATCAAGGGCTCTGTCATTTTCAAGAAGAATCTTGGCCAGAGAGTTTAAACATTTTTGCTGGGCAAAAATATTTGTTGTGAAAGATACTGTTGCTAATGTCTTAGCAACAAATCTGCAATATCTTCATGAGCTGTGGAGAGGTTTCTGATCATAGCCTCAGTTACATTTACTCCTAACCAGGGAAGTAGGGTCCTGCCAAAAGAATCACACCTGAATCATAAAAGGAGACCTGGTAGGTCCTTTCTAGAAGAGTTAAGGGCAGAGTTAGTTAACTTAAGAGGCGTGTGTCAGCCGTCTTGGCATTCACAGGCCCAAGGAGAATGACAACCGCTACAAAGACAAGACCTGTCAGGGTACCATTCATTCCTGTTAAGGAGGTACTGTGAATGGATTCATTAGTTCAAGCCAGGGGCCAGGCAGGGTTTTAGCACATGTGGGAAGAGAATCCCCTAGCCTGAAATAAAGTGACTCCAAATTCCAAAGACTATTCCCCTTTGCAATGGCCTGGGAGATACAGACAAATGTGTTATCTCTCCAGGCTAAGGCCAGAATAAAGAAAGAAGAAAAAGAAGAAAGGGTTTTAATGTTTAGTTGAAGTTGGAAGTCTCAATCTAGTGTCTGGGGTGGAAGCAGTCTACACCCATGTTCGATACTCTCTCCCTCATCAGTTTGATTTGGAGGACTCCAGCATTTGTACAGGACCAGGTTCAGGCGTGACCTTTCCTTACTGTGAGAAGTGCATCCAAGGTTTAAGTCCCTGAAGTGTGGCTGCCATCTGGATAGTCAGGAGGACCTGATACAGTCTCTTCTAAGGAGATTTAAGGGCAGTCTTTGTCCTCAGTGATTCCAAATCAGAAGCGTGGGAGAAAACTGGAAATGTTTGATTGCATAGTCATAGACAGATATTTGAGGAAGCTAGAAGAATTCAGGATCCAGTCCAGAGTACAGGTAAATAACAAAACCTCAAAGACAAGTAAAAGGACTAGAATCTTAATATATATACATATGCAAACATAATATTTCTCTCTACTCTTACCCCCAATTTTTAACAAAGATAATCACAGTAAAACTAATTTGTTTGTGTTAAACTTGGCCTAATTATTTATATAAATGTGGCAAGAATAGTAAATGACCATATAAGTTCTTTTTAAGGTGGCTTTGTTGAAGCTTTTCATAAGTACTCTCAGACCTTATCCTCAATACCATTTCAATCAAAGCCTTGATACTATAGACACTGTTTCCAATTGTGCCTTGTTACAAAGAACATGAAAATAATACTCACTGAGAATATTTGAATTCTGGAAGAACCAGGTAGGGAGACAAAGTAAACGTTTCATATTTGTTCACAAGATTATAGCTTACCAAATTGTTGATAGCCTAAGAGAAAAGATGTCTTTAAATTTGGAAAAAACATTAAAGAACCAGAAATATTTTAAACACAAAGTCGTAACAATTATAATCATCCTCATCAGTTTATTCAGTCCCATGTTATTAATTCTTGTTCTCCTTGAATCCAGTTTATCCATTAGTTCTCTCAACTTTGCCTGATGATTGAGGGTGATAGGAGCAGTGGTAATTCCAAGAAATTTTCAAGGTTTTTGTTAAGGCTCGTATGATTTTCCCAGTGAAGTGCGTGCCTTGTTCACTGGAGATTTGGGGAAGTATGCCCCCAATGGGAAGCATATTTTCTAAGTTTCTTTTCCACTGCGAGGATGCTGGCTTTGCAGCAGGGGAAGTCTTCAACCTGTCTGGAAAACATACATACAATCACAAGAATATATTGGTAATTTATACCAAGTAGCAGTTGAATGAAGTCCAGCTGCAGGTGTTCGAAGGGTCCAGAGGAAGGAGGTCTGAGGCATCTGGGAAGAAAAATAGTTTATTAGTAAAATGCACTATGGTGGGTAAAGGAATGTAAGATCTGATAAAGGGGATTTGACGGGGAGTGGGGAAGGACCAGAGGCCATCTTGGATTTTCCATACATTCCCTGACTATTTGGTTCATGTACAGCCATTGCTTACCCATCTTAATTTCTCTGATTCAGGAACAGAGTGTTGCCATGTTACAAGGACATCAGAATGGCAAAAACTTGGCAATGAAGGGTAATTATTTTTGCAGAAGCAGAATAGACTTCACCCACATGTACCAACCAGCCTTATACACTCCGTTGCTGCTGCCCTTGCATGAAGGTCGACTAAGGCATTTCCCTGATACTCAAGTTCATTCCTTTTAGTGTAAGCCTCAGTTTTGATAACAGCAGTTTCAAAAGGTAAGAGTAGAACAATAAGAAGATCCTTTTCTTTTTGTCCATCTTTTGACTGGTGTGGTAGAAGACATCACCCAACATTTTAAGATAGTAACTAAAATTACAAGTGAGAACATTGTACGAGGGCATATTAGATTTCTAGAAATTTTGCACAATTTCTAGAATATCTGTATTAGTAACACATATCTGCACAAATATAATCAAAGAAGATTTGGCATCACTTATTTGACAATGCTTCCCATGTAATTCAACATACCAAATAAGCCTAATTAGTTTAATAGTTTTCTTTTTATAAGTACAGAGAACAAATCTTTTGAAATATTTTAAGGACCTCTGAAAAAGGTCAACATTAGCTGGTGGTCAAAAAGACTTCATTTAGAATTTTGGGAAGTTTGTCAAAAATGTTTTTTTTTTTTTAAGTTTTAAAACACTTGCCTAAATAAGATCACAGATCATTATAAAACTTAATACTTAACTACCTATTAACAAAACTTAACTCTTTTAACATTAAAAGGACTCAGTTTTCCTAAGTAATCAAAGACCTGATGAAGACAGCAAACACAGAAAATTATTTTCATAAAACATAGAACCTCTGTTTTCTAGGCAAACCACTGAAAGGGTAAAGAAAAACTTTGTTTACAATTTCTTACTAAGAACAGACCAACAATCCAAGAAAACCGTCCATTTAGCAGACAAAAGAAAATCAAGTTTTAGTTTTACATAAGTACATTCTGGATATTAAAGGTTATTTTTAACATTCCTATAATATATATTCACTTTTAGCCATCCTGATTACACAAGATAAAATTCTCTCTTTTCCTCTCTCTCTTTCTTTTTATATACATTTAGTTTGTCCTTAATTTTCTTCCTTCTCATTCTGAAATAACCAGAAGTTCTAGTTTAGACAAAATGACTGTCATTTTCCTTAACAAAAATGCATCTTTATTGCTCATATCTTTTCATAAGCAAGAACACATCCTACCTTTCCTGCATGCAGAGTTGTTTGTCTTATTATTCTAGTAGCTTTAAGTACCTATATTAGAATTTTTAACCTAAAATCCTTAATTTCCAGTCAAAAATAAAGAAGTAAACAGTTATAAACTATCTTTTCTGCTAGCATTCTGAAGTTTGCCAAGTTTATAAATACGTGTTATAATTTTTAGAAATATGTGCTCTTTCATAGAAAATTTCTCAGCATGGCGTCAAATATGTATACTCATAGGCCCAAATACCCAGTTCCTCTCTAATAAGAAGTCAAAAGTAGAGAACTTCTATGTTCAGTCGTTAATGCTTCAGTATTTTATCCTTATTTGGAAATGATCTAGATATTTAACAAATTTCTATCATTTAATTTAGCTTAGCAAAACTCTGACATTTCAAGTTACCAAAAAGGTTTTGGAGGCTATCTTTAAGTCTACATAACATAGAATATAATTAGCTAAAACGTTCACCTAAAAATGCTTATTCTCTTTACGTCTATCACTTGCTTGTAACAATTATGTTTAAATTGCCCCTCCCCTAAACTTCACAAGACATTTGATAAAATCAGCTGTCATTCTGAGTTATTTTTGCTGACAAATTTTGTGACAGAGATAGCATAAACTTATTTGACTAATAAACTCAGAATAAAATTCCTTTAACTGCCTCACATTCAATGTTGGTAACTATAAGACATATCTGTTTTAGTTAAACCAATCAACTTCTACTGGCTTTTATTTACCAAAGATTACCCCAGATCTCAGGACCTTGAGAAGCATTTGGGTTAGTTTCTGTTAACACCCATTCCTTACAAAGCTCTTGCCTTCAAATCAACTAAATAGAGCTCTTTTATAAATTAATTTTAGCAATCCTATCCAGAAGTATTTAGAAAAACATCATGGATCTACAACATACATGTATAGACACACACAAACATACATATAGACAGACACAAACAGAGACTTTATAGTTATTAATATCTGTGGATAAGATATGTAATATGTACCATTAGTCCAAATTTTTTAAAAACCTCCTCTCTTTTTTTCCTCTTGTGATGAGAAACTTCTCCTAATTAAAAATAGGTATTCCATTCCGCTTGACTTGGCAGTCCATGCTTTTAAGTACATTTTTTAAATGAGCTTAAATATTTGGAATGTTCCTCATAATGGCTATTATAATTCTAAGTTATTTTTAGTAAAATCTTGCCATCTTCTTAGATATGCACAATTTCTGGGACGATAGTTGTTAAATATAAAATAAACAGGTGTGCTGGAAGGTGGTTCACACAACTCTGTGGATGTAAAGAATCCTGTTTCTTTTAGCTAGGCTTTCAGTTGTCTCAGAGCCAAACTAATACCTAAATGGGGTGTGCCTTGGGGTTGGAATATAGCAAAATCACTCTAATAGCCTTTAAGTGCTTGACTCCTGTCCACCAATGTTTGCCACCTATTTTTCTTCAGAGATTCCCAATAGCAACTGCCCCTAATTTAGTATCTACCTGAGGCCTCCCAGGAGACTCAATCTGGCTCAAATAGGACCCATTCTGATCTGATCCTAAACTCATTTCAGATTTCAAATTGGACCCTATCTGATCCTGGACCCACTCCAGTTCTTAGGTTGGACCCAGTCCAATGCTGGTCCATAACCACCACCAATTCCCATGAAACTTTGGACTGGGGAAAAGGATTGAACCAGCAACCCTCAAAGAATGGGGACTGCAGACTGATTCCAAACAAATGGAGAACTAAAGATGCCACCAACAGATCCCAACATGGAATCTGGGGTAGGATTCCAAAAAATTGGGGAATTACAGCAATGCACAACAGGGAATCTGGGAATCAAGAGCTGGGGTTTTCCATTCAAAAACCTGGGAATTGTGGTATGAAAAGCCAATTACAGCAGGAGCTCGAACACAAAGAGAGTGAAACTCAACTGAGAGGAACTTAACCAACAGCCCTCGGAAATGTCGAGAAAGACCTTGAACTCAAAATGAAGTTCTCAAGTGCCACACGCGATTCTTCTTGTCCCTGAATTCCAGTGGAGGTTTGTCTAGGATCCCATCACTGCCACCAGCCTTTCTAGTAGAGATCCATGGAGAAGATTCTGAGAGCAGATCCGCTATGTCTGAAGCTCCCAGGGTTTCTACATTCTCACACTAGCCCACCGCAATGACCAATAGACTGAATGTTTGTGTCCCTCAAAATTCATAGGTTGAAATCCTAACCCTTGATGTGATGGGTTTAGGAGGTAGGGCCTTGGGGAGGTAATTAGATCCTGGGGGTAGAGACCTCATGAATGTGATTAATGCACTTATAAATGAGACGAGAAAAAGCCCCCACTCCCCTTCCTCCATATAAGGATACAATGAAAAGATAGCAGTCTGCCATCCAGCATCCTGCTCTCACCAGAACCCAGCCATGTTGGCACCCTGATCTCAGAATTCCAGCCTCCAGATCTGTGATAAATTGTTATTCTTTGTAAGCCTTTCAGTCTATGGTATTTAGTTATAGCAGCCCAGACTAAGTCACCCAACCTTGGCATTTAGCGACTCTTTAAAAATTTCAGCTGAATTCTTATCACTCACTTACAGGGGATCTGGCATCAATGCCTCTCATGCTCTAGCACAAGTAAGTAAACAATCCCATCCCATCTCCTTGGAGGGGTCTGTCTTTCCTTGGATTTCCTTGGAAGCTCTGCTACCACGGGTCTCTTTTGGGTTCAGGAAATGTTATGATTTTGTATTTTTTCTGGATCTTTTTTCCCAGCTAGGTGAACATTCTTTCCAGCCTTACTAATCCTATCCAGAAGCAGAATCCCTTTCTTTAAGAGTATTCAGGACAAATATTGGAGAACAAAAATAGAGATTTATGTTTATTTACATATTAATTGTATTTAAATTAATAAATAGGTGTTTGGATGATCTTTTCACCTTTAATATAATATCAGCATCTGATTATATTTCTTAATACCGGTAAGAAAGCAACATGCACATAGGAGGTTAGTAAGGGACAAGTTAAAAGTGCTAGAAAAAAAATAGTGATGATGATAGAAAGATCCATATTTTCAAACTCTGGGTCTATTATAAGTTCAATAACACAAAATGCCAACACCTTATTTCCACCCACTTTTCACTATTACAAAAACAAAGCAGCCAATTGTACATGTTTGCATTAAGTAACAACTCTGGAGAATTTCCAGAAAATGATTTATCTGCAAAGAGGTGACAATGGCTCCAATTGTATGATGTCCCTTATTTCTTAATTTTTTAAACATCTTTTAATAGTTCCATTCATTGGGATGCACCTTTTATCTCAATTAAGTTCCTTCCCATGTATGACTCATGTTTGGTAATGTGTGTTTCTTTTTAATAGTGGTTGTGTTATTTAAATAGGCAGGATTGACACAGAAATTCTCCTTTGGTCAGCGTTTTCCCTGCCTTGATTGAGAAGTGAGGGAAGGAAAGGGAGGGCCTGGGGTGGTTATAAAAGGGTATTCAAGCACTCTATTGTTGGAGTCTAAAATTTCGATGCACTGGAAACACCCCATGGATACTCACTCTCTGGAAATAGAGACAGGCAGTGCCCAGGCAACAGAGGGATTCATTGTAATTGCTGACTTCTTTTGAGTGCATTTAACCAAGTAGCGGAAGCACGTTGCCTTCTTCCATGAATCCAGGAGCCTGCTAGCAGGCAGTGTTATATTACTCCTGAGTGGGAGTGAAATCATGTGGGAGCAGCAAGAACAGCTCCTGGAGAAAAATTACCATTTTATATTTATTACTTTGGCTAGTTTAAGTGTCATAGGAATAGACTCTCTAATGCATTAAAGAGCAAGTCCCCAACAATTTGACTCTGTTGCTTTGTAAACTATTTTTAGGGACTGTCTCAGTCGGCTTTTAAAGGCACATGCCATCCCATTGTCAAAGCTTATTTTAATGGTTTGTCAAAATGATATAAGTAACACAACCTCCCTCTTCAGATTAAAGAAATATGGCACATTCTCTGGCGAAATTTGTATTCTTGAAAAAAAAATACCGGGTTTTTCTTACTCGGCATTTTTCACTCCTAAGCGCTGGCACAGTTCTGTTTCATATTTCTGATATGACGCTTATCTTGTAGTTTAGCTTTGCTTAGTTGCATAATCAGATAATAGGATTTTCCTGAAGCCTCAACCTGGGAGATAACATGTACTTCTCTTTGCAGAGTTCTAGATACTGGGTAATTTTGCTCTGTAGTTGCACTGCCGGGTCAGCTCACTGGAAAGCAGCACAGCTGCCATTAAATATGAAATGCACTCAGCGTTCTTTCATCCTGACATACCTCGAGATTTATTTAATGTGAAATGGGATATAGAATCTACATTTTGATATTTCCTCTGTTCCACCAGACGAAATAGTAAGGTTGAGCCATTTGGGGAAATATTTACCAGAATGACACATTTCTAAGAAGATTAACTAATACCACAAGGCAATTTGAATCTTATATCAACTGAGCGCTTCTGGTTGTTGAGGGGTTTTGTTTACTGATCAGCTGAGGACCTATTCCCCCAAGAAAATTTACCTTTTGCAATTGTTATTTTTATCAATTAAATCCCTTTTCTCCAGTGAGGTAACTGTGTTAAGTACATCATAATGGAGAAATCAAGCAAAGCAGGAGGTTTTCTTGTAATTGTCCTCTAACCCTTGGAAGATGTGTGGCCTTTTAAAAAATATATTCAAATAAATATATTCACTGGAGAACAGAATTAATATGATTCTGGAGAACTGTGTTAGAGAGTAATTCTTATTTCTTCCTTAGAATAAATGGTCTGAATTTTTAATATTGTTCATTACTCTATAACTATTGCATAGTACTACTGTGTTGTATATTATCATATTTTCATTGCTGAGCCTTAAACATGCTAGATAAAGAAAACTAAGTATAAATTCAAGTAATAGGCAAGTAATAGTTGGCATATTGAATTCGCTGGCACGTGGCTCTTTATTTGGATATTGTTATAATGAGCAGAGTTTTTTCTGCCCATTAGGAAATTCAACATGTTTTAAATATCCTGCTGTAAACTTCTTGAAAGTTGGGGCCTTATTTACCATATTTTAAGTGCTTAACATTATAACTAGCATCTACTTAATGTTCAAGAAATGTTTACTAAATAAATGAATTAATGTATGAACGGCAAATGGTTGAGGCAAAAATCTTTGATTTCTATGAGCGCCCTATGAAGTCTTAAAGTGAAGACATTTTCTTTACTTATTAATATCATTGGGAACATTAATCTGGAAGGTAAGCATACTTGCTAAGGACAGGTTTTATTACCTTCTCTTCCTGAATGGATATTTACTTGATAATGTACTTTATTTTGCAGAAAATGTACATATTAAAATATATGTTATATTAGATAAGGTTCTCTTCTCCAAACATCAACTTCTTAAATTTAAAACCAAAGATTTTATTACCAGGTGAAATGTCTCAAATGAGGTGCATGGACCTCCCTATCCCTCGTATATGACGAGATGAAGAGAGTCTTTGAACACAGGGTACCTGCTGTGTATCTTCTTGCATTATCTATTTCCCTGTAAAAGTTGGAAAAATCCACATTATCCTTCACATTAAAGATTAAAACAGCTGTCTAATATAGTAAAATGCACATTCTAAAAGTTGTTTGTTTGAAAGACATGACTTCAAACAAACACAAAAATCAGGGTAGGCCCATTTTGGCCATAAGGCTAAAGGCATCTAGGACGTGCTTGTTCTTTCTCCTTCTAATCAGTTACTTCTCTAGATTTGTGAAAAAACACTGATAGGACACAAAAACTGGGTCTCTGAAGACTTGGATTCAAACGTGAGGTTTTCTTCTTGTCAAGTGTGAATATGAGTGGTCATCCTAACCTATCTGAGGTACGGTTGACTCACATATGACACTTGAACAAGAATACCTTATCCACAGTTTTCTTGTAAGTATTAAAATAAACACCTGTGAAATTATTCGCCAGGTGGATGTCACATATTAGGAGTCAAAACAGTTGAACATCCAATTGAATGTCAAGTCAACTTTTAGGTTACTTTCCTCTTAGGGTCCTGCCACTCACATTAGACAGTAGCATTAATCCTGCACGCTGGTTGACAAGAAAGCAATAATGAAGAGACCCTCTCACTGTGCCTTGTCCATGGTAAACAAAGCAATGCCCCGATGTTTTCCTGATGCACATTGTTTAAATAAATATACTAATACGTTGGTAAATGTAGGCTGTCTCAACAGCACTGTATTGTGGAGTCTCTGAACTGTTGAAGCACTGATGAAGTCTTGGCTAACTGAGGAGAATAGTTGATGGATACCTATGTTGCTTTAGTATTCTGGAATGTTCAAAAACATGTGCAAGTCCACGGTAAATCAGCCATTTCCAATGTATTCGGTGGGTTTTTAGATTTTAGTGGCAGAGTAATAAGAGAAATTTAATTTGAATGTTTTTTGACATTCAATTGGAAATCTAATCAGCCATTCCTATGCTGATAGCAATGTCACTTGTTGGGCAACTTTGACATTCTTCTTGGTCATTTTTAAGCTCTCAATTCTAAATATGTAAAAGCCCCTTAGATCACTGGCTTATCACATTCCTTAACCCAATTGCCACTAATTCAGGTACGTTTCCTTCATTATATCTACTGTCTTTACTTTTTGTTCTGGTTTTACTCTTCTACTCCCTTACCTTGTGTACAATGTAGTTTAACAAGTGTGAAGTGTCCTGCTTCAGTGAGGTGTGGCCCTGGGAACACTGTCAAGAATAGTTAGGGTGGGTGCAGAGACACCAAGCCTTCTCATATTCCTTTTCCCATCTTTCCTACTTCTAGGAAATTCTCTCCTAAATTTTTAACTACCTCTTACCTAATTCTTCCTAATTTATTTCTCTCTCCCTCTCTTCCCCCCGCCTCATTTCCACTTCTAACTCACTTTCACAGCATATTTTTAATCTTCTTTTACACTGTTTTATTTTTCCCTTACTGATATGCTTTAAATTCATTAACTGGTATGTAATCTGTGTACCCATCTTCTTAAATCACACACACACACACACACATAACCCTCACAAGTATGACAAGTACAGAGAGTTATGTTTTAAAAGTACACAGAAAGGTTTAAATTCATAAGGAAGCCTTTCTGAAACTTAGTTTTGAAACTTAAATGAAAGTTTTGCTACTACCCACATGAAGAGTGGGCCAAAAAATACTATTTTTTAAGGGGAAATGAATTTGACTTATTGAATGTTTTGGTGCAATCTTCCTGACAGAATTAAATATAGCTTTGCTAGCAGGATCTTCCTTTCATTTTGTGTTACAATGTTAGTATTACATAGGTTAAGTGCTTTAAAAAAGAGAGAGAAATGGACAGAAAATATAAATATTATTTTGTTTAAATATGAGTCTCAGGTATATGAGTGTGGAAATGTTTATGTGTGGGTTTGTGGTCTTTGTAACGGCAGCTGCCTTTTAGCAATTAAGAGTAATATGGCATTCTTAGCCAAGCCCTTATAAATACTTTAGTCATTGAGCCTTCACTCAGGCTGTAAAAAAACCAAGGAGACACAAAGAAAACAGCTTCCCTGGTCCACAGGGATCCCTATTTCATAGGTTGCCATGTTCTCCTCTTTTTTCCAACCTCCTGGACAATCTTGTCTCCAACAGCACCCCTTAGGGTTCATTACCCCCTCTCCTGAGCCAGGTGCACAGGCGCCCCTGATGCAATGGCTCTGCTTAGAGTCTACGCAGACATAACACCCAGTAAGGCTGGACCACGATGTGGAGGTTTCAACCAGTCAGAAGTCTCTCTCTTCTCAGTTTCCATTTCTCCTTTCCTTGCCATCATCTTCCTCCTTTTCTGTTACTCAACCGTACCATTTATGTGGAGTTCACAGTCATGAAAATCATTACATAGACTATGCAGAGAGAGAGAGAACTAGAAAACACATTTAGTTGTAGTCAGGCCACCACCTTACACCATCATGAATCAAGTCCTTCACAAGTCACAACAGTTTCTTTTCCTCTTGTTCATAAGAAACTGCCCATTAAAACTTCGATTATGATTTAATGTGAGACGGAGGTAAGAGATGGGGGACAGACAGTTGAAATCTACGTCTTTCTCTAAAGACATGAATTTTCATCTAAGTAAATGAACTCTTTCCATTCTGAGTGTTCTCAGAGCACTTTTTATCTTGACTAAGATGCCTTGAAGTTCCCCTCAGCTTGACTATAGGCCCCCTTGCCTCCCTTTTCTTCAAGCATTTACTTTAGAAAACTTGCAGTCGTAAGTTACTTCTCTGCCACTTGGAGATGTAAAACTTCTCCGGGCATTCAATCTCCCCTAAGGTCCTCCAGTGTTTAATTTTCCACTAGCTTACCCCAGATTAGGAACCCTCCTGCTTTTTATTTCAGCAGAGCTGAGTTTAATCTCACTCCTTATTGCAGCAGTATTGAATAAGTTCTTCCTTGTGTATGTAAAGATTTTATAAGGCAGTCTTAGTGATGAAGGTAATTGTTGGCCTGTGGGTCTGTCTGCTCAAATACAGTCTAAGCCCTGATGCCTGAGAGTGGTGGGTGGATGGATCTTCTAAAACTAAGTCAAAGAGAAAAATGCAGCAAGCATCTCAAAGAGATAAAAAAAAAAAAAATACAAACATGCATGTACTACATTCTAGGCCTGGAATTTCTCCCCTTCTTCTATGTACCAGTAAACTCAGGGCCTTATAGATGTATCTGTTGAAGATCAAGTACAGTGACAGAACCCGAACTTCTGCACCGACCAAACATCAGAAATGAAATACTGAAAAAAATTTCAAAGTCACAAATGGTCTTTTGCTAAATGGTATCTTTAGTTCCAAACATGACTGAGTCTTTATTATTTCCCAAATGAGAAAATGTTACTTGTCTCCTCTGACTAGTTTTATAACACTAATCTGGAATCAGAGACTACTAGGACTGAAGGCAGCCTGAAACGTGTGGCTCCAAAGTCCTAGTTTCATGAGGGAGAAACTGGAGCCCTGAGGGTCTGTGTCCTTCCTCAAGGTCACAGACTCAGACCTCATGCCCTTTATTTAGAGCCCTTTCACCAAACTGTACTAATCCATGTGTAGCCCAGGGAAGAGAATCATGGAACTAATTTTAAATATTATTAGTCCTGACAGTATGGTTGAATGTTAGCAAAGTTTTGTTAAGCCATCATTGCCCAGTTCAAGTGCATTAAATTTCTTCAAGTTTATCTGAATTCAAGACAGAGTCAAGAAATACATTTTATTGTATTCAAAAGTTTAGAAAACTTTTTTCCCACTAGGTATATAGCAATTCTGTTTTTAACTTTATGTTGTTTTATAAAGTTTTAAGTATCAAAATAAAATGATAACAAATAGGAAATATAACACCAACACAGCTGATCAAAATCTCTTTAGGCTTGATGCGGACACTATGAAACTTGTGAATTTTGCTCCTGCAAGTGTTTTTGCAAAGAAAGCCAATGACTTTTCATAGCCCACCCAGCAATTATCTCTGGTGCCTGAGCCCTTTTGGAAATGCAGTCATCACTGAAGTGCAGAGGCACCAGCACCATAAAGACATTGCCACAATTGTTAATTAACTCCCAGGATTTTTCTTTCAGAGACTGCGTTGTTTCAGGAATAGCAGTTACAGGCTATTTTGACTCCTTCATTTGTGGCTGTGTTTCTGTATCTAGTGGATTTAGGAGAGGGAACAATTAAGTTTGGAAAAGGGCAACGATAGGGTTCTTGCTTGACAGTTCTGACCCAGCCCTGGTCTGGGTCACCCTGGTCCTAGATACAAAGGAAAGGGAGTGGGAGAATGATTTCCACGCTGCTCTTTCCATCACAATTCAGGACATTTATCTCTGACCCATGGCTGCTTCTTTCTTAGTTCAAAATACCATGTTAGAGGCACAGCTATGAAAACTTTCTTCTCGGTAGTTAAAGAGTTTTGGTGAAAAAAATCTGAAAACTCTTCAGAAAGAGTGACAGTGCAGTGTCCTTTTCCTGTTGAACATTGAGATAAAACCCTGCAGGAGACTTTCAGTCAGACTTTTCTGATGTTTTTCCTTGTTTCCACTGGAATTTTCCTTCCTTCTTTCTTTCTTTCTTTCTTTCTTTCTTTCTTTCTTTCTTTCTTTCTTTCTTTCTTTCTTTCTTTCTTTCTTTCTTTCTTTCTTTCTTTCTTTTCTTTCTCTCTGCTTTTTTTTTAAATTGAAATCTAGTTGATTTACAATCTTGTGTTAATTTCTGCTGTATGGCAACAAAGTGACTCAGTTATACACATATATACATTCTTTTTTTTTCTAATCTTTTCCACTATGGTTTATCACAGGGTATTGAATATTGTTCCCTGTGCTGTACATTAGGACCTTGCTGTTTATCCATTCTAAATGTAATAGTTTGCATCTGTCGACCTCAAACTCCCAGTCCATCCCTCCCCACACCCTCCCCCTTACACAAGTCTGTTCTCTATGTGTGTGAGCCTGTTTCTGTTTTGTAGATAGGTTCATTTATGCCATATTTTAGATTCCACATATAAGTGATATCATATGATACTTGTCTTTTTCTTTCTGACTTACTTCACTTAGGATGATAATCTCTAGTCGCATTCATCTTGCTGCAGGTGGCATTATTTTGATCATTTTTTATGGCTGAGTAGTATTCCATTGTATATATGCACCACATCTTCTTTATCCATTCCTCTGTCAATGGACATTTAGTTTCTTTCCATGTTTTAGCTATTGTAAACAGTGCTGCTATGAACATAGGGATGCATGTATCTTTTCAAATTATAGTTTTTTCTGGGTATATTCCCAGGAGTGGGATTGCTGGATCATATGGTAATTCTATTTTTAGTTTTCTGAGGAACCTCCATACTGTTTTCCATAGTGGCTGCACCAACTTACATACCCACCAACAGTGCAAAAGGGTTTCCTATTCTCCACACCCTCTCTAGCATTTGTTATTTGTAGACTTTTTAATGATGGCCTTTCTGACCACTGTGAGGTGGTACCTCATTGCAGTTTTGATTTGCATTTCTCTAATAATTAGTGATGTTGAGCATCTTTTCATGTGTCTACTGGCCACCTGTATGTCTTCTTTGGAGAAATGTCTATTAAGGTCTTCTGCCGGATTCTTGATTGGGTTGTTTGTTTTTTTTGTTGTTGAGTTTCCTTCCTTCCTTCCTTCCTTCCTTCTTCCTTTCTTTCTTCCTTCCTTTCTCTCTTTCTCTTTCATTTTCTTCTTTTTTACCTAATGCCCTCCATGCAGTACTCAGAGACTTCTGGGACAATTAAATTAAATGCACCAATATTCGAATTATAGGGGTCCCAGAATAAGAAGAGAAAAAAAAGGGTCTGGGAAAATATTAGAAGAAATTATAGTTGAAAACTTCCTTAACATGGGAAAGGAAATAGTCAGTCAAGGCCAGGAAATGCAGAGACTCCAATACAGGATAAATCCAAGGAGAAACATACCAAGATACATATTAATCAAACTATCAAAAATTAAATTCAAAGAAAAAATATTAAAAGGAGCAAGGGTAAAGCAACAGATAACATAAAAGGAAAACCCCATAAGGTTAACACCTGACCTTTCAGCAGAAACTCTGTAAGCCAGCAGGGAGTGGCAAGACATATTTAAAGTGATGAAAAGGAAAAAGCTACAACCAACATTACTCTACATAGCAAGGATCTCATTCAGATTCGACAGAGAAATTTAAAACTCTACAGATAGGCAAAAGTTAAGAGAATTCAGCACCACCAAACCAGCTTTACAACAAATGCTAAAGGAACTTCTCTAGGCAGGAGACACAAGAGAAGGAAAAACCTACAATAACAAACACAAAACAATTAAGAAAATGGTAATAGGAACATACATATTGATAATTACCTTAAGTGTAAATGGATTAAATGCTCCAACCAAAAGGCACAGACTGCCTGAATGGACACAAAAACAAGATGCAAATATATGCTGTTTACAAGAGACCCACTTCAGACCTAAGGACTCATACAGACTGAAAGTGAGGGGATAGAAAAAGATATTCCATGCAAATGGAAATCAAAAGAAAACTAGAATAGCAATACTCAGGCAAACTAGAAAGCAATACTCAGGCAAAATAGACTTTAAAATAAAGGCTATTATGAGAGACAAAGAGAGACAAGGAAGGACACTACATAATGATCAAGGGATCAATCCAAAAAGAAGATAGAACAATTGTAAATATTTATGCACCCAACATAGGAGCACCTCAATACATAAGACAAATGCTAACAGCCATAAAATGGGAAATTGACAGTAACACAATCATAGTAGGGGACTTTAACACCCCACTTTCACCAATGGACAGATCATCCAAAATGAAAATAAATAAGGAAACACAAGCTTTAAATGACAGATTAGACCAGATAGACTTAAGTGATATTTATAGGACATTACATCCAAAAACAACAGAATACACTTTCTTCTCTAGTGCTCATGGAATATTCTCCAGGATAGATCATATCTTGGGTCACAAATTAAGCCTTGGTAAATTTAAGAAAATTAAAATCATATCAAGTGTCTTTTCTGACCACAATGCTATGAGACTAGATATCAACTACAGGGAAAAAAACTGTAAAAATTACAAACAAACAAACAAACCACCACCCACACACACACACAAATTACAAACACATGGTGGCTAAAAAATATGCTACTAAATAACCAGGAGATCGCTGAAGAAATCAAAGAGGAAATAAAAAAGTACCTAAATAAGTATCTAAAATAAAATAAAATAAAATAAAAAAGTACCTAAAAAAAAAATGACAATGAAAACACAATGACCCAAAACCTATGGGTTTCAGCAAAAGCAGTTCTAAGAGGGGTGTTTATAGCAATACAATCCTACCTCAAGAAACATCTCAAATAAACAACCTAACCTTACTCCTAAAGCAATTAGAGAAAGAACAAAAAACCTCAAAAGTTAGCAGAAGGAAAGAAATCATAAAGATCAGATCAGAAATAAATGAAAAAGAAATGAGGGGAACAGTAGCAAAGATCAATATAACTAAAAGGTGGTTTTTTGAGAAGATAAAAAAAGTTGATAAACCATTAGCCAGACTCATCAAGAAAAAAAGGGAGAAGATTCAAATCAACAGAATCAGAAAAGAAAAGGAAGTAACAACTGACACTGCAGAAATGAAAAGGCTCATGAGGGACTACTACAAGCAACTATATGCCAATTAATGGACAACCTGGAAGAAGTGGACAAATTCTTAGAAAAATACAACCTTCCAAGATTGAACCAGGAAGAAATAGAAAATATGAACAGACCAATCACAAGCACTAAAATTGAAACTGTGATTAAAAATCTTCCAACAAACAAAAGCCCAGGACCAGATGGCTTCACAGGTGAATCCTATCAAACATTTAGAGAAGAGCTAACACCTATCCTTCTCAAACTCTTCCAAAATATAGCAGAGAGAAGAACACTCCCAAACTCATTTTACGAGGCCACCATTACCCTGATGCCAAAACCAGACAAATATGTCACAAAAAAAGAAAATTACAGGTCAATATCACTGATGAACATAGATGCAAAAATCCTCAACAAAATACTAGCAAATAGAATCCAACAGCACATTAAAAGGATCATACTCCATGATCAAGTGGGGTTTATCCCAGAAATGCAAGGATTCTTCAATATATGCAAATCAACCAATGTGATACACCATATTAACAAACTGAAGGACAAAAATCATATGATAATTTCAATAGATGCAGAAAAAGCTCTTGACAAAATTCAACACCCATTTATGATTAAAAAAAAAACCCTCTGGAAAGTGGGCATAGATGGAACCAATCTCAACATAATAAAGGCTATACCCACAGCCAAAATCATTCTCAATGATGAAAAACTGAAACCATTTCCTCTAAGATAAGGAAGAAGACAAGGTTGCCCATTCTCACTGCTATTATTCAACACAGTTTTGGAAGTTTTAGCCACAGCAGTCAGAGAAGAAATCGAAATAAAAGGACTCCAGATCATTAAAGAAGAAGTAAAACTGTCACTGTTTGCAGATGACATGATATTATACATAGAGAATCCTAAAGACGCTACCAGAAAACTACTAGAGCTAATCAATGAATCTGGTAAAGTAGCAGGATACAAAATTAATGCACAGAAATTTCTTGCATTCCTATACACTAATGTTGAAAAATCTGAAAGAGAAATTAAGGAAACACTCCCATTTACCATTGTAACAAAAAGAATAAAATACCTTGGAATAAATCTACCTAAGGAGACAAAACACCTGTATGCAGAAAACTATAAGACACTGATAAAAGACATTAAAGATGATACAAACAGATGGAGAAATATACCATGTTGTTGGATTGGAAGGATCAACATCGTAAAAGTGACTATACTACCCAAAGCAATATACAGATTCAGTGCAATCCCTTTCAAGCTCCCAATGACATTTTTCACAGAAGTAGAACAAAAAATTTTACAATTTGTATGGAAACACAACAGACCCCAAATAGCCAAAGCAATCTTGAGAAAGAAAAACAGAGCTGGAGGAATAAGGCTCTTTGACTTCAGACTACACTACAAAGCTACAGTAATCAAGACAGTATGGTACTGGCACAGAAATAGAAATATAGATCAATGGAACAGGGTAGAAATCCCAGAGATAAACTCACACACATGTGGTCACCTTACCTTTGACAAAAGGAGGCAAGAATATACAATGGAGAAAAGGCAGCCTCTTCAATAAGTGGTGCTCAGAAAACTGGACAGCTACATGTAAAAGAATGAAATTAGAACACTTCCTAACACCATACACAAAAATAAACTCAAAATGGATTAAAGACCTAAATGTAAGGCCAGATAGTATAAAACTCTTAGAGGAAAACATAGTAAGAACACTCTATGACATCATTCGCAGCAGGATCATTTTTGACCTTCCTCCTAGAGAAATGGAAATAAAAACAAACACAAAAAAGGGACCTAATGAAACTTAAAAGCTTTCACACAGCAAAGGAAACTATAAACAAGATGAAAAGACAACCCTCAAAATGGGAGAAAATATTTGCAAACAAAGCAACTGACAAAAGATGAATCTGCAAAATACACTAGCAGCTCAAGCAGCTCAATATCAAAAAAACAAACAACCGAATCCAAAAATGGACTGAAGACCTAAACAGACATTTCTCCAAAGAAGATATACAGGTTGCCAACAAAAACATGAAAGGATGCTCAACATCACTAATCATTAGAGAAATGCAAATCAAAACTGCAATGAGGTATCACCTCACACTGGTCAGAATGGCCGTCATTAAAAAATCTACAAACAATAAATGCTGGAGAGGGTGTGGAGAAATGGGAACCCTCTTGCACTGTTGGTGGGAATATAAATGGATACAGCGACTATGGAGAACATTTTAGAGGTTCCTTAAGAAACTAAAAATAGAATTACCATATGACCCAGCAATCCCACTACTGGGCATATACCCTGAGAAAACCATAATTCAAAAAGAGTCATGTACCCCAATGTTCATTGCAGCACTATTTACAATAGCCAGGACATGGAAACAACCTAAGTGTCCATCGAGAGATGAATGGATAAAGAAGCTGTGGCACATATATACAATTGAATATTACTTGGCCATAAAAAGAAACGAAATTGAGTTATTTGTAATGAGGCAGATGGACCTAGAGTCTGTCATACAGAGTGAAGTAAGTCAGAAAGAGAAAAACAAATACTGTATGCTAACACATATATATGGAATCTAAAAATAAAAAAGGTTCTGAAGAACCTAGTGGCCAGACAGGAATAAATATGCAGACGTAGAGAATGGACTTGCAGACACAGGGAGGGGGAAAGGTAAGCTGGGACGAAGTGAAAGAGTAGCAGTGACATATATACACTACCAAATGTAAAATAGATAGCTAGTGGGAAGCAGCTGCATAGCACAGGGAGATCAGTTCTGTGCTTTGTGACCACCTAGAGGGGTGGGATAGGGAGGGTGGGACAGAGACGCAAGAGGGAGGGGATACGGGGATATATATATACATATAACTGATTCATTTTGTTATACAGAAGAAACTAACACAACATTGTAAAGCAATTAGACTCTAATAAAGATGTTAAAAAAAAAAAAAAAGAAAGCTCTCACCTCACCATGCTGGCACCCTGATCTTGGTCTTCCTGCCTCCTTAAGTGTGAGAAATAAATTTCTGTTTTTTATAAGCAACCCAGTCCATAGCATTCTGTTAGAGCAGCCCGAATGGATTAAGACACCTTGTATTTTCCTGGGCAGTGAAAATATTCAAAGATACCCACAGATCCTTAAGTGGTGCATTTTGTGATCTTTCTGGATAATGTCCTCCAAGTCATTTATACTTATCTCCGTAATAACACAATTCCAATGCAATTCCATTTCTCAGACTCTGAATGTTTAAATAATTTGCATGTTAGAAGGAAAATAGCCCCCTTGGGTAACATAATACTATCCCTTTCCTCTGCTTATTCATATGGCAGATTCCTTTTCTGGGCTCAGATTTATTGAAATATTATTTCACTGCAAATATCTGTACTGGACTAGTATATTATTATACACTCAACTGTACTCCATCCTTAAAAATTTTAAACAATGTTAAGTGTATTCAGATTATAACAGATTATAAATTAAGTGTATAACACTGTATAATAACACTGTATAATCTGTTAAGTGTATAATAGATTATAAATAACAAATCCTCTGGAAACTAGTGTTCAGTTATATTTCAGTGACATAGTTCCATGCATTAACAATATTTCTGATTTTAAACAAATATATTTTGACATCTAATTTTTTGAATATTAGCTGACTAGGTAGTAAATCTCTGAATATCAATCTTTACATCCTAAGGAAATTTTAAAAATTGTAGAACTTTTATTTTAGAACCAAAGTCATCTGATCTTATTTGATAGCTGATCTGCAAAAATCTGTCAAGTTCTCAAGTAGCAATGACAAACAAGGTAAGTACAAGTACACACAGTTAGGTAGTGTAGAATTCAGTGCTGTATCTGGACAGGATGCTGGGTTGACTAGGGAATATTACTTATTCCTGCCCCCATACACACCTCTCAAAATGAAAACCTCACGAAGCTGCTGTATTTCCCAGACCAGAGCTGACCTGGCTAATTCAGATCATGGCCGGTTCCTTGAGAAACATTCTCACCCACTGTGGTAGATTCTGTTTCTAAAACAATGTATTACATCTTGGGAAACCCCTATATTATTGCTTTTGATGCTGTTGAAAGTTTCTCTGATACTCATCCAAATTTTCTTCTGGAAAATAAGAAATAACCTTCAAGTCCCAATGACTACAGGAGACAGTTAATACTAACATTAAAATTATTTCCACCGAATCTCCACTTGGAAACTAGAAGCTAGGGAATCTTACTGTTCCTCTTCCTCTGTCATCTTGGGGATCAGTTCAAAACAATCCCTTGTCAACTCTCATCTTCCCTGTTCCATTTCTTTCCATTTCTAAATTTCTCTGGGCTTTTCCTTCATGTTTCAATTTCTTACCTCTTACTTCCTCCAGGCCTTTGAACTCTGCCCACTGGACACCATTCTATACTTAAACAAAAGAACACCCAACTTTCTAAACTGTCAAACATCATTCGACTTCAGTCACCTGATGGTGTGACCATATTCTTGACCATCTCTTAACTGAGAATTACTGCTTCCCTGAAGTCTCAAACTGCAGGAGTTAATGTCTCAGGTCAGGTGTGTGCTACCCTCTGCTAACAGTCATCTCGCTCCACTTCTGCTGGGATCTCTATTCTTCTCCATCATGAAGATTCACAACATCTTCCTTTCTCTATTTCAACTCAGTCCCTTAGTTCCATTCTGGCTTCACCATGATCCTTAATCAATTTAGACATCAGGGTCAAGCACTTCAACCATATTATCAATATTTTTATTTCTGATATCCTCTTATCATGTGTTACCAATGCCTCTCAACATCCCAGCCCTGAATCTTAAAAAAACAAAAACAAAAACCCATCTTTCCTCTCCTATAACAAGGCTGCTTAACAGTGAAAAATCACAGAATGGAACCATTATGAACTCGTAGCCTTCAGTCTCTGATGATTTCTTAAAACTGAATGGTCTTCTTTTATATGTTCCTGATCGCTTATTTCTCTCTCTCCTAAAGCTGTCAGGAGGGAATATCTCCTACTGGAAACAGAACAGAGGCCAGAGCTGGAGGAAGTGGGAAAATCACATTCCATTTTTCTCCCGAATCACTTCAAAAACCAGTCTTTCTCCAGATCCTATAGAGATCGATCTTTATTCTTTTTCTTCTAGTTTCTGTGGAAGATGCAATTTCTTCTATTCATGCCCTGATCTTTCCATGTGTTAAAATAAGCCCCTCATCATTCCTCTGGGGGCTTATTAAAACATTGGATAGTATAATAGTTCCTCCCCAGGACCTAAAGTCTACCTCTTTTGGCTCTTACCCCATTCCCCACAGTAATAAACAGTCTATCTCTCCTGTCATAAAGTAAAAATCTTCCACTGACTCTCTTCCTCTTCCTCTAGTTATTGTCCTTTTAATCTCTCTCCTCAGCGAAGCTTTGTAAATAAAAGTCAATACTCATTTCTTGCATTTCCCCCTTATCACATTGCAATCTTGTGTCTGGTCTGCCCACTCTATGGCAACTGTTGTTATCCAGATTGTAAATGGTCAGATCACTTAATTCAGTGAACATTTTTTTGGTTCTTATATTACTTATTCTGTTTATAGTGCTTGAAATGAATTGCTTCTTATAATTTTTAAGAATCTCTCTTCTCTCTGTCTTCCTTGGTCTTTCTGGACTTAATCCGTCTTCCTCCATCTCTAAGTTAATTGTTACTCAAGTTCAGGATTCTCTCCTTGGCTATTTTAGTGGGTTTTCACCACACATTGCCAGGTGAGCATCCGAACCGTTCTCTGAGGTTGCAGGAATTCTTTATTATATGGGTCTTGTTCATAGGCAGAGACTGCCTTTCACTGTAGAACCTAAAACTTTCAGAAACTTGTTTTCTAGCCTTCTTCACCACCAGCATGTGCCCCGCTAGCTTTTTTTTTTTTTTTACATCTTTATTGGAGTATAATTGCTTTAGAGCCAGTGACTGAAAGAAGCGGGAGTGGTGAGGACCATTCTGCTGATGCTAATGGGGCTGTAAAAACTTCTGCAGAAAGCAGTGTTCGCAGGGCTGAAAGTAGCAGTTCTAGTGCTAAGAGGATTGTCAAGATAAACCTTAGGGTCCAGTCCTCGGGGCTAGTGGCAGCAGATTCTAAACAGCAGTCAAGAAAACCATGTTCTTTTCCTCATGGAATGGAAACAGTAAAAAACTAAACAAATAAATATACAATGTAACTTCATGTAGTGAAAAACGCTAAGAAAATATAAAACAGGGCACCGTGAGAGGGAATGGCAAGTGTGGACATGGAAATGTTTTAACTACGTGATCAGAAATCACCAAGCTGGGGTATCACGTTGGAGCAGATTGCTAAAGGAGCAAAGCAGAAACCATGAAAATATCTTGGACAGGACCTTCCAGGCAGAGGGAAGGGCCGATGCTAAAACCCTAATGCAGGGACAGGCTTGGCAATTTCCAAACAAGGTTGATGCTGCAGGTTGGAGAAACTCACACTGACAAATGTGATGGGAGATGAAATCATAGACAAGGGCCAGGATCAGAAGAGTTTGGATTTAATTTTATGTGTGATAGACGTATTTTGAGTGTTTTCAGCTGTGATGAAACATGGCTTGGTTTGATTTTTGGAAAGATGACAGTGTGTCCTGCATGGAGAAGAGATTTTTAGAAAATCAGAACTGGAAGCAAAGAGAGAAATGACCGAGTTGAGAGTCTTGGTGATGTGCAGCAAAGTTACAGTAATGAGGATGACTGGACATGAGCAGATCCAGGAAATATTCTGAAGGAAAAGCTGATAACACTGGATTGATAGCAAATGAGGTATGACTTCTAGGTTTTAGGCCTCAGCAATTAGATAAGATGTTTAAGACATTTCCGAGATGGAGGAAAGGATGGTGCAATGAAGAATTCTTTTGTGGACAGGTTAACTTGGATAGGCCTACAAGACTCAGAGAGGAGAGCCTTGGGTTGAAGAACTTGACATGTAGATTTTGACCTGGAAATGTAAAGTTGACAGTTATCCCAGGTGGTAAATGTGTATGCAGAATAGAGAAATGCCAAGGAACTTAACATTTAGAGGCCAGGAAAAGGATGACCCAGTAAAGAAGATCGAGAATAGAGAAAAGAAAAGAAAAACCATGATTGTGGTGCTCTGTGGAGAACTGTGTCTGTGGATAAAGTGTTTCAAGAAACAGTGAATAATGAAGAAATGGTACACATTGCTGAGTGGTTGTGGAAGGATGCAGGGTATTGGTGCCTTTGACATGAGCAGTTTATGGAGTGGGAGAGCTGGAAGCTTGAGAGGTAGGTAAAGAGGGCTGAGGAAGGGGAAGCAGGCATTGAAGGAAGCCCTACTAATGAGTTGTGCTGTGAAGAAGAACAGGTATAGGAGTTAAAGCACATTATGAGACCAAAGAAGGTCTGCATATGATACATTTGTTTTTTTTAAGAAGGACATGTTTGTTTGCTAAATGAGATCTAGTAGAGAGGGACAAAATAACGATGCAAAAGGGAGAAGGGAGAATTGCAGGAATACAGGGCAAGGGAAAGCACGAAGGGATGGAATCCAGAGCAAAAATAAGATAGTTTAAAATGCACCTGAGTAGTTCATCCATTTTAACAAGAAGGAAAGCAGATCACATTGGCACCAAGGTAGACGGACTATTTTCCTGTGGCTCATTATTTCTAAGTAAAATTAGATGAGATGTCATGAGTTAATGGTGAAGTGGAAGCAGGAATGGTGGAATGTTGAGGTGGAAAGAGGAGATGTAAAACAGATGTGTCAGAGAGTAGGAGTGTAATTTATATAAATTTATAGGATTGTCAGGCCATAAGAAGGACCCACTTGGGAATCACGGTGATAAGTTTAAAGGGGAACTAGGTAACATGTTGTGAGTCGTCACCCCCTTCCAGAGTAGGGACTGTGTTTTATTTTCTCTTTCTCTCCTGAGCCTACCATAGTAAGTACAAAATGAACAATGGCAAATAAATGAGTTCACTGGATAGTACTCCAGATTAGAAAATGCTTCTTTCTATGTAAGTGTATCTCAGACTGTACAATAAATATGAGTGCTTAATCCATCAAAAAGCCTCTGTCACAAGTCATCATTATCCTTGAGAGCATTACCATTCTTTATATTTCCATAATACTTTTCAGTGTGCAAAGTTTTCATTGTGAAATTGTGTTTTTCTGAACTTTGCCTTTTAAGCCATTTGCATAAGTCACTACTCCATTTTAGGTTATTATATCACAGACCTTAAGAGCAAGCTTATTTTGGAGTTAGACTCTCACACATTTGAATCCTGGATCAAAGGCTCTTTAGCTGTATGACCTGAGACATATTATCCAAACTATTTTTGCCTCCGTTCTTTATCAATAAAATAAAACTACGAATACCTATTTTCTATGCAAAGTGCATCAAGTAAGGAGTAAATGCTCAGTAAATGTTAACTATAATTGCAAAGCCCACAGGAAAGGAAAAGAATCATTGTAGGTATCTCAAATTTGGATATGCTGTGACAGGATCACCAGTGCCTGAATTGTCATCAACAACTAGAAAACTGGACAAACTATAGGAAACGACTCTTTCAGATATTGGACCACAGATGGGAAAAGATTCAACCCTGAGAAAAAGGAAACAAGTGAGGTGTGCCTTACCATCACCCCAGTTTTCTGCTAGACATGCTTTAAGACAGAGCTTCAGGGAGCAGTTGCCAAAGCACAGACTGGAGCTTTCGCTGACTTGAGGAGACAGAGAATGGTGTTCAGGGAAGTTTCCATGGCTGGAATTTGTGGGGCAGAGATCTAGAGAGGAGGATGCCGTGCGAAGGAAGAACCTGGAGAGCTGCACAGTGGCCCCGTGAATCCTGGCTGAGTACTAAGGTGTGCACTTGTGGAGTGGAACTCATGAGAACAGCAAGGAACAGCTACCATGAGCATAGGCTGAAACAGATCAGGCAATCACATGGGGATCCGAGACGTCTGAGTTCCCCCTCAACCAGGGTGGGAGACCTCCTGGACTACCTCAACATTCTGTGGAGACCCCAGGAGGGTCACGCCTTAGCATCAGACTCAACCAGCTCTAACATAACGGCCAGTCCAGAACTGCCTTATCAGAACATGAAAAGAAGCTTGAAAACTTTTAACTTTCAACTTCTGCTACCTACAATAAAGAGTATCTGGTCCCGGGGCTCCCCTGGTGGCGCAGTGGTTAAGAATCCACCTGCCAACGCAGGGGACACGGGTTCGAGCCCTGGTCCGGGAAGATCCCACGTGCTGTGGAGCAGCTAAGTCCAAGCGCCACAACTACTGAGTCTGCACTCTAGAGCCCGCGAGCTACAACTACTGAGCCCACGCGCCTAGAGCCCGTGCTCTGCGAGAAGAGAAGCCACCACGATGAGAAGCCCGTGCACCGCAATGAAGAGTAGCCCCTGCTCGCCACAACTAGAGAAGGCCTGCGTGCAGCAACGAAGACCAGACTCAGCCAAAAGTAAATAAAATAAAATAAATACATTTATTTGAAAAAAAAAAAGAGTATCTGGTCCTGGGCTTGTCTCTCCCATTACTGTAGCTTCACACGGGATTAAAACCTGAAATGAGCAGATCCTCTGAACCGACTGTGGACAGCAGGCAGCACCGGACTCAGTCATGAGACAGGAGAGAACCGAGGCGGATTCCCACTTGCAGGGAGACAGGAGCTGGGGGACCAAAGCAGCTGGAAGGCACGGTCTGACCCGGTGAAAGGAGGATGTTGCACTGAGAAAGGGCTCCAGGAGTCTGCAACAAGCATCTCTGCAGATCCAAGACAGATTATTACATTGAGCACGTCTAGGGCAAAACTCTAAAACACTGCAGGCCAAGAATGACTGTCAGGAATTTATAAGTTGCGTAAGTCCTAGAACTCACCTAGAGATGTTTGAGGTCCTACCAACCAGAGCAGAGGGTCTTGCTCACTAGACAGAGCATTCAGCAGACCCCCCAAAGTTCAGGATTCAGTCGCAGAGCTAAACATCCCTAGAAGAAAACCTACACAAGACTCAGTCTAACAAACTTTAAAAACAAGCCTTCAATAAATGGATCAAGCTAACCTACAAGCAACTCAATTGCTTGCCAACTCAAACTGCAGTGCAATTTGAAGGAAGACAACAAAAATGCAAACGTTCATAATATGTTTAACATTCATAATATGAATTGTAAAATTCATAATATCCAGAATCTATAAAAATCCAGAATCTATAAAAATGTGACCCATAAACAGAAAATATCAGGTAATAAGAGACCCAGAAATTTCAGAGATAATATCGTGAGAGACAAGTACTTTAAAAGAGCAATTATAGCTATATTCAAGTATTTAAAGGAGAGATATAAATGATATCAAAAGAAACAAGTGGAACTCTTAGGGAGGAAAAATATAATAGCTGAAATGAAAATGTCAGTGAATTGACTTCATAGAACATTAGAATCTGCAGAGGAAACAAAAATAGTAGATTTGAAAACACAGCAATCAAAGTTATCCAAAGTAAAGGACACTGGGGAAAGAGACTGAAATAAGCAGGTCCTTAGAGACGAGCAGCACAGTATCAAAAGGACCATAATGTGTTCTTTGGAGGAGAAGAGGCAGGAAGGAGCAGGAAAAGTATTTGAAGGAATAGTGACTGAAATATTTCCAATTTGATGAAAACCATAGATACAAAAAGGCTGACAAATCCAAGCAAGATAAACAAAAATAACACAAGTCACTTCATAGTCAAATTGCTCCAAAGGGGCTGAGATTTTCATCTGGGTTTTTTTCTAGAAGTTGTATAACTTTAGCTATTTTTTTTTTAGGTCTGTGATCCATTTCAAGGCAAACATATGGCATGAGGTAAGGGTTAGAGTCCATTTCTTTTCTCCTCATATGAATATCTAATTGCTCCAGCAGCATCTGTTTAAAAACAAATAAACAAAACCTTAAAAACCCACTATCTTTCCTTATTGAATTGGCTTAATACATTTTGGCAAAAATTTATTAACCAGAACATTTGTGGGACTATTTCTGTAGGTAACAAGCGATTCTGTGAATCGGTATGTGTGTCTTTATACAAAGACCACACTGTCTTAATGATTATGGCCTTATATTATGTCTTGAAACAAAGTAGTGTAAGCCTAACTAATTTGTTTAGCTAAAAATAATTTTGCATGTGACACAGTCAGCCCCCAGGTGGACATCTTTGTGCAACAGAGCAAGCTGCTTATGAGGGGTTTCCATGGACTAAAGGAGGATGAGAAGGTGGGTTTGACTTTTATAAAGTCTCCCAGGGCAGGAAAGTCTAATAGGGTGTTTGGTACAGTTTGGTGTTTGGTGAGAGGTACCAAAAGGAACATGCAGATCCACACATCAAAAAGCAGACAGGGGCTTCCCTGGTGGCGCAGTAGTTGAGAGTCCACCTGCCGATGCAGGGAACACGGGTTCATGCCCCGTTCCAGGAAGATCCCACATGCCACGGAGCGGCTGGGCCCGTGAGCCATGGCCGCTGAGCCTGTGCGTCCGGAGCCTGTGCTCTGCGATGGGAGAGGCCACAACAGTGAGAGGCCCGCGTACCGCAAAAAAAAAAAAAAAAAAAAAGCAGACAGGAGCCATGGCTGTCGTGCTCTAGTTCATCATGCAGGGGAACGCAAGCTCCATCCCAGCCCGAGAAGTGTCCCTTCTGCCCGGGTATCTTCCTACAGTGGCCCCATATCCCCTGAAGGTCCAGAAAGGCCCTGGCTATTGGGAGGGTCAGAATACTTCAGGGATGAAGAAGAGGTCCACAGTCACACCGTGATCCCAGAGGCCGAGAATTAGGCCAACATAGGTGGGGTTATTTTTGTGGTCAGAGAGTTTTAAGACTCAGGCATCATCTATCATCAAAGAATGAAGAAAGCGGGATAGGTCCGGTCAGGGAAGTGGGCACAGCAGACGCCTCAAGCAGAGGTTTCCACAGCATCACCTCCTCTTCTCTCTCAGTGGAGAAGCATGAGCAAAGATGATCGACTACACCTTGTCCAAACCACACGAGCGCTTCCACAGAGAATCCCCCCAGAGCTGCACCTGCTCTGAGTGCACAGCCACTGAATCACCAGTGTTTTGGCTTTCAGGATGTGAAAGTGACCTGAATAGGAACACTGCTTTCATTTTCAAGAGGGTTATATAATATTTCTTGATGGAAGAAATTTTCACATATTGACGTATGGGGAAGTCATCTTGGCTTCTACCTGACTTGGCTTGAACTTTATACTAACTAGAACAGCCTATAATGGCCTGTCAAACATGCATTGTACATCTACTTTAACCATTAAAGAAAAGAATGCATTCAAGAATCAAAATGTGGTTTGACTGTGGTTCAGACAATCAAAATGGAGCTGGGTGGCCTTTGTGGATGTGGTTTCAGACATGTCCCTGCATCACTGAGGACCTGAATTTTTTGAACTCAGATTCCAGGACGCCACCAGACATTTTCAAAATAATATCTACTAGCAGCTGCCAGCTGCAACCTTAAGGTCTCAAAATCTCTCCTTGTAACTATGCATCCATTCAGACCCCAACCAATACTTTCCTAAAGAGCACCCTTACTTCTTGCCACCTCCAATCCTAATTCTTGAGAAAAACTTTTGTAGCTTTATGGTCTTTGCCCATATAAGCCTCCCCCATTTTGTAGTCCAGTGAAACACAATTCAAATGCTTCTCGAATCTGTGCCGCTGGGCTGTAGTCCTCAGCTGGCTTGAATAAAACTCTTTTCTATTCCTATTATAGATTGTTTATTATTTGTGTCACTATTCTCATGCAAGAGTGAAAAAATAAAGCTTAATGCAAGACTGATGGACTCACACCACACCGACTGTGGACAGCAGGCAGCACCGGACTCAGTCATGAGACTTAACTCAGTCATACAGCTTAACCAGTATGTGCTGCAAATCTGCCCTCCCCCACCCCTATTCTTTAATGGATAGTTGGCTAAGAGGAACACAGCACATGTTAAGAGGTGAGCCATACTTTGAAAATAACCCTTGAATGATAATGCAAACAACCAAAATCAAGCAGCAGAAATGAGGAAAAATAGTTGGGTGATTTTCTTCATTTTTCAAAGTAGGAAATTAATGCATATTTTTGAAGAAATATAAGTAAAATGATATATAACATATAAAGATTAACATAAAACAAAAATTCAGCTGTGATATTCTAATATTTCATGGGAGTGACACAACACAAAAAGTATAGACCATATTAAAAAGATGAAAGTACAAAAACCTACAAGAAAATAATCAATAAATTCCAAAAAAGAAATATAGATATATTTATTTCTGTAAAAAGAAATAAAAAACAAAAATAATAAACAGTGTAAAAATGTCTTTTAAAAGGAAAATTGAGCATGCTGGAAAGAATTTTTATTCAAAACCCATGTTCCAAAATACTTTTTAAAATCAATGCTGTAAAACTAATAGAGAGTGTCATAACCATAAATATTTAAATACTTAAAATATTACAGATACTTCAAAAGGAATTAGACATTCAATTTAGAAAGTTGGAGGAACTTTAAGAAATAAATGAAATGATAAAGAATAATGATAAGAGCAGAGCAGAGGCAAATTAATTAGAAATTGGATGTAATAACTGAAAAGAAATAAATGCAATTTCTGCTTTTCTGTGGAAAAATAATACTGAGATAGAGCAGGCACCAGCTATCTTAATCAAAAATAATTTCATAAATTTGTAACTGAGAATAGATTAATAATCACAGAATTAGAGGAGATTCAAATATAGATATTAAGTAGTTTCATCAGTTTTCTCCAAATGTATTTAAAAAGCTGGGTGAAATAGACAATTTTCTAGAGATACACAGCCTAACAAATGTGACCGCTTAAAGTAGTCTAAAGTAACAGCTACCGTTTAAGACATTTACAAGGTGTCAAACAACAACCAGGTACATTCAGTTTCTCAAGTGGATGCTATCAAAACTTCAAGGTACACTTAAATATTCATCTAATTGGAATAACAGAAAGCTTGGAGATAGAAAATGAGTCAAGGAAGAGTTTGAAATGATAATAGCTCAGAATATTCCAGAACTGATGAAATACTCCAGTTCAGACTTAAAATGCCAAAATAATTCCAATTAGGATGTATACAACGCAACACATAACAAAATATATTACATTGAAAATACAGGACAGGTAACAAACTTTAGAGTAGCTGGAGGACAAAGACAAATCACAGATCAAATGTGAAGAAAATTTATAATATATCCTAAGTAAATACAAAAAGCTTCGGTAAGAAAATATTTCATGATGCTAAAAATTAAATAATGTTTTAAAATACATGAAAACATAGCACATGATCCTGGAGGGCATGCCTGGGACAATACGTCCCAATTTGGTACTTGGTGGAAAGGATGATGACACTGCCTAGTATTAGACCTTGTAGAGTGACCAGCACAGGAATAGAAATGAAAAGTGTAGTTTGAAAATTAATAGATTAAAAAAATGGCAGTAACTAAAATTCTAAATTCAAAAGGAAGAAAGATGGTTTAAAAAATTAGACAATAGGGCTTCCCTGGTGGCGCAGTGGTTGAGAGTCCGCCTGCCGATGCAGGGGACACGGGTTCGTGCCCCGGTCCGGGAAGATCCCACATGCCGCGGAGCGGCTGGGCCCGTGAGCCATGGCCGCTGAGCCTGCGCGTCCGGAACCTGTGCTCAGCAACGGGAAAGGCAGCAACAGTGAGAGGCCCGCGTACCGCAAAAAAAAAAAAAAAAAAAAAAAAAAATTAGACAATAGAAATATTTATAGGAAAAATAGCACAAAGAAGATGGTAGTTATGACATATGTAAATGGACTTAATAATGCAGTTAAAAGGCACAATTTGATATAAAGAACTGAAAAAAATCATCTATGTTGTTTACAAAACACATCTAAAGTATAATGGTACCAAAATGTTGGAAGAAAATGGCTAGGAAAAAATTTACCAAGAAAATAACAAGCAAAAGAAAGCCAGTATCACTCTTTATTACTGGACAAAAATAGAGTTTAAGGGTAAAAATTGCTACATATTTCATCATGACAAATTTTAATATAGCTGGAAGATGTCATTGTAATTAAGAATTATAATATATGAATACAATTAATGCACAATTATAGTTGTATTGTGCATTTAATAACACAGCCTAGAGATATAGAAGACAAAATCTGACAGATTGAGACCTCTTTCAGTAACTAATAGATCAAGAAAACAAAAATCAGTAATGGTATAAAATGTTTAAATATTGTAGGAAATAATCATATGTACATATATAACTGAACCTTAAAACTATATTATGAACATTTTTATCAACCATAAATGGTGCATTATATACAATTTGCTGCATTTTGGACTATTTAGTAAATTTAGTAAATCGCAACTAATTTCATAGGATAAGTTTCATGTAGATCTGATCTTTTATCTCAATTTCCATATCCAAAATTCATATATGTTGTAAAACTAAGGAAAATGCTTCTAAATAACTCACAAATTAAAGGAGAAATAATAATGAAAATCAGAAATATCAATAACATGACATTAGCAAAAACACTACACAGAAAAACTTCCAGCAAGTACTTATAATGTTATCTACTGGCAAAATTACACTCTTAAGCCTTCAAAGAGAAAATGGTAAAATGTAATAAGCTAAGCATCGGACATCGGGAGATAGTTATAAAAAGGCAAACTAAATCCAAAGAAAGAAGGAAGGAGGCAATATGGCACCTTTATAGAAACATTTGGAATGATATCCATTAAAAACTTAAAAAATAACATTTTCTTTAAGTCTGTGACAACACTAAGTGCCCGTACCACCACTTCTGTTTTTATTAACCTGTATGTTCTAGTTAGTACAGTAAGTCAAGGGGAAGGAAAACTGTAAGAATAGAAAGGAAACATCAGTACTGATACAACCCTTTCCTTTTAAAGACAATATGCTTGTCTGTACAAAACATCCTGAAGAATCTGCAAATAAGTTAATAGAATTAATATGGAAAATTAACACCATTTCTGGATGTAAGACCAAGATTCAAAAGAATATTTCTAAGTATCAATAAACAAGAAAATATTTAAGTAAACTCTTTTAGTAGCCACTTTATTAATTACCTGAAATAAATCTTCAACAGAAGAGGAAACGCAATGGTTAATCAACGTTGGAAAATATGTTCAAATTCATTAATACTCAGAAGAGTGCAAATCTACAACATAATGGATTTCCATTCCACATCCTCCAGATTGGAAAAACGTTTAAGCTGTATTAAACATATCGAATGTTAGTGAGACTTGTGGAACACTAAGAACCCACAGACATTGCTAATTGGAGGGTCAATGGTACAAGACAAGTGGAAACTATTTGGCATTAACATGTAAATATGAACTTGTGTATATGCTACAACTCAGCAGTAAACTAGAAAGAGATGATCTCACATATGTACCAACAAGGCATGTAGTAATGTTCATTGCTGCATTATCTATAAGAACAAAACCTGGGGCATCCTACATTGTCTATCAAATGAAAAAATGATTGCAAAGTATCCATTCAGTAGAATTCTCTCATCAGTGAAAATAAAATTAGATTGAGTACCTAAAACATGTACTAATCTCAAACATGCAGTGCTGAGTGAAAAGTCAGAACAATACATATAGTGCAATTCCATTTATATGTAGTTCAAAATCAAAACTAAACAACATGTCTTTTAATCACACACACGCACACACACACACACTCAGCTATTAAAGCTGTAGAGAACGGTAAGGGAATAATTAACACAAGAATCAGAATAGCACTTACTTCTGGGGAGAACTTTATCAGTTGGGATTTGCAAGTGACAAGCAGGAGCTAGTAAGTTACTGATAATATTCTAATTTTATTATTTCATTACTTTTCTACTATTTAAACCATTCTTAAACATTTTTACCCTGTTCTATTTCAATCATATGTTTCATAATAAAAAATGGAAAGAAAATTCAGGAAGAATGAGATTTATTAGAAAATAATTTATGTAAAAATAAAATAATGTGATCATTTAAATGAATAAGTGTGCAATTTTGTGAACTACATTTGAGTGACATAAAAAATCTAGTTTTGATCTAAGAGAAAGAATTCAATCAAATGGAATATATTTAAATATGTAAAATGGATATAAACATGCTTGTACGTATATGCATATCAAATGATTATTAACATAGCTTTAAAATAATAACTAGTTACAAGCCAACGTTTATTAAATACCTTCCATATAACATGCAATGGTGCTGTGCAGTTTACATGAATCCTCTTAGTTAATGTAAAATCTCCGTAAAGTCGGTAGTATTTTGTTGTTATTGTTATAGGTTATACCATGTATATATTCCTATTTTTAGGAACTTGAATAGACATTTAAGAGTAAGTAATGCTTTTTTAAGTATTGTTTACTTTATTTTCTTTCATGTATATTTTAGAGCTTTATTGAGGGATAAATTACGTAGTATAAAATTCACCCATTTTACATGTAGAATTAAATGATTTTAGTAAAACTATAAAGGGTGCAAACATTACCACAAGAGTTTTAGAACATTTCAAAAGCTCCCTTGAATCTGTTTTCAGTTATCTGCTATCAATCTAAGCCCAAGGAAACCATTCGTCAGCTTTCTGTCTCTATAAGTTTATATTTTCCATATACTTCATCTAAGCCATTCCCATATATATGCTTTACTTCTGGTTTCTATCACTTTCATTTATAATATTTTTGAGGTTGATCCATGTTGTAGCATTTATTGATAGCTCTTTCCTTTCTGAGGCTGAATAACATGCTAATTTATGAACTTACTGTATTCTGTCTATTCACTAGTTGATGGACACTTAGATTATTCCAGTTTGGGGTTATTATGAATAATGCTGCTACATTTCTGTGTGTAGACATATATTTTCATTTCTCTTGGGTAGATTCCTAGGAATGGAATGGTTTGGTCTCTGGGTGATTTATATTTAACTTTTTAAGAAACCGCCACACCGTTTCCAAAGCTGCTGTAACATTTTATATTTCTACCTGAAATATATAAGGGTTTCCACTTTTCATCCTCAGCAGCAGTAGGCATTTTCTGTCTTTTTGATTATGGTCCTTCTAGTGGACAGACATGAAGTGGTATTTTGTTTGATTTGCATTTCCCTGCAAACACATTTGAACCCATTCTTATGCATTATTAGCCGATACTATATCTTCTCTAGTGAAATATCCATTCAAATTTGTTTCCCATTTTAATTGAATTATTTGTCTTGTTTTATTGTTGACTTGTCTAAGTACATTATATAGTGTGGATACAAGTTATTTATCAGAGAAATGTCTTGTAAATGTTTTCTTCCTGTATGTGACTTGTCTTCATTTTCTCAATAGTGTCTTTTGAAGTGCTACAGTTTTAACTATTCATGAAATCCAGTTTGCCTTTGTTTTTCTTTTATGGATCATGCTTTTGGTGTTATATCTAATTCTTGACCAATGCACAATCTTGAAATTTTTCTCATAGAAATTTTTGCTCTAAGGTATAATGTGACAGCCCCAAATCACACAGTGAGTCATTGGAGCCAGGATTTGAAACTCGCCTGCTGGCACGAGCTTCTACACTGTTAAACACTGCGCAGTGCTGCTTAATGCTTATTATAGATCTGCTCTATGCATGCTTATGACATCTTTGAGACTCAAAAGTGACAGTAATCATGAAGATGTGCAGTTTAGGGATCAGCAGAATGAACAACCATGCTTTTCATGAATTTGGAAATAAAGCTAATTTAAAATTTTGTAATTAAATAATCCTGAGCCTGTGTTGAAGATTTACAGCTGCTTTTATGCGAAATGAACACTCCTTCTCTGATTGCCAGTTCTCTCATTTCTATGCTCCCTCACCTGTGTGTCCATAGACTCTTTCCTCCTGCTTCAATAGCCTCTTTACCCATTTCAGAGCCTGAAATGTTGCCCACAATTGTACACTTCTCCGTTCTTTCCCTGATCTGCTTTTCTCACCTGGACCATCTTATTCACTAATATTCTGTGATGTGAAGTGCAGGTTACAGACATAGTTGGGAGGACAAGGTTTAATGTCCAGTAGCTATATTCTACTGGGGGAGACAGATGTTCTAAAAAACGTCCCTGTCCCTCTAATGAGCTTTGTGTCATTAGCCATCACTTAATTCTAAGTGCCTTCACAGGGCTAATATTCTCTGATTATAATCTATGACCTATAATAGAGGCATAGTATGTAGGAAGGAGAATTCGATTGTAAGTGGGAAGATCCCAGAAAACTTTACAGTGGTGATATTTAGCTGTGACAGATACTTGCAGCTCCTTTATTGCTTTTAAGGTCCATTTTCTTATAAAGACCTTGAAAGATGTTTATAATTTATTGCTGAGAAGATCCTCTGAAGCTTCATCACGATCTGTTCTCCGGATTTACAGTCTCTAATGAGATTAATGGCTTGACGGATCACTGTGCTTTAATGATAAATAATAATAAAGTCCAGGGATGTGACAAGCCCTATGTTATACTTCACTCATGGAGACACCTTTATTTTATTCTTCCTTTTCCTCCCACTCAAGGTAAAGGTCAAATCAGTAAAAGGTCAAGCTGATTGGTATGGATTATTATAATATTGTTCTCAACCTATCCAGAGATCAATAATGAATGTCATCATCCATTTCCCACAAACAGACACTAACCTCATTATCCTAATACGTTAAAGAAAGCAGAGACTGAAGCTATATCAAATGCATGCTTCTATTTTCACAACTAACATTAAAAAAAAATCTGGCTGTTAGATGATTTACAGTAAGTTTTCATTGGAACTGCTTTAGGATAGAATCTGAATCAAGTCCCCCAATTTACTTTGATGGCTATGTGAATTTCACATTTATGTCTTTAAAAAAATGGCCTAATTTGGATGATGCCCTCAACAGAAACACCAGAGAAGGAGGAATGTCCATTCCTTGTGCCTTCTCTAAGCTTCTTATAATTACAGATGCGGGTCATCATAATCACTGTGATCGAGAAGCACCTGTAAATGGTCCCTTCTCTGATCACATATCCTACAATTCCCTAGTAATTTTGGCAAAATGAGCAATTTTGGTAAGCATGACAATGAAAATACTGTCTGAAAATGTAAAACTTTTTTTTTTTTTTTTTTTTTTTTTGCCGTATGCGGGCCTCTCACTGTTGTGGTCTCTCCCGTTGCGGAGCACAGGCTCCGGACGCGCAGGCTCAGTAGCCGTGGCTCACGGCCCAGTCGCTCCGCGGCATGTGGGATCTTCGCGGACCGGGGCACAAACCCGTGTCCCCTGCATCGGCAGGCGGACTCTCAACCACTGCGCCACCAGGGAAGGCCTGAAAAATGTAAAACATTTAACCCATGTCCGTATGAAGTAACATCAGAAAAGGACCTGAAATTTACTAGCTGTATGTCAATGTCAATGATTCAACACATCTAAAATTTGACTACTTTTTCTGGAATATTGGAACTAATAACATCACTTTGAAAGCTTTTTGAGAAGAATAAATGTAAATCTACCTATCTTGATGCCTGGATACACAGATAACTCCTCAATACAATTTGGTTTTGTTTGCTTGGATTGTAGAACATAAATTTCAAGGGTTTGTTAGGACCAGTACAAATACCAGCATTGATAACCTCTCATTAATGATGAAGTGAAAGTATTATACAAACTATAATTTAATATTTCAGATTTATATATTTATTTATATATAATATATATATTTATATATTTAAAATTTAGATTTATATATGTTTGGAGATCATGATTATAAAAATGCCAATACACAGTACACTACAATACACTTTAAAATATGTTTTCCCCTTTACAACAAAATTTCCAGCTTTAATAATTTACTACCAAAGCAAAGACAGCTAAATACTTAAAAAAACATATATATCCACATACATACATATATATAATGGTTCAAATATTAAATTGGATACCAATCTTAACATAAAATAATAAAATTGACTCCCACCTAAAAATAATCTCCCAATATCTGAATCATCACGACACTCAACCTTAAGGGAATCAGGTTACACAAATTACATTCTATACCGTATTTCTTATTTCCATAATGCATTTTATGTTTTTTAATGATGTGATCTCTTGGTACCAGGATCAATGACTGGTTCTTTCTTATATATCTTATAAACCTAGCATATAGCCCTGTACATTTATAATGAATGAATATATTGATGAGTAAATAAACTTATAAAGGAGTGAAGGAGTCACAGGAATGTTACATACACCAAGGGAATGCAATGTCTTATTCTGTAAAATAAAATCTTTATCTCAGTTCTCTCTGTTTTTTCTATATAGGAATGCAGCTTAGGAGATGAACCACCAATTATCAGATCATTGAGGAGATTTAAAACAGAACTTGTGAATATTTTCCTAGAAATTCTGGCATCCCCAACGACTGTTGTTACAGACACACTTGAAGATGAAGATAGGAAAATTGGAACATATTTTAAATACCAACACCAGAATGATGAAGCAACACATTCGTCCTACAGGAAGCTGTTGAAATAAGTTTTGTTTGTAAAAAAGATCACTTTGGGGGAATATGAAATATGAAAGACTGTCACATAAAAGGGAATTAGCCTTTTGCATTGTCCTAAGAGGTAGGGTCGTTAACTGCAGGTTAGGATTTACATATAGGAAGATGCACTCTGACTGAATTTCGTGAGAAAATGTGTTGTTTCCAGTACTCCTGGTATTAAATGTAGATGAGACACTCATGGTGGAAGAAATCCAAGCTGAACAAGTGTAGTTTTAGGATTATTTCCAACCTTATAATTCTGTGAATCTATGATTCATAATAGAAAGATTTTTTTTTTTAATATTCCAGCACTCACTCCATGGAATTATTAATGAATCACATCTATTAAAGAAAAAGTCAGTAAGGAAAAGAGGTGAAAAGACCACTCCCTGCAGCTAAATTCTCAAGGATATGTGCTTCTCTACCAGGCCCTGGTTAGTAGATGCATCTGTGTGTGTGTGTGTGTGTGTGTGTTTGATGCTTCTTTTTGTTTTGTTTTTGAGGGGAGGGGTATTACGAGAGAGCTTTCTTGTATTTTTCATAAGTGGTGAAAAGAATGCAACTCTGAGACCTTTACTCAATTGGAAAAATCTAATGAAATGAGGCAGCGTTTATTATTCCACCTGGTGGCTTTTATGTTCCATATTCTAGAAGTGGTTACCCACTGTAAATGGTGTTAGTTAAAAAGATCTCAGAGGAAATAGTGCCATCCACGGTTCCACCAACAATTGTTCTTCTGATTTTCTTTAGAGACAAACACCCTGTGTCAGAGATGAGACTGACAGCAGTTAAGCTCAGTGCTGTGGCTTCCTGCTGAGCAGCCTGGCCTCTGGTCTAAGTATCTCCACTGGCTAGCCAGGCCGTAGGTATCTATTATAAAACTCTATTTCAGTCGTGCATCTTGCAGAGATATCAGATCAGCCTTGTCTAGGCATTTGTAGTAACCAGCTAAAATGCTGAGGGCCAAAGACCATTTAAGATGGATTTTTAAATTTTTGTGGGATTGTCAGTGACTCACGTAAATAAAACAAATAAAAACACAAACTCAATAAAGATTCAGTTAACAATTATACTGTAGACAGAAAGCAAAGTCAACATACAGTACTTCTTCTCCTACAATATGTAATATAGTTGCTCATTTACTGTTGAATAAAAATTAAGTGCCAATCTAATTTTCTCCAATGAGATATTCTATAAAATATCCATTAGAGCATTTCAATATTTTACTCAATTGAGCACAGAACAAAGACACTATTTGAGAAGGATAATATTTTTTTTCCATTTAACGATATAAAACATTGATTGGTTTTAATATATTTTTGTGTTTAAAAAATTTACTAAAAATGGTCTGGCCTGAATGGCAAAGTCTGACAACATCCCTCCAGCTGGTCAAGGTCATGTGTGGACACTCACCTCCTCCACATATGGCTTTGGATTTTAAAATCTAGGTTTATATATTATATTGTGGGAAGATGATCTGAGAAAAAAAATGGATACTGGGAAAAAATAAATTCTAGATAAGATTAAAGAATAAACAGAAATGATTAAGGCAACTTTTAGTGTGTGTTAAGTGTAAATGCCATCAAGGTATTAGGAAACTATTTTGGTGGCTTTTTTGCTTATATGGATTCCTCACTTCCATCTTTACCATTGATAAAAGGACAAAATAAGGAGTATTAAAAAATATCTCTTGGTACTTCCCTGGTGGCACAGTGGTTAAGAATCCACCTGCCAGTGCAGGGGACACCGGTTCAATCCCTGGTCCAGGAAGGTCCCGCATGCCGTGGAGCATGTGTGTTTTAGTTTTAGTTTCACAAATGAAAACATTTGTGTTTTAGTCATGAAAGTTCTTTATACCTAATTGTTTCATAGGTATGCTTTTACTCACTGGTGTTTACGTAAAGATTGTAAAATCTGTTTCCTGAGGTTCCAAGTTTAGAATACAAAGCACCTCCTGCCTCATTGTTGCTGTAACCTGATCTCGGTGAATAACCCCTCTGAGTGTAGACCTGCGCACTTTCCAACACCTACCCAGGGTATTCATCTTTCTTCCTGACTGACTTGTGTTTGAAACGCAATCAATGGATGGAAGCAAACATGCGTAGATACCACAGAACGTATTTTGTCCCTTCGAATTCACTTTGCGTTAACTCGGTGAGATATGCTGACTTGGTGGAACCATGGCAGCAATTTGTAAATGATGCATGAGAATGAAATGAAAGATCCCAGCTCAGTGTGCAAGGCAATCAAAGCTGTGTGTGTGTGTGTGTGTGTGTGTGTGTGTGTGTGTGCACCAAACTGAGCACAAACATGGCCTCCCAATGTTTCCCCTTTAGTTAAGAAAATCCCCAGCTATAAATTAAAAAGAAGTCCCCCAGATTTTCACTTCCTCCTCAGCAGTACATTAGAAGCCAATGAAATTCTAGAACATCGACAGTAACCGTGCAGCTGAAATGAGTCATCCAGGACATTAGGTGTATTTCCACATTTTAAATGACATTTACTAATCTGGAAGGAAGGATTAGTAAAAGTAGTTCAATTTTCTGATCATCTGGCACTTAAAAATGTCCCTACAAACAAGTCCTGATATAGTTCATGATTAAGGTGGTCCTGTGTAACCTGCTTCCTCAGATATATAGGCTAATGTCCCTGTTTATAAAAAAAGGCTCACAGACCAGTTCAGGTAAGGAGAGACGTTCTCATGTTTCTTGAAAATATGGAAATTAAAAGAGTAGACCTCATATAGTAATGTTACAGGAAAAGTTTCTCAAAATGACTGTTTGCTTCTACATTGTAAAAAAGAATCCATTACTTTTCTTCATATGATAGAGCATAGAATTTAGAACTAGAAACTTAAATTAACAAAATTATTGAACAAATGTAAACCTTTAAATATATACTATGTGTGCATTTTCTCATGGTCTATAATAAAAATAAAAAGCAGTCTTTTATAAATGGAAGTACTTCAACTTTTCCAAACTGGTCAATCTCGGTCACTTAAAGAAGAAATGGTTATGATTTGCTCTCTACTGAAAAATTGAACACGTTTCCCTCTGGACAGAGATGGACTGTCCCTCTGGACTCTGCTTTTGTTCCTGGATTATAGGTATTTTCAGATTAAACACATCTTCCATCTTCACTAGGCTGTCCAGAGGTTTAATTGAATAACAGACTGTGTCATGCAGGCCACTTCACACACCACACACAACATACATTTTGCCTTATTTTCAGTCTATTAGTTCTCTATCTACATAATCAGTCGTAAAATCAGGAAACATTTTTGCGATTTTTATACCTGTGATATTGAGGAAAATCACTGAGCAGATGACTTAACCAAGACAAAGCTAGAAAAAAGAGGTTTTGTGGTTCATATTTAAATATATTGGTGAAATGAGAAAAAATAATTGTGATATTTTTACCATAGTGGAGAAAAGAAAGGGAGAAACCTCTGTTTTCATTAAGTCTCTTTCTCAAAAGACTCAGAGCATGAGAGAGAGTATTTTAATCTATTGAGGTCCTGCTCTGTGTCATTATTGGGTTTTCACAGCCTTTTATCAGCAGAGATTATTATAGTCACTGGAGTCAGAAAATCAGGATGTGAAGGATCAGATGAGGACTGAATTAAATGGAGACCAAAAACTCAACTATACACTACATTTTCCTTCAAAAGTGCTAGAAAAATGTTTTAAATGTTTGTCTATGTATTATTTCTCATTTATCATAAACAATCATTTATCACTTACAAAATCTTAAGAATTTTTAAAAAATCTTTGAATTCTGTATCCTTTTGTGAAATTATTTTGAGAAAAATCTATTTTGTTCTGAAAAGTAGTTTTCCTATTTTCCACCTCATCAAACATCTAGATTACTGATAGGAAGCCCTCATATAAATTTAGTTTTCTTATAAATATACTTTTAACAATCATGTTTAGCTTCTGACAACTTTATTTTTATTACATTATAAGTAATATATTCATGTCTTGAAAATGGTTTGGTTCAGAACTACAGCAGACAGAAATCCAGGTTTCTCCTTGAGTCTCTGTGCCATTCTTATAGATAAAGATACCTCTTGGTAATTTCTATCTGAAAAACTCAACTAAAGAATATCTACTTAAATATATTGCTTATTGTAGTACAGCTTCCTAGCTTGGTAAATAGGTTCTCCTGAGAAACTAGTTCTCTTTTAGTTATAGAATTTTTGATAGAAACTTACTTGCCTGTGTCAGGAACACAGTTTCAGAACTCATGTTACTTCCTTAAGGGATAAATTTTCCACAGAAACATTTTACAGAATTAGAAAGCTTCTCTCCAGTGAGGTATTAAGTCTTTCTTGCTCCCATCTCCTCCTCCTGGATTTAATGCCTTCCAGATCAATTCCCATATAGTTCCAATTATTTCTACTCCACTTACTTAGGAAATTTAGCAAACACAACTCTCTCAGCCAACACTCTATTATAGGTCCATATTTTACCCTCACCTGAAAGGGATATTTCATGGATTAATATATTAGACATGTGCTGATCTGCTAAAAAGACCCTTATCATTCCCTAATGTTATTTTTAAGACATTTCCAGAAAACAAAACTAACATTTAGTCTAAATTTCAGTGTTTTGTGTAGCTTCTCTTTAAAAATATTCCGTTCCTATTTTCCAAATAAAAAAATATTGCTGTCTTTAATAACAAAATGACTTAAAGCAATTTTTATAAATCAAAATAAGAACACAATACAAAATTGAAAGATTAAAAAAATCAGTTTTAGAAAGATCATTTGTTTCTCCTTAGAAACGTGAGCTTACAGTTCTGAGAGGATTTATGACACTGTTTTAAAATTCTTAGTTAACTTACTTGTTTCTTACTCTGTGCTGTGTGTTCCTGCAGTATCTAGTTAATCATAGTATTCCCATATGGCTGCTTAATAGTGGAATGAAAGATGAATGAATAATGTTAAAATGTACCCTATTTTTAGAACATACTTTTATTATAATAGAACATTTGAGGGGAAAAAACAAAGGATGTCCTCAAAGAATGTAAGAAATACTTTTGAAGTTAAATTTTGAACAAGCTTCCTCCCTGTCTTCTGTCAAATTTGAACTGTATACTCATCCTGATTCTGAGGAATGTTAGGATCTACAGAACTTGGATAACACCAAAGGCAGACTTGAGATGTGGTGTGCAAAACCAGTGACTCTGGAAAAAGCTGTTTCACAGAAATGTGAAAATCCCTGTGCAGAGTCTATATTGGTACCACCTGAATCTGACCAAACATTGCCCTTGGAAAGCCAAGAAGTTCCAATTCATCTGGGCTGGACATTCTAAGACCAAGAGAAGAAAAGAAGAGGGAATGAGTGAAACTTTCTCCAAATGCCTCGGCAGTGTTTGTCATCCTGCCCGTTCAACCCTTTCAAGCTAAAAGGGTCTTTCTCTTTGTCTTTCACCACTTGTGAGACTTCCACTGTTAAGGTGAGTTGATTAGTCCAGCAAACAGATGTGAGCCCCAGTGAACCATCCAGGAAAAATGACAATACATCCAAGAGGATCCAATAGCAACAAGAAAGAAAAAGATTAGAGCAAACACAACAGTCAGCAAGGTATGGCTGTTAGAGGAAAGTGTATATATAAGTTAGGGTTCTCCAGAGAAACAGAACCCATAGCTGGAGACGCAGGGGAGAGCTGATATTGTTTTTCTAGTCTGGAGGCCATTAGGCTGGCAGAATTCCCTCTTGCGTGGGGGACATCGGTCTTTTTTTGTAGCCAAGGCTTCAAGTTATTGGATGAGACCACACATGTTATAAAGAACAATCTGCCTTACTAAAAGTTCACCAATTAAAATGTTAATCTCATCCAAAATACCCTCACAGGAACATTCAGAATAATGTTTGACTACATATCTGGGCACCATGGTTCAGCCGAGTTGACACATAAAATAAATGAAAACAGAAACAATGCATTCAGCAGGTGAAAAAAGAAAAAAGGAGATTCAGGAGGATCATAAAAAAGATATGATGGAGATAAAAACAAACATGACTTATCAGGTAAAATTCAACAGAAGAAATATAGACAGGGATGGTCATTGTTTATACCTGTGTTAGTAGCCTTTAGAATAATCACATGAAATTAATATTTCATTGTACAGAGTGAAAATATAAAGTGATGAAAACCGTAAGATTCTTAGAAGATGTAAAGGTTGTAAGTAGTTGAGGTTCCAGGTAGATAAAAATACATATGTGGAAGATAAACAAGAATTATACAAAGAACAGAGGAAAATGCCCATGAGTTGAGGAAATATCTACATCTGTAAATTTAAAGGACCCACCTAAATCTAAACTGAATTGATAAGAAAAATGCACACTTAGGCTCATCCTGGTTAAAAAATATGCCAATTTCCCAGATAAATTTCATGTTTCCTGTGAAAGATATAATATCAGACTCTGCATGAGGAATCAGTCTACTGAAGAATGAGTATCAGGAAATTAAAGTGGCTGAAGAGTCACCTACATAAGGACTTGTGGATAGCATTAAATAAAGAATTGTTTATAGAACTAAGATTCAATGGAAGAAAAAGTGGGAGATTATAGTATGTAAAACTCTCTGATCTGAAAGTATAGAGTACAAATATAAAACTGGGGAGAGAATGAAGATAGAGTATAAAAAATAACCTACTTCGGTTATTAGCATTGGTATCGTTATTCTGAAACATTTGTATGTGCAAATGTTTCAGTTCTATCATCTGTTCCAGTTCTATCATCTGTGACACTGACAACTAGAAATCTCTGTGTAAATGAAAGGAGACACAGATGTGGAAGGATTAAAATAGAAACTGTGTTGTCCTGGGAATTAGATGTATACGCATAAACAGACAAGATATGGAATAGGTATTAAGTAAATAAATGTTTGTGTGTATAAATAAATTTAAATATGTGATGATCAGACTCTAGAATACTCTGATCATCCCCACCTCCTGGAGTTCACATCCTAGTATAATTTCCACTACTTGATTTTGGGTTGAACCTGTGTTATGCTCTTGACCATCAGAATATGACAAATAAGATTGGATGTCACATCCAGAATTCAAATTGCACTGTGTAAGACTCCTTCTTGCCGTTAGATTTGCTCTAAGAACTGTCCTTGGTATCTTGAAGTAAGCAACCAAGATAGAGAAGCTCAAGGGCAGGGGACTCTGAGCATATCTTGTACCTGAGGGCAGTCTTTTGAAAAAGGAAGATCTTACTTTAACCTTCAGAAATGGCTGCTATAATCAAACTTTTACAAACCATATGGAATCCCTCAAAGGACTCTCCTTTAATGTGGCATTGTGGTTTCGACCACAAGGTAATGTACTGTTTATGTTGGCTTGTGTCAGAGAATATTAGAAGCAAGCCTTTACTTTCTGGGACTTTTTCCAACTGTGTCAAAATAGTAATTATAATTTCCAACTCATTTTGTGCAAGTTTTTGTTTAAAGTTAAGACAAGGCAAAGAAAAATAATGGATCTCATTGGGACGTGTTTACATGTGCTGTTAAACCTAAAGGTCCTTGCATATCTGGCTCTGCCTGCCCACCCCGCATCCTCATCCTCCCCTCTTCCCCTTACTCATCATGGCCCACTTACCCCAGTGTTCTCTGATGTTCTGGATATGGCCTTTGCCAGTCCCTTGAGTTTTTTACCTGCTGTTCCTGATAGCTGAAATGCTCAGGCCTCAACATTTTGTTATCACTGTAATGTTAAATTGCAGAAATGGAGAACACAATAGATAAACCAATAGCTACCAGAGACATAAAGACATAAAAATAAATATAAGTAAACAGTAATTCTGGACTTTTTTAATTGAGGGAAAGTTTATAAATAGTGCAATGCACACACCTTAAGTGTACAATTTAATTAATTTTGACAAATACACATTAGCATCACCCAGACAAGATAGAGAATATGTCCATCCCCTTAGAAGTTTTCCTTGTGCTCCTCTTCAGTACTTTTCTACTCACTGTTCAGATTTTTATTACTATAAATTAATCTTGTTTGTTCTACAACTTTATGTAAATATTTAACTTCTTTATTTAACATTTTTTTAGATTCTTCCATGTTATTGCATATGCCAATAGCTCATTTAAAATAAAATTACTGAGTAGGCATTCCATTGTATGTTTGACTTTTTAAAAATCATTTTTTTGTTGATAAAAATTTGTTTTTTTTCCAGTTTGGGGTTGTTAAAATAGCGTTGTTATGAAAAATCTTACATGAGTCTTTACGTAAGCATCTTTCATTTATCTTTGGCAGATAGTAATTAAAATTAAAATTGTTGGGTCATAACCTCAGTGTATATTTAACTTAGTAAGAATTTTGCAGATTGCTGTATCATTTTGCTCTCCCGTCGGTAATGTATGCAGGTTGTATTTTCTTCACATTCTTGCCAACATTTTGTTTAGTCATTAACTTTAATTTTGACATTCTTTTGGATTGGAAAATGGCATCTCATGATAGCTTTAGTTTCTCTTTCCCAATGACCAGTGATATTGAGCACCTTTTGATATGCTCACTGGTTATTTCTATATCATCTTCGTGAAGTTTCTATTTGTTGCCATTTTTGATTAAATTTTTATTTCTGTTATTGAGCAGTGAGCGTTGTTTATGTGTTCTAAATGTAAGTTCTTTAAAAGATATGTGTATCGTAAACATTTTTTCCCCAATCTCTGCAGCAAGCTTTGCTTTTAAAAATTCTCTGATAATCTAAAAATGGAGAATAACCTCTCATTTAATTTAGTAATGACTTTTCATTAAATTCATCGAAATGAATATTTCAATTAATTTAAAATACCATCAAATTAAAATTTATTCTACATTTCAGGGAATGTTTATCTGAAGTTAAATAAAGATTTCCAAAATTTTAGTATGATTGTGTAATCTATGGTTCTTACAGTATTTTGAAACATATCAATTTTGTTAGTATAGTTAAAAGAAATGAACTATTACCTAAAGTAGTGGATACTGCTGCTTATTATTATTACATCATCATTCTTATTATGTCTTTAAATAACTAGAGCAATATTTCTCAATATTGCATGCACGTAAAAATGGGGACAAATTGCCTTGCTAAACTATAACTATTTCTCTAGTTATAGAAATAGTTTATACAACTATTTCTCTAGCTATAGAAATGGGTTCTATAACTATTTCTCTCCATCACATTAGCAGTCAGTATGTTATTAAAAGATTCTTTGCTACTGAATATTTTATAATATTCAGATGAGAGAAAATGTCTCTTAATTCTAACCTAATCCAAAAAAGTTATACAAATTTTAGTCTATTAAGAATCAAATTAGTCATTATTTTAATTTTAGTTATTAATATTATATTAATAACTTATAGGGAAAAACAATATGAAAAAGAATATATATATATAACTGAATTGCCATGCTGTACACCTAAAATAAACATGATATTGTAAATCAATTATACTTCAATAAAAAAATTTTAAATATTATGCTAATATATCAAGTCTATACTAAATTAAATTTGACATTTAATTTTTAATTTTCAGACCTTTAGCTCTATAACAAATTTCTGAAGGTCTTTGTAAAATCTTATTTTTTGGAGGAAACTTTAGTTGTTCTTGGCATAGCATAATCCATTTCAGCAGATTAAAATAATTGCTGACTAAGCATCAGGATATTGTGTTTTGTTTTTCATGTATGTGTTTTGGTGGTAGATGTTAAGGTTGCTCAACAGCATTTCCTGTTCCTCTCCTTTCAAGCACGAGGTTGTGGAAATTCACCACCATTTCAAGATTAGGCATGGCCAAGTGACTTTACTGGTCAAGGAAAAGTGGGCAGAACTGAAATGTCACTGAACTGCTAGTTCTGGACTCTCTGGCACATTCTTACCTTTGCATGTGGGAACAGGTTTTGGCCCTGAGGAACCATAACATCAAAGCAGTCTGCAAGGCTGAGCTAACAAATGCATGGAGAGTAGCCAACTTGCACAGACTGTGGTGGTGAGAAGTACATTTTCTCTTAGTTAACTGAGATTATATAGGTGTTGTTACTGTAGCTTAACCTGGCCTATCCTTACAGAGTCTGAAAACACAATTAGGAATCTCATTATTTTTATTTACAATCCATAATGATGAAATAATTATGTGTTTGAAAAGTCATGCTGTAATTACCTGTGACAAAATAACAGGTTTTGAAAAGCATGAGGGTATTACCAGAAGTGTTCTAGTGATAGATCGAGATGTCCACAATTTCCATAAATGCATCTTTTATTTTTTAACTGAAAAAAATTATTTTATGGGTTTTATTTCCTGCCTTCAAATAGAAAATTTGAAAAAAATACACAAATGTAAAAAAAAAGCCATACTAATCCTATTGATGTCTACATATTTTGGTATGTTTTCTTATAGAATTTGCTTTTTATTTTCATTTTTCACATATAAGTTAAAATAGTTATTAAGTACTACATAATGATAACTGACTACTCTGGAAATAGTTACATATTTCTAAAGTGCATTTCATTGTTCCCCGATTTATTAAACAATAACTATTATTTTATCTTGTCATTTGATATTGTAAGGAACATCGTTATGAACAACAGTTATTGTGCTGTGATATTCAGGACCCCAACAGAGTTGGAGGGAGCTATTATGTCACAACAAATGACCTTAAGTTGCTGCTCTATTATTGAAGGTACTTTGCTTTGTGCCCATGATCACAGTTCCTTCTTTTACTGTCAGGATCATAGAGCTATCATTATGTATCCTTGGGCAAGTTATTTCACATCTAGGTTTCAGTTTTGCATTTTCAAATATTCCTACTTCATAAACTCCAGGAGAGAATTAGATGATAGTAATACAAGTAGTGAGCTTAGTACACAGTAGGTGCACAATAATTAGTAGTTCTTATTACAATTCTTGCTATGGGCATTATCTACATTTAAATTATAACTTCAGTTGTACTCTGAGCTTTCAAACAGATGTGCAAACCCAGTAGAATTTTGGGAAGAAACCTGAAGAAAAATACAAGCAAATCTTTCAGGGAATGAACAGCTGTGAAATTTATTTTGTGGCTCAGTGGTCATGGTTCTAATGAACGCTGCGTTTTGAATAGGCAAGATTGATGACTGTATTCTTTTAATAAATGTGGGAGCTTTCATGGAATACAAAATTTAGCAAAATTTAGAATCCTGGATAAGTCATCCTTCAAATAATCCATGTCTGAATTCCACTTTTTCTCTTTTCCACTGCATTATGTATTGTTTTATGCCAAAACAATATATGCAATTATTAAAAACAATAATTAAACAAAACAATAGCATTCATATTATATTAACAATAATAGTATTTGATGGCTGGATGAGTGGAATGACAGATTCAAATCTAGAGAATCCCCAAAGCCATCATCATTTATCTCAAAGGAACTTTATCGGAAGGATGGGGCTATAAAGAATCTGTAAACTGGACCAGAAACTCAGACTGAGGAGTCAGAGACAAACTAGAAGACTCCCATATTATAGACAAAAATTCTGCCTTTTAACACAATCCCAAGATTTTGAACTTGTGTGGTGCAGGAAGAAAAAGCAAACTTCAAAAACTCTGAAGGAAAACACTTTCAGGATAGAAAAGACAGAGCCCTGCTAGGCTCTTTGCTAAAAACCAGAGCGTCCCATGCCTGTGAATAAGGCAGAGCTGAAAAGCAAGCTAATATCTCTTACACTTTGGGTTCTTAGAAGACAAAAACTCCATTATGTGAAGTGGTTTGCCATAAACATTCTACAGTTCTTTCCTGTAGGACACTTGAAACTAGAGGTAGACCAAGTTTAAGCAAAGCTTCACCCTAATTGCAGACAAGATGTGTTACTAATTGTTCACAGATTCAGCTCCTCATCCTATCAGCCTAACAGAAAAAAAATACACACTATCTGGGGAAGAAAAATGACAATGTCAATTACTAGATATTATGAGACAAAGGAAGAACTTTTGAGACAAAGAAAACAGCAAGAAAATAAAACCTATAGTCAAGAGGAAAAGAGTAAAATAGAAGTAGATACACAGACAGTCTAACTGCTGAAATTAATAGATGATATCTTTACCTCAAATACATATTTTTAATAAGAAGAGGACAAGGAAGTCATGGATCTTAAAAAGTGCAGAATGTTAACAGATAATTGCAATCTCTTAAACACAAAGCAGATATTCTATAATTAATACAATATCAGAAAGTAAATGATCATGAAATAGATTTAATTAATGCAACAGAAGATAGGATTAGTAAATTTGAAGACAGGTAAATGGAAATTATCAAAATTGAAACCCATAGGTAACATTTAAAAAACATGATCAGAGTACAGAAGTATATAAAAATGTCAGGTTATTGATCATACATATAATTAAAGGACCAGAAAAAGAGGAGAGAAAAATTGGGATGGAATTATTCTTAGAAGTGTAAAGGGAGATATATTTCCCACTGCTTATTGTTAGTATACTAAAATACATTGATTTTTATGTAATGAACTTGTAATATCTGATTCTGCTAGATACACAGTTTTAGTTCTGATAGCTGTTTTGTGCATTTATTAGGATATTCTACACATACATATGTACCACCAGTGAATAAAGAAAACTGATTTATTTCTTTGTATTTGGTAAAGTTTGAGGTATTTTTCTTCCCATATTGCACTGAGAACTCAAGTACAATATGAATAGAAGTAGTGAAGAGAGACTTCACGTCTTGTCTTAATATAGAAGAAAACATTCTTTCACTCATAAGTATAATGTTGTTATAGGATTTTGGTAGATAGCTTTTATCAGGTTAAGGGTGTTTCTTTATATTATTACCTTTTTGAGAATTTTTATGATGAATTCATTTAAAATTTTGTCAGATGTGTTTTTTTTAATCTATTCACTCATATTTTTCTCCTTTTTGCTCTTAATTTGGTGAATTGCCTTTATTGAGTTTTTAAAAAATATATTGAACAAACCTTGCATTCCTATGATAAACTTCCTTAATTATAACATATTGTCCATTTCATATATCACCGGTTTTTATTTTCTAACATTTTGTTAAGGAGTTTTACTTTTATATAATTAGTGATGTTGGTTTAAATTGTTTTTTGCAATTCTTTTATCTGGTTTTGAAAGCAAGGTTATACTTGTCTTATAAAATGTGTTGAGAAGTGTCCCTTCTGCTTCCATTTTCTGAAAAAATGATTGTATAGACTGACATTTTTTTCTCCCTAAATGTTTGATATAATTCACCAGCACTGACATCTTAGGCTGAAATTTATTTTGTAGGAAAAAAATTACTTATACAATTTTAATAGAAATAGGGCTACATATTAATAGATATCAGACTTTAATAGGCTATTGGATAGCTTATTTTTTTATATCAATAGTGATATAAAAGGGACAGTAGTTTCATGGAGCACAGGAGTAGATGGAGATTAACTGGCAAAATAAACTTTTTAGGAAAATGGAAATGTTTTGTGTCTTGATTATGGTGGCAGTTACATAGGTACATGTATTTTTCAAACTTCAGTGAACTATACAATCACTATACATATATAGGTTTTATATAAAGCTGATTAAAAATAAAAATGAAAAATATAATTTAAGTTTGCTCTTGAATAGCTATCATTCTGCTTCCTCATCCTAGAAATTAGGAAGCTCAGACCCCTCCTTTTACTACAAACTGTTTCTGGTCCTTTTAGTCCAAGCTACTTGTGGAGTTTTCTTTCATACCAGCTTCTTAAATCCTTTCTGGGTTTCCTATGAATATAATAGGGACTTATACCATGCTCCAAAAGGACCATCCATAAATCTTTTTTTTTTTTTTTTTTTTTTTGCGGTACTCAGGCCTCTCACTGTTGTGGCCTCTCCCATTGTGGAGCACAGGCTCCGGACGCGCAGGCTCAGCGGCCATGGCTCACGGGCCCAGCCACTCCACGGCACATGGGATCTTCCTGGACCGGGGCACGAACCCGTGTCCCCTGCATCGGCAGGCGGACTCTCAACCACTGCGCCACCAGGGAAGCCCTGAAAGTGGATCTTATAGCCACATCTTGATGTTATCTATCCTCTGATGTCTTTTATTGCTTAAAGACTCTCTTAAGGATGAAACCCCATTAAAAAAAAATAATTCTTCAACCATATACCCCGTCTTTTATATTGCCACTAAATTCTGCTTACAAACTGAACACAAGTGAAGAAAGGAATTTTTAAAACAAACACAGTTAGGAATTTCAAAGAGGTCATGGGAATTGAAGTGTGAATCCCCAAGGAAAAAATAAGCAGAAACTTGTCTGTACATCTGCCCTGCTTTTACCATCCCGTCGTTGCCTTCGCTGTAACTCTTTAAACAAGAGGGATAGCTCTTAAACTCTTAAACAAAGGGTACAATTCTTCTCCGTGAAAAATCTGCTTTCATAAAGGAGAATGACTTAGAACACTTCAGATGAAGAAGATTAAGAGAACAAAAACACTTTGAAATAAATACATTCTAGACTGCTTTCTAGAGGTTCCATGAACCTCTTTGGGACATTTTGGTTCTTAATTCTATCTCCTTTTCTGACATTCTCACTCTACATCTCTCCTCTCTCCTGTAACCTCTCATCCACCAAAATGTTTCAATGCAGGAACAAGGGATTATTTCACCAAAGCCAGGGAGTCCTGATGAAATGGAAAATAACATAACACTGGAGCTTCTTTGTGAAAGAGTACTAACAATATTTTATATTTTCTGCCTACATGGTTTAGAATTTATATCATACCAGAACAACTCTACATTATCTCTATTCTTCAATTAGTAAATTCTAAAGAATATGACACAAATATCAATTAAGCAATGCTAAACCAAGTCACATAATTAGAATAGAGGAGAAATAAAGACTAGTTATTAATCTGGTTCTGGTATGAGTAAAGTATGTGGTGAAGGGAAATGCTATGATGATGAAAGTAATTAAGAGTAGGAGGGACAAGTAGATAAAGAAACATTTTATTTTTTCTTTGTACCTCTCTTTCTCTCTTCCTTTCCTTCCTTCCAGGGAGAGGTCACAGAGATGAGATGGCTGAGCAGAAATCAATGGCGCTGGCTCCTTGGTGGTCTGAGTCAATCCATCAGACAGACTGGTGGCAGTCACTCAGCCTCCACAGTCACCACCGCCCATGCTGGCACTTGTCACATTTGGAATTCATTTGCATAGCTGGGTAGCGCTCCCTGTGGAGTTACATTGAGCGGTTTTGCAGCTGCGACAGCTTGAAATAGAAAAGCTAATGCAACCAACTATTGGCTTCCTCAGTTCCTTCTCTTCCTAAACCTTAACTGGGAATTCTTGACATAGAAAGGGTGAGGATCATTTAAAATAGAAGGAGAAAAAAATGTGTAAATTTCTCAGGTATTTTGTGTAAAATATTATCAGGTATCCTCCATTTCTAATTTATCATTCCTTGACTCTAGTTTCTGCATTCACCTCTGACTATACTTACCTACTCTGCTTTGTTGATTGAAAAGAAGAATAGTACTGTTGGATTCATTAATATGTATTTTCCCTTTGCCTTGTGGAAAAAGAAAGACTTAAGTAACTTTCCTGAAGTTTGAAAATACAGAAAAAACTTTTTTCACTTCTATTTTTATATGTTTCCTTCTATTTGTATCTCTCTCTCTCTCTCTCTTTCTATCCCTCTCTCTAGCCCTATTTCTCTACATATACACAAACATGTACATACACATGCATACAGCACAATGCATTGTAAAACAGAGGGCTTTGATTGATTTTCCTGAATTAATTGAATTTTAATGTGTTTTAAGAATATTATATGGAGAAAGTAAAATAACTTTTTCACACAGACCTCTGTACATTTGTCTATGAAATTTAACATTACATTACAGTTTAAGCGATTATTCTTTTGAAATATTAAAAATATTACACACTGAATTATCTCTCAGTGGAATTTCTCTTCACATAGACAAAATAATGGATTACATGTTAAACATATTCCTTTTAAAATAAGTAGGCTATGGCCATATATTCTTACTATTTTAGAATATATTCTCACGATAAAGGAGCTCGGGGGCAGTGGAAAATCAACTTTTCTCATTAAAAAGGAATCAGGAAAAAATTGTATTGATTGGAGAAAGCTGGGCTGGTGACAGATTAAAAATTTTGTTGAGTTTATTCCCTTCCTGTTTGTATCCAGAAAGATCTTCATTAAAATTTATTGATCCAACTAAATGAGTTTTATATGAGATGCACTGACTTTTCCAAAGTTAATATGATGCCTTAAATTAACAATGCAAAATCCTCTAACTCTATTTTACTTCATGCCAAATATCAGTTAAAACATCAGTATCTGAGAGGTTTCCATGAATCAGAGTTCAATGAACTTTCTAGACTATTCTGGAGGCTACACTGCTTATTGATAAATTTGTACCTTCACTGAGGCTGTCGGGAGTGTGTGGTGAGTACAGCAGCAGAAGTGGTGCTTGAATAAAGCTGCTGTAAGAAAAGAAAAAATCAGAGGGTTTCATAATGTTATACATGCATGTAGATACAGAACCTGACTCGATAAGAAAGACTATTCAGGACTCACGTAAGGAGAATATTTCACTCTGTTGATGATTCCTACTAACTTTCAAAATCCCACCATGACTCCTGTTTTATCAGGATCTAGACAGCTTTCAGATTACATGCACACAGAGTTTCTTCCCCAATTACACCTCCAGGCCAACTTCTCTGAAAGATGCCATCTGCTGATGCTGGCCAAGGGGAAAGCAGAACATCTGAGGACTGGCACCAACAGAAATCTCCGTGACACATATTACCGGAGATTATGTGATAAGTCTTCGGTGTGTTTCCCAAATTGGGCTTGTATATTATCAGGTTTGGCTAAAACTAAAGGAAGAATTAGTTTCTACGTCAACTAATGGAAAAAAATTTGTATGTAAATGTATCAAGATGGTCCTACCAGAAACTCCCACATAGTTATATATTCCACTTATGTTTTCCCAAGTGGGGATTTGCTTTTTCAATTCACTGCCTTATCTATTGACGATCATGTATGCCACTTACTGACCTCTTATTTTTTTCATTGACACATACTATGTGATGTATTCATTATGTCAGTCCTGAGAATTAAGCACTAATATTAGTCTTATTATATAAATGAGTAATCTGGGAGAAATTAAAGCAACAATGAAAGGAGGAAGAGAGAAAGATAACTAACTCATTATTCCATGTATTAGGCAACGCAGAATATTTTTTCTTTAATTTTGATTTTCTTTAACTCTCATAATCCAATGAAGCATTACCTCCATTCTCCACCTGAGGATAACAAGACTTGCCGAATGTTACACAAGTAATTGGTGGAAACAGTACTGTCCTTGGAGACAAAGAGGAAGCATGCCTCAGAAGGCTCCACTGTGGTCCTTCTCTGACCACATCTCTGTGCACAGGCAGGGAGTCCTGAGCAGCAAAGGGACATGCCCACGAGAGCTATTACACCCCTCTGTAGACCATGCTCAAGGACCCTGGACTCCTGAATCCCTACCCAAATGGCCCCGGCTTACTTCCATCACCAGTATGGATGTTTTCTCCTCCCAAGGTTAAGCCATACCACTCAGGATTTTTACCCCAGGTTCAAAAGGACTCAGCTTGGTTGTGCAGGTGGTGTGTCCGTGTCCATGCAGATCAGACTCCTCATGATGCTGCATAGAGTTGGAAGCAAGAAGAGGGAGTGTTAGGTCAGAAACTTGGGGAGAACTCTGAGTCTCAATGTGGTTCTAGCCTTCCAGATTGTTATAAAAATATATTTGTCAAAGTAGGAGGAGAGAAGATATTTTATTTAACATCCTGATAGCTTTATTTGTAATACTTAGATATATTACACATGGACTTTTGGGGCCTCAGAAATGGTAGGGGTGGGACTTTGTGGAAGAACCAGGCTTCAACCCAAAATTTCTTAAATTCCAAGTTCTAAGCCCTTCACCAGTAAACCAGATCTTCTCTCTCTTTTCCCTTTGTGGGAGAAGTAATGTAAAATCCTTATAGATTCAATCAACATTTTTCTTATTTTTATTTTTTACCTACTTTAAAGACAGGAATTCTTTTGAACTTGCTATAGACTGAATATCTGTGTCCCTTCAATACTCATATTTTGAAATTCTAACCCCCAATGTGGTGGGTTTTGGAGGTGTGGTCTTTGAGAGGTGTTTAAGTCATGCTGGCAGAGCCCTCATGAGTGGCATTAGCACCCTTTTAAAAGAGACCCCAGGGAGATTCCTCACCCTTCTGCTTTGTGAAGACACAGCAAGAAGACAGCTGTCTCGACCAGGAAGCCGGTTCTCACCAGACACTGAATCTGCCAGCATATTCATCTCAGACTTCCTCTGACTCTAGAACTGTGAGAAACAAATTTCTATTGTTTATAAGCCACTCAGTCTATGGTAGTTTATTATAATGTTCTGGATGGACCAAGACAGCATCGTTCTCTGATTTCTGGTCATAGAAGAAAAGCTTTCAGAGTTTCATTATTAAGTATAATGTTAATTAATTTTTGTTTTGCTTTGTTTTGTTTTGTTTGGGTAGATCCTTTCATTGAGTTGAGGAAGTTTGCTTCTACTCCTAGCTTTTTCAGCATTTTTTTCATAAAAGTGTTGGATTTTGTCAAATGATTTTTCTGTGTCTGTTATGATTGTGTGTTTATGTTTCTTTTTTATTAATATGTTATATTATATTAAGTTTTGGATATTAAGCCATCCTTAGAATCCTGTGGTGAATTCCATTTGGGCATGATGTATAATCCTTTTCATATGCTAGATTCACTTCTCTAGAAATTTGTTGAGGTATTTTGCATCAATATTCTTGTAATATTTTGCTGTCAGATAAAACTGGTCTCATAAAATGAGTTAGAGTGTTTTTTTCCTCTTGGATTAGTGTTAATTCTTTAAATAATCATTATACTTCACCAGCAAACTCATGTGGATTTGGATTTTTCTTCGTGGGAAAATTGTTTTGAATACTCAATCTGTATACTTGCTATGGATCTATTCAGTTTTGCTATGTCTTCTGAGTCAGTTTTGGTATCTTTTAGGAATTTACCCACTTCATCTGTGTTATATAATTTGTTGATATACATTTGTTCACAGTAGCTCCTTATGATCTTTATATCTGTAAAGCCAGTTGTAATTTTCCCTTTTTCATTCCTGATTTTAATAATTTGAATCTTCCGTCTTTTTCTCTTGGTCACTCTTGCTAAAGACATCAATTTTTTTGGTATTTTAAAATTATAGTTTTCTTAATTTTCTCTATTGTTTTTACTATTTTGTAGATATGGTTTATATCTACAATGAGTTGGCCTTAAGTAAAGGAGATTATCCTCAATAAGGTAGGTAGGCTTCATCCAATCAGTTGGAGGCCCTAAGAGCAACAGCTGAGGTTTCCCTGAGAAGAAATTCTGCCTCAAGACTGAAGCACCAACTTCTGCCTAAATTTCCAGCCCGTGGGCTGCCCTGCAAGTTACAGACTTGCCAGCCCTCATAATCACGTGAGCCAAGTTTGTTTTTTAATTACATATAGATAGAGAGAGAGAGAGAAAATGTGTAGTATATAATACATATGTATGTATACATATAATGCATAATTTGTGTGTATATATATGTGTGTGTGTGTGTGTGTGTATGTGTGTGTGTGTGTGTGTGTGTGTATACAGTTATTCTGTCTGGGTCTCACTGAATTTCCTAAATATGTAAATTGGTATAGTTAAACAAATCTGGAAAGGTGGGAATCACAACTTCCTATTTGTCCTCCTCCCTTCTTCTCTCTGTTATTCTAACTGGAGTTCTGACACGGTGCTAGTAGGTCTCACACTATCCTATGTATCTTTTTAACTCTTTAAAAGGTAAGGAATTCCCTGGATGTCCAGTGGTTAGGGCTCAGAGCTTTCATTGCCATGGGTCCAGGTTTGATCCCTGGTGGGGGAACTAAGATCTTGCAAGCCTCGTGGCATGGCCAAAAGAAAAAAAATGTAGCCCCTCTCTTCTACAGAGCAATTCCTGTATAATTTCTTCAAACTATCTATATAATTTTTTCAGATTTATCTCTAATTCTGTCTTAAGTTATGTTTATTTTGGTGCATAGCCACTTAATTTCTATTATAATTTCCATTCTAGAGTTTCTGTTTATTTCATATTTAAATTTATTGTTGTGTATTATAGTCTCTTTTCCTTCACTATATTTTTAGTCAATTTTGTTTCTTTAAGTACATCAAATAGGCTTATTTTATATATTAAATATGATAGTTCTAATATTGATAGTCATTGTATGTCTATATCTGTGATTTTTCCTGATAAATCAAAATAATTGTGGCTTCTTTCATTTTGTATTTAAAAGATTTGGTTTGAGAGCATTTTATTTTTATTCAGTAAGAAACTTTGAGCCCTGGATGTAAAACGTGTTTCTTCTGAATGTGTGTGTGTTTCTCTCTCCTTGTACTGTATGTGCACAGAATCTCTTTCACCTTTTTTTTCTTCTTCAGGGGGCTAGGAGGCACTACTACACCCAAAATTGACATAAGCTAAATGTGTCGTTCTCGTGTGAATTCTAGATTTTTCCTGTTTTTATCTTCTGAATGAGCTACCTATCAGAGGCCCTTATGTAGACAAGGTTTCCTTCAATGCAGCTTCTCTCCCTACTCAGGGACTTGGATCTGCCTCCTGCAATGGCTCCTTAAATTTGTGTTTTAAGCCAACAGAGATTGCCATATATTCTTGGAGAAATGTTGACTCCAGGGATTTTTGCTCTGTAGATTCATGACATTTTTTATTTTTCTGACCAGAATATTATACGCAAGAATCTTTAAATCTTTGCTTCAAATTTTAACTCACTAGAAATGAATTTAATCTACTATTCATTGACAGCTAATATGTTCTTGATATTTATGGAATAGAATGCAGTTTTATCTCATATAAGAATATATTTATGTAACAAGATATTTTTTATATTATATATATATGTACCCACACACGACTATTGCAAGAGAAAGTTATATTAACATTACTAGTTAACATATATTTCATAATGACTTAGAATGTTTTAAACATTGAAATGTGTATTTTAAATTATGTTACTCTCCCCCTGGGCTCAGTGACATAGGGTGTAACTAATAATCTGTATAATATGAATATTTATATACACACATAATCATACATATTTAAATGTGGTGCTTCCTCTGATTATTCTAACACTGAGTGAATTAGAATACCTTACCATAATAAGGAAGTTGACTCTTTATGGAGACTATGGTGAGAATTCATTATATTACTTGCGAAACACTCATGAGAAAACCTTTTTGTCAAGAATTTCACATCCATTCTAGTTACACATTCACCATGTTCAACCCAGAAACATCATTTCTTTGGAACAACATTCGAGAAGATGCCCCTGGGAAATACAAAAAGCAAGTGATAAATTTTAAAGAATTGCTTTAAAGTGTTGTACAAATGAGGGCTTTGTTTGATTGCTGAGAGTTTCTGGAGGCTCCATGCATTTTCTGTAGGAGGCCCAGGTAGGATTTCGTTCTGTTATGAGTGAAATCTGCAGATAATTTGAGTATAGAACAAAGGAGAGAATACAATAACCACAATCCAAATGCAGAATTGGTTTTAAGATTTCCTCCTGGGATTTTAGCAACTGTCTCAGTTGAAATGCATGTCTAAGCCACTCACCCGTCACAGCAGCGTGGCAGTCACCAAACACTCGTCTCAGCCATCACTCACGATGCCATGTCACACATCCATCCCACGAGCAGCAGAAAAACAGGACTCTAAACATTTGGAACATGGAGAAAGCGGGGGAAAACCACTTTGGTTTTTCAGGAAGGTGAGGGTTAGTCTACTGATGAAAAGATCTTGAAAGGTGTTATATCTGATATATGACTAAACTCACGATAGTATATTTTTAAATGTAACTGTCCTTCTTTGAAATACCATATTTCATGTTATTAAGAACACATACAAAAGAGTGAAAACTAATGCAAATACAAATCAATAGAAACATATTTAGCAAATATAGAAAAAAGCCATTTAAAACACTTTGTATACTTTAGCATGTATTTTTTATAACATTCTGTAAATGACAAAATCATAATGATGGAGAAAATTCCATAGTTGCCAGGGTATAGGATTGGGAGCAGAGACAAATAAAAAGGAAAATATGTAACTCCTACACTTAACCCCATAAAAAAAGGAGAGATTAAGTGGCCTGAGCAACAGGGTTTTAGCAATAGAGCATTTCTTGTGTACTGTCCCCCCAGGATATTTTTTAAAACAAAGAAACTGGTCAGCTCACACATGTATTTTCCTCATTAGAACTTTATGCTGATTTATTGATTAATCCTTCACTGCATCTGTGTGATCGTGTGAATTTGAAGGAAATAAAAAAAGGAAAGAGACTCAAAAGAGATACCTGCTGAGCCTGCCAATACAAAAGCATCTTTGACAGCTACAAGACAAAACAGCCCCTCTGTCAGAAAGACTTTGACGGAATTAAGTGAACCACATTGACAGGATATCATGGAAGCATCTGGTGGGTTGTTTCAGATGAGTGCTCTCATTTCCTTGTCAATGTTCCTATGTGTGATGCATTTCGTGGACTATCTTGGTTTCTCACAGCTCCTGTGAGAAACAGGGGAAGCAGGGGATGGTACTTGTAGCAAAGCCACTGCTCTGGTTTACATCAGTTGCCGTCCATAGGAAATGTGATCATCAGAGATGTGACAATGGAAAATTCTGAGTGTTAGCCTAAATTGATGGTCAAAAGAAATTTCCATTGCTCCTATGTCAGTTCAGCAAAACAGGGAGAAGGACTTTTTCCCTACACACATACTTCTTGGAATATTGTCTCTTTTTTTACAGGGGCATTGTTACAGAAAATGTCTTGTGTCTGCTCCAAAAAAAGGAGAACATAAGTAAAAACTGACTACTTTCCAAGTGTGATTTTGTGAATACTTACCTCACTCCCTGTTTTGACTGACTTTCTGGTCCTTCAATACAGAGAGAAGTAATATTTACTGAACTACTAGACTCTGCTTCGTGGTATCACAGGATCCGAATGATATTTAATATTAAAATTTTTGGAATAAATTAAATATTCTATGACATTTTCACTGATCAGTTATTTATTACAGCATATTACATAGTTATCAAAATGCTTTTTATAATAGAAAAAATTAAAAAATTGGAACTACTCAATAGGAGACTCGTTATACTAATTATATTGTATCCATAATATTGCATCGCCCTAAAAATGAGGTAAATATCCATGTGATAATATGGAAAGTTTCCACGCCATGATTTCAGAAAAAGCAGAGATAAATAACTATCATCCCTTTTCCCTAAGTAAGCAAGAAAATATAAGGGCTTCTTTCTTTTTCATTTTTTTCAGGGAAAAGTCATAAGAAAATGAAAACAGTGATCATCTTTAGGGAAATAAACTGGGAGTTGGGGTAAGGTTATTTCTTTCACATTGAATTTCATTCCTTTGTAAGTGGTTTAAATATTTTAACTGTATATGAGTAGTACTCTTTTATGTTAACTAGTGTTATCTATGGACTTCTATTCATTCATTGTATTCTCTTTCTTAAAACAAATAAACAATAATAAGACCAACAAGCCTGTTTGCTTCATAGATTTGGAATGTTCTGTCTGTCTTATTCACTATTCCTTGTGCCTGGTATATATTAGGAACTCAATAAATGTCCACTTCATAAATAGACAACAAAAATGAATAAGTATATTTAATATGACATTGAAGTTAAAATAACAGGTCTAACAGATTAAATTATACTTACTTTTAGCATGTATTTTCTTCCAAATGTTTACTCTGCCTGATAAGAAGTGACAATATACCCATTAATGAAATATTTTAATGCTGAAATCATTATGAAGTTGAGTCTTTCACTCAGTCAATAAATATTTACTAACACCTAGCATGAGTTAGAGGAACTAAATAAAGTGGTAGGCATACACAAGTGTGTATATCAACTTTAATTATCATATGAATACAATCCTAAATGTAATTCGGGATAAAAATTTGTAACAGAGTGAGAATTCATTTAAATTGGCCTTTCCAGGAAAGTCTTCCTGATTAAGCTATATGCAGACTTAAATCTAGAATCTATCTTTACACATAGAGAAGACCTTTCAAAGCCAAGACAATTTTGGTTGAGAACAAAGAGCTAAGCATATTGCATGCACCTGAGATGGTGCGCAGGGCTGGTAAGGAGAGCTGGGGAGGGTAGCACCAGAGAGGTCACACAGGCCAATTCAGACACAGAGTTGCGGGACACTTGGGAGAATTCATTCTTTAGTCTAAGAGCAATCAGAAGCCATGGAAAAGTTTTAAGAATGGGCATAATTTGTCAAATGTTTTCTCTATATTTATTGATACAATCATGTGGGTTTTTATTCCTTAGATTGGTAATATAATGGGTTATATAATTGATTTTTGAATGTTGAAAAGTTTAGCATTTTGGAAAGAAACCTGACTTTTTAATGGCCTATTATTCTTTAGGTATCTATCTATCTACCCATCTATCTATCTAAATTTATACCAATATAAATCTATACCAGTCTATCTATACATATATAACTGGATTTGATTTGCTAATGTTTTGGGGGTTTTGTTTTGTTATTTATTTATTTTATTTATTTATTTATTTATTTTTGTGGTACGTGGGCCTCTCATTTTTGTGGTCTCTCCCTTTGCGGAGCACAGGCTTCGGACGCGCAGGCTCAGCGGCCATGGCTCACGGGCCCAGCCGCTCTGCAGCATGTGGGATCTTCCCTGACCAGGGCGCGAACCCGTGTCCCCTGCATCGGCAGGCGGACTCTCAACCACTGCGCCACCAGGGAAGCCCTGATTTGCTAATGTTTTGCTGAGGATTTTTATGTCTAAGCTCTTGCAGGATAATATTCTGTAGTTTTCTTTTTTGTACTTTGTCTGTTTTTAAGATCAGGGCAAAGCCGGTGTCATAAAATTAGTTGAGAAATGTTCATTCCTATTCTATCTCTGGTACAGACTGTGTAAAAGAATTGTTATTTCTTCTTTTATGTTTGGTAGGATTAAACCTTCTTGAGGGAGTTTGGTGATGTGTAGTTGTCAAGGAATTGATCCATTTTATCCAAGTTGTCAAATTCATGTGCTGATGGGTATTTGCAGTATTCCTCTGTGATTTTTCTAAAGTCTCTGGGGTCTCTTGTAATAACCCTTCTACATGCCTCCTGATATTAGCCATTTGTGTCTCCTCTTTTTTTCTTGTCAGTTTTGATACAAGTTTATCATTTTATTGATATTTTAAAAAATGCAGCTTTTGTTATGATTGATTTTTCTATTATTTTTGTTTTTAAGTTCATTGATTTCTGCTCTATCTTAATTATTTCCTTTCTTCTATTTGTTTTAGGTTTATTTTGTTATCCACTTTCTGGTTTCTTGAAGTGAAAGCTGAGATTATTAATTTGAAGCATTTCCATTGTCTTTTAAATGAATTTGAAAATAAGAAGATATGTCTTTCTTATTGCCCACACTTTCCAATTCTAGTGCTTTTAAATCCTTTGTATAGATCCGCATTTTTATCTGGTGTTCTTTCTTTTTACTGAATGACTTCCTTTAATATTTCTTTGATTGCTGGTGATGAATTTGTTCATCTTTTGTATATCAAAAAAAAATTTCACCCTGATTAAAAAAATTAACTGGGTATAGAATTCTATTTTTCTTCTTATTTTACTATGAACGTGCTCATCCACAGTTTCTAACTAAGATTGTTTTTGATGAGAAGTCTCCTGTAGTACTTTCCTTTTTCTTCTGTACGTAGGTCTTTTTGGATGATTTTTTAAAAATAATTTTTCCCAGGCTTTAAACAATTTTATTATGATCAGCCTTGTATTTTTCTTCATATTTCAGCTGCTTATGGTTCATTGAACTTTTTGGATCTGTGTATTCATAGCTTTTATTAAATTTGGGGAAAAATTGGCTTTATTTCTCCATGTATTTTTCTGCATCACCCTCTACTAAGATTCCAATTATACATGTATTTGGCCTCTTGATGCCTCATATCTTACTGATTCTCTACACATTTTTTTCTCACTGTATTTTTTTTTTTTTGGATTTTTTTTTCTGCTACATCTAAGTTCATTTGTCTTTTTGTCTTCAATGTTTAATATGCTGTTAATCCCACTCAATATATATTTTATATGATACATTATGTATTTAATCTCCAGAATTTTGATTTGAGTATTTTTGGCATGCATATCTATCTTCACCATGCTCATAATTTCCTCTACTTTCTTCAATATGTAGAATATATTCAAAATAACTTCTTCAATGTCTTTGCCTACTAATTGCATTTTCTGTGCCATTTCACAGTCTACTTCTATTGATTGATTATTCTCCTCATTATGGCTCATTTTTCTTGCTTCATTGCATGTCTGATTTTTTATTAGATGCCCAACATACATTGTGAATTTTACTTTGTTAGGTAGTACATTCCCCCAAAATATCTTTTGCTGTATTTGAGCTGTGTTCTAGGATTCAGTTAAGTTTCTTGAAATAGGCTGATCCTTTCTAGGCTTGCTTTTAAACATTCTTAGCTGGGAGCAAAGTAGTGTCTAATCTAGAGCTAATTTGGCCAGAGTACTAAAGCAATACCCTCTGAGCACTCTATTCAATGTACCATGCATTAGCATACATCTTCTTACTCTGGCTGATGAGAACACACACTATTCTTACCTCAGGGTGAGATCTGGGGATAGTTCTTCATGCTCATTTCTAGTTGTCTTTTCCCAACCTTGAGTACTGTTCAGTACCTAGGTAGTCTCAAGAAAACACGTCCTCAAATCTCCAGATCTCTATGGCTACCCCTTCTGTAGTACTTTGCTTCATGATTTGTAACTGCCTGGCGTCTCTGAATTATAAATTCTGGTTCATCAACTCACAGAGACAACTAGGTCATGCATGTATTACATCCTGGAAGTTCTCTGCAGAGAGTGAGCTGAATCAACTCTAGGGCTCACCTCATTCACTTCCCTTCATTTAGCAATCACTGTCTTATGAGGTCTGTTTCCAATATCTGAAAACAATTTTAATATATATATATATTTTTATATCTTACTTGTTTAAGACAGGAGTCTAAATCCAATCCCTGATACTCTGTCATGACCTGAAGCAAAATTTATGGCATTCTTCTCTTAATTGTTTTAACTTGGTCATATTTTCTCTATCTGGTAGAATCAGGGCATTATTTTCCATTAATCTTTATTTTTTAAAAAAATCCTCTATTGCCTACACATCTTTCTTGAGGATTCAGAATCATCCTGTCAATAATTCATTTCTGACCTCATACCCTTTATAACCCAACAAAAATACACAGTCTCCATAGGATGCTAATCGATAGTAGTGAAGTTGGAAATTTATTTGGATTTACAGCGCTTTCAGGTATGTCTTAATCATCATAAAAAGACCATTATTCAGGCAATCCTTGTCACCTTAAAGGTTCCTACTTCTCTCCCATATTTCCCATCATATTATGCAAGCTCTTACCATAGGAAACAACCTCAAAGTATTGGGCTTCCAAATTAATTATATACTCTTTATCACATATCAAGAGAAGGCATATGTATTCTAATATTCACCAACTTTAAAAAGGGAGGAATAAAGAGGAAATCCAAAACAAACTGGAGTTAACAATTGTCATAAATAAAAATTGAGATGGGGTGGAATAGCTTTCACAGCTATTTGATAGCTGGCTCATAACTGCGACACAGATGAGTAATGTGATTATTCCCAACTCCAGGCAATAAAAACTACATTACACCCCACAGGATCACAGATAGTTTTATTTTCTTTCTCTCAGTGAATTAATATATACTCCTTTTTCATAGAAAAATGTCCAAAGCTGTGCCCTTAACAGTTACACAACCAGGTATAGTGACTGTGACAGAGAGTAAACATGCAGGTGGGTCTCAGCATGAATCAAAATGACATAGAAGAGGAACAGAAAAGTGAACAAAATGGATGGATTTTTCCCTCCTAAAGGGACCAAATAGTCCTTAGTGGTATTCAGAAAAGCACACAGGGATGGAGAGGCACAGCTCCCATTGAGTGTGATGAGATCCCTCTTCCTCAATCTCTCCACATCGTGCAGTAATCTGATGCTCTTTTATGCACGTTAAAGTGTTGGATAAATAAGGTTGAAACACTGCATCTGCCACATTATTGTCTTCTTAAAACGGCATTTTAAATTATCTTTATGACCCAAATTTAACTGTTCAAAATGTCTTGAGGAAAACTGTCAAAACAAACGGCTATTCTTTAAAACTTTTAACTGCTTACACCACAGATGTACTTGGAAATATGTATTTTTAAAATAAATTGAAATATATTGTTGTAGCAGGAAAGTAAGATTAATGGAAAACAGATTCCATCTTATTATTTTTAACAAAGAGAAAGAAAAAATGGATTTTTTATGCATGGGGAAAAATACCAGAGGACTTCAGCAAATGATAAAAACAAATTATGGGGCCTGATGCCATCAAGATAATGACAGAGGTCATTCCTAACTTCAGTCCTCTCAACGTAATAAAGGCCAAATATTACAAGCCCACAGCTGACATCATACTTAATGATAAAAGTCTGAAAACCTTTCCTCATATCAGGAACAAGACAGAGATGCTTACTGTCATTCCTATTCCGCATTGCACTGTAGGTTCTAGCCAGAAAAAGCAGACAAGAAAAAGAAATAAAAGGCATCCAGAAGAAAGCAGATGGTCAGCAAATATTTTTGACTGAAAGGATGGAGAAAGATGTTGGTAAGAGCTTAATCAGTCAAAAGGTAGTGCTGGCAAAGGCAGTGTTCTAAAAGCATGGATCATTATAGCAAAGGTGCAATTACTAGAAAGGTGGAAGGTTAACATTAGGATACACCAGGTCTCAGTCACCTAGGCAGATAAAAAAATAGATAATAAATGCAACTAGGTGAAAAAGGCCAAATATAATTGTAGAAGACTGGAAAAATAATAGTTTCAAATTAGTCTAAAGGAATTTCTGAGCCTCTGGGCTCATGCATTTATTGGTGCTTTGCACATGGCATATGGTGAGCTTTAAAAAGATTCCAAAGTTCGAGCATTAATCTGCTTTATCCTTCAATATTCCAAATTTTTAAAAAAAGTTATTTACTTTATATTTAGTTTCACACAAGAAAATTTACTTAAATGCAAGTATATATAGCTTCAATTCAATGTATGTGCTTCTCTGTTTAAGAATGAAATAAAATTCTAGTCAAGGGAATATTTACCTTGAATTTTCTTCCTAATAGTAATGATGAATTGCACTGTGTCTTCTACATTCCTGTGATATATCACTTTTATAACCCTTAATGTGCAACTACAAGCCAGCAAGGTGAGAAGTGCAGGGGTAGCTGTGTACAGAGGTTTTATTTTTAACTGAGAACCTAACAGGGATTAAAAGCACAACCCTGGTCTCATAATCACCACTCTAATCTCCAGAGCTAACTGACCCAGACAATAAAGTCTACAGAAGATACTTGCTGAGCTATTAGGTTGATGAATGAGAAGTATTTCAGAATATGGCATCTTGTGAAAAATAATACAATAACAGAAGTAGTTGTCCATCCCAGTGGTACCAATTTATAGCCAAAGCTAACTCAATAATCTCTTTTTACCTAGAGGCCAAGCACTGCTGAGCTACTTCATTGCCAAAGAGACATAAAACAAACACACCTAATATATAGCAATGTTGTAATAAGGCTAAAACAAAAGCAGATTTCAGGCAGAATTTCAAAGCTATCCTTTTACCTCCAGCATCAAAAGTAAAAGAGAAAGAAATAAGTGCATTAGAATGATCTCCTAAATTATCATTTTTATAAATTATTTATTTAACCGATATAAATAAATATCTGAAAGGAGATGACGTGTCATGTTATGTTGTCATAAGAACATTAAATTTATTTTCTCGCATGTGTTAATAATAAAATATAACATTTTAAACTGCATAGCAACTATCAGCTCACATAAAGTATATCCAGAGTGTTTTGACTTGAGTTGTTAAAACCAATTTTTAAAAGTTCCTGAGTAATACACATATTGACAATTACATTTGAGCCACAGTGAAGACCATCAGTATGGAATAGTTGTTTGTTAAAAAGCATGTAAACTTATCTATTTGAGAGAAAATTTAATAAAGAATATCTTTTGTTAGCATTGCTTGGATTTGGTTTTGCTCTGCTGATCTTATATAAGTTGATCAGTTCTTAGTAGAGAGAGGCTGGAATTTAGGAGATTACCACCTAGTTAGCTGGGATCCCTGGTCGCATGACTAACCAGCTATATTTTCCAGAAGAAGAATATGTAACTGAGAAAGAAAAAAATAAGCACAAGTATTTTTAATAATTCTGTAATTAACATTACCTAAATTACATATACTAAATAAATATATAAAATGTGTGTTATACATATTGTTTTATATATTTTATATATATATAGTCTCTTAAATATATACATATGTGTATATATGTATATTTAGAGAGAGAGATAAAATATGTAATAAGATGTAAGTATAGTTACATAGTCACAGATTGCAGATGTTCTTCAGTGAAAAGTTAATATTTTCCCTGTCTCAGATATTAATAGAAAACTAGACAAAATAAAAAGAAAGGCATATATTATTGTAACAATACTGTCAAACATGTGACCTAATTGTTAGAACTCCAATACCCAACAACTACAGAACACATATTATTTTCAAATGCATGTGGTATTTTCACCAAGACAGATCATATCCCTGGCCATAAAGTATGTCTCAATAAATTTTATAGATTTCTGTCATACACAGTATGTTCTCCCACTACAATGTAATTAATATATATATATATAATTTTACATAAAAATTCCTGAGGAATCAATAAAATAGTAACAAAAATCAGTAACCAAATTTAATTGCATTACAAAGCATAAGATTAAAACTCAGAAATCAATTGCACTCTATATACTAATAGCACACAACTAAAAATGATATTTTCAAAATATTTTATTACAATAGTATCAAAAATATTCAATACTGGGCTAAGACCCAATGCAGCCAAAAATAAATAAATAAAATAAATTTATGAAAAGGGCTTCCTTGGTGGCGCAGTGGTTGAGAGTCCGCCTGCCAATGCAGGGGACATGGATTCATGCCCCGGTTCCTGGAAGATCCCACATGCCGTGGAGCAGCTAGGCCCATGAGCCATGGCTGCTGAGCCTGCGTGACCAGAGCCTGTGCTCCGCAATGGGAGAGGCCACAACAGTGAGAGGCCCATGTACGGCAAAAAAAAAAAAATTCAATACTTATGAATAAAATTTTTAAAGATATTCAAGTCTTGAAAATTATAAAATATAAACTAAGAAAAATTAATGACCAGAAGAACCATGTTCATGGATTGGAAAACTCAATATTTTTAAGATACCGTTTTACTTCAGATTGACCTATAGATTCAACATAAACCCAAAAATAATCCCACCAGGATTTTTCTTTAAATATACAGGCTGATTCTAAAATTTCTATTGAAATTCCAAAGACTTAGAACATCCAAAACAATCTTAGAAAAGAATAAACTCAGAAGAATTGCATACCTGTCCTTAAGACTTCCTCTAAAACTAAATTAATCAAGACAATCTGGTTCCGGTCAGTGGAATAGGATAGTGAGTCCAAAAATAGACCACATTTATACAGTCCTTTGATATTGAGAAGGCATCAAATCGATAATATTCCTGCAGGCAATTAGCTCACTGGGGAGGTGTTTGGTTTTTGTTCTAGTGGAAAAGGAAAGGAATAAGGCAACCCTGTCTCTTGAGAGTGCCCTTTCAGCCACTGTATGTCTGGTCTACCTTTGCTTGACTACCTTACTATATTAGTGGTCCTCAGTGTAGGGGAGGTGGAAAGAGGAGTGAGAGTGTCTGTAGGAATAACCTCTGGAGCTTTTTTCAAATGTGCAAGTTTACCTTGGCCTTGATTCCCTGACGAATAGGTGTGGAGGGCTCATCTTGAAAATATCCTGCAGGTAATTTTGATCCCACTGTCCTCAGACCTTCATGAACAGCCATGTGGACCTACTTTTTTTTTTTTTTTTTCAAATGACCTCTCTCCCTCATTTCTCTTTCCTTTATTTACTGCTCCCTTCCTTCCATGTTTTCAACAAGAATGGTCTACTCTGTACTTCCTGGGTGCTACAACTTTAAAAATAGTCCTGAGAAGAGTACCCGCCCTCCATGTGAAGAGAGTACACGTACACGCGCGCACACACACACACACACACACACACACACACACACACTCCGCATACACAAAACTTAACAAGGGGAATGGAATTAAATGACAAGTTAATTGGTACATGAATTAATTACTGACAAGTCATATATTTGTATTACATACAAATCCATATATTATAGGTTGGTTTGCAAGAAAGACTGTGGATTAAGTTTTAAATGTAAAATTTTAATAGGTAAAATTTAGAATTAGGCATAAATTTTAGGAAATTTCATGCCAAACAGAAAGTTTTGAGTAAATAACAGGTGCAAAAAATAGTAATGAGCATGGTAGTTGAGGAAATTGGAAAAAAAGAATGAAGAAAAAACAACCCTCTGCTTTATATCAAACCAAATAATGTAAAATCTGCAAATAATTAAAGATTCATACCAAAATATTTATGGTATCCTTTTCCAGCAGTAGAGATATTTAGAAGCTCATTTTCTTTTTTCTATATTTGCTAAATATGTTTCTATTGATTTGTATTTGCATTAGTTTTCACACTTTTATATGTGTTCTTAATAACATGAAATATATACAAGGACAATCTCATTGTTAACAAGTCATAAGATATAGATAGAGTGAAATTATTACCTGAATCTAGACTTCTCAAGTCTGTGTCCACTCGTTCACAGAATGTTTTCTTCCAGACATTTTCTCTGTGTATCTATCTTCACTTTTATATTCAAATGAAAGTGTTTAATCCCATGTTAAATAAATAAATAAAGGCATTCCTACTACATTTATGGTTCTAAAATTTGAGTTTCATGTCTCCACGTAATTTCTTAGACACGTTCATCTGAGTGTATATGTAAAATTATGAAACCAAAAATCACATATATCATTAATGTGTTTATTAGCTGTTGTTTTATGCATGCACATCTTTACTTTCATTTGGTCCATTACCTGGTTCCCACCCAGGGGAGCAGTGCTGTTTCCTGCAGCTCCACCTAGCAGCCTCACAGATCATGAATGTCCCTACTCTGCGCCAGCTTTCCCCTCCAACCCTCTTTACCTCCCTCTTATCTCTCACAAATTGCTTATAATTTGGGGCCTACTAACGTCAGTTTATTTTCCCTGTTATTTCTTTCTAAAAATGCCCCTCCACCCCCACTAGAAATTATATCTGGGAGAGACTTGTAGATTCAGGGGCTCAGTCATCCATCTGATCAATCCATATATTACTTCTTACAGAAGAAATTAACTACTTTCCACAATTTAAAAATGTTACAAGCTAGACGTTTCTTTTATAATCTATTCTTCCTCAGGCAGTAAATCCAATCAAATACTGAACACACAAGGAACAAATTTCAGTCTAAGAAATAAACTAAAGGCACTTTAAAAAAATAAATCAAATTACACTCCAGAGGAGAACAAGATAGGCATACCTGAGTTTTACATAAGAGGTGTTTTTACTGCTATGCCATTATGTTTCCCTATTGTCAACTAAGCTAATCTAGTCAAAAGACAAGTTAAACCAAAGGAAAAACAGGTTAACCACTCTCTCTTGTTTACTTATTTTTGAAGAACATTATCCTTGTCCTAATTCTCTACCCAACTATTGTTCTTATTTCATCTATCATTTATCTTGAATTCATCGTCTCTCCTTCAAATCAATAGCCATCATAAGGAAACCTTATGTTATTCCTTTTCTCTCTGTATTTAAGTGTAAGATCTCCTTCCCTTTGGTCCCCCTTAAATAAATTGTTTGTATCTGATAAGAAAAGTTAGATTTTAGAAGTATATTGAAAAGAGAGGGGGCTTCTGAATTTATGTAATAATTTGGATTATGGCTCAGCAGATGGTCACTCCCTTCTCCCCCACCCATCATGCTTCTTAATCATGTGACATGGTCCTTGGCCATGTCACTTGCTTTGGTCATTGAAATGTTAGTGGATGTGAGGTGAGCAGAGGCCTTAAGATGCTGTGCGGTGTGGCTTTGCTCTTGTACTACCGCGATTTAAGATGAGAAAATATATCCCAGGGAGCTGATGCATTTTTAACATAGGCCCAGTAACAAACACCTGGAGAGCATACCTGAGCTAGTTAATGCTGGAACCAAATGTAGGAAACCAATAACCTGAGGTAGGGCGTAGTTGGGCGAGCACTTCCTAGATCAGCCAAACGACCTGCATATTCATGACCATGAGAATTAGTGATTAATTTATACGTCATTGAGTGTGGAGACGCTTTGTTATGAGGTACTTCTGTGGCAATTGCTGGCGTTTACATTGTGAAACGCATCAAATGCATTCAAAATGTCAAAAGATTTACACAGTACAGGTCTATGGAGGGCAGCAGCCACTCTCACAGTCCTAGATGAGAGACCTCAGTGATGTTATTCTAATGTCCCATTTCTCACACCTGAAGCAAAAAAGAAAAGAAAGGAAAAAGAACTTATATTCTGTTTGGCTCTTGACCTATGGCAATTGACAAAGGAAGGAAAGCCCTCTGGATGCAAAGACAGGAGAAGGTCATCTGGAGGTTATAGGCTGATAAGAGCAAGACATATTCCAGAGACCCTGGATGGCACCATGGCTCCTAGAGGTGTCCCGACATGAGGCGGCATCCACACAAGTTTACTGCAGCAGCTTTTCTTATCAAGAAGCAGTACTGGGGCTTCCCTGGTGGCGCAGTGGTTGAGAGTCCGCCTGCCGACGCAGGGGACGCGGGTTCGTGCCCCGGTCTGGGAGGATCCCGCGTGCCGCGGAGCAGCTGGGCCCGTGAGCCATGGCCAATGAGCCTGCGCATCCGGAGCCTGTGCTCCGCAACGAGAGAGGCCACAACAGTGAGAGGCCCGCATACCGCAAAAAAAAAAAAAAAAAGAAGCAGTACCAGGCATAAGTTGACTGCATCCTTCACCTGGCATGGACACACCATCGTCTGTTTGCTCTTCCAGATCTCTCCCCATCTCCCTCCATAAAAAACAAGAAGCCTGACCATTAATGCCATTTCTAGGTACCTATTAGACCGGACATAGGGAATATCCTTTCCAAACTGAGATCTAGGTTACTGACCCTACAGTGACCACCACAAAAGGAGACACACAGCCTTGGTGGACCTCTTCATATTAATGTTAATATTAGCGTGTTAATGGGTTGGAAAAGTTAGAAAGAAATGTGTTAGCATCTCCTAATACTACATTTATTTTTCCATTTTATAATGGAATCCTTTGTTCACAGCAATGGAATCGTTTAAGCAACTATTAAAATCCTTTGAAAAAACTGGAGGGAGACCTGTGTGAGAATCTACACTGTAATTAAGACTATATTAAACTTACATATAGAATGCAATGTATCCTGCCTTTTTAAAGGAAAGTTAAATAATGTGTATTTAAAATATCTACCTAAGATATAAAGCATAACAAAAGGTCTAAAGAGGACATTTTCAATAGTCTATGAATGGCCAGCAATCAATAGGTTCTAATTGACCTTTCTAACATACTGCACCCAACAACAGCAGAAAACACATTCTTTTCAAACACCCCTGAAACATTCACCAAGATAGGTCATATTCTGGTTTATAAAACAAACGTCAATACATTTCAAAGCAATTAAGACCCATAGAGTATGCTCTCCTATCACAATGGACTCAAACTAGAAATCAATAATAAAAAGACAACATGAAAATCTCCAGACACTTGGAAATTAAACACACACCTCTAAATAAGTCATTGGATCAAAGGGAAAGCCTCAGGGAAAAAAATAAAACAGGATGCACAACTGAATAGAAATGAAAATACAACAGTATATGAATTGGAATTTTCCCTTTTTCTTTACATTAGGAAGTTTGAGATTGTCTACTTGGGAGGTCATAGTCAAATTAATGTAAAATAATAATGAGATATTAGTCATTGCACCAGGATTTCATGTACCTCTCTCATTTAATTGCTCAGTTATTTTGTATGCCTATTTTGATCCTGTCTTGATTTTAGGCCCCCTTTCCCCTATTTTTACCAGCATACCAGAATATACTCACTATAGCTATTACAAACATGCTAATATTATCTACTCAAGTTTGGAAATTAAATGTTGACAAAGTTGTCATATCTGCATTTTCAATACTTATGGATCTAAATGCAAGTTTCAGAAGAGGTTCCTTTACTTTTTTATTGAGTCAGACGAACATCACCAAATCTGTCATGTTCCAAGCTACAAAGAGCTTCACTGAAGTGAAATCAGGTACCATTCTTTCATGTTTCTTATAAAACTTGCAAAGATAGTATCTGTTTACCTTAACAGCTAAAAAGTAAACAAAATAGAAAAAAGCTTAGAACCATTGATGAATTATTAAAATAGAACTGTTAGGTAATTTGGTGTAATCACATAGCTAATGCCTGAGTCTGTTCTGAAATGAAACCAGCAAATAATGATAAATGTATTTGAACATCTCAATTCATGAAAAGTGTGTAATTGCTGGGGCAGAATATTACAGTTTTAGAACAGTTTTGATTGTTTTGAAGTTTTTCTTTTAATTAACCTGAAATTTATTTCAATTTCCTTTTTACTACTTGGTGCTTCCTGAGTTTGACTTCTGAGATTTGGGGGAAATCCGAGTAAATCTACATATATTTTTTTTAAAGGATTAAATGAGACCATGCTTGTAAAGTACTTAGCACAAAGCCTTCTACATAGTAAGTACTACATAGTAATAGATGTAAACCATTATTATTATTTTTTTAATATTTATTTATTTATTTTTGGCTGTGTCGGGACTTCGTTGCTGGACGCGGGCTTCCTCTAGTTGCGGTGAGCGGTCGCTACTCTTCGTTACGGTACGCGGGCTTCTCATTCTGGTGGCTTCTCATGTTGCAGAGCACGGGCTCTAGGTGCTCAGGCTTCAGTAGTTGTGGCTCACGGGCTCTAGAGCACAGGCTCAGTAGTTGTGGTGCAAAGGGTTAATTGCTCTGTGGCTTGTGGGATCTTCCGGGACCAGGGATTGAACCCGTGTCCCCTGTGCTGGCAGGTGGATTCTAAACTACTGTGCCAACAGGGAAGTCCAAAATTCACATACATTTTCCCCACTAAATTCTTCAGTAGATTTTATGACTCAATCATAATGTTATCTTAATGCCTGTAGCCTCCATCCTGGGCACAGTTGCTTGGGTCCCGTCTCTCATCACTAAGAAATTGTGTCTATCTGTTGAGACCTTCATCTCATCCAAAGGAAGTATCCACTTGTCTCTTCTTCCATCTTTTTGAATCAGCAGGAGCTTCTCGTTCCTTTGCGTGTATCTGGCAAAATATTTGTGATAGCCATTCCTGCTTAACTTCTCAGCCTCTAAACACACTTAAAAGAGAAGAAAAGAAGACTATGTATAAAATAGGTAACTAATGAGAACATACTGTATAGCACAGGGAACTCTACTTAATGCACTGTGATGACCTAAATGGGAAGGAAATCCAAAACAGAGAGGATATATATATATATGTATAGCTGATTCATTTTGCTGTACAGCAGAAACTAACACATTGTAAAGCAGCTCTACTCCAATAAAAATTAATTTAAAAAAAATAAGAAAAGGAGGAGAGGGAGAAGAGAGAGAATGAGAGAGCACTAGAGAGAGAGAACTGCCATCTATTTTCATTTAAACTTATAGAACCCTTTATCTACTTTTGTCCTTATCACTTCAAGAAAAATGTCAAAAGTGTCCTCTTGTTTTTTTGCAGTCTCAAATCTGCACCAATTTTGTATATCACATATCATGATCCTTTGATCTGTAATATTCTGGACTGGAAGTATCTTCAGAAATGAATTCAAATACAACATCTCTAGGTTAAGAAATCACAATATAACAGAATAAAGAGTGAACTATATTTTAAATTGATTCCTGGAATCAGTAACGACTAAGACCCACAGCACCCTCGGTGTCCTGGACTATATAGTGGATAAAGGTGTTCAGAGTCAGAACGGCTTTTTGCGAACAGCAAAGAGACAAATTATCCCACTTACTAATTCTGTACACAGAACTTCAGAAAGTCCCTAAAGTAAAGAAAGCAAGTAGCTAGGAGGGAAATACTGAATGTGGAAGAGATGATGAGCTAATTACATGATTATTGAAATATATGAAGCAGCCAGCAAATCTAAAGGGGTTGAACTTTTCATTTGAATGTGACGTCTGGAAGGTTGTTACCAAAACAATGAGAGAGTGCATGCTGCTCTATCAGGAAGCTAAACAGTTCATGCTTCATTGCTAGTCTCGTTTATATACAGTCCTCTAAATAATGTTAAAACTTTTAGCGTGGAAATATGATATTTCATTGCTATTTGCAAGAATTCTCTTTCTTTATTTCATATAAACACAAGAAACATATTTCTCTCTGACCCACCATCTTAGATTCAAGAAAAAAGATAAAAAATAGTACACAATCTGGTCGGTATGGGAATGCGGAGCGCTTTTAAAATTAAGTGCATTTAGAACGTTAGACTAACTGCGTTTTCACTAATGTGAAGGATATGATCAGGGTTGTAACTTTTTAGTATGCTGGGCTTGCACATTAAAATCTTACTCACGTTGTGGTCTGGCTTCCTTGTTTTCATTAAATTGCTACCTCTCGGCAGGAGCCCAGACAAACAGGGTGCCTGCAACACTCTGTGTGACTTTCTGTAGGAAGCTTCCATAAAAGGTTGCATAACTGTGAATAAGCCTTTTGGAAGAAATGTGAAAGCTTCCATTGTGCTAAAACAAGGAAAGAGGCCAATGTTTGACAGTAGGTTGCTATAGTTTTGCCAAATTAAGGAGGGAAAAATGCACGGGGCCAATTTTAAAGCCCAGCTGCATCTTTCTAATCTAAATGTATAGAGAAATTGGGATTCATTTTTTTTTTTTTTAGATTTGAGTAAAATGACAGCTTTACTAAGGTGGTGGTTAAAAATATTTTCTAAGTTTATAAAAATAATGTATCATGATCTGTGTAAGACACCGTAAAATCAACCACACTTTTGCCAAGGGTTTAAATGAAATGAGGCTTTCAGTGAGTAAAACTAAAACCTTTCTGACAGAGTCAATTCCCTAATTAAACCCAGCAATGACTCTCATTGTCTGCTTATCTCCATTCACCCCCTATTTTCTTCCCCAATTTTGTATCCACTACACCCCAAACCGAGACCTATGTTCCATGGGATAGACCCCTGGGCTCCCCATCAAGTTTGTAATATTCTGAATTAGAGTATCCTCTCCAACTTTGCTCTTTCTTCCAAACCCACACCCTCTCCTGAGTTCGGGTCCAAACTAATTTTACAAGATTCTGTTGTTTCTAGTCACATGACACAGTAGTTCCTCAGCCACACCAAGTTCAGGCCCACAGGTGTGTCTGCATGAGCTGCTTTGGACATGCACTGACAGACCTTCTCTGTCACACAAATCCAGGGGAAGGGTATCATTCACATGGAAATAAGGCCCCCAAATTGCCATTTACCAGATGTATGTGCATCTCTGAAACTCGGTTTCTTAATGCCCTTAAAGCAGAGATCATAGAACTTGCTTTAACTTACCTTACAAAAGCTGCATGAGGCTCCCAAGAGATTGAAGTTCTTTGTAAACTATGAAGTTCTAGGCAATGTGAATTTTTACTGTTAAAACTGTTCTATGTGCATATGGTTTGTTTCTTCAGCTAGCTAAAAATTATTGATGGTAAGTAACCATACTTCATACTCCACTGACTTACCGGAAGTATAATAGAAGCACAAAACATTACAGGTTATAGGTGCTCAATAAATACTGTCTAAACACATGCCAGTTCCTACATTAGCAGATGGGTTAAACAGTCATTCAGTCAATCAAATCTTCCTCATCCATGTACACTGTTGAAAGCACTAAAAAATCCTATTGCTTGGATAGCTGGGACATAACTGGTAACTTTCAGAAAATCCTGAATCCTTCCAGGACTCCAGCTATAGATCCTGTCCTCAAGACACTACTTGGAGAGACAGGCCTACTGTGGTTCATAAAGTGGTAGAGTTATGCACAGGGAACTTGACCCAAGGTTGGAATTCAACATCATTGAACTGGTTGTTAACATTTTTGATTATGACACACTGCACTGAGAACACACATACACTGGTGCAGGGATCCAAAAGCCTAGTGAGGGTAAAGACCGTATGTCTTTAGCCTTAAAGATGAAAGGGCTACCGAGGTAGAACTGAATGCTTACGGACGCTCTACAGAGGTTGGGTGCAGTACGCAGTCAGAACAGCTTTTAAATTTCTTTTTAAGCAAACAAACCAGGCTCGTGTGTAATACATGACCGCTTGGCTGAATGCCTAGTGATTGCAGAACCCCTTTGGGGACTGTAGTTTGAGAGCTGCATTTATTAAAACATAAAATAACAATGAATCTTCACTCTTGTTTTTTCATCTTATCTTTGCTTCAGAGATGCAGAATATTCAGATGCTCTAACTTCAAAAAATAAACTAATAACAGACAATCTCTTAAAATTACACCTATGTGTTTAGGGTTCAAAACTCCTCTCCTGGGGCTTCCCAGGTGGCGCAGTGGTTGAGAGTCTGCCTGCCGATGCAGGAGACATGGGTTCGTGCACCGGTCCGAGAAGATCCCACATGCCGCGGAGCGGCTGGGCCCGTGAGCCATGGCTGCTGAGCCTGCGCGTCCAGAGCCTGTGCTCCGCAACAGGAGAGGCCACAACAGTGAGAGGCCCGCGTACCACAAAAAAAAAAAACCAAAGAAAAACAACAAAAAAAAAACTCCTCTCCTGATACATAGCAGGACTCTCTGACTTGACCCCTGCAGTAAGCACCCTACCTTCCCTTCCTCCTCACTGAAGACAGGAGAGTTGTTACCTCCCAAGACACAGATGTTTGATCAGGTCTCCATATATCTCCCAAGACACAGATTGTAAGAATTTAGGTGTTACTCACTATTCTACTTCTCTTGACATTTCCCAAACCTTTTTTTTTCTTTTACTAATCTTGATTTTTTTATTTGCACCTTAATATTTTTATAACACTTTGTAGTTTTTAAAGATATTTTATAGATACTGTTTTTAAGAGTACATCAATCCTGCAAGATGGATGGGGTAAATAAAACAGGTGAGATAAGTGCCTTACAAACAATTACGTAACTTGCCTGGCAATTCACCAGCCTTTTGTATTAAGTGCACTTTCTGACTTTTAAAGATTACTGGTTCTCAACCTTATTCTTTCTGTTCAAACTCTCTTGAACCCTTACTTTATCTGCTACCCACTTTGCCCTTCCACTCTCAGTTGGTGATTTTTCCTTCCTTTACTGAAAATATGATACTCAGTAGAACCATCTAGTTTGTCACCAGTACAGCTACACACCTGCCTGCTTGCAGAGCATCTGCTATTTCTTCCTATTAGAACACTCTCCACCAACACACGCAAAATGTGTATTCTCCAAGGCTTTTGCCCTTGAGGTCATGTGCAAATCCTAAAATGCTCTAGGGTCAGAGGTTGAAAAACTAAGAAGAAAGATGCTGCTAAGAGGTTAGAAACCTAAGCAGAGCTTTTGGCATTCTCATAGCACTAGAGAAACAAAAACAGGTGTTCAGAGCCATTGAAGGAGGAGGGGCCTTGTAAACATCCTAAGTTTTCTGTTGAGACCTCTGAGTGGCTTTTCCCCAAGAGAAAGGGCCAAGTGAAAATAGACCAGCACTCACAAAGTCTGAAACTCCAATTCAAAACATCTTAATTTTTGCTAGCTGAAAGAAAACTAAACCCAATATCTGAGAAAATAACAATAAGGTAAGATACAGAAAGTGAAAAAAGAAAAATGTCATTATTTGCATATGAAATATTTGTGTAGGTAGAAATCAAAAGACTGTAGATAAATGACAATAATTCAAATGTGAATTGAACAATATCACTGGATACAAGTTCAATATAAAAATTAATTATAATTCTATATGGTAGCAATAAGCAAATAAATTTAGGTATAATGAAATACACAAATTTAAATTAACAAATGTGAATAAAATAAATTTTAAAATTTAATCATTACCATCGACAGTATCACAAAAATCTATGTCACAATAAATCTACAAATGATGTAAGTTTTACTCTGAAATGTACAAAACATTACTAAGAATAACCCAAGAAGACTTAAATATGTGAATTGATATATTTTATGCATTGAAGTTTCAACGTTGTAAAAATGTAATTGTTCTCAAAATGATTTATAATTTCAAAGCAATTCAGAACAAAGTTCCAGCAGCATTTTTCAAGAAAAGTGTGGAAATTGACCAGCCAAATCCAACATTTTTATAGAAATGCAGAGGTCCAAGATAAGAAACAGAAACTTAGAGGTCTTATGCTACTAGAAATGAAGACTTACACAGCTACAGTCACTAAGTGAGTAACTCATCCTGTGGATAGACAAATAGAACAGAGGAATGGAAGGACGTGCAGACACAGTCATACCCTTAACATGGTCACCGGATTTATAGCAATGGTGGGAAGGTCTGAAAGCAGGTGGAAAAACCAGGCTCTTCAGTAAGATATGAGACAATAGAAGATCTCCAAATGGACAATAAATGCATGATAGAACACTCAACTTCATACTTCATCAGGGAGATACAACTTAAAAGTATAAGAAAAATACTCCTACATGTCTATTAGAATCATTAAAATGAAAAAAGATATGGAGAAGTTTTAGCAAAAATGTGCATCAGTTGAAATCTTCCTACACTTGGTAGGTACAACTATTTTGGAAATAAAGTTTGGCAGTGTCTACTAAAACTGGACATATGCAAACTTTTGACCAGTAATTCTGTACCTTCTTATTAAATCAAGGATAAGAAGATTCGGGCCCACAGAGGGCTGCACCACTTCTGGGGACTTCATATCCAAGGCCAGCACACCAAAACCACAGGCTGCCATGGCCACACGGTGGGTGTGTCCAAGAAGAAATAAATGTGGGTGTTGTCTGTTAATAAATAGTCTATAATACAGTTACAAAAAAGAAAAATGAAACCATTTTTCTACAAAAGAAAGATGTTAGAGAATACTAGAGAATCTTATTTATAATTGAACAAAACCAGAAATAACCTAATATCTATCAAAATAGAATGCACCAGTAAAATATGGTATATTGGAAAAAACGTATACTGTATAGCAATGAAAGTAAATGAAGTGTTTTATTAAATGACATGAAAAAATTTCACAAATGCAGGAAGGAGTGAAAGAAACCAGACATAAATAAACACATGCTGTACAATTTCACTTATATAAGGTTCAATAATATGCCTAAATTATTGGTGGTGATAGAAATGAGGAAAGCTGACTTTTTTGTAAGAGGCAATGACCAGGAAAGAACCTGGAAAGATGCTTCTGGGGTTTTTTTGTTGTGGTATATGTCTTAATAAGGAGTGCTGATTTCACAAGTGCTTTAACTGCTAGAAATTATCTACCTGTACTCTCGTTATTTGTGCTTTTTTCTTCCACCATCTCTCATGCCCTCTTGGTACTGTATCACTTATCTGTATCTCTGCACAGATAACTTCTAAAAAGTGTTATTAGTGCACTTGGTTTTCACATGCTCACCTCTCATTTTTCTCCAATTTCCTCATACATTTTTCTCCCAAAGTCCACAAAGACACAAAGAACAGGCAATTATTTCAAATCCAGTAGTCCCTGTCCTGTGCTTATCTTGTTTGTCTCTCACCAGAATTCAGCACTTCTAGAATCCCTTTCCTTCTTAAACACTCTCCTTTGCTAACCATCATGACACTGCATTTTCTGACTTTTCTTCCCAGTCATCCAGATTCCTCATTCTTATTCTCCTTGGTTGGGATTCCTTGGATGATAACCTCAAAATGTTGGGGTTCATCAAACCTCTGTTTTTAAAGTTTACCACAGTTCTAATTTTAACCAGCAATTTTGCAGCCTCCTAAATAGTTTTATTAGGAGAGCAATGCTTAATTTTCTAATGTGAAGTAAGTAGTCTTCAACTGCTTGACCTTCAGCAGTTTGACTATGATGTGTCTAGATATGGTTTTCATTGTATCTATTCTGTGTGTGTTTAACATCGATACATTTGACCATTACTGGAAGCTAATCAACCATTAGGTATTTAGTTTTTGTTTTTGTTTTAGTCTAGTTCTCAGCCTCCAATTGTATGTATGTGAGACCATTTAACCATACCTATCCATTTCTTATACTTTCTTCTATCTTTTATTTTTATTTTATTTCTCCTTTTGGTGCTTTAATTTGTATATTTTCTATTGATCTGTCTTTCATTTTACTAATTTTGTTTAAAGTTGGGTCCAGGATGCTTCTAAAACCACCCAATGAATTCTTAATTTTATATGTTTTATTATTTAGTTCTACAGTGTTCTTTTGGTCCTTTTTTTTTTTTTTTTTTTTTCTTTTTTGCGGTACGCGGGCCTCTCACTGTTGTGGCCTCTCCCGTTGCAGAGTACAGGCTCCAGACGTGCAGGCTCAGCGGCCATGGCTCACGGGCCCAGCCGCTCCACAGCACGTGGGATCCTCCCGGACTGGGGCACAAACCCGTGTCCCCCGCATCGGCAGGCAGACTCTCAACCACTGCGCCACCAGGGAAGCCCTTGGTCCTTTTTTTATAGATTCCAACTCTTCGTTAAACTCCTTATTTTTAACCTATTTTCTTCATCTGTCTCCATATTTTAACAAATCTACATTAACTATTTTAAAGTCCTTGCCTGCTAGCGTCTAAGTCAATGGATTGGCTTCTACTACTTTTCTTTTGCTCAGGTGTGTGTTATGTGTTCCTACATCTTTGCATTTCTTGTAATTATTTACAGGGGACCTTAGGTTTCAAACAGACTGTAGAGAAGAAATCAATGTTATTTCTCCACAGGTATGGTTTTTCTTATTTGTTCATTAGACAGATCAGATGAGGGGCTGATTAATTTAATACATTCATGTATTTTGTTGTGCCCAGGTTGGATTTCCATTTTAATTAGTTTCAGCGCACTTCTTGTTTCATATATCTTGAAGTTGAGTCTCCTTATTGAGACTTTGTTTCCTAAGCACTATGAACCCACAGATGATTTTATCTGCATGTGCCATCCATTCTGAAGGCTCCCATTTGTCTCAGCACCCATCAAACCTTCCATGAGGGAAAGCGGGCTTGTGTTTGGAGTTCCTCTAATTTAAATCCATTCTGTCCATCCAGATGGCCTTCAAAGCCTCGCTGGTCTCTTTAGTGATCTTCTGCCCATGGCAAGCCTGATTCTTAGCCTGTTCCTGATTCAAGAAATTCTCTGCAAGAAAATAAGTTTCCAGTGATTCAGTCTACTGAGAAAGAACAATTTTCTACCTGGAATTGTAGTATTTCTAGTCCTCTCGGTTATTTAGACCTCACATGTCTTTTACAAATGTCTCCCTTTCTAGCTGTTAACTTCTCTAGTTTTTGTGACAAGTTGCCTCCACCTCCAACAGTCTGTAAGAGCAGGGAGAGCTCTGTCATCAGTTAATTATTTCTATGCTAACATCTCCCCTAAAAGTCCATAACTCAGAAACTATCTCTGTTTCTCTTTATCTCTCTGTCTTCTTGTCTTTGTGTGTGTGTGTGTGTATTTCAAGGCTTTATAGTAACAATAACATTTTTATGTTAAAAGATAAACAATAACTTCTCTATCAGTACCCAATAGGCAGGATTTTGAAATATTAAAACAAGATTTTAATTCACTTTTAAGTAGTAAATAAAATTAAAAGAATCTAAAGTTTTAGCATTTCAGGTAGGCAATTTTCTGTAAAATGTGAATAACTTCCAGAAAAATTACTTTCATAATTTTTTCCTCAGAGCAATATAAACCGCAAGTTAAAAACATATTTTTTTATAAAGAGGTATTTTATATAAATATTGCAAATAAGCAGGTTATACATTTGTAATATTTAATTTAGATATTTGGTATCAAGTTTAATGTTCAATCATAACAATACGTGTAATAACATAACCCAATTCATCTACTAGGTATATTATTTTTCTTATCTGTATCTAAATATTATTTTAAAATGAACTATTTGTGCAACAGATTTTTGTGTGTGATTCATTTTGCCCCACAGTTCGAGTGGGAGAGCAGAAGTTTACAATTGAGTACCACATAAAGAGGACCCACAAAAATAATCCTTTTCAATACAGATTTGCTTCTATACTCCAATTTTATTTTTTAAATGCTTTCCTCTGGTCGCCATTTACTAAGCACAAAAGCTAGTATATGAATTCCACTTATCTGAAAGTACCATTTGAGGAAGAAAACAAAGGAAGACCCTTTATCTCACCCACTGTCAGATCTTTTTTGTTTGTTTGCTTGTACGCGGGCCCATCACTGTTGTGGCCTCTACCGTTGCGGAGCACAGGCTCCGTGTGCGCAGGCTCGCGGCCATGGCTCTCGGGTCCAGCCGCTCCGCAGCATGTGGGATCCTCCTGGACCGGGGCACGAACCCACGTCCCCTGCATCGGCAGGCGGGCTCCCAACCACTGCACCACCAGGGAAGCTCCCACTGTCAGATCTTGATCTCTCCTTTTCCCTAAGAACATCCAATACGCTGCTGTAGGAACCACTGTTAGCATCCCCCTCTTTGTCACTGTTCTGCCTTGACAGGGGCGTGAATGAGGTCAGACAACCGTTATGGGCACTAGAGGCAACCCGGCGGCAGGTGAGACTGCTGACGGCATGCCCTTGCCCTGCTCTGACTCCCCAGTGAATGACAGTGTGATTCCCAGGGCTGGCCTGGAGCAGCGTGCCAGAAGGATGATGACCATATTGAATCACCGGCAGCACCGGCAGTAGGAGACGTTGTTCCATCACTTCCAGGCCTGTCCTCGGCAACACCACTTGGTTTGTCTTTGGTGGTTTCTCCCTTCTTCTCATTGATCATCCTTACCCACTCCAAATTCCCCCACCTTTATATTATCTGTAAAGTGACTGTTTATCAAATATCTCATTATAAACACAATGATGTGTGCACTCAAATTGAATCTACTCCAAAGGACCACTGACTGAGACATGGAAATACTCTGATCAGAAACCACCTGCATCAGAATGGGATTTAGTATTTATAGTCCACTGTCAATTTTAAAAAGTAAATTAAAAAGTAATGATACATAATATCTGAGCTAAATTTTATTAGAAAAATTAGAATATTAAAATATTAAGATGGGTAAGAATTTATTAATACTTTGCAGATTATATACATGATCGAGGTTTAGGCATCTATCAAAGCAGCCATCTTCCAATTTTTATCAATTTTGCAATAGAAACATATGCTATTGTGCATATTTTGTTGGAATGTTTTAACTATTTACGTCATTTAACTATGGATTTCAAAGTACATAAGCATTATAAAATTATAAGCACAACAACAGTATGGGTCTCTTCATAAAAATGTTAACTCAACAAATTATACCCCATGTTCTGTTTTTCCTAAAATTATTTGAAGTCTGATTTTACAATGATGATAACATGGAAACAGACTACATGAGTATGCTATAAAAAATTAAGAAAAGCTGATCTGAACACATTGAGAAGTTGAATTATAGTGACAATTATTAAATTATTACGTTTCTCCTCTCTTGAAATAATTGAATGTACATTAAAAGGTAAGGTGTTTTAATCACTACTTAGAAAGTGTGATTTAACTCTAAGATTTTTAGATATGGTTCAAATTTGGGATTTACAAATTATTGATCCTCTTTGCTGGAGAGTACTCAAAAGTCATTTATACCCTGATTCAGTAGGTAAGGATCTTGGATGTTGTCACTTCCATCCTCACAACAAAAAAGCTGAACAAACTGAAAATCAACAACTCTTTTTAGACCTATCAGAGAACTGAGGTCACAGGAAAAACAGCTTCCTGCAAAATGGAGAGACAGACAGACAGACAGACAGAGAATCACAAACCACTGAAGCAGAAGCCAGAAGCAGAAACTGGACAAGAGCTGGTGCCAGGGGGGTACAATGGAAAGAACAGCATGTCTCATGTCTTAGTTAAGAAGTCTCTAGGGAAACCCAAAGATGACAGGAGAGACACAAACAAGAAAATTTTAGTATAGCGAACAGTAAGCACAGTTTAAGTAGTAAGTAGATAAACAAAAAACCTCATATTAAAGGTCTAGTTACTTCAGTTCCTTTAGTCCAACCATCATGTCTGGCTTTCAGCAAAAAACTACAAGGCATATTAAAAGACAAACAAACACCACAACTTAAAGAGACACATCAATCCTCACTACCAAACCCAGATAGGGCAGAGATTTTGAAATTGTCAGACCAAGAATTTTAGAAAAATTATGATTAACATGCCAAGGGCTCTAATGGAAAATTGAAAAACACACAAGAAGAGTTGGGAAAAGTAAGCAAAAAGATAGAAACTGGGCTTCCCTGGTGGCGCAGTTGTTGAGAGTCCGCCTGCCGATGCAGGGGACACGGGTTCGTACCCCAGTCCGGGAGGATCCCACGTGCTGCGGAACGGCTAGGTCCGTGAGCCATGGCCACTGAGCCTGCACGTCCGGAGCCTGTGCTCTGCAACGGGAGAGGTCACAATAGTGAGAAGCCCACTGCAAAAGAAAAAAAGAAAAAAAATGATAGAAACGGTAAGAAAGAATTAAAAAGAAATTCTAGAAATAAGAAGTACTATAATAGAAAATGAAGAATGCCTTTGATGGACTCAGTAATTGACTGGACATGGCCAAGGAAAGAATCAGTGTGCTTGAAAATATGCAGGTAGAAACTTCCAAAACTGAAATGCAAATAGAAAGTAATTTAAAAGATGGAACAGAATACCCAAGAACTGTGAGGTAATTGCAGAAGATACAACATATGCATAATGCAAATAAAATAAGGAGAAGAAAGAAAGAAATGGAAGAAATACTTGAAATAATGATGGAGAATTATCCAAAATTAATGACAGATGCCAAACCACACATCCAGGAAACTCAGAGAACACAAATCAGGATAAATAAATTTAAAAATTTACACCCAGCCATATTGTATATAAACTGCAGAAAACCAAATAAAAAGAGAAAATACTGAAAGAATCCAGAGGGAAAAAAAATACCTCATATATAAAAGATCAAATGTAAGAATTAAGTCAGAATTTTCTTTAATATACTTGCAAGCAAGAGTGAAATAAAATATTTAAAATACTGATAAAGTGTTAAAAGATAAAACCACTAATCTAGAATTATGTATCTAGTGAAATTATCCCTCATGAAAAACAAAAATTGAGGGAATTTGTTGTTAATAGGCCTGCCTTGTAAGAAATATTAAAAGAGTTCTTCAGGGAGAATGAATACAAAGTAGGTCAGGAAATCAGATCTACCTAAAGGAAGAACATAGGAGAAACTAAACAAAGTCTTTTATTTTTCTTCTTCTTATATCTATCTAACCAAAAACAGTGTGTTTGAAATAATGATAACAATATCTTTATTAAAAAATCACAAATGGGTATTAGGTTTTGTCTAATTTTTTGCATCTATTAAGATAATCATATAGTTTTTCTCTTTTATGTTATTAATAGGGAAAATTACATTGATTGATTTTCATATGTTCAATCTACTTTGCATTTCTAAGAAAATACCACCTAGTTGTGGTATTTCCATTTTAAATGTTGCTGGATCCAGCAACATTACTGGTGTTATTTTAAAGAATTTTGTGAGTCAGAAGGTATTTCCACCTGTAGTTTCTTTTCTTATGATGTGTTTATTTGGCTTTGATATGAGACTAATTGTGGTCTCATAAATAAGTTGAATTCTTTTACATTTTTGGAAAGTTTTTGAAAGATTAATATTAGTTCATTTGGCAAAATTCACCAGTGAAGCCAACTGGTGGCTTATAGCATCATCCATATCATCTGATTACCCAGAGATTTCCTTACATGCTGGAAACCAGCTATTGTTGAGGGGTTCTGGGGTCCACCTTCCATTCTCAGGTATGTAGTTTACACTTCTGCCTTCGCTTTCACTTCCTCCTTGCACAGAGCCTCAAGGGCAGCCAGAAGTGATAGCTTAAGACTTAGGCTTTTTCTCAGAATGTGCACAGCCCGTTGAGTGAGCAGGGCCTTCTAGATTCCCAGGAATATCTAAGAGCTTTCCAAAGCTCCCTATGGACATCTCATTCTCCACTGTTTCCTTTTCAGATTTTTTTCCAGCTCATTATTTTCCCCAGTTGTTATCACCCACACAGGCAGCTGCAATATTAGTTAGTTCCTGCTGATTTTTTCCAACAAACACCCAAGAGGAAAGGCTGTTCCCATAGGCTGAGCTGTAAGTCAGGTCAAATAAAGACAAACTTTGTGTGTCTGATTTCCAGGGGAATAATAGAGAGGTCTAGTAATGACAGTTATATAAAATCTGCATTTTCCAGGAGTTCCAGCCACTTTCTGCACCTTCCAGGGGCTGCTAAGCTGCTGGTTTTCACTGTGACAGTGGGAAACAGGTTTTTAAGGGTTTCATTGAGCTTAAGAGAGGGGAGTTCATTTTGCTTGGATTTCTTTAAGCTTCTTGGATGTTTATATTCATATCTTTCATCAAATTTGGGAAATTTTCAGCCATCATTTCTTCTAATAATTCTCTCTGCCCCTTTTCCACTCTCTTTTATTTCTGGGACTCCCACAATGTGTGTGTGGGTATGTTTGATGCTGTCCCACAGGTTCCTTAGGCACCAGTCACTTTTCTATAATCTTTATCTCTTTCTGCTCCTCAAACTCAATTTCCACTGTCCAATCTTCAAGTTCACTAATTCTTTCTCATTTCTGCTCAGATCTGCTTTGAATCCCTCTGGGAACTTTTCATTTTTGTTATTGTATTTCTCAGTTCCAGAATTTCTTTTTTAGGTTGTCTGTCTCTTTATTGATATTTCCACTGTATTCATACATTGTTTTCTTGACTTTCTTCATATTTTCTTTAGTTCTTTGAACATATATGACAGTTATTTTACAGTCTTTGTCTGGTATGTCTGTCATCAGTCATTTTCAGAGGTTATTTTCTGTTGATTCTTTTTGTCTCCTTTGAATGGACCATACTTTCTTGTTTCTTTGTCTGACTTCTGATTTTTTGTTCAAAACTAGACATTTGAATATAAAAACATGGAACTGGAAATCAGATTCTCCCTCTTTCCCAGGGATTGCTGTCTTTTTTATTGGTTTTGTTTACCGTTTTTGTTTTTTAAATTTGTTTGGGCTGTCTATATGCCAAGGATCAACCTGAGGTATAAAATTATGGTCTTCTCAGGTTTTTTCTAAGCTTGTGCCTTTCCCTGTTCAGGCATGATTACTTTCTAATTTTCCTCATATATGCAATGGCTTTGGAATGTCCTAGTTTTTAATGTCTGGCTCCCAAAAGAGAAAAACTGTGGGAGAAAATAAAGGTCACTGGCCCTTTAACTCTCCTGGGAGTCATTTTAGACAGAGTGGGAGAGGGTCTCAACAATAGAGGGGAGATGCAACAACAAGGGCTGCCTACCTTTGTCTGCACTTCCTTGAGCAGAGGCAACAATCAGTGATCAGAGCACACAGCCATGATATTCAGAGGGCAGGGTCCTATTTGCCCAACCTGGGTGGGGGATGAGAATGAGTAGGGTGGAGGATGTGTAGCTGCTATTGTGCTAAGAGCTAAAATTGACCAAATTAACTACAATTTGATGTTCAAGTCTTCCTCTGGAGTTTGCAAGCCTTTAATAGACTCCAGAGTTTCAAAGTAGATACATCACACAGATTCTGCCAGTGTAATTGCTGTCTAGATGGGGAGGCTGATTCCTACTGCTTCCTACTCTGCCATCATCCCTAAATCCTTTGTGATGGGTGCTCATACTGTTGAAAAGCCAAAAGACAGGGCTAGTTATCTCAAAATAAAAAGAGAGATTTTAGTAAAGATCTCTTCTGTTTCTTATCAATGTTCTTATAGAAGTTTACCTATATGTGCATTAAATAATCATAATTTAGAAAATACTCTGAAGCTGTTTTTAGCCTTTCAAAAATGCTTATATCTTTAAAGTATTCTTTCCCACCTTTTTGGCAAATTTTGTGATATAAGTTAGTAATTATTGTTAGAGTTTCAGAATTATTTATTAATAAAATATGGCATTTCCCTGGCAAGAAAAATTCCATTAGTGCTTTGCTATAAAAGCTCCATAAGTGGAGTTCTAAGTACTTTACCAGCTTCCTATCTTTTTTTTTTGAATGACAGCTTGAATCATTAAAAACTGTTAGCACTAAAATGATTTACTTTCTTCTAAATAGAGATTACTTAATTTAATTAAATATGCTTTATGCTTTGCAATTACCACAAAGTGGTTCCTGCAAGCTTCTAACTCGTTATTTCATGCACCCACAGTGTCAGTGGAATACTAAGAGAGTACAGATTTTAGACCTCTTAGCTCCACTTTGTAAGCATCTTTAAAAATTCAAGAACTCTCCGGAAATTTTGTGTTGGCCTGTGAAACTTACGTAGTTCCTGATCATTTTTTACTAAAGTTACTATAATTTCTTTTGTACTTCTGTAATTCTGATCTGCTTTTTGTGCATGTATTTACACCATGAAGCCTAAGGATTCCTCTCACAAACTTTAAGAATTGCATTTTTAATTCGTCATGGCTGTATTTAACTTATCCTGATTTCTTTTTGTCGCTGTACACCAGAAAATTTTCCTGTTTCAAAGCTTCACTTTCCAAGTTTGAAATTTTAAAATTTATCAGTTTCACAATTTAAAATAAAACTTGCAGTTTTCAAACTATGAGTATACCTCATCTCATTGAATTTCTTATATTACATAAACACATTGGCATTCTTGACTTTTTCCTTGAGGATAAACATAAGTTCATCTCATTATCTTCTTGCTGACTTTTAGATTACTGCAATTTGAAACCAATGCAAGCTTAAGCACAGCTGATAGAAGCCAAAGGGTTGCTAGTACTAGCCAGTATGTGTAGATTTCAAGGACTCTGAGATCACCCGGCCTGAGTTTGAAAACCAGTTTCACTACCTTGGTTGAATAGTTACATGAAGTCACATTTATTCTGAGTCTCAATTTCTTCTTCTGTAAAATGGCAATTATAATGGTACCTGTGTGAGAGGGTTATTGTGAGGAATAAGTGAGTAAATATATGTAAATTATTAAGCACAGAATCTGCCATGTAGTAAGCACTCAATAAATGAGAACTTTTTTCAGCTACATTTTATCTAGCACCACATTTATCCTGGACTTCTATCGTTTATGTACATTATATCCTACCTTCAAAATATCTCTGCAGTGTTTACTCCATACCCATTTTACACGTGAAGAACCAGGCAGTTAAATGCCTTGCTCAAGGCTATAGAAGAGATGCTTAGTAGAGCCAGACGTCAACACAGGTCTAAGTCAGACAACTTCTCCTCCTTCCCCACTCTGATGTCTTCCACCCAGAATAGAGAAATCAGGAAAAGAAATCAAAACACAAAAGCTAAAATCTTGCTTTGTGCACTCCAAATATGTAGAAAACCTGGAGTGTGACATCTTTTCTAGATGGAAAGGGAAAGCTGATTGAAAACCAAAGTGAATTAGGAAACATTTCATACTCACCTGAGAGGAGAATTGGGAGAGATTTGCTGACTGCCCTCAGCTCAAGCCCTTCTCTGCTACTTCTTAAATCTGCCTGAAGTTCGGATACAGAGCCACCCAGCGAGTCCTAGACTGGATCATACAATGTGCGAGGACAAGATCTAAATAGGCTCAGTGAGAATGCAGCCCTGGAGTCAAGACCTTCACAATCTGCACAGCTACACACACACACTGGGGAACTGTCCACCCACTGATAGTCAAGAAACTCAGCCTCTGCCTTCAGTTCATAGCTTAGAAGATGATGCACATTCTGCTTACCTTAGAGACAAGGTCAGATGGCTGATGCTTCCAATTTCTAAAATTCTCAATAGATCACTTAGAGCTATAGCTGTATAGAGGAAATCTACTGGAATTTCATCTTTGTTACGTTTCCCCTCACCCTCACTCTCAGCTGTTACATGAGTTTCTATTTCCCTGGGCAAACAGGAAGAATCAAAAGAGACTTTCTATAAACTTTATCCACCATATCTACCCACTCATGTGTGTGCTTCCTAGACTGTGTCCATAAATGAACACTCCATGCTCCTTAATCTAAAGCCAGTCCCTCAAGTTGTACTTAGGTATCACTTGTTCAAAGCTTGGCACATGAGGTCAATGAACTGATTTCATCAGATGCTGCTTCCTTAACTGAGAGGAAGATAGATAACCATAGAGAGACAGAGAGACAGAGAGAGACAGAGAGAGAGAACCAGTGAGGAAAGAGATGGCCTGGACTCCTACTAACTCCTCAGTCCTCGTTCCAGGGGATTGTTAAGTGTTACATTAACCTCTTGTGGCAATTGTTCCTTGGTAAAAACAAAAGGCAATGTTACTAGCCTTCAACCTCTCTATTATCAAATCATGAATTAACTTCATGTTTAATTTCCTCAGAAATATCTCAGTTTTAAGGGGAAAAAAAGCTGGATATGTGTAGCTTTATCATCTTGGGGAGCTCTAAAAAACAACTTTGTTAAAGTTCCTCTTCTGTTTTATAATTCTCTTATTACAAATTTAATTTTCCAAACAACATTTCTCAACACATTTTTCTCTAAGCATATCTTTATTTGTCTATCCATCTTCTCAACTGCTTCATAATACACTTGAGAGCAATGTAGCATGGCATGTGCACTCATAAATGGCTTATAAATGAATAAACCCAGATAGATGATAGATAGATAGATAGGACTAGGTATACATATAGATGTAGATATAGTTATATATCTTCTATCTCTGATAGGAATATGATGGCAGTTGACTTCTGAATTTTTCCTTGTCTTTTCTTGGAAACTTTTAGAGAAATAAATTGAGCAACAACAGAAATCTCAAATCTTCAGGAAAATTTTGAGAAAACACACAAGCTCCAAATTTTATTTAAGTGTCACCTACATGAGACCAGCAGAAACTGTGGGAGAAATTTTCAGTATATATTGGTGTGGTGGGGAAGTTCGGGGGACTGTAGCTGTGTCAGATACCAGAAGCCAGGAGTAAATGTTCACCCCTAGGAGGGAACCCCATTTAAACAGAAAGTGGTTTCTGAGAGAAATAGAAAAAGATGCCAGAGGAAGTACTCAACAGAAAGCCAAAGGAGGCAGATTTCAGGAAACAACACCTTCTAAGAAGCATTCAAGGACAGAACTCCAGAATTTCTCTCCTTTATATTCTAGACCATCACATCTTCACTGTCTACTGAGCACAGGGCAGCTAAGAAAGACAGAATAAAAATATCCAAAATAACTTCCAGGTAAAACAAGAACAACAATCTAAATTTTTAAACTTCCAGGAAAAAATGAGGGTGATAAAATGGCACCAAAAGAGATGGAGATACAAATAAGAAATTATTTTTTCAAAGAAAAATCCACCCTAAAATTGGTATATCAATATATAAGAAAGAAGGAAAATACAATACTGAAATACCTAACTCAAAACATTAGAAAAATAAAAGTTAAATATAGAAAAAGATGAATAGCACAATAGAAAAACACACAAGGTTTGGGAATGAAAAGTTCATAGGAAAGAAGTTCTTATTATCAATGCCACTCATAATAAGAGATAAGTAAATTTAAAATTACACAGAGATGCCACTTCTCTCTTGTCATATTAGCAAAAATTCCAAAACCTTGACAATATAGTTTTTTTTAATCAAGTTAAAATATACATTCATACAGTCCTAATGGGATCACTAATTGCTTACCCCTAAGGAGGTCAATTGACAATATATAAGGCAATTAAGGCAAACAAAATTGTATTTTATGCTTTGTTCTAGGAATCCAACGTCTTAGAATTTGTCTTACAGATATTACACACACAGACACACACACACACACGTTATTGACACCTAAATACATATGTTGTTATTGTAGCATTATTTTTCATAGCAAAAGATTATAAACAAGATAGTATGATTCATAAGAGAAAAGTTGTTCGGTTTAAGTGAATTAAAATTTTAAAAATTTGCTCTTCAAAATACATTGTTAAAAGTTTGAAAAAATTGAAAATTTCCACAGACTAGCAAAAAAGTATTTTAAAAACAAACATCTGAGAAAAGCCTTGTATCTAAAATAAATAAAGAACAATTGGAACAGTTACAACCCAGTTAAAAGTTAGGCAAGAGGTATGAGCAGATATTTCACAAAATAAAATGAGCATATTGGAAATATGAAAATAACAAATAACCATTAAATGCAAACCAAAACCACCACTACAGATACTGCTATGGATGTCTAGGTAAAATGGGTAGAATTCAATGGCTAAAATTGAAAAGACAAACAGTACCAAGGGCTGGGGAGGATGGGGAGTAAGTGTTCTCTCGCAGGCATGCAAAGTGGTCCAGTCACTTTTTGAAACAGTTAAGAGTGGTCACCAAGATTCCCAGGGAATCACTGATGGATGAAAATATTCTATAGACTGCTTATGTTTTACCGTTTTGAAATTTTTTAATGAAGGTATGATTGACAGACAAAAACCTCTACATATTTAACGTATACATCTTGATGAATTTGGAGATGAATATATACCCTTGAAAAAGTCACCATGTAATATGATCTAAACTTGACCATCATCTCTAAGAGTTCCCCTCCTCCTTCTTTTTTTTGATAAGAACATTTAACATCAATATTAAATCACTGTGTTATACATCTGAAGCTAATATATTGGTGTATGTCACTTACACCTCCTTTAAAAAAATTTTAAAACACAACAACAAATAACATAACAAAGTAAAATTATTTTCCTTCAAAACTCTTTAAAAAAAACACATTTAACATAAGATATACCCTCTTACCAAATTTTTAAGTGTACCGTGTTGTCATCTTTGTACACCATGCTATATCGGTCTCTAGAACTTATTCATCTTGCGTCATGAAACTATGCAGCCTTTGACCAACATATCCCTGATATCCACCCCCTGCCATGCCTAGTAACCACCATTCTACATTCTGCTTCTGTGAATTTGATGGTTTCAGATTCCTGATGTAAGTGGGTTCATGTAGTATTTGCTCTTCTGTGGCTCCCTTATCTCACTTAGCATAATGTCTTCCAAGTTTGAACATGTTTGTAGTAAATGGCAGGATTTTATTTTTCAGGCTGAACAATATTCTATTGTGTGTATATACCACATTTTCTTTATCTGTTCATTTGTTGAGGGACATTTATGTTGTTTCCATGCCTTGGCTATTGTAAATAATGCTGCAATGATATATCTTCGAGATCCTGACTTCAATTTGGGTGGATATGTACCGAGAAGTGATGGATTGCTGGATCACCCGGTAGGTCCATGTTTAATTTTTTGAGAAGTCATTATACTATTCTCCATAATGACTGTGCCAATTTACATTTCCACCAAGAGTGCACAAAAATTCCCTTTTCTCCACATTCTCATCAACACTTGTTATCTTTTGTCTTTTTGATAAAAGCCATTCTAGGTATAGGGTGATATCTCTTTGTGGTTTTGATTTGCATTTCCCTGATGATTAGTGATGTTGAGGATTTTTTCATGTACCTTTAGTCACTTGTATGTCTTTTTAGGAGAAATATCTGTTCAAGTACTTTGTCCATTATTTAATGTGGTTATTTTGGATTTTTGATAGTGAATTATAGGAATTCCGCATATATTTTGGATATTCACACTTTATCAGATATATGATTTGCAAGGATTTTTCTCCATTTCTTAGTCTGCCTTTTCATTTTGTCGATTGTTTCCTTGGCTGTACAGAAGCTTTTTCTTTTGGTGTAATCCCAGTTGTCTGTGTTTGCTTTTGTTGTCCTTGGTTTTGGTACTATATCCAATAAATAATTGACAGGTTGTGGCAGACCTTTGCATCACAACCTTTTCCTCTTCTACCTGGACCTTTTCTGTATTGGAGTATTCCATGCTTTGCTCTTCCTGTAGACAAAGAAGAGAAAAAGACGTTGGCCTTGGAAGCCACATATCAAAGGTGGCAGAGCTTCCCTGTGTCTGAATTTCAAAATGCCTGTTTGGAAAAGAGCTTTTCCTGCCCTTTTCCTTCCCCCAACCCTGGGCTTGGTACTACTCAACAGCATTATGTGAGCAAAGATAAGCTTATGTTCTGCTGAGTTATATATTTGAGGACCAGTTAGTTTTCTGGGTTGGTAACTATCATGAACAGCATATTTTCTATCCATGATGCACTGTGTACATCTAGTCTTTTGATGTTAACTCTCACTTAGTACATCATAATATGCACCCACATTTACATACCCCTCCTCAGTTCAGAAAACCCAGATTGCCTGGTATCCCTCTACATCATAAACAATGCTGCTATACACATTCATGTGCCTACCTCCAAACCTATGAGAACTTCTTTGGAGGGGATAACATACACAAAATTGATTTTTCTGAGCCATATGCCTTTAACTTAACGAAGTACATCCTGTTCTCTACAGTCGCCTTCAGAAGCCAAAATAATATAAATCTCAGCAACAAACTGACAAACTTTTCAAACATAGGATGGATGTATTCATAGATAAACAGCAACTACCTGGTTCTTCTTGGAATAAGGATAGGCATAAATCAGAGTTTTTAAAAATTAGGTAAAGTTAAACAAAACAAAATATTATAGGCAGTGAGGGTGGCTAAAAATGAATTTCTGAAAAAAGTGAAAGGCCATGCTTTTACTGTTTATGTAAACGAGTCATGTCTTCATCTGCTTTTGTAGGCTCTCCTCATTGCTCTATACTTAAACATTGGGTTACCTCAGGACTCTGTCTTCAGGCTTCTTCTCTCTCTGTGCTCACCCTCAAGACGCTACCATTCACTATCATGGTTTTAAATACCATCTGTGTGCTGGAAAACCCAAAGGTACACTCCGGTCCAGAACTCTCCCCTGAATTTCCTATTTCCAGCTCTCTATTCAATACCTCCTCTTGGTTTATAATAGTAATCTCAATATTAATGTATCCAACACTAAACTTTTTGCTTGTTTCAGGCTTGGGTTCATTTCTAAATGAGAGAAAAATCAAAACAACATTGACTAAAACAAAATAAAAGTTCTTCTGCCTCATGAAAACATGAGGAGTCAGGGCGGCATGACTGCTCCCTATTAACTATCCACGTTGCTGCCCTTCAAAGCTCCAGCCTTGTCCAATGTCTCATGGGTCAAAACAGTTTAATCAACCCCAGCCATTCAATATCCATTCTAGCCTTTTGAAGAAAGGAGAGATGGAGAAATGTACAAATTCCCCTCCTGGTCTTTAGGGACACATGCCAGAAGTTTCTCGTGCTTTGAAGGTCTCAGAGAAAACCCTAATATGTTATTCCCTACTAAGGTTTGGAATAACTTGAGAAAAAAATTAAAGGAGCTACAAAGTGAAACTCAAATATATCTTTGATGACATGGACAAACCTGGTTGTATGTCTGTTGGTCAGGTGATCATGGACCTTGACCTTGGACCAGAGGCAGAGCCCCACAGAGGAGCAGTGGTCATTATCCCTGTGTGTGAGCAACTTATTCCAAACAGGAAGGATGGTGGGGTTAAGCCAAGCATGTGCAGTTATTCCGCCCAAACGTACTGATGGGTTACGCCTCCCCACCTCTCAAGGAGACAGAGAAAAGCCAGGAGAGTGCTCTGGATAAATCTCTTCTCTTAAAAGCCAGAAGGGTCTAAGCGTTCATCTTTAACACAGGATACTATCCTCATCTTAGGAGCGGGGTCACATTTCACTGCAAGAAATCCTAAGGAATGTGGTATGTTTTCAAGGGGGTCTTGTGTTCAGCTAAAATTTAGAGCTTCTGTTCCCAATGAAGAAGAAACCATAGTTTCTTGTGGCACCAAGTCCATTTCACTGCCACCTGCCTTCCTCTTGGCCACCGGAACATCCCTGTGTATATCTCTTATACACAATGTCTCCCCAAAAGACAGAAGCCCAAGGTGCCAACCAAATGACTTTGCATATTATTCAAGTTTCAGGATGTCTGAGAGATGCTCAGTCATCTTCATCAGATCTGGGTGTGGATCCCTGTGATACAGTGTCTGTGTAATAAAAAGTATGTAAACCGTCATGTATACCAATAGAAAAGGGGAGTAGGCAAAGGTAACCTCAGCAAAATCTGCACTCAGAAGGCAGGCAATGGAACCCTTGTCAGTCCTAGGCTACAGCAGCTTCAGGTCCTGCCGCCCAGGGATTATGCAAACTCTTACCTCACAGTGGATTCAGTTCTTTGAGTCTCAATTTGTCCCTACTCTGCTCTCTCAGAGCAGCAGCCCTTCTTCCTCGTCTTTCTTAGTTCCTGATTACATCCTTTGGAATGTTTTCCCTCATCCATTATTCTCCACGGCCACACCTGAGATGAGCTTTGGGGAGTCCACTCTTTGGGAGATCTGTGCAGACTATAGTTTACCTTTAAGGTTGCTTATCTTCTGTGGGAATGGCAGCTCCAGGAAGGCTGACACTGTGTCTTGTTCAGTACTGTAACCCCAGAATGGGGAAGAGTGGTTCCTGCTTGTACCATGTACTCAATGACTATTGGTAGAACAATGCCCGGCCTTGTTGAGTCCTCTATCCATAGAAGGGAGAAAAAGAGACCGTTCTCTTTTATCCCCATTGTTCTATTAATTTATGGGTTCGTCATACAACAGCCAACAGGTTCAAGGAATCTCTGTTGTATGCTTCTGAAATTCCAGGGATCTGTTTCTTTCACCAGACAATACATGCATTACTGCCAGTTCACCTATACTATCTCTTTGCTGTAAAGGTGTCAGTGTATGAAAAGATATGTGACCATGTTTTTAGTAGCAAACCAGCATACGCTACTTTAAAAACCCTTCCTTCCTTTTTTTGAAAAGCTTCTGCCATGTGTTAATTACTATTAAGGGCACTGAGAATATGAAGACAGAAGAATACACAGGTTTTTTTTCTTTAAGAGCAGTAGAATGCAGGAAACCTAGATATGGAAGTTAAAAAAAAAAAAAGAAACTTAGGATGATGTAATATCTTATAATAAAGGGATGTGCTGAGGAGCAAATTGGAGGGAAAGGATAACAAGGGAGGGTGAGGATAGGAGTAAATTTCCAAAGGAAAATAATTATAAAGTAGGCCCTGCTATTCTTCAGAAATCATGGTACTCTGACACCAGATCCCCAGTGCTCTTCGGACCCCTAGGCTCTCAGCTGCATGACCAGCCCATTCCGGCTTCCCAGACTGTAGGACACGTGCTCTGTTGCAACTGCTCTGCCCCTATTTCATCTATTCTATCAAAATGCAATGAATTTCCACTCATTTTCCTAAATTCGACTGCACACACATAGAGTTGTCGTTTCTCAAGAAATCTTATAAACTAATTTTATTCAGTATAAATCGTCATCATTAAGTTAGAAGTGACTTCTCCCAAGGGCATTACTATTTAACACGTGAGCAAAGGACTGCTGAAGTTGGAAAATAATTTGATGCTGAGAATGAATTGCTAAAGGGAGCAAGGAGGAATTACTGGGGTCAGAGGGAGTTTCTCGGCACTCCTAAGTGTGTTCCAAGAAGCAGCTTCTTTCTCTGCTGTCGGTGAAGTCTGTTTCCTCTCAGGGTTTAGAACGCCTGATGGATAGGGAATTCTCGCCTGATGATGCCTAGTGATGGTGTCCACTTCAGAGGAATCTGGTAGAGATCTCTGATGACCCCTTAGCCACCCAGCCCCAATATGTGTGCTTGGTTTATTTTAGGACAGAGGTTTCCATGTGGGGAATGATAATGATCTGAACAAAACCAATTTCTCCCCGCTCTCCAGTTGATAACACATGGCCTCCATTATAAACACTCATAAGCACCTTTTCTAAATTCACACATATTTCTGTACAAAAACTAATGGTCCATTGAGTCGGGAGTTCTGTATGTGACAGTAGCTGGTGCCAGATGTTCCAGAGGAAAGCTGAAAGCCCCCATGATGGAGTTAACCATCAAAAACTAAAGCACCGGGAGAAGTCTTAGCTGACCCAAGGTGGAAATCAATCACAGGTCTTGAGCCGAAAAGATCATTACTATTGGCAGAATTTCATCTTGGCAAGTGCTGTTGCACCCACCATTTTTCCATACAAATTAAACTAAATGCATTATGAACAGTTGGTAACTATTAACAGTGACTACACTTTTCGACAGTCTCTAACAATTTTCTTCAACTCTTAACCATGTTAACAGACGTGTTAATTACTGCACTAAACAAGGCATATAATGAGACGAGTTAATGTGCTTCTCTATATGGAGAAAGGGGAACACTGAAAATATAACGACAAAATTATACACATTTTTTTTTTTATAAATTTATTTATTTATTTATGTTGGCTGTGTTGCGTCTTCGTTTCTGCGCGAGGGCCTTCTCTAGTTGTGGCAAGCGGGGGCCACTCTTCATTGCGGTGCGCGGGCCTCTCACTGCTGCAGCCTCTCTTGTTGCGGAGCATGAGTTCCACACGCGCAGGCTCAGTAGCGGTGGCCCACGGGCCCAGCCGCTCCGCGGCATGTGGGATCCTCCCAGACCAGAGCCCGAACCCGCGTCCCCTGCATTAGCAGGCAGACTCAACCACTGCGCCACCAGGGAAGCCCTACACACATTTTAAAAAGATGTTTTCTTAGATATCACAATAATGAGAATTCTAGGAGGTTCAGGGAAAATTTTTAATAATCTATTTAAAATATAAAAGAAATATATTCAGAAATGTATTTATGTTCCTTACAGTGTTACTTTTAAAGTTAGATTGGAAAAGGTGATGAAGCAGGTAAATAAAATAGATTATATCCACAGGATTAACCTCTCTGTGGCTATTGAAATTAATTTTCTGAAATATATTTAGGAAAAAGTGGTCACAAAAATTTGTGCAGTATGATTCAATCTGTTGTCAGGCTACCATTCTATCTACATAAACATGGACACTCAGACTTATATGCATACGATCCTGGAAGAATATATATCACAATATTCACAAAGGCTCTTCAGAAATGGAAGGATTATATATATTACTTTTATCTTATTTTTTTTGCCTGAAAAAACATGTATTAATTACATTTTAGTATGGAAATAGGTGTTATTTTACAAAGCAAACAAACAAACAAGAAAATACCAGTACTACAGTTGTTTTAAAAAAGAAAAACTCCTTCCTAAATATAGCCAGACACCCTCTTAACAGTCCCCTTTAGAATATTTGAGACAGGTAGAATCTTCCAAAAGATTTTTAACTAACTCCGAGAGAGAGAATAAAGGGGAAACAGCAAAGAAAAGACAGGAAATATAAAACCAGTCAAGCTTTCAAAGTACAGGTTTCGTATCCCATAACTACTTTCCAAGCTCACAGATCATGTTTCAGTTGTCATCCTATCTCGTTCCAGCCCTAAAATTTTAGAACAACTCTTCGGGCAACATGCTATGATTCCCACACTCTCAGCTCTAGACAAAGATGCCATTTTATTTTCAAATACACACAAAATAAGTGATCTTCAGGTCATCCCAAACTCTCCACCTGCATCTAGTAAAAAAGACCCATTTCAGGTAATGGACAATTTTTTTCTACTTCCGCTTTTTGCTCTGAGGGATGTCAATTATCAAAAGCCCATTGAACATCCATTTGTAACTGATAAGTGAAGCTGTCACTCAAATATAAGTGTATTTTCCTATTCTCAGGCTCCCCATTACCTCCAGCACTACAGATTATGGAATGACCTACCCAAGTCCAAATTATTGCTATATCTCAAAGGGATTCTTTTCAGGATATTTGAGTCTGAGGCCAAATTTTGAATCTCAAGTTTCCCATGTCTTAGCTCTGTGTTTTTTGAGCAAATTGATTAATCTTTCTAATTCATAATTTGTTCTCCAGTCCCACTTTTATGGACATTTGCTAAAGATCAAAGGGGGTAGCAGCTGTCAATTGTTTGTACTGTGTCTGGCACAGAGTAAACACTGAGTGATAGGAATGTCACAAGGCTTACAGCAGTAGTTCACAGGGACTCTGTTCTGAAACTTTTCCAAAGACTTTTAGTTACTTGTACAGTTATTTATTAGCACATTTAGGACTGGAGTTGAGCCATGAAATGTGTCACTAGCTGCTCTTGAGCGTGGGGAGTGGAGATGACCGTGCCGTTTTTACTTCGAGCAAATAATCTAAGACGCAGAAATGCATGGCACCTGGGGAGACCCTCCCGTCACTCACGTTCACTCCCTGTTAGTGCAGCAAATGAATTAGATCTTTAGCTACACACACAGCCAGTGGTGGGAACACACGGGAAATCAGACGCAAGAAAACGCACAGACTAGAGACCTAATCCTCTATGAGAAACTAGAAAATACTGCTTAGTCTCACCTCACCACAGACACTGTGTGGTTAAGGAGAGGAAAAGCAGTTTGCTTGTTAATGTGGCTAGCCTAATATGGCTTATTATCTTTTCCTTCTTTCTTTTTTTGGAAAGCTTCCCAGATGATGATTTATTTGCCCTTCCAAATAGCACCTCGGAGGCTGAAGAAAGAGGAGGGGTATGAGGGAAAATGAAACTTGTTAACAGGGTGGAATTTTCTCCTTCTCCAAGTTAGTGGATTCCTTGGTGTCTATTCAGAGAGTAAAGAAAAGATCCTGCCTGTTATTCAGCTTCAGCAAACACACAAATCAAACACGTCTCTGTCTGCAGCCTGAGGGGCAGATCTGTGAGTTGGGCTGCGGTGAATTCCCGCCTCCGGGAGCTTCACATCAGCACTTGACTAAGAGGGGGACTCATTACAGGAACAGTGATTCCTTGGCAGAATTAAAGCATCATTTTTTTCTCTTCCCATCACTGTGTTCATTTCAACTCCTCTCCAGAAGTTTTCTCTCTAGCCTGGTGAGGGAAGGTGATGGATTTAGAGGAGCTAGGAGAGGAGAGAAAGAAATGAACCAACTGGTCCAGGAGACATAAGATACAACATGCAGGTCCCTTGTTTGCGTGGTTCTATTTCTAGACCGTGAAGAGGAGGAGGTATGAATCGAGAAATGATGCCAAGAGTAGAGATGCAGTGTTTCTTCCTGGTGGTGGAGGGGACAGGGAGACGCAACTAGTTGCAAAAACATCTTTAGCTTTTTCTTGAGTATGAAGAAGAAGGGGTTATTTCAGGTGGGAAAAGTGTTTGAATTCCCAAGTTAAATATGCAGAGTTGGAAGCACACAACTGAAGAAGGTAGGAGAGGGAAGAAATCCCACAACGCTGATTTATTTGTGAGCAGAGGGAAATTAGGAGACAAGAAACATAATTAATATGCACTCAAAACAGTATATGTATCTTCACTGGGTTAGGCACTTTTATAGGTTAAATTGTTTCCCCTAAAAGATATGCTAAACCCCTAATCCCTAGTACCAGGGAAGGTGACCTTATGGGAAGACAGGGTCTTTGAAGATGTAGCTGAGTTAGGATGAGATCATGCTGGGGGTGAATGGGCCCTGATACAATATGATGGATGGGTGTTCTTACAAGAAGAGAAGAGACACAGAAAGACACACAGGTAGAGAGTCACGTGACCACAGTGGCAGAGATTAGAGCGATACAGCACCAAGCAAACACCAGGGACCATGGCCACCACCAGTGGCTAGAAAGAGGCAACAGAGCATTCCACTCAGAGCCTTAGAGGGAGCCTGGCCCTGCCGGCAACTTGAGCTGGGCCTCCTGGCCTCCAGAACTGTGCTGGAATACATTTCTGTTGTTTTAAACCATCCAGATTGTGGCAGGTTGTTTCAGCAGCCCTTGGAAACTAATATACACCCTGAAGGAACTATGACCAAAATAGGATACCATTTTTACTGTTAAAGGATCTACAACATAACTAGGAAGGTACCTTGTGAGGGTTGAAAACAACCTGTTACCACTGCTGAGAGAAGAAAGAGATCAATGTTACCATACTGAGGCTGTCGGTGAAGTGTTTGTGCTAAAATTTCTGACTGAGGCCTCATGCTATACTTATATAATTATAATTTTAGAACCCTATTATTTTGAAGTTGAAATGGACTAAAGAGAATATGCAAGCTCTTGCAAAATGTGCTCGAATTAGAGTTAAGGTCCCCAAGAGTCACTTCCTCACTGCCCCGGCCCTGCTATTTCTGCCTCTTTAATGGGGCAGGTTCACTGTGATCTGTCCCAGAAACATGACATCAGGTCATTATAATGCTGTCATTTAGCATAAACGTTTAAGAGTTGACTGGCTTACAGAATACTAAGACTTAAGACCTGGATTGTGTAATAAGCAGGACCATGAGCCATCGGAGGAGAACATTGGCCACACCCTGCCGACTCCTGAACGGCCTGGGCATCTCTCTCGCCCACTGCTCTCCTGCCACTGCTGTCCTCGTCCTGAGACCGTGGTTGCCGCCCTCCCTCCTGGTTCTTAGTCTGTGACAAATCATCTGGGTGTCTGAGCCTGGCCTCATCTTAATCTCATGTAATTAGTTGTACAAGCAGTATGTAAATGTGTAATTAAATGTCAACTTCTTAATCTCAAAATATTTATATTAGCAACTTCATAAGAGTAAGAAATCTGTCATGAAATAAGAAAATGACTAATAGTTACTCCTTTCCAGGAGCAACAGTAAATAATCCAGCATCACACAATGTCCTGCTTTGTAAGAGCAAGTTGGAAATGAAAATAAAGTAAAAGTTACAAAATCTTTTTACTTTTGAGGTTCTTCCAATAAGATAATAAACTCCCAAAGGCAGAGAATATATTCCAATGTTTCTTTATCTCTCCGTGGACAGCTGAGCCTGTGCATTTGTGCCGTCGGTGCTGGTTGAGTGTCACTCCCCAGACCCCGACCAGGAACATCCTAAAACACACAAAGAGATTGACAGGACACCACGGGAGCCGGCTGTCACAGGGGTAGGTCAGCCACCAATGGCCCGGCAGCCTGACCATCTCTTGTGGAAACTCCATCCCAGTGTGTCAGTTTGTCTCCTTTCTATTGTCAGGATATGGTTACACAGCCAGGAGAAAGGAGCTTTAAATTGAGGTGTACTTCTGACTTGTCTATCTTCCTAGAATTCGAACTTCTTCAAGCATCCAACCGTATTTTCTACTGCTGAAAGTTCCAAGTGCCTTTGCTCACTGCCATTCACTAAAGGGGTGGACATTTTATATTTAATGCAAAGAACAAAATTCTATTATAAATAGCTCACAACAGGATTTATGGATACCTTTTTAAACAATACTCTCTGTCCCTAAGCAATATATGCCAGGAACCAATTAAATGCAATGTGCAGCCCTTCTTGGGCGACTGGAACGTATTCAGAAAAATCACCACTGCTTTTGTTATTATTCAAACCTTCCGAGTGCAGATCAGTTCCAGAGTGAATTCAGTGAAGTGCACTGCAGACAAGGCCCCCTCTGATCCTGATGTGTCATCTCACAGGGAACGTGTGACAGACAGCGGCAAAGAATATTGAGAGTGGCTTACAAGCTGAAAAAATATTGGTGTACTACAGGTATGTTGGTGAGTTGTATCTGAGTGCAAAATGTCATAAGAAAAGCATGACATTTAAGGAAGAGCTGAGACCAGTCATACCCAGTACCATTTGCAAAGAGCCTTTCCCTAGTTTCTTTTGTCTTATCAAGTGATCATACAAGGCTCTAGGTTCAGACTCCTGGACCTGATTGCTAGAGATGTGCCTGCCCAGTTGTCAGAGGGCATCACATAAGCATATATAAAATAGGAAATTAAAGGAAATATAGGAAAACAGTGTCTTTATAAAGCAAACTTGTTTTTCTTTAAATTTACACCTTTTTCTTTAATTTTTTACACAAAACTATTATGTAATTGTAGAACAACTGAAGATAGATAAGCAAATAAGATGGAAAAGTATTATCAAATTTATTAATCACAGTTAACATTTAGCTCATTTCCTTCCATTATATATTATTTATATATATATAAAATAAGTTATTAATATATATTATATATAATTATGCTGACATTATATATATTTACACTGTTATATAATATAAATACTATTTTATTATTTATATGTATACATAATTTAGTTTTATACAGTTTTTACACATTTGTATATGGATATGATTATCATGTTCTTTTTCATGTATCAATCAGTTTCATATGTGTCTAAATTATCTTTGAAAATATGAGTTAGGATATTAATAATATTTCATAATTTGATCATTTTGCTGTGAAGTGAACATTTGATAATTTGACAGTTTGACTATCCATGGGTATTCTATTTTGTTTCTAAACTTTTAGTATTATGTATAATTTTGGATGAACATCCTTAATCAAAATCTTTGCCTACATCAAGTTTTACTTAGATTTCTTCCTAAGAGGTAATAAACATTTTAAGAAAGAAAAAGACAGAACATCCCCCAAATGTCTGATTTTTCAAAAAGTATATGAGAGGGCTCATTTTATTTCAACCTTTCTGAAATTGGGAATTACCATTAAAAAATTTTACTGCTCTCTCAAGCAAGAAAGTGATATTTTTGTTTTAATTTTACTTTAATTATTAAGCTAAACAATGTAAATCACTTTATTAATCATCTGTAATTCCTCTTCTCTAATAGTCCTGTTGTAATCATCTTTCCACTAAATTTTAGTATTTTTCTTATCACTTATATGGACTCTTTCTACGATACTTTATTATTGTAAATATTTAGTACTGTAAATGTAACCCTCCTCGTTTATATTTGTTGTAATTATTTTTCTTATTTGAACTTTTAAAATTACGTCTGTGATTATTTTAACATCTTCAAATTCAAATTCACATTTACTGTTTATTTTCTTCTCTTGTATTTCCTGTTGATTCAGGTTTGGAAAGTGACTTTGATTTCAAGATCAGATATATGATCTCCTACAGTTTTATATTTATCTCTGGTTTTCATTTTTTAATATAAATATTTAATGTATTAGAATTTCAGCATTTCTTCTGAGGTGAAGCCCTAAAGGTCATGTTTTCATTTTTATAATATCAAAATTAACAAAGAAAGTGAATCCACATTCTCATTTCTGTGTAATTGTACTCAAAATTTCTATGTAATTGTACTTAAAATCCTTAAGTGACTTCCCTTAAACACAACTCTACTCTTACTATTTTTTAAGTGGGATGATATTTTAAATAATGGCATCATTTTGAAATGTAAGAAAAATAGATGAAAAATTTTTGAGTAACAAAATTAAAGGTAAAGCGAGATTTAATACAGCTGGTAACCATCCCCTATCTGTATTGGCTGAGTGATGGGATCAGAGAGTAAATCTGGTTAAATTGATATGAAAATATTACCCTATCTGTTGAGGATGTGATTTTTTTAAAACCTACAAGATTAGAATAGTAAACTAGCATGAGTAATGCACAGCTGCAAAGATTAATGCTACTGCTGTCTCTTCAGCTAGGCTGTCTCAACTACTGATGGCATTTATGTAGGACTGGCCTGCTTTGATGAATTGTTTGCAGTAATGACAGATGGACCAAGTTAATCAAAATGGCCACATTTATGATAGAAATAATCCCCAAGGGCTGTTTAATTGTTTGCATTTCTGAATTTTCTGATATTGACTGTTTTTTCTCTTGCCACCTTAGACAATAAAACTCAATGTGAGGAAACTAGACACATATGCAGAAAACAGGCTAAGAACCACACGGGTCTCTGAAACCAGAACAAATGTCTCCATCGACAATGCCTGTAACAGAACCTGAAGGTAAATCACAAGACAATGAAAGCTTATTGTCTCCTATGTGGTGTCCCATGGCTGAAATGTGCCGTGTTTCTGATGGATTTATTCGTGGGGCTTTTGGGGATAAAGAGAATCATGTAAGTTAGGACTTTGCTGACATGAATATGATCTGGCACCGACACACTGGGATCTTTTTGTGTCTACACGTAACTCATTCCCAGGACCCTGGAGGGCATGTACGCTGTGAACTTTTCTGCTGGGCCCTCAGTGCTCTTGAGGATTTACATTAGTGAGACAAATGGCTAATTCACTACAGCCAAATGTTGCACATTTCCTGATTAAAGACAAGCCTCCCAGGACTGGGCTTCATTTATTTCTCCCATAGTGAAATATGTGTGGATTTATATATTTTCATTACTACATAAATACGAGCAGTTTATAAAATGCTGGAGGAATTATCAAAGTTAAATCTCCCATTGCAAGACTATGAAAGGAATTTTCCTGTTGTTCCTCTCCTCATAAAAGCATGAGCCGCCATGTAATGATTTAATGAAAAAAATGTATTTAATTTCATTACTTAAAAAGTGAAATGAACAGAATTCAGCACATCCACTAATGAATTCAGCTGGAGTGAAACCCTTGGTTTCTGAAAAGTAAAGTCTGCTGAAGAAACTTGTACCACTAATTGCCCCAAGTTACTGATTATTCATAGAGATGGCATTGTATCATAATGTCAAGGTCGTTGGTTTAGTACACATAATTATACTGTAAATTTTCCAGGTTATCAAACTATTCATTTGCCTGTTCACCCATCCCAGGAATACTTCAGTGGCTCCCTTGTGCTTGCCTCCATTTAGGGACGGGGAACTCAGTAACACACAAGACGAAGTATTAGTCCCCTGGAGCTGACTGTGAAAGGCAGCCACTAAAAATAGCTCCAGATGATACCTGCCTACTGGCACTCATGCTCTTATGTAATTTCCTCCTTCTTTAGTGTAGAATGGACCTCATGACTCTTTTCTAACAAATAGAAATTAGTGAAAGTGATGGGAGTCCCTTCAAGATTAGATTCCAAGGAGACTGTGGCTTCCATCTCTGGTAAACTTTATCACTCTTTCTCTCACTTGCTCTAGGAGGAAACACCTACTTTGTGGGCTGCCAGAGAAGAGTCCACATGGGAAGAAACTGAGGTTTCCAGCAAAGGGTAATTAAGGACAAGAGCCAGTGAGTGGACATGGCGGCAGGACTCCCTCCTGTTGAGCATGAGGTGGCTGGTCAATATCACAACCAGAAAACTGACACTGTTAAAGTCAAGACACAGAACATTTCCATCACCTCAGGGAGGCTTCATGTTGCCCTTTTGTTAGCTACGTCCACCGTTTTCCCACCCTTCCGTCTCCTCTTTTACCCTTGGCAGCCACAAATATTCTTTGTATAATTCTGTCATTTAAGGTATGTTATATAAACAGAATCAATGTATACTGACTTGGGGATTTGCTTTTTCACTCAGCAAGGAGATTCACCCATGTTGTTGTGTATATCAATAGTCTTATTTTTTTCTTTTTATTGCTGAGTAGTATTCCATGATATGGCTGTATCATAGTTCATTTAACGGTTCACCTATTGGAGGACATCTCAGTTGTTTCCAGTTTGGGGCTACTATGAATAAAGTTGCTATATCATTCATGTACAGGCTTTGTGTGAATGTGTTTTTAGGGTTAATGCCCAGAAGTGTTATTGTGAGGCAGTATTATAAACAGATGTTCACACAGTGACTGTATCGTTTACATTCCCACCACCAATATCTGAGTAATCCACTTCCTCACACCCATGCCAATATTTGGTGTTGTCATTATTTTTTATTGTAGTCATTCTTATAGGTGTGGAGCAACATCTAATTATGGTTTCAATTTGCACTCCATTAATGGCTAATGACATTGAACAATTTTTATGTGCTTATTTACCTTCTGTATATCCTCCTGGGTAAAATGTCTGGTTGTGTCTTTTGTCTAATTTCTAATTATATTGTTACACTGAAGCTCAAAATCTATTTTTGAACTAATATTTTATATGAGGTGTGAGATTTTGGTTGAGGTTCTGTTTTATTTATTTTTGTTTGTTTGTTGTTTTACCCATAGATATCCAACATAATTTATTGGAAGTCTATATTTCATCCATTGAAATATGTTTGTACCTTTATAAAAAGTCAGCAGGGCATATTTATGTGACTCTGTTTCCAAACTCTTTATTCTGTTCCATTGGTCTATGTATCTATTCCTTCATCAACACCACACAGCTTGACTATAGAGGCTCTATAATAAGTCTTGAAATTAGGTAGAGTAATTCCTCCTCTTTATTCTTCTTTTTAATAGTTTTAGTTTAGATTATTAAGACTTTTCTTCTTTCCTAATATATGCATTTAATATCATAAATTTCCCTCTCAGCATTGTTTTAACATTGTCCCACAGATATTCTAGTTTTTTCAACTTTCTATATAAATTTTAGAATAATCTTGTCTATAACTACACAATATTTTGCTAGTATTTTGAAAGAAATGTGTTAAACTTATATTTCAATTTCAGGAAAATTGTTACCTTCATTATGTGAGTTTTCCAACCAATGAGCACAATGTGTCCCTCCAGTTATTTAGATATTTGATTTATTTAATTAGTGTTGTATAGTATTTAGCCTACAAGTCCTATACATTCATTAGATTTACACTTAATTATTTCATTTTATAAATGATCATCAATGGTATTATATTTTAAATTTAAGTCTACATGCTCATTGCTAGTATATAAAAATACAACTGAATTTTGAATGCTTATATTGTATCCCACAACCGTGCTAAAGTCTGTTTTAGTTCTAGCAATATTTTTGTAGACTTATTGGGTTTATTCAACAAAGATAATCATGTAAACTGAAAATAGGAAGTTTTATTTCCTCCTTTAAGATCTGCTATGCCTTTTACTTATTTTTCTTACTGTTTTGCACTGGCTAGAACTTCTGGCTAAAATGGTAGTATTTTGAATGATAGTAGTACTAGCAGGCATCTGTGTCTTCTTCCAGATCTTAAGAGAAAAGAATTCAAGGTTTTATAATTAAGTATAATATCAACTATATCGGTTTTGCAAATATCTTTATTAAGTTGAAGAATTTTCCTCTTTTCTTATTTTTCTAAGGACTTTTATCATGAGCGGGTATTTGTGGATTTATCTCTTTTTTTTTTTTGCAGTACAATCAGTTTTTGCTTTACATATTTTGCAGCTCTGTTGTCTGGTGCATACATGTTCAGGATTACTATATATTCTTGGTTGATTGACTCTTTCATCATTAGATAACATATATCCCCATATTTTGGGTTTAATGTGTTCTTTTTCCTTCCTGATGTTCTAAGTATTTTTAAAATCTTTTACTTATATTTAGGAATTTCTTTTAGCTCTCCTTTTACGTCAGCTCTTCTGACAAAAAAAAAAGTTCTCTTTATGTTCTTTCATCTGACAATGTCTTCATTTCCCCTTCATTCCTTAAGGACATTTCTACTAAGTGTAGAGCTCTGGATTAATAGTTCTTTTCTCTCAGCATTTGAAAACTATTATGCTGCTTTCTTTTGGTCTTTATTGTTTTTGGTGAGAAGTCCACTGTCATTTGATTTGTTTCCCATGTAGATAAAGTGCTGTTTCTCACTCACTGATTTCAAGATGTTTGTCTTTAGTTTCAGATATTTGACTATAATAAACATCAGTGTGGATTTCTTTGGGCTTGTCCTGTTTGGGTTTCACTTAGCTTCTTGAATCTGAATATGAATCTGAAGTTTTATGTTTTTCACTATATTTGAGAAGTTTTCTGCCATTATTTTTAAAGTATTTTTCAGCCCCTCCCACTTTCTCTTCTATTTCTGTAATTTTGATGACATGTATGTATGTTTTGTTATAGTCCTATGGGTCGTCGATGTGGTGTTCCTTTTTTAGCTATTTTCTCTCAGTTGCTCAGACTGGATAATTCCTAATGTTCTATCTTCAGGCTCATCAGTTCTTTCCTCTCTCCCCTGGTTACAGGTTGTATGCTCCTGTGTGCCCCTTCAAAATTCCCATGTTAAAACCTTAAGCTCCATGTGTTGTATTTGGAGATGGGGTCTTTAAGGAAGTAATTAAAGTTTCACGAGGTCATAAGGATGGGGTCCTGATCCAAAGGGATTGGGGTCCTTATAAGCAGTGACACCAAAGAGCACTCTTTCCCCCCTCTTCTCTCACCCTCTCTCTTCTCCCTATCCTTGTGCTTATGCACAGAGGACAGGCCATGTGAGAACTTGGTGAGAAGACAGCTTTCTGCAAGCTGAGGAGAAAGGCCTTACCAGATAGGAACTCAACCGAAATCTTGATCTTGGGCTTCTGACCTCCAGAACTGTGAGAAGTAAATTTCTGTTGTCTAAACCACCCAGTATATAGTATTTTGTGTTGACAGCCTGAGCAGACTAAGATACCCCTTTATTCTGCTGTTGAAACTACTGTTGAGTGTTTTATTTCAATTGGTGGCACTGGACATGGTTACTGATGAAGAACAAGCACTCACTGAAGTAGTGAGGAAAACAATTCACAAGCAATGCAGACTCATCATGTAAATATCAGCTATTATGCAGCAGGCTTTATTTAAGAAAAAAAAAAAAATCCTGGGGCCTAAGTCTTGAGTTTGAGATCTTTGGAAATTATCTAAAATTTTTCAGTTAAAGGATTAACACAAATATGATTGATTAGCCAATTATTTGAGGGGCTATCATTGTTTTTCAGTATTGTCTTTTAAATACCTATTATTTTAATAAGTTTCTGAACTGTCTGTATGTATTCAATAAATAAGTATATATCAAGGTCACCTTATTTCCCTGAAACCAAGGTGAGTATGGAAATTAGAGGAAAAAACACTAACATAGTTAATAGGCTTTTGGACTGTGTTACCTTCGTAATCTTATAATAATGATTTCTGAATTATGCCCAGAAACAGAAAGTCTTTTGTATTTAGCATGGCTACTGGCCCTGTGCCTAATTTTGTTTAATATCTGTCTTCTCTACTTTTAGTAGGACCTGTTTCTTACTCTTGTTTATGACTGTGAAGGAGATAAAGAGCATTAAATGCATGCAGTGTAAGTCTTCTCTTTGTCTCTATCTTTGTATAGAATTTATCCTGAAAAATAACAGAGTCTCAGAGGGCTTCCTGATCCCCATGGGTGGTCCGAGGCTTCATTGTGGCAGCTGGTAAGCCCAGCCCACTGCTGTGGAGCAGCAGGGGAACCACTAGAAAGAGCCAGTTACAAGGATTTATTTTCTGTTTATTTTTTACCCTAAATCAACTGAAAAAAAAACAACTGTATAATATTTAGTCTGATAAGTAGAAAAAGGAAAATGCAAGATTTAAATTATTGATTCATAAAATAAGACAACAGACAATTCAGTTCATTATTGAGCATGGATTTGTCATAGTCAACTAGCAGGCAGAAGTGCTATGCATACAGATACTAAAATAACAGGAAAGAACAGCTGACTGGGAAACCAGTTCCCCTGCCCCAATTATTTTCATAATAGTCTCTATCTACTACCTTCATAGATAATCCATAAACAGAGTGCACCACCAACTCCAGATTTTCATCGCATTTGTTTTTATTTTTGTGGTAGATAAAGTTTTCAACCATGTTGAGATGAAAGTTTAAAGTATTATATTGTCTCTGCATTTATAGGTTTGTCACAGTATTGGGTAATTAGGCATGTTGGCAGTCTAATATCCAAGTTAGATGCATTATGCTTTTGTAAAGAACTGAACCAAAGAGTGGTATAGATACAGTGAAATTCCTGAATCTCAAAAGCTTTTAAATATTTGAATATATATATATGCATATGTATGTGCAGTATAATATAAATATAGGAAAAGTAGCCAAAAGGAGCCAGTTCTCAAAATCCAGAGTCTTCGTGAGACACAAAATCAGACTTCAGATTTTGAGGGCCTCACCCATCCAAAGATTTAGCTAGTACTGTGGGGTCATTTACTGATTCATGTAACAAATACCTATTTACAGCTTACAGCAAGCCAGGGCCTGTTTTGGTGTTAAGGGTCAATGAATTTTAGGGCTAAATCTGCAGGAATAACTTGTCCCTAAGGAGCAACTACAATATGAGAAACCAGCGATCCTCTCGGCCCTGCTGACACACTGCCTTCCCTCTTCTAGACTTTCAAATCTTATTAAAGATAGGATTGCTTTTCCCTAGAGTTTTTGTCACAGAAGCCATCTAAGACACACTTTCTTCCTTAGAGAGGTCAGGAAGAGGGCTTGAAAACGGCCCTCAGTGGTTGTGTTTCAGGGAGAGAGAAATGTAAAGTGTCCAAGAAAAGCATGAATAGGGAGAAGACTAGCTGAGGAATCAACATATACATGTGAAAGCAGACAGCCATGGTGTACTGTGACCTCCTGCTACATGAGAAACCAGCCTGAAACCTATTGGCTCAAACAAGAATGAGCTTTCTGCTGGCCTTGCTGGGCTCACTGACAGGGCTGTGTCAGCTGGTAGCTCAGCTGTGATTGCGGTTCTATGACAGCCTCACAGGCCTGCTGTTGGAGCTGGCTGTTGCCTGGACCTCTCTTTCTCTCTCTCTCTTGCTATTATTCAGCAGTGAAGCCTGGGCTTCTCCACGTGGCAGCAGGAGCATTCTAAGAAATTGAAGACAGAAGCTGCGAGGGCTCTTGAGTCCTAGGCTCTGAAACTTCCAAAACTTAACTTCTGCCACATTCTGTTCATCAGAGTAAATCACAAGGCCCGGCCAGATCTAATGGACAGTGACGGACCCTACTTCTTAAAGGGAGTGGTGCAAAACATTGTGGCCTTATTTGATCTACAATATCAATTAAGGACTTCATGTCCTATTATATCATAATATATTTTATATGTATATATATATATATAAAACTTTCAAAATAATCCCCATTGCATAAGAGGTCCCTGGAAATGCATCATTTTTAAACAGATAAAGGAAGAAAAGAAAAGAAGGAGGGTGAAGAAAAGGCTTTTCGTTGTGCTGAAATAATTTAAAACTTATAGAAAATTTGCAAGAATGGTTTAAAGAGCTTCCATATGCCGTTTATTTAAATTCTCCAATTGCAAATTTTTTCTATATTTGCTTCCTCACTGGGATAGCAGAAAACTGATTAGTTGTTGCCTAGCCTGTCGGGGGAGAAAAGGGAATGGGAAGTGACTGCTAATGAGTAAGGGTTTACTCGTGGGGGGGACAAAAATGTACTAGAACTAACATATTGTCATGGTTGCACAACTCTGCTAATACACAAAAAAACAAAAAAAAAACCACTGAATTCTACACTCAGTGAGTGAATTTTATGATATGTGAATTATGCCGCAATAAAATTGTTAAATACGGTCTAAAAGCATTAAAAGAATGGATTTCATTTTTAATGGTATTGAATCAAAGGTTGTGGGCCTTTATTTGTGCTAGGACATTACCGAAAACTTCTCTAAAAATGAATAATCAGAGAATCTAAACAGTCGAAATAAATGGGGAATATCTGTGAATCCTATGATGTGATTTGGGAATTGACAGCGTGGTAGAGTCACGTATTCCACAGACCCAGAGTATTATTCAGGACTCAGTGGACTTAGAGAAATCAAATGACCCACCAGTGTCCACTGGCAGTGCTGGGTAGGAGGGTACATGGGCCTGACCCCAGCCTACCTCACTCAGAGTTAATTTAAGTGACCAGAGATCTGATAAGACAGCTTTGATTTGATGGCTCACACAATACAAATATGGCATAATTGCAGATTTATAAATATATATAAAAAACAGAAATACTGAATATTGTTCAAAGAAGAAGAAAACTGAAACTATTTCATTTCATGTAAGCAATTGTTCCAAATTTGGTTCATCAGAGCACTCTTTGTACCAGTAACTTTCAGAAGTATCTGGTTTTCCTTCATTTAAAATTTGCTCTCATTTTTTTGGTGTGTGTAGTTGGTATTAAATTTTACATTTTAACTCATGTTCATGTGTCATCATATCCAGAAAATTATTAGTAAGAAATTACCTTAACAATTAAATAATAACCGATGCCTTTTGGAAAGATTTAAATTATTTTTGGATAACTTCTCGATTGCCACTATAGCCAAAATTGTGTTTTGTGAAAAATACAGATGATATTACTGTCAAGGTAAGACGGTGAGATAAGTTAATTTCCATTTTTTACTACCATTTCTATGGTTATATAAACAACATATATTACTTCAGAACATGTTACCATGGTTATTTCAGGTAATTCCAGGTTATTAATGCTTTTAAAATGAAAATAAATTTTTTGTCAGTGGTTGAATACAATTGTTCAAGTTGAATAGAAAGAAATACCCTTTCTTGTTAACATAGGGTATTTCACTTAGTGCCCCTGACGGGAGGTGGGAGGGAGTCACGGCGGGGATGCCATTCTGTCCTCACTCCTCTGCCATCTTTACTAATATCAGAACTGGGTAGAATCTCACGCATCTACTGATAAGCTGTTGTACATGAGACAGAAGCAGCAGCAGATGGAAAATAAGCTCTAAAACTTAGCAGTCCCTCGGCTTCTGGATATAAAAAGAGTGACAGAAAAATGAATGACTGCAAAGCTCCGAAACAGGAAATGCTGACCAGATGCTTGTTCGTTCCATGTTGCTGCCTTTATTACTGTTTATTTGTTTATTTTTCTCACTTTCTCCACTGATGGACGCGCAGGCTGACATAAACTTGAAGAGCAGATGAGTGTTTGGGAATAGACAACTGAAATAATATTTTAAGTGTTGATTCTGGGCCGGGACAATGTCTTTAGTGCACTCTCCATGTCCAAAGCCTGCCAGGGATAGGAGGAGGTGTGGACACCCAAAGTGCTGGCTGAACTCTGATCCCTTCGAAACAGGATGGGCTTTCTCCTGTCCACACGTGAGCATTTAGCCAATGAGCCCAATTTACCAGGCGTCTGATCTTCCTATTACTTGGTGGTAGTCCCTAAATATCTGAAACCAAATTTCTGCCCCCCTCCCCCGAAAGCCTGGAGCAGAGAATGCAGTTGCAGGAGCAGGGCAGACAAAGGTCATGAACAGCTTAAATTTTCTCTGACTTTTTCTTCCCTTTTTTTTTTTTAAATTTTATTTTACATTGGACTACAGTTGATTTACAATGTTGTGTTAGTTTCTGGTGTACAGTGAAGTGATTCAGTTACACATATACATATATCTATTGTTTTTCAAACTCTTTTCCTGTTCAGGTTATTACAGAGTACTGAGCAGAGTTCCCTGTGCTATGCGGTAGGTCCTTGTTGATTATCTATTAATCTTCCTTCCACGGTTCCTTAGTCCTGCTTTCTTGCTCTCTCCATCCACGAGATTTAAATTTTGTAACATTGTCCTGTGTCATATGTATTTACATAAGCAGAAGTGAACACCTTATGAAGCAGGTTGTGGTAGGGAGTCATAAAAATAATAGAAATCAGGAAATATTATTGCAATGACAGCACAAAAGTGAAATAAATACCACATGTACCACTCAAATACACAAATGTACACCACTGCACAACACTACCTTAGTTATCTATCTGCATCTGTAAGTATTTACTATAGAGCAGGTGCATGTCATTTGAGGATTTGTAAATTAATGAAAAGAATATATATATATATGTATAACTGAATCACTTTTCTGTACAGCAGAAATTAACACATTGTAAATCAACTATACAATAAAATAATTTTTTTTAAAAAAAGGAGAAAAAATGATTATTGCTTAAAATTATCATATCCACAAATATTTACATACATAAATTTTACTCAATTTATATAAGTACCAGGGTTTTCCAGGAAAACTTCACAATCTAACACAATATCTTGTTGAAGGACCCTAAAACTACTTCTACCTTTGTTGTAATGCTGACATTGTTGGAGTGTATAATTGAGCAGATATAAATAATGTGGTCGCTACCCTGTAACAAGTGTATCTTACTGAATGTCCAGGCAAGCTTATGGGTGGATAGTGCCTTGTTTCCTTTATTTTTTTCTCCCTATGGAGACAGAGAGGAATCCTAATGAGAAAGAAAGGAACAATACTCAGAGAAAAAAGACCTGGTTCAATTCAACATGTGGACGAATTAGGGCAATTTAACAGAATTTTCTGCCTGTTTCCTCAAGTGCAAATAGTTCCTGTCCAAAGACCCTCCCAGGGTTGCTGTGAAGTTCAAAGCAAGAAAGTAGCTTGTCATAACCTGTAAGTGCTCTACTAACATAAACCGCCAAATTAATAATGAAAAAGGCAATTCAAAGTTCATCATTTTCCTTACCAAATAAACTTAAAACACTCACACAAAACCAATTTCCATTTCACAAAAGTATTTGGACAGAATACGTTTGAATTATTTATCAGGAAACCCTCTTCACAACTCTCTCTGTCTCCTTCTCTATCTCCCTCTTCTTTTTTTTATTTTTCGTCTTCTTTTTTTTTGGTTTACCTTGAATACTTTTATGTTTTAGACCTGTCATTTTTACAGGATGCTTACTGGACAAACTCTGTCTTTGAACACGCTATTGAGTCAGCCTGTTTCAAAGACTGTTGCACAGAGTATATCAAGGGAAACACAATTCCAGCTCAATTTTAATAACGTTGTGTTTTATTTTAATTATAACATACATTCAATGGCAGTTTCAAAATTAAATGAAAAATTGAACAAGACATTTTAGCAGCCATTGGATAATTGGAAAGGAATATTGGCTGAGTGGATTAGTTTATGAAAGCTAAGATGTCAAAAGAGTTTTGGTAAAAAAAAATCTATATTTATTTCTGGAAACAAAGGGCAGAAGAATCGTAGATCTGGAAAACTAGGAATATTAAAGAATTACCTAGCACAGCCTTCCAGTATAGAAGAATTTTTTTAAAAGAGGAGCCTTTTAAAAAGACTTCAGATTTTTAGAGACCATCACCAAGTAAAATGAACATTAGATGCCTGATTAATTTCCTACTTGAAACTGAAAAGGATATTCTTGCATTTAGTCAGAATATTGAGTAAAGCTCTCTTCAAATCAAGGTAAAAACATGATACTCAGTTACATATTTATTGCTTTATTGCTCAAGGCATTTAAGTTTATCTGTTATATGGCATTTTATATGAGAATCCTTTTGTCCTACATAATATCTGCAGCATTTTGACTATGATATTTATATTAGTAACATGATATTAGACGTTTAATGTAGTCACTTGACCAGGAGCTTTGGTTAAAGAAAAAATACGTTGGGGCTTCCCTGGTGGCGCAGTGGTTGAGAGTCTGCCTGCCGAGGCAGGGGACACGGGTTCGTGCCCCGGTCCGGGAAGATCCCACATGCCACAGAGCAGCTGGGCCCGTGAGCCATGGCCGCTGAGCCTGCGTGTCCGGAATCTGTGCTCCGCAACGGGAGAGGCCACAACAGTGAGAGGCCCACATACCGCAAAAAAAAAAAAAAAGAAGAAAAACTACGTTGGATTTGCATATTACCAATAGAGTAAACCTACTGAGACTTCCTTCTACGGATACCAAAATGTTTTGATTAAGGCAATCAATTCAAATTGAAATAAAGTAGCATATTCTTAGTGATCATTTTAAGATTAGAAATCAAGAGTTTAACCTTTTCCTCTTTTTATCTTTCTTTCCCTCTCTTTCTCTCTCTCTCTGTATTTTCATGATTCTTATTTTAACAAATATTATTTCATACATATAAAGTAAAATGAATTTTAAATATTTTCTAATCTTAAAACAATTAATTATTATTAAAGACACAAAATGAGGGCTTTTGATATGCCAAGGTCAAATATGTTTCTTCATCTCATCATAACGACAAACTAACAAAATAGATATGATTACTTTCCACACATAAAAGGTAAGAAAACATTCACAGAGAAGTTAACTTTTCCTGCTCACAACTATGGAAGTTGCAAAGCCCGGGCAGTTTACAGTTTGTTTGTGTTTTTACTAAATATCTTATGCTGTTACGACCTGTGTCATTAGTTCTCAGTAATTCTGATCTCTGGAACAGTGTTATTAAAATGTATTGAGTCCACTAAGAACTTCCATTTATGTAAGAAATATCAATTGACTTTATCATTTCAAAATTTAAAACTGAAAAACTTAAATATGTATTTAGTCTTTTAAAAATAACAATAGATCCATTGTATGTTAACAAAAATAATGTTTTCTGACACCTAATTTTTTCCTGAAACAAAATATTACTGAGAAGGGGGCATTGTTTTACATTTTTGAAAATGTCTTTAATTTCTCTCTTGAAAGAAGACAGCTGGGTTCTCATAGCTGCTTCTGCATTCAGTATATTGTAATATACTGCTTGAGTTAACAAGCATATTAAATAAAATCTTGCCTCACACAGATATGTTTTGGGAAAAGGGAGGAATATTTTAGTTTCCTCCCCAAATAACTGTGATATGGATATATAACCTAAAGTCAATAGTAGTTTCAATAAACTTTGTACACTGCACAGTAACAAGAAAATGAGAGAGAAAAGAAAAATATGTTAATATTATTATGAAAATAATTTGCCTGTCTTTCTATTGGACTGTTCATCTTATCCTTACTTATTTGTAACAATTCTTTATGTATGCTAGTAATGAGTCCCTTGTTGCTTGTACATATTGAAAATGTTTTCTCCCCTGTAATGGATGCCTTTTCAATATCTTAATTTCTTTTGATGATTTTTCAGTATGTCTCAGTTTATTTTTTCCCTTTTATGGTAAGTGCTTTTCATATTCCTTTAAGAAATCTGCCCCGGTTCCAAGGTCATGATGATGTTCTCTTATGTTTTCTGCTAAAATATTTTTTTATTTTAAATTTGAATTAAATAGTGTATTATTTGAGATAAGATTCCAAATACTTTTTTTTTTCATAAAAGAGTACAGTTAAAAAGCAACACCCATTACCCACTGTACACTATTAATCACATAGATTTATGATAGGTCTTGATTTTTGGAGTGTTATATTTTCCAGATTTATTCTTCAAGACCATCCTTGCTAATATATTGCTTTTCCATCTTTGTAACAATTTTAGTATCATCATGTCAATTTCTTTAAAAAATTTTGCTTCAATTTTGATTGAGACTAAAGGAACTTATAGATCAATTATGGTGATATATACCACTCCTGGTATCCAAAAAAAGCAAAAAACACTAATTCAAAAAGATACATGTACCCCAATATCTTTGGGGTATTCCAAAAGTGGAATATCTTTCTCCACTCTTTTATTCTGAATCTATAATTAAATGGATATTTATTTACTTATTCATTTAAGGCAGATTTCTTATAAAAAACATACAGTTGTGTCTTACTTTATAGAAAATCTGATTTCTTTCTTTTTATTTAGTGTGTTTAGATAATTTATATTTAATGTGAGTATTGGCATGCTTGGATTAAAATCTATCATGTTGCTAGGTAATATTTTGTACTGGTTCTTTTCTTCTTTCATACTTCCTTTTGGATTATATAATTTTTAAAAATGATTCCATTTTGTCATCACTGTGGCTTATTTCTTACACTGCTCTTAAAAAATTTTAGTGATTATATTAGGGTTTATAATACAGATCTGTAAGTAATCACAATCTGACTTCAAGTAACACTATACTGCTTCCTAGTGTATGAAAATAAGAATGTAATTCCAACTTCTCAAGCATTGTGCTATTGTGTCCATACATTTTATTTTGTATAAAACCAACAATATGTTAATACTATTTTTGTTCTATAGTCATTTATTATTTAGATTGATTAATAACAATAGAAAGCGAGTTTTATAATTACATTGACCCTTGAACATGAGGGTTAGGGGCTCCAACCCTTCACAGAGTCAAAAGTCCATGTACAACTTTACAGTTGGCCTTCCATCTTCAAGGTCTCACATTCACAGATTCAACCAATGACAGATTGTATAGTGCTGTAGTGCATATTTATTGAAGACAATTCCACCTACGAGTGAACCCATGCAGTTCAAATCCGTGTTGTTCAAGGGTCAACTGCACTTGTATTTTTCAGCTCATTCTTATTGTAATTCATGTGTTTGTCTGATACAGTCCTTTGACCTGAAGAACTTCCTTTAACAATTCTTCTAGTAAAAGTTCACTAGTATTAATTATCTCTGATTTTGATTTTTTGAATTTTTAATTCTCCCTTCATTTCTAAAACATGTTTTTCCTGGATATAGAATTCTGGATTGAAAGTTTTTTCTTTTAGCATTTAAAAAACGATACTCCATGTTCCCTGGCTTATATAGTTTCTAATTAGAAGTCTGCTGTAATTCCCATCTTTTAACTCTATATATAATGTGTCTTTTCACTGGCTGCCTTTAAGATTTTACACATGTGAATATTTTATTTTATTTTCCTGCTTGTGTTATGTGAGATTCTTGGGTGTGTGGTTTGATATCTTTCATTTTGATAAAAATTCTCAGCAATTATTTCTTCACATATTTCTTCTGCTTCATTCTCTCTGGGATTTATCCTTCTAGGATTTCTCCTTCTAGGATTTCTCTTCTGCATCATTCCACACATCTTCTATACTCTTCTCTACTTTTAATTTTTAGTTTATTTTTTCTTTGTCTTTTAAATTATGTAATTTCTATCACCTTATCTTCTAATTACTAATTATTTGCTACATTTATCAACTTTAATACTAAGCAAAGCAATGCATTTTTTAATGTACGTTACTGTGTTCTATCAGGTTATTTATTATAGTTTGCATCTCTGTTTTTGTTGCATATTAGCACCTGTTCATGTTTTCCTTCTTTTCCACTTGAGTAGGGGCTGGCAAACCACAGCCACTTTTCATAGATAAAGTTTTATCAGAACACAGCCATGTTCATTTACTTACATACTATTTCTGGCTGCTTTTGAGCTACAATGACAGAGTTGAATAATTTCCATAGATTGTATGGTCCTCAAAACATAAAATATTTACTGCCCCTTGGAGATAAATGTTGCCAATGCTTGCATTAGATAAAATTGCCATACATGTGAGTAAGACCACTTTGAACCAATTAGTCCCTAGCTGAGCCGCCTACTGAACTTCTGGCCTATACTTGCCATGCAGTATTATTACTTAAATAAATATTATATTGATTTTGTTATGTAGCAAAATCTGACTGATATATCTGTGAGTAATTTAAGATCATCAAAAGCAGGAAAGTCAAACATTTGTAGTGCAATATTAAGTAAAAAACACCAATCTTTTGTGTTTTGTGTGCAACATTAAGAGAACTATTATCCAAACTCAGTGAGTAAAATTACTTGTATCCTGATCAAATGAAACAACTATAAAATTATATTTTGAGACAATTGGATAGTTTTACATGGTAGATTCTGATAAAAGAGAATTTAAATTTGTTAGATATGATAATAATTTTGAGTTTTTAAAAAATCTTAGCTATTAAATCTTGCCTATTAAAAATCTTACCAGGGCTCCCCTGGTGGCGCAGTGGTTGAGAGTCCCCCTGCCGATGCAGGGGGACACAGGTTCATGCCCCGGTCCGGGAAGATCCCACATGCCGCGGAGCGGCTGGGCCCATGAGCCATGGCCGCTGAGCCTGCGTGTCCAGAGCCTGTGCTCCACAACGGGAGAGGCCACAACAGTGAGAGGCCCGTGTACCGCAAAAAAAAAAAAAAAAAATCTTACCTATTAGAGATGTATGCTATGGTACTCAAAAATGCAATTACATAGCTTTTAAATTTCTTTAAAATATTCTAGCAAAAAGAAATTTAGAGGGTAGTTTAAAAAACAGAAGAGCAAAGTGTTGATAATTGTTGAATTTAAGTATTGGATACATATAAATTAATTACTTATCCTCTTTATTTTTATATATGGTTAACAATTTCCAAAATTAAAAAAAATACATACATACACACACATGTATAATTCTTACATATACATACACATGAAACAATAGGAAAAAATGAAAACAATATATGGAAGAAAACTTGTACATCATAACATTTTAATTTAGGATCCATCTACATAATACTACATACTGCATAAGAGAAATCTAATAAATGAGTAAGTGCTTACTGAGGGAATGGTAAAAGCACATCTTTTTAGAAAATTATCTAAATACATAATTAGATTATCAATGAAGACTTAAATTATAAAGGTCTCAAAAATGATCATGCTCAAGAAAAACAAATGTTAGTGTTCTGCTCATGTGTGATTAAAAGGACATTGCTATACTGAATGACCAGTAAATACGACAACCTGTAATGAGGGCACATAAAATTAATCTTTTAAGCCTGTAATACATTTGGCAAATGTAGATGATTTATTATGATATGAGTAGTATCTTGTAAGACATGCTTCATTATTTCCCATGAATAAATTCTAAAAGGAGTAAAAAGTTTCAGTGGTTTACTTTCTAAATCATGCAATATTTTGTTCACCTATATTTTCTTCTTGAAGTTGAGTGTGGTTTATCTGTTCCATAAGGTTACGCATGGGTAAGTCACTGAAATTTTTCAACCCAGTAATGTCCAATGGAATTGTATAAGGATAGAAATATCTCTCTGCCTGCTTTCTTAGAAACTATGATTATGTTTATTTGTTTAATCCATAATCCTTGTTTGAACGTGGGTTATAGGGTAAGGAACAAACTTTAAATAACCAAGAAAGGCTAGATTGGTTTACGTCTTAAAGGCCCCGAATCAGCCTTCAATCTAATGGCAGTCACAGAGACCATGTCTGAAAGGCAAAAATGAGAGTATGGGTTTGCCTGGGCTGAGTGGACTGCAGGTTTTTCTGAGGATGAAAGTCTTGAGCAGCTTTTGTCGGGATTCAGAGAGATTCAGTTGAAGAAAGATGATTTTTAGGTCATTTTGTTGTAAGTCATGAATTACGATTTTGTTTTGTCCCTTCTTTGTAGAGCAGCAATAAACGGTTAAGTTGCTGTTTAATTCTTTTATTGTGTATGCAACTATTGTGTGTATGCTGATTTTCTTTTGAATATGCTGCTGTTTTGAGGCAGGTTACAAGACAGCCTAGCTTTATTCAGGTTACAGGAAGTTCCTCCTAGATTCTGGTTACATGTTATGGTTGGTCTATGTTTGTAGTGTTCTGAGTTCCCATTTGGTTTTGTATCTTCATCCACATTTTAATGAGAACTGAGGAGAGGCTATTTTAGGGACTGACGCTTTCCAAACACAATTTTAAAATATATTAACTTGTTCTTCTCTCACCTAACTTTTTCTTACTATTTAAACCATAATCACAAAAATCACAGCTCAAAGTCCTTTAGCAAACATTGTTTATTAATTTTCTAGTTACAGAACCAAAATATTAAAGCTATATTAAACAGAGATTTTGATCCCTGTTTTCTCAAAGCAACTAAAATAAATCTCACTGAGATCTGACTGATTGTATTTTGGGGATATCCCCTTTACAAATCACTGAGATTTGTAATACTTACTGAAATCCAACATATGACCTTTCTGCTATATATAACATGACAACAAAAGGATTCTCCAAAGAGAAGAATATTCTCATTAAATGCTGTTTCCTATTACAGTATTTGATTTTTCAGATTGGTGACTCTCACTACAAGTGGTTAATGCTTGAAAATAGTAAAAATGACCTTTTCGGGCCTCCATTAATCTCCATGCAAAGGACAAACAAGTGTTTTATCATAAACCAATCCCAGAATATAACCATTATTTTAAAAATACTAACAATTAGGCAATAATTTAGAGGTTTTGATTTTAACTACCCTGTGTGGAACAGATTAAGAGAATATTGCCTATGTATTCCAGGAGAAAACCAATTAAGCCAACCTTATAAAGAGCAATGATGTTCTCTGACATCTGCCAGCAAAACCAATCAGCTTAAACTATTGTAGACTGGTATCTTTCTATCCACTATTCTATATGGATACCTGAAAACAACAAATCATGTGTGCATTGCATACTCTTGGTGATATATTTGTGAAGTGACAGCTCTCAGAACCAGAGTTATTTCTAAATCACAATGTCAATTGCTAACACTAGATCTTGGGTCAAGCAAGAAAAAGAACATTTTTAATATTCTGCATGCTATACTTTCTGGATATCTATCCTCATTTTACATTCCCCAAATTATCTTTCACTCAATCTGAGCAAATGTTATAACTTTAGAAAATCTAAATTGAGCCTTGTTGATATTCCTTGGGTTCTTTATTTTTCAAACGTTAAGATATTTTTTTCTCAAAATTAAGAATGAAAGCATCAATGGTTTGTCAAATGCTTTTCATGTAATTCAACTACTGATAATATTTATACAATCTTGGGCTTATTTTTGCTTAAATATTCAAAATTATTTATGGAAGAAATTGCCACCTCTGAGTGATTTTTTTTGGTAAATTTGGAGGGAGGTATGAGAACTGTATTTATAACCCAAATCATGATTCACAAGGAAGAGTCATTATTCTATCTTTGGGAACCAAAAGTACATAAATCAGGGATATTTATAATTAATGTTTTAGTTCCCCAGGGCCAGATGGGAAAATGAGAAATGAAGTATAGAGCATTCAGCCTTAAAGAGTTTTATTCACTAGTACTTAAGGCTCCTAGTATCTTAAGCAAACGCATAGCTTTCCAACAACCCCAATAAGCCAAATAAGGGCAAATTAAAATTAGCAATCTTGTTTTTATACTTTCAACAAATATTTCTTGAGTGCCTTCTGTATTCTCAGCACAATTCCAAAATAACAGATAAATGTGTTATGTAATTAATAGGTTTATGTAGCAACTCTTTCACTTGCTGTATGATTTTGGTTCAGTCACTTAATCTAAGCCTCAGTTTACTGGACAAACAATAGAGTTTTCACAAGAAGCGTGCTTGTGTGTGTGTGTGTGTGTGTGTGTGTGTGTGTGAAGAGAGAGCCTGAAGCATAACAGGTGTATAAATCTATAGTCAATCATGGTAAAGATACATGTGCATCTTGGTCCTGATCCTATTATAAACTTTAATTTATATTAGCACTTTCTAATCACCTGATGTGTTATATCAAATTAGATTTAACAGAATTGTTCTTATATTTACCTATTTCACATTTTGACATGATGGAACTATTACTTTTAAAGATATTACTATTAATTCATTATTTATTATTATATTCATATTTAAATATATTTGTCTATTAATCTTTTTATACATCCCATCTCTTACATATGTATCACATGTCTAATTTCACCCATCCAAACTTTAATTAACATTTTATTTACTAAAAACGTTATTAGTATTTATATTTCAGACTTGTTAATTATGTCTGCCCATTCCATTAATATTCAAATATATAAAACATAACACACATGCTTCATTAGGACAATGCTTCTTCCTGTCACAGTAATTCTATGCAACCTAAAGAAAGCATCAAGTAAGTTCAAATGAATTAAATGATCATTGTTGTGGGATTTTTTTCAGTGAATTGCAGAGTATCCCAATAATTGCCAATCAAATAAAAGCTGAGAGCATTAAAAGTAGGTAAAATTTCAAATAGCTACTTGGATTAAGAAAACTTTGTAACTGACTGAGAAAAATAGCCAACATTAAATAGTGTTTAATAGTATCCAAGACTCCTCTGTGAAGATAATCTCATTCTTTTTCCAAACATTTGCACAAAATAAACTAAATTTATAAGAAAAAAAAGTTGATCAAACCATTATTTTGAATATTATTATTATTACTATTCATATGAGCTACAATTCATTGCCTAAATTCTTATAGGGAGGCACTTTGTATGCGATACCTAGTTCATTAGTGAAAACGGTATGTTGAGGACATGCTAGATTTTGATAGAGTTCTAAAATCGATGGAATATTAAATAACTTTCTAATTTTATAAATAATAAAAGCCCATTGCAGAGAGCTTGGAAACATTTTTTTCGCATAGGTGTTCATTATTAACATGTTTCCGTACCATATTCTCCTACAACACTTTCAGTGGCTGCCTAATGTTTCAAAAACTATCACGATTGAATGCCAACTTTGTTTTCATTTCAAATAATGCTGTGGTAAGCATCCTTAGTATAGGCATCTTTGCACACATTTATATTGTCCTGAGGAAATATATTTAAAAGAATAATTGCAGGGCCAGATTTCTCTGGTGCATCACCACACTGTATATGCTGTTTTTCACATCACTGTTTTCAAGCATCTTTCCATGCTCACATACTAATAATCTCATTGTTTTTAGACGACATCTTCTCAATTACCCCTGTGATGGAGATTCTTTCTACATTCACTGACTATGTTTCTTTTTCTAGGAACTACCTATGCAAGTTTTCTTATGGTTTTATTTATTAATTAACTTGCAAGCAACCTTTATAAATGAATACTACCAATACTTTATCATATATATTGTACATATATTCTCCAATAAATAATATTGTGTGACCACTTGTTACATTTTCAAAATAAAAAGTGAGCAGAATTTGAAGTTATGTTGCCTATATTTAGATGTTATTTAACTACAATCTTCCTAAAACATCATCTAAATTTTGAGAATTAAGAACAATTCTATGTTACATATTTTGGTTAATATTTATTATAGCTATGTTATTGCCTGACTTACAACATTTTAATATGCCGTGTATATATATTTTCAACACTGAAACCTGTTATAATATTGACATAACTCATACTTGTATAACATAACTTAGAGATAGTATTTTAAGCTGTAAACCATCTTTGTATATGACAATTGTATCAGTCCTGTTGCATGTTTCATTGTCACCATGTCCTTAGCAATATAACTAATGAACAAAGTTCTATTACATAATTCTCATGGGCAGGAAAATTGGGTCACAACAGTCTAATTATGATCACTTTTGGTCTCACCCTTCATAGCTTGAAGACTGTCTATAATGTTATGCTTTGTAGATACAGGTGCAGCAGCATCGGTAGTGAATAGAATGAAAAGAAAAGGACTGCAGACAACATTTCTTCATGAGGATGAAGGAAGTAAAGGAAAAAGACAAGGAGGAAAAGAGACAGATGGAGGGAAACTGGCCAGAGTAGAAGAAAATCTAAGGGACACAGGGGGCAAGACGGCTGTAAAGGGGATTGGTCAGCTGTGGCATATGCGAAAGACAGAGCAGTTGAAGTGCAGACTAAAGAGAATGCTTGGAATTGGTAATAAAGAAGTTCTTAAGCCACATGGGATGGTTCAGTGATGGGAAGAAGCTAAAGACGTGTCATGAGAGGTCGTGCTTCTTGGAGCAGCATCCCAAAGAAGAGTAGGTGATATAGGACCAGGGAGACATCGGGAGAGGATAGGCGATTCTAGACCACAGGCATAGAAAAAGGGTAGCCGTGGGTGGATGTGGCTTAAGTTATGTTTCTCGGGCCCTGAGAAGTTGAAGGTGTTCACATGGAGTGGCCCCGACTTTCTCAGTGAGTTAGTTTAGTGGTACCTAGCAGGTGTCTCCAGTCTGTCAGTCACTGGCTGGCATTATCTCACATGTCCTCAGTGTTTTGCTCAGGGTCTTTGTGTTTTTTCCATGTTCTTAAATGTCTATTTTCCTAAAACATTCAAGAACTTTAACATAAGGATAGCAACAGAGAAGTTCAAAAATATTCAATCAATGTCTTAGTCCATTTGGGCTGCTCTAACAAAGTACCATAGACTGAGTAGCTTATAAGCCACAGAAACTTATTTTTCAAAGTTCTGGGGGCTGGAAGTCTAAGGCCAGGGTACCTGCAGATCTGTTGTCTGGTGAGGGCCTGCTTTCTGGTTCATAGGTGGCAGTTTTCTCTCCATGGCTTCACAAGGCCGAAGTGGTGAGGAAGCTGTGCAGGGTCTCTTTTATAAGGACACTAATCCCATTCATGAGGGCTCCACCCTCATGACCTAAGCACCTCCTACAGGCCCCACCTCCAAGTATCATCACATTGGGGGTTATATTTTAACATACGAATTTGGGGGAACACAAACATTCCGTCCGTAACAGTCAAGGACATTGAAAGAGAAACAACTTAAATGAAGTTATAAATTGCACAGGTAAATAGTGGATGATACATGAAATCTTAACCAACTTCAATCTAAACCTATAAATGTGTTTTCTGTGCAGTGGTCAGTCTTCTTAGCCAATCTTGGTCAAATTATCAAAATATTGGCTATATTGAGTCTGGATGCAGAAACCAGGACCTGGGTCCTAAGAATCTCACCATAGAACATGCATGAGACGCATCCAGTACCACCAGGACCGTTTTGGCACACCTGTATCCTTGTGACTGGCCATCAAATGGAAGTTAATGTTTCAGTACAGTTATCAGTATTCAAAGGAAACACGGAGAAATTTCAAACTGCTACTTTCTTAAGCCATTAGCCCATCTTTTAAGAGTACATAAGGCCACTTTTCTTTCCAGTTCTTCAGTCACTGCTTTGACAGAAACGCGGTGTCATTTTCCTTTAATGTGAAGGCTGCATGAAAGCTGAAAATGAACTAGAGCCTGGACATGTTATTTTGTTAAGATCCATACACCAGAGAGCACTCAAGCCGTGTCTGATTGAACTGGTAACGCACCCTCTCGCTGCGGGAAGCAACAGCGTCTGCAGCAGCCTATGGCCCCGCATCACTATTACCCGTCCAATCACCTCTGAGGCTGATCCCATTTGATGGAGACAGCCCTATGCTTCTTAGAGCTAAAAAACTAAACTTTCCTTGTACAACATCCTCTCTTACTTAGACACTGAATTTAAACTGTCAGTGCTAGGAAATGTGGTAACAGAAAACCCAAGAACCTCACACCAGATGCCTCTGGACTTCTCTGAATGTTCTTGTCTTGTTTTTTTTCTCTCTCCCGTTCCTTGTTTATAACTGGAATTCTTCTTCTAAACTATTTTCTGTCAGACCTACTTAACTTTCACTTTGTTTTACTGAAATGTGGACTGGTGAATAGGGTCTTTTCAATCTGTTCTATGTGCCTATTCCTCTTTGCCAACATTAGAATTTGACAGAAATTTGGGAGCTGGCTTGACGCTGGCAGGACAGAGCAAGGCACCATATTTCTTTGTTATTTGTGCTTAATATATTGTTGGCAGCCTCGTCTGTTTTAGCTTCTTGGCAGTATTTGGTCTCTCTTCCCTTTGGCACTATTCCCTCATTTTTGAGCGCTCAGGGAAATTTATGTAGAGAGCTTTTAAATAGTCCATGTTTAGACCAACGGGTATAAAAATCACCAGCTGACCCTGTCCTGTCAAGCAGCCAGGAATTCAGTCTTTACTGTAATCAACAGGCACTGAAGTGACTGTGCAAATAGATGATGAATCTGAGAAACCCAGTATATATTAGCAATTTTCGTAACATATTAGTAAAATCCTTCAGAAGGCACTTCTGTGAGTGTGCAGAATCTCACCGTGAAAGAGTTGGCTCTGATGAAGCAAAATGCATTTAACAAAATGCAAAATGCATTGAAACGAAGATCTTAGCAACAGGTAACCATGACAGTGACCTCTATTGTTTGTTTAATTCAGTTTTAACTCACGAAAAAGAAACTAGACAAGGCTTCTCCCTTACAATCTAAGCATGATCGTAACTGGGTGACCAGCTGCTTTGCTGAGAATTCTTCCTGTTGAGAGCATATTTCAGTTCACACAGAGCACAAGCTATGACATCTTGCACTGGGAGTATTTAATTTAACCGATACTGTTATGCTTCATCAAAAGAGATTTCACCCTGAACACTGGTGTCTGCTCATTAGTTTGTCTGGCCCACATCTTATTTGATGAACAGAAATTTAGAGAAAAAAAATAAAAACTTGTGAAACAATCAATTAAATTGAGAAGAAAATCACTGGTACATTACAGGGCAAGCCCACCTTACTGGATCTAAATTGCAGTACCTTCTAAGCTGTACTTAGACCATTCTCCCAGTTATTACAAACATCGAAACCCTCAGGTACCCTCACTGTCAAAAGAATCTATATTAGCATTTAAGATATGAACTAGAAAGCTTCAAAAGAAATATAACACATTGTTAAGGATATTTATCTCTGAGTTGTGAATTTGTTTCCTTTTTTATTATTTTGTTTGTAATCCTTTTATAATTTGAAAAACAGTAGGTAATTTTAAGAAAGTAGAGAAATGTTCATGTCATTTTTTCTGAGTATAGGTGGAATGAACAATCATAAAAATTAGAATCAATTACATGTGTAAGCACTTTCCTAACACTTGAGCAATATTTGAACTAAATCCTAAAGTTTCATGACTGAAGGTACACTTTGCAAGTCTCTTGGTGTGCATGTCCCAAAACTGCTACACTGTATCAGCACACAGTCTCCACATTAGAGGCTGGAGAACTATGGCCTGTGTGCCCAGTTTAGCTGGCCACCTCTTTTTTTAGGACTCAAGAGTGAAACATGCCTTTTACATTTTCAAATGGTTATATTTTAAATGTTAAATAAGCACCTACACCATAGTCTCATTTTTTTTTCCCCAGAAAAACCTAAAACATTTATTTTCTGGTCCTTTAAGGAAAGCATTCACTGGTTCCTGATTAAGAAAAAAAAAAAAAGTGGTCAAGATTCAAATATGTAGAACAATGTAGGTTAAAACTGAAAAGGTGTGTTTCATGCAACCTCAACGCTTTAATGCCCTGTTAGTATTACAACTATAATGAAACTGTAACTTTATAAATATTTAGCCTCTCCAAACTATTTGACCATGGAAAACTTACTTTCCGGCATAACTTTCGATACCTTCCAGGTCTTGGCTGCACAGAAAACTATTTGCTGTAAAGTGTGATGCATATGTTATTCAACTAGAAGTTTTCTCTGTACCTAGTGGGACGCCATGGAGATTATTTCCTATGTTCAAGGCCTGCATACAGCTATTGGTAGAAAATTAGGTCGTGCAAACAGTTGTTTCTGCCTGCTAGTTGTTTAAAATCATTTCGAAAGATGTGGTATTGTTGTTTGGGTAAATGAAGAATGGCAACCTCTCAAAGAGCTATCTAATGGTGAGAGAGGTCGAGAACTAAATGCGGATTTATTATTTTTTGCTAGCACACAGTCTGTGGGATGGGGAAGAAGGCGGAGGAGAAGCTGTGCCCTTCCTTACAGGACGAGGAAACAGGCATCTTGTTTTTAAGAGTTAAGAATGGCTTGTCTTCATCCACAGAATGAGTAAATGGACTTTTTTTTTTAAGATTTTTTTTGATGTGGACCATTTTATTTTTTAAAGTCTTTATTGAATTTGTTACAATATCGCTCCTGTTTTCTGTTTCAGTTGTTTTTGGCCATGAGGCATGTGGGATCTTAGCTCCCTGACTAGGGATTGAACCGGCATCCCTTGCATTGGGAGGCGAGGTCATAAGCACTGGACCTCCAGGGAAGTCCCTAAAGGAACATTTTGATGTGTTGAACATATTGCTAACAATTGTAATACTCTCCTTGTATCTTTTACGTGTCAGGGCTTTACCAGGGATGGAAAATGCAGAAAAATTGAAGAGGAAGAGACGGGGGAGAGAGCGCTGCGAGCTGGTGATGAGCCCAGCGCGCCGCCCAGCGTGCTCCGGGGCTGTGAATGGCCAGGTGGGCGGGCCTGAGGCCACAGGTGGGCTCAGCCAATGAGGAGCGTGTGGGAGTCGGTGGGGGGCGCTGGCCACCCCACACCCACATCACGGCTGAGGAACAAGGCTCTCCGGCAATGGGTGTGGGAATAGTGCTTGGCCTGTTCTTTGGAACTCCTTTTCTCAACTATGTCCATCGCACGAATGGAATCAATATCCTGCACATGCCTGAGAACAGAAGGGAACCCGAAGACAGCCCAAGCCCAGGACCATTTAGAGGTTTCAAAGATCTGAACGCTGTGAGGCAGGTATTATTATTCCCACTTACCAGAAATAAAAGTGATATTTTTTTAATGTATTGCCTTGACCTAGAACATAAGCAAATCTTCTGACTCCAGATATTCAATGTTTAGCTTTCCTTAAGCTTTATGTCCCTCATAGGGCAGCTGAGTTCTGGCTGGTGGCATCCCGCAGATTCCTGGGCTGCCCTGTTCAGGAATCCAAAAAGGCTTGGTTTTCACCTTTAGGTAGTTCCCAAGCAGGGAAATAACTCCCATTTCCTAAGCATTAATAATATATATGAGGTTATAAAATTGGTTAGACATTCGGATAACGGAACATGTGATATGGCCAAATGAGACACACAAGAACTGGAAATCTTAAGTGGTGCAGACGTCCCTATAAATCAAAGGATGGAAACAGCCTTGAGATACCCTGAAGCACAGTCTCTCAGCAGCTCCCAGGTCAGGGCTTGCTGCATCAGGATGTTCCTGACCAAGACTGAAGACATGAGATCTCTAAATGATGTTAGATGAGATGTCACCTACACAAAGGTGCTCTTTGGGCATAAAACATCTCCATTTTCTGCCCTCATAAATACATACTGTCATTGATATTTTAGGTGGGCCATGCCTCATAAATTCCATCCATAATCCATAAAATTGGTTTACTATAGTAAACCAATATAGGTAGGCTTGATATAACCTGCTAAAAGCATTCTATAGATGAGGACTCTTCCTTTTCTGTCACTAGTAAGTACTATCAGGAATTCAGATTAGCATGTTTAAAAAGAGATCTCCTAGTCACTTTCTTTTGCCCTGTCACCCTGTTTGTTCCCTGATAGAAAGGATGGGTTTCAGACCAGCTTCTAACCCTTCCTTCCCCACTCTTTATTTTAAAATATCATTTCGTAAGCACTTTATTATGGAAGCTTTTGAAATTAAAAAAAACTGGGACAGGAATTGGCAAATGCAAGCAAGTCCCAATGTGAGACAGTAGCATGGAAATCAGCTTCAGGATCAGAAAAAGAAGTGGGTTTGACTCCTGACTGCCTGCATTCTGTGATCTGAAAGCTCCTCTCTGTATAATGGGGATTGTCTCAGGGCAGTACACTGGCTCTTAGATTTATTAAGGGCTAAGGAAGATGATGTACCCAGAGCGGTTAGCACAGTGCCAAGTTCTTAGCAAAACCAGAATAAAAGTTAACATTATTTGTTATGGTGTTGAAGGCCATGGGGCATGGCTGTTGGTGAACTTGAGAGATGGAACAACTCAGATGAGACGCAAAGAAAGTAGGCAGCTACTGATGACCTATATCGAGTAGCCTCATCACCTGGGTAGATGGATGTTTAGGCACACCTGACTTGTCCTGGCATACGAGAAGTGTCCTGCGTCCCTCCCAGCTGCATATTCCTACTAACCGCTGTGCCCTCTCCAGGTGGGTCTTCCCATGGGGCAGTGATCGTAGAAGCGCTTACTGCCGTGGGGGAGCCTATCAGTAAGTCCTAATTGTAGTGGCCTCGAATATCAAGCTAACACACGGTGTCAACTGCCTTGGAGATTTACACAGACCTAGAGCAAACTATCTCTGGGAGAGAAACCCTTCTTTCTGTGTTAATTCACTGAGATTGTTTATTTCAGAATAACATAGATTATATGGACTCATCGAACTTGTATCTAGATAAAATTCAGCAACTCGTTATAATTAAGGTAAAATTGTTTGAATTAATGTGCCTGCATTCTACTGCCATTTATATTTCATGTTTCCTAAAGTACAACACAGCATTTAATGTATTGAAGAACATGGAGATACATGCATTCAGGAAAAAGCACAGCTTCTTCTTGCATTTTGCGTTTTCTATACAAAGGTATAAATGCTGCAGTGTACGTGGTGCATCAAGTAGTTGATTTTGCAGGCTATTCCTCAGCCACAGTATGCCACCTGCGTTGAACACACTGCTCAGAATGCATATTGACAAATGCCTGATTCTTTCCAGTCCTGATGAATAGAGCAGGTTGTCACAACAAATTGCTATCTTCTAGAACAGATTTTGAGAGAAAAAAAGCCAATAGCCAGAATGTCAATGACTCTTGGGCTCTTCAGCTTACGATAAGTGGAGATCAATACCATTTATTTAAATGGCCTTGTATTACACCTGCTATAGTTCTTTCTACACTCATGTCAGCTTGGCACTTCCCTAGAAATGTTTCTACAGGAAGAGCAGCAACAATGTAGGCTTTGTGTGTGTGTGTGTGTGTGTGTGTGTGTGTGTGTGTGTGTGTCCTATCAATCTTTACGCAAGGTGCTTCTATAGAAAGACTTCAATAGTCAGTGATACAAATAAAAATTTGAATAAAGAGAAAGTAATTTCTTGCTAATGAATTACATTCTGTTATATTCCAGGTGAGGAACCTGATTAGAATAGTTATTACAATAGGTAAATTGTCTGAGGTCATTTTAATATCTTACATGGAAAATACATATTTTTCTTTAGTTCAATAGAATTGTATAATTAACTGGCAAAGCTTGTAGAAAATGCTAGCTGATTTTATTTATTATTTAAATATATTCCATCATTTCTAAAACCAAAAATATATATTAATTTTTCTTTCAATACCTTTTTTATTTATGGTTCTTATTAAACTCACAATTTAATGGCTGTGGCTCTGTAACCGGTACATTTCAAAGTTGTCCTGGCACTTTTTCTTAAAAAAACTGCAACTACATTTCTGAATGCAGTTACCTGCCCAGCTCATGTAATGAGTGCTGCAATTTCCCCATGTTCCATGGTTTTGCCATAATGTAAAGTTGTGTTTTGTTGACTCTAAAAAGCTCTTCCATTTCTCTCTCATTATCTTCTCACTTCTGATCAAGAAAAACAAAAGGTTTATCTTTTTCATGTGTACTTTGAAGAGTCACAAGATTCTAAAGGATTACCTATAGGCTTTGTGCTGGGGGGTCACCTCTCATGGTTCTGAATTTTTCATAAATCTATTGTAACCTCAATTTCAAGATGACATAGTGTCCAAAAGGGCTGGGTGGAAAGACATGTGAATCACATGACTGTGGAGCATGTCACTTAGAGGAATGGCTCTGTGGGAACATGGGTCTGGAGAAGGTCCTTCCTGAACAGGGAGCGGCCTTGCAACTGGATGGAAGTGAGCAGGGGTTAATTCAGGGGGTCTTTGCGGAGAGAACAAGTATGTGCTCCAGGCTTTCATCCCCTTGGATAAACCAGAGGAAAAACACCCCAAAACATTGGCCAAGAAAGGGCTCAGAAACAGCCTAAAGATATGGTCAAAGTCACCCTTCCATCATGTACTGATTAATGTTACATTGACTCCCCAAAAGCCAAGAGAGAGCTCACAAAGGGGTTGAGTCTTCTATTCCCTAGAGACTGGGGCCAGAGAACAAACAAAACAGCTTCTCTGAATCCTCAGCATTCAACTGGCCTTCTCTCAGCTCTGTGCCATAGTTACAAAGAGGATGGGAGAGGCAATGTAACCTTCCAGCTCCCTGCAAAACAAATAACCCACATAACCATCTAGGGTAGGCTGAGTGGCCAAATATCTAGAGAGAGGGAGACCTGGCAGAAAACAGGATACTGGCCTGGCAGAGGACACAGATGAGACTCACAAAATTGAGAGAGAGAGAGAATGTTAGGGGTTTGAAATGTACCACTCACAAACACGCAAGTCTTTCTGCAGTAATATAGAAGGCACAAGCTTTTCTACTATAAAATGCATTAGCTGCTCTGAAGAAAAACATAGTCACTATTGAGATCATGGTCCACAAAAGCAAGTACAGGAACTTTCAAAACATAGTGCAAAAATGGAAGAGAATGGACATCCTGAAGGAAATATAAGAACAGTGGAAGGTAGATTAGGATGAATAAAACGTTCATAATAGGAACTTTAGAGGGAGACTATAGACTAAGTAATCTCAGTAATAATTAATTGATTCTTGATAATAGTTAATTAGACAAATGATGATGAGAAGGGAAGGTATTATAGAAAGGATGAGCTGAGCCTGCAGGTTGGAACGGAGCACCAAACTCCAGAGAAGATTGAAAAAGGGGGCTGCAGACCAAACCAAGGAGGGGTAAAAATCTTTAATTTTGAGGATACAGGGAAAATCTTAAAAGTTTTTAACTGAAAGTCTAGTTTCCTACGGGATTAAAAAAAAATCAAACTTTTCCTTTGCAACACTGGAAGCAAAGAGAAAAAAACATATGCACAAATGATCACATGTGCAATTGTCAGAATAGAAAGACAAAAGTTAACTTAAGGGTATGCAAACTTTAGAGTATATTGCTCACAGAAAACTGCTTGAAAGAAGATGCTAGCCAAGGAAAGCAAAAATGAAAACAAACAATGGAGCAAAAATAACAATGGTTTGTGAAGCCAGAAGAGGAAACATCAAGAGGAATGGCAGTGACATTTTCATACACTGATGAGGTTTCACTGTGACACACAGAATAATGCGTTTTGCTGTTGTTGACCGAGCAGTTACAGAAATGTCAATTCGGTTAAGGTGCCCCTTCAGAACTACTATATTCCGAATTGTTTCTCTTTCTTTTTTTTAAAAGATTTTTTGGATGTGGACCATTTTTAAAGTCTTTATTGAATCTATTACAATATTGCTTCTTTTTTTTTCTTTTTTTTTTTTTATGTTTTGGTTTTTTGGCCATGAAGCATGTGGGATCTTAGCTCCCTAACCAGGGATTGAACCCGTGCCCCCTGATTTGGAAGCCGAAGTGTTAACCACTGGACCACTAAGGAAGTCCCTATTTCTCTTTACTTATCCAATAAGTTACAGACAAAGGTGCATTAATATCTCCAACTATGTTTGTTAATATTTCCAACTATGCCTGTGGATTTGTCTATATCTCCCTTAAATTCTGTCAGTTTTTGCTATAATAATTATACTTATGCCTATTGATCATTATTTATCATTTTGAGCTCTCTTTTTCTCCTTCTCTTTTTTCTTCTAGTAATACTCCTGTCTCGAAGTTTATTTTGTCTTTTATTATTATAGTCTCTCCTCCTTTCTCACATTGTTTGTTTCCTGGATATATTTTTCTAACATTATATTTTAAAACTATTTATGTTTGTGTGTTTTAAGTGTTTCTCTCGTGGAATAGAATTCATTTTTTTTTTCAAACAGCCTTATAATCTCTGTCCTGACTGGATTATTCAGTCTATTTAACACTGTTATTAATATGGTTGTATTTAAGTATGCCATTTTACTAACTGTTGACTATTTTCCTCTTCTGTTTCATTATTTCCCTCCTTTCCTTCATTCTTTTTTGTCAAGTAAATGTTTTTATGATTCAGTTTTACTCCCTCTACTGACTTTTTAGCTATATTTCTTGAATTATTTTTGAATTATTTTTAGTAGTTTCTCTAGGGATTACAATATACATCTTTAATTTATCACAGTAGACTTAGAATTATTATTTAATTATTTAAGGAAACTTCTGTCCAGTGTATTTTTATTTAACACTCCAGCCTTAAGTACTTATCGTCGTATTTGCTATACCTATATATATTATAAACTGAACAAAAAAGTGTTACCATTTTTGCTTTATATATCTTTTAATGAGATAGATAAAACACTAATGGCTTCAGTTAGATAGTGTTCGATTTTGTTTGCTGAAGAAGACTCAGGGGACCCCAGATGGCAAAGTCAAGGAATCAAGTTTACTTCAGGAAAAGGATACAATATAGCAATTGCACTAAAGTAAGGATATTTATAGGTTGCCTCACTGCCTACAGAGACCAGTGTGAGCCCCAATAGTCCTCTTTCTTCAGGGCCTCACATGTGAATGCTTGGTCGTATCTCCCTTGTCTTTGCTGTGAAATAGTGGAAGTGTGTGTGAGTGACGGCTGCTTTATCACAGATCTTGGAATAAGTGCACTGGACATGCAGAATGAACAAGAGATAAATGTTTTTTGGTTTAAAACATTGACATTTGGGGGATGTTTGTACTCACCATAAGCTAACTGATCATCACTGAAATATGAAATTAGAAAAATAAATCACTGAAATAAAAGTAGGTATCAGAACATAGAAACAGGTGTTAGCACAATCCAATAAAAAATCAATGGGTCCTTTAATAAACGGTATTGCCACAGTTGACTGTCTATCTAGAAGACAAAAATAAGGGACTCTACACTCACACATATCTTGGACGACGAATGAAAATAAACTTTAGATGGCCAAGTGCTAATGCCAACAGAAAACCTAGCAGACTATAGATAAAATCCAGATATTTTTAAATAAAAAATAGCATATTGGATTATAGAAAAGTTCAAAACTTTGTGTAGCAAAAGTTACCGTGAAAAATGCCAGTAAACAAACACGTGAGTGGAAAAATTTTATTATGCAAATGGTCATGCATAACTGATTATAATATAAAATGAGATACTAAGTATTTGCAGGAGGGAACAAATAATGTAAAGAAAATTAAATATAATAATTAACAGAGGTGCAACTTTAAAGGCTATGAAACATATGAAGTGATCAAATTCACTAGTAGACAAATGTAAATAAAAGTAACAATAATGTCACTTTATAGTACACTAACATCATGTAAGATATGAAGCCTGTTTCCAGAAGGTATGTGTGGTAAAGGATACTTTATAGCATTTCTGATGAAAATGGAAACTGATACTACCTATTTTTTAAGAAAATATGGCAACACCTATTAAAGTCTTAAAGAAGAATATTTACATATCTTTGGACAAAGAAATTTCACTCTTCAGTTTAACCCCTAGAAATCAAGTACTAGAAATACAGAGGTTCCTTCCAGCTTTATTGGAAATGGGAAAAGGATAAGCAAACAAACAAAATTATACACACACACACACACACACACACACATGTATCCTGTAATGTGTACACACATCCTGAAGCAGGGAGGCAAGGAGGGAAGGAAAGGGTAAACATGAGAGAGATACATGCATATGCAATAACATTTTAGGAGGAATTTTCATAAAAATAATAAATGAGAGAATCATGCTGCCAACATTTTCTATACCATAGCTCAGTTTTATAAAACAAACAACAACAAAACCCACAACCCCATGTATATACATCAGGCGGCTTACTTTAATCTGAGCCTGGGACAAGGACTTGGATGAACTTAGTTTTGTGGGAGTTGGTGCCCAAGTAAGAGTGAGAAAAGAGAGTATGAGGAACACCTGTGCAGGGCTGTAATATCAAGAAGCCATAACTGCTGTAGGTAACAGCATATTTCTGCTGGGACCACTGAAAATCATAGAGCAGGTCTCTCAGAATTGCCAATCTAAAGAACGGGAAGCTCAAGAATTCCTCTAGAATCTCCAGTCCCAGGTGTTTAAGGGTCACCCTACACTTCCACATGGTGCTTGCTTATCTTTACAGTATTTTATGATCCTGGTGTTGAGAGAAAGGAAAAGATAGACTGATGCATTCTGGTTGTTAATATATGGTCACCATGTGCTAGTAAAGCGGAAGATAGAAGATGCCTGCATAATAAACAGAAAACAACAATAAGAAGGAAAATAGACTTTATTAAGAAAGGAACACACATACATGCATACAATCACATTTATGTATTGCTGCAAAATTATTTTTGTGAGTGGGTATAAAAATGTGCGTAGTGTCCTAATAAATATTTCCTGAATTGGATAAAAGAGAACAGAGACACAGCTTATCCAAACATGATTTAGATCACTTTTTATTATAAAACCTGAGTTTTAATTTATAATAACTAATAGATATATGAAATTATAATAGTTATAGAACATTAAAATGATATAAATAAGGAATAGATGAAAATGATTTAAAATATTTCTACTGCTCAGATTAAATTTTAATTAAGAAACTTGCCTTATAAAGAAAAGGATATATATTTATTTTTAAATTATAGGAAACAAAAAATAAAAGTAAAGAATCTATTATATGTGCGTAAAGTTTTTATGTGTGTATAATTATCCCTTAAAATCGGACCTTGCTGTGTATACTGCTTCCTAATCTGTTTGCTCTGTTGCATTAACCTGCTTTACTTTAATCAAAGCATTTATTACCTGAAATTATCTTGACCTCACTAGAAGATAAATTCTGTGAGATTAAGGACTTTACCTGTCTAGTCATTGCTTTGCCATGGGTACCTAGGAAAGACCCTGACACAAAGCAGATGTTGAATGAATATAAATTATGAAAGAATTCTATTTTTTTGTTCAATTTGATACGTGTGGTTTAGTGGATAAAAGGATACACCATTATAAGGAAGCTTGAAGTTATTCAACTTCTGAGCTGGTGTTTTACATTTAATTTTGTTTTCAAAGTTGTCACTATTAGAAGCAACCCTGTTCATTCTTGTAGCTAATCTTGGCACACAGCTTTTGTTTGCCTTGATTTAAATTTCCGTCTAGAGATTGATGGATGAAAGGGTATGCATAATTTAAGCATTTTCATATACTTTGCCAAATTCAGATGTGTGACCTTTTATCCTTTCTATCAGCTTTGCCTGAGATTATCTTGAACCTTTGCCAACACTATGCATTACCATTTACCACAGCCAGTTTGAAAGATAGAAAATGACTGCCCATTTTTTTTATATTTGCATTTCTTAGATAATTAACAAGTTTGGGCTTCATCATAGTAATGTATGTGGTACTTGTCCATATCTTTTGCCAGTTTTAATGGAGCCACTGTCTTTTTCTTACTGATTTCTTGGGGGTTTTCAAATAATAAAAATATTAATCTTTTCCCTGTCATGTTATAAATATTTTTCCCAGTTTGTAATCTGCCTTTTATTCAAGCTGATAATTTTCTAATGATATTCAAGCTTAGTTTTTCCGATTTCTGGCACCTCAGTTTATGCCAAGAAATCTCAAATAATATTTTTGTAAAGTCTTTTTTATTACCTAAATTTTTATTGTTTCTTGTATATTTACCTTTTATTACCTAAATTTTTGTTGTTTCTTGTATATTCCTTTGAATTGGCTTTCTTTTGAAAATGCACTTAGTATCTGTGGATTTATACACAGCATTTGAAAAACAAACCACTCACGGTACATAACTGTGAACTAAGAGACATTGATTGAATAATGTAGTTAGTTGGCACTGCAGTTTAAATAATACTTGGGCAGTGCTGATTTATAGATCAGACCAACTCAGAAGCAGGTATCTACTGACCTCCCATGTGGACTTTATCCCTGACCATGCCATTTTCTTCAGCTCCAGTGAAACCGCATATTCTTTTTTTCTCTCCAGGCCCCTCAGCAAGGAGTATGTCCTGCCAAAAAGTATGAAGAGGGAATTCAGGGAAAGCAGTGGAGAGGTGGATGTGTCTGCTGGTGTCTGGCTTCTAGCTGGGACGTGTGAAGGGGCAGAGGGGTGGGAACCCATGTGCCTTGAGGATGGAGCTGCGTGAGTGCACGGAATGTCCCTGACCGTAGTGGGGCAACCCATTTGTTAGCACTTCCTGTTCACCAGGTGTGAGCCAAGTGAGTGAGAACTTCCCTTCCACTAACCTTAGACCTCGCCCAGGTGAAATGCTGGGAATGGAAAGATGATCCCAGGCGATGGGTGAACCACAGAGGCTGACGAAAACAGAGACACAAGTTGTCTGGGTGAAGGGCGCTGAAGGTGAGAGCTTCATAACCTGGGGAGGACACCTGAAAAACTCACTAATACGTTACAAGAATTTGAGTAGTTGATCGTATGTCAAATGTAGACAGAGACACCTCTGAGTAATAACGAAGTCCCTGGAGTTCTCAGGACGGTCCCAGCAAAAATAAAATATCCCCTGCCTGTATACTGAGAAGAATCAGAAAACAGTCATAAATTGGGTGGGAAGGCAGGCCATGTCACCCCTTCCTCAACAGCAAGATTCCTACCTTCAAGCAAGCCCAAGCCAATAGATTTAACTTCCAAATAATTTGGAATGTTTCCTTTTTCCTCCTAAAATTAGATATTTTAAATATGGAAAATTATGGAACTGAGACCATTTGTGGAAGAATGAAAATTATTGGAAAATGTTCATCACTAAAAAAGTTAATTGGGGACTTCCCTGGTGACACAGTGGTTGAGAGTCTGCCTGCCGATGCAGGGGACACGGGTTCATGCCCCGGTCCGGGAAGATCCCACATGCCGCGGGGCGGCTGGGCCCGTGAGCCATGGCCACTGAGCCTGCGCGTCCAGAGCCTGTGCTCCACAATGGGAGAGGCCACAGCAGTGAGAGGCCTGTGTACCGCAGGAAAAAAAAAAAGTTAATTGAAAGTTATTTTTTTACCTAGCCTAAATTTCATTTATGTGTAGGAGAAAAACTTTTCCCACAGAGTGGTTTGAATGCTCAGTGGGGAGAAAAAAACAATTGTTTTCTGATCCACTGGAAATCCTGTTTCTGCAACATGAGGAATAGAATTATAACCATGGACTCAAATCAAAAGAATACATTTCAGAAAGAAATACTTTAAAGCTGGTCAAAATTACAAGGAAGTTGATCATAGCTCATGGGTGTATCCATTTATGGATAATTATTGAACTGTAAAATTACGATTTGTGTACCTTTCTGTTTACCTGATATAATTTAATTAAAACACACAATTTTTTTAAAAAAAGGTCTGGTTTGACAAGTTTATCTGAAAATGATTTTATGAATTTTCCCTTGGAAAGAGCAGCTGGATCTTGACTGACCGCAAGGATATGTTGCTGGTAAAAGCTGACAGCTCTAGGCCCCCTGTAAACAAGATGGTCACCGAGATCAAGGGACAGCTAAGAGCCCCGCTCTCGCAAGGTCATTCCTAATGCCTGGAAATGTCCACAAGTCTCCCAATAGTTTTATACACTGAAAATGGCTTTCTGTTCCAAAAAGAGTAAAATATCAATATATTACAAAGTCTGTAATTGTGAATCTTATAGGCATCCTTTCCCAAATCATACCTGCTTCATCAGCATTAAAATGCCAGGAGAATCTGCAGCAGAGTTAAGATAACCTTCTCTCTCATCTGGGATGCTTCTCTTGCTTTTTCTCCTTCCCTCTCTGGGAAAATCAGCCCTCATTAAGTGAAGCAGCTGTCCAGCCTGCTGGAGCATGGTCTAAGGCCAACAAACAATGCCCCAGGGAGATAGAAGGAAAAAAGAAAAGGGGGAGAGAAGCCTGAAAGAAAATCTGCTGGAACTCGGCTCAGTCTGTGTCCCACTACTTACGCTGAGCTGCTGGCTTCAGGCACCAGGAAGGTGACTTTGATGAGGGAATTGAGAACACCCAATTAAATGGTGGGGCCTGGGATTAGTTGAAAAGAACATTCCCGAACTAAAGGGACAACTTCAAACGAACTTCAGCTGGATGCCGCCTTGAAGTAATGAGGGCTTACCTTACCACGCCTTGTGAATTTGCAAAGAGGATGGAAGTCTGGATTTTTATATTCATTGATGTTTAAATACTGACACCTAATTTAAAGGACTGTGTGGTCTAACGCATGTGGGTCAAACGAAACATGTCTGTGGGCTTAATTTGACTATGGGTGACAGGTTTGTGATCTCAAAATGCCAAGACTTCATTCAGTGGATCCAGGAAAACCTGAATTCAGCTTGTGAAAGATGTTTGTGGTGTCAAAAGATAATGTATGAATATATAAGATGTATCAACAGCATAGGTTCTGACTGAAGTGTACCAAACTATTTCTTAAACCAGTAATTCTCAAAATATAGTCTATGGTCCCCTGAGAGTCCCTGAGGATTTTCATGGTGTATTAATTTCTGTTTCTGAATTTTATATTCATGTGGAACAAATACCACAACATTACAGGCTTAAAACAGTGCAGTTTTATTGTCTCACAATTTCCCTGGGTCATGAGTCCAGACATGTGACTGGATTCTCTTCAGGTCTCACAAGGCCACCAGCAAGGTGTCAGCAGGGTGATGTTCCTTCCTGGAGGTTCCAGGGGAAAGCCACTTTCGGCCTGTTTAGGTGGTTGTCAGAATTGAGTTTCACACAGTTTTAGGACTGAAGTCTCATTTCCTTGCAGGCATTGTTCTCAGCTTCTAATTAGTTCTAGCAGCTTCGAGTTGTTGCCTGTATTCTGTGGCACATGGTCACCTCTTTCTTCCAAGCTGGCAGCAGTGCGTCACATCTTTCTTGTATAATACTTCTAAGCTCTTTAACTTCCAGTAGCCTCTTCTGCCAGAGAAAATTCTATGCTTTTAAGGACCCCCGTGATCAGACAAGCCACACCCAGATAATCTACCTTTTTTAAGGTCAACACAAAACAGTCTGGGGAGTGAGAGCTCATCACCTTCCTTCACAGATCCTGTGGAATTTTGGGAACCATGCTCAGGGGCCCATGAGTTAAATCTACTTTTATAATAATACTAACATGTTGCAGAAGCAATTGTATGTAAATTTGCTGGCTCCTTTGTATCAAGACAGTGGCCCCAAACTGGACTGAACAAGTCAGTAGATTCTCCATGGCCAAACACCCACAGTGAGAGGGAGAAAAAAAAATCTAAATAATATTCTTGATAAAAAGGTAAAAATGTATGAATTTAAAAAATCACAACCCTTGAGTTCACATCTTTTTAACATAGTTTAATGAAATGGGAAGTATTGATATGTATAAATGATTTCTGATGGCTATCTCTAGGAAAAACATGGAATAGTTTGAGCTGCAAGCTGAACCAGCTGCTTTTTCATGAAATACCATTTTACTTTTCTTTTTTTTAACATCACTTTAAAAAAAATTATATTTTATAATGAAGTATAGTTGATTAACAATGACTTGTTAGTTACAGGTGTAAAGAAAAGTTATACCCATACAAGTATCCATTCTTTTTCAAGTTCTTTTCCCATTGAGGTTATTATAGAATATTGAGCCAAGTTCTTTGTTCTATACAGTAGGTCCTTGTTGGTTATCCGTTTTAAATATAGCAGTGTGTACATGTCAACCCCAAACTCCCAATCTATCCCTCCCCGTTCCTCGCCCTTTCCCCCTGGTAATGACAAGTTCATTCTCTAAGTCTGTGAGTCTGTTTCTGTTTTGTAAATAAGATCATTTGTATCATTTTTTTTTAGATTCCACATATAAGCAATATCATATGATATTTGATTGACAATTTCTTGAAATTAGCATCAAAGCCATTGCTTAAAGGAAAAATAACTGACAGTAGTTATTGCTGACAATAAAATTTGAGAATGACGTTAGCAAGATGGCAAGATAAGAGATTCTACTGCTTTTCCCCTTACCAACACATCAGTTTGAACATCTACACAGGAAAATACCTTCACAAGAGCTAAGGATTCCAGGTGAGAGACTGCAGCACCTGGGTGGGGCACAGAAATAAGAAAAGACACAATGAAGAGGGTAGGCAGTTCAGTTTCACATTACCGCTGCCACCCGTCCACCATGCATGGAAGGAGATACTCTCCCTGTCGGGAAAGAAGAATGAAGTGAGCACCCAACTTCACTGCTGCTCATGCACAAGATCATGATGGCTAAAAATACCATATTGACTATTGGAAATATGCTAAGACAGAAACGTTTGGATGTGTTCATCAAAAAAAAAAAAGAGAAAAATTTAAAATATAAAATATTTTATACATTATATATTTTAAAACATAAAATAATCTTAGAGCTTTCAAGTGAAATTTAGATTTGTGGAAAACAAGTATCCAGCAACATGAACTTAAAAACTTCCAAGTATCTGTAGAGTTTTCTGATAAGATTTGTGGTGATATTAACAAATGTGATTTTTAAAAAAATATTGTACACTAAAATGAGCCAATATTTGAAAGATATGCATAACTCAATAAAACAGTATTTTCTAGATGACCAAAATCACATTTGGTAAAAGATCCATTGAAAGTGCAATATAGACCAGTATAACATAGAATAATAAACCAAAAGGTTATGGTTTGAGAGTCTACACTGCAACTAAATTTTGAGAAACTATCATTTGTTGAATTTGGGTATAATATCAAAGAGGAATGTTCACTATTATCCAGAAACGCTACTAAAATACCCCTACCTTTTTGAGTGACATATCTGTGCAAGACGAAATTTTACTTATAAACTTCAACTAAAACTACATATTGCAATGGATTGAGTACAGAAGCAGATATAAATCCATCTGTCTTCTATTATGCCAGATATTAATAGATATCAACAGTAAATTAATGCCACTCCTTAACTGCATGTTTTTGTTTTGAAAAATGTAGTAATTTGTATAAAATATGTTGTTTATGTTCTAAGACAATGAGTAAATTATGCTTAAATTGATTAATAAATATATTTTAAATTTTCTGTTTTAATTTCTAATTCAGTAAATATTGACAAATTTAACCCACATAAACAGAAACTTCTTAATGTGCTCAATAAGTTTTAAGAGTGTAAAGGAGTACTAAGACTAAAATATTTGAAAAGAATAATAATAACATCACATTTCTCAAGCCAACTGAAAATTAATAAGTTAGTATCTCTTCCAGGACTTTTTCTTAATCAATTCTTCTCAATTTTTTTCCAAATGGCCAACTGTTTTCTGTTAGTCAAGACTCAGCTTTTACATCTTCTCTTGTAGAAAGTTCCCTAAGGGCTTCCCTGGTGGCGCAGTGGTTGAGAGTCCGCCTGCAGATGCAGGGGACACGGGTTCGTGCCCCGGTCTGGGAAGATCCCACATACCGCGGAGTGGCTAGGCCCGCGAGCCATGGCCGCTGAGCCTGCGCGTCCGGAGCCTGTGCTCCGCAACGGGAGAGGCCACAACAGTGAGAGGCCTGCGTACCGCAAAAAAAAAAAAAAAAAGAAAGTTCCCTAAGACTTATCTTCTCCCAAACAGTAAAAGGCATTTCTCTTATCTGGTTCTATATATCATTATTAATACATTAAATAATAGTATTTATAATGTATTTTCATTATTGCTGTTTTTGACCATCTGCTCCATAGGATGGAAAGATGCCACTGCCTCATTTTCCTTAGGGACAGGATTTTAGACATTTTCTATCATTACTTCAACAATACTTAGCTCAGTCCTTGCATATGACCTGTGTTTAAAAATATTTCATTAAAAGATGAATCTGATTTTGGTTGAATTTTCCAATAGTTTGAAAATGTTGATGGATATGTTATACTCAAAATGTTTTTCTCCCATCGAAGTCTTTTTCCCAGGGGACTTTTTTTGTGTCATGATATATTTCCAATGTTATATATGGTAGTGAAGATGTGTCAAAGAGGCCTTGAATTTGAAACCTTGTATCCACTGAAATGTTAACTATTTTCTATTATATTGTATAATAAGCAACATTTTATTTTGTCACATCTCCATGGTACTACTGGTCAACCTTAT